>NC_133546.1:41250000-41875000 GCF_048773025.1 Camelus bactrianus | reverse complement strand
TAAATAATGCTTAAAAATATGCTAGGGGATAGGATGCACATTTTGGCCTTCAAGCAAAATGAGGTGGATTTTCTATGCATATAAATTACATCCTACGATGTACCTCTGGAAGTTGCCTGAACTCTTTCAACTCATTGGAAGTCATTTCAAATGATGTCCCTTTCACTTAAGGCAACTCCCCAAGGTGCCCATGAGAGCATGACTAGGACAGCTTGCTTGCTTACGACATAGACCCTGGGTGATTCTACTTCATCTAAAGAAAGTAAAGCAAACAAATAAATAAGTAAATATAGATGTAGTATTTCCTCCAGTGAATACTGGTATTTTTCTTTTTAAGGGCAGTCTTAGCCCACTCTGAAATACTGAACTTTAGCCCCATCTGATGTTGTTTGAAAACAACCGAAGCGTTCATTAGAGGGGAGGAAAAAAAAGCAATGGTTGATGTGGCAATTTTAAGAACTGTATAAAAATGTTTCTCAGACATCTTTCCACCAAAAGAAGAAACAGACTGTGTTGTCATAAATAATCCAAGTAAAATCACAAGGGTCTCTTTGGATCCATAATTGATAAGAGGCAAAGCAGAGAGTGGGAACACCTTTCAGGAGAAATATTTTAAACCACCCCTTTTGTCCCATATTTGCAGTTATTTCAATTTTTAAGTGCTAAAGTCCTAAAAATGACACATCAAAATGAATATATGTGTTCGGATTTCAGTCATTCAAAAGATTTATAAAAATGATCTACTCAACAAATCAAATAAAAGTTGTTTCCTTTTCACTATACCAGACTTTTGAAAAACACCACAGACTACTTCCGTCTCCCCTTAGAGGTTTTTCTTTTTTTTTTTTTCTTTTTCTTTTTCAAATTGGAATGTGAGCAACTCTTGCTATCCTTGAGAAAAATAGCAAAGCAGGAATTTTTGTAATAGGAGCTGCTTAACGATCTGAGTTTACTCACATTACAGAATAGGCTCATGTTTTAGTCAAAATAGCTGTCTGTGATGTCTGAGTCACACTTGGAGTAAGTGAAAAACGAAGGCTTGAACAAAAGAAAGGCATGTGCCTGCCCATCTTGAACTCTGTAAACTGGAAGTAAGACCAGTCACTTGAAAGGGACATTTTATGAGAAAACCCAAGAATGGTTTTAAAGGTTTTCATGATTATTTAATGTGCAGATTTAGTGAACTGAAATAGTACCTAGAATCTCTATCACTCTCAGTCTCTTACTAAGTCATTAAATGTTTTCTTGAATATTAGAAACCAAAGTCTCATTATGTAATAATCCATATCTCCGTTAACAGCAGAAATTTTGAAAAGTCGTTAGAATTGTTTGACACTGAATTTAAAAAGTGTAAAAGTAATCTACGGGCAGAATAACTGAAATGGAATAAAATATCCAAACATTGCTTCCAGGGCTCCCCAAAGTGAAATATTTCTAACGTATGTATATTTCAACTAGAAAATTACAAAGGGATTTTATAAATGACAAACACTTGTGAAACCATTTCAGCTGAAATATTGCTTTTATGTAACTGTGCAGTTAAGATTCTTGTTTTTGTTTTTATTTTAGTGTATTTCACATACATTAATGATTAGCTTTACAAGTCTTATCAGTGAAGACATTCTTTGAACTTTGGTATGGGAAGAAATCACTCCTACATTTTTGGTAATGTTGGCATCACTATGGATTTATGAATTGTTTGTTGAAACAAATTTTCTGGAACTCTGAATAAGCAGTGCTAGCAATGTTAAAGCATTCTGTCATGGGCCTGTTTGCCTTACTTTAATAATTTAATTATACATTTCCAAGTAATACATATACTTATTTATTTAATCTTAATATTAATTTTGAGCCCAAATCAATTGCATGCCTTCTGTTGCAAAATACTTAGGCAAAAATGCCTATTTGTGGTTTTATTTCTGCCTATCCGATTTTTTAAACAATTTAGTTAACATAAAAATGTTTTCAAGTGAAAGGAAAAGTATTATTCAGTAATTTTAGTTTTCTACTTTCCAAAAATATGTGGCATCGTATTGCTAAGTCTCAGAATTGATAACAATTGTGTTTAATAAACTAGCCATTTATTTTGGTAAGTGGATTAACTGCTTTTCTCTGAACTGACCACTTATTTCAGTGACTTGATTTAATCAAATGTTTGTCACTAAACTTGCAAACTCTTTCATTTATTCAAAATTCAAAAATATAGAGTGAATACTTGCTGTGCGTCAGGATCTAGGCTAAAAGTGCTGATGATATGTGAGGAGGTAAGTCACAAAATGAGCTCTACCCTTAAGCAGAGGAGAATTCAGTTCCATGAATGCTGTGACCGGTCTATCATTAGGTAATAAGAAATTACTAGCTTTTATTCGACTGAGAGTCATCATCATTGCAGCTCTGTGACTAATCTGTTTCTGGCCTTGGATAATGGGACCGAAATACAATCATCAAAAAGACTGGCTGGAACATTTTAGGGTGCGAACTCTCTTATCATGGGAATATATCCTTGGTACCTGAGGAACCAAGAATCCAAAGACAGATGTGACAATCAGAACATAATCTTCCCCACCTCCATAATTTATGAATGCACTGGAGGGAGATTTAGACTTCCATGCAATGTAGGAACCAGTGTTCACACTAATACCCCTCACATTTCTAGAGACCAAGAAACTTCTGTTGACCTACGTACTTATGTACCCCAGAATCTGAGAAGTGGATTTCTTGCTTGGTTCCGAGATCTGAAACCCAGGTCTTAGTTCCTTGATCAATTTTGTTAATTTATCTAGAACTTTTGGGACATGAGTCCCACCTTTCCCTTTTCAATTTTTCTATATTACTCAATTATTTGTTCATTTGCTCAATTCCTTCACTCAATGTTATCAAACATTTCCTGGGGACAAAGCATGTGACTGGCAACAAAGTAGTTGGTAAAAACACAAAGGTGAATGAGACCCAGTCCCTGAAGATGCTCACAGCCTGGTGTGGGAATCAGACACAAATATAAGGCAGTTGCAATCGAGAGTGATAAGGGTTAGAGATTTAGGAAACACTGGGAACATATAAGAGGAATATTGGTTTCTGTCTAGTTCTTGAGTCTGAGAATGACCAACTATCCTGGTTTGCTCATGACTATCTGGTCTTAGAACTGAAAATGCTGTGTCCTGGGAAACACCTCAGTTCCATGCGAACTGGGACAGGCGGTCACCCTAGTTTGCAGGCAAACTGGGTTTGCTGCTCCTCTCTGACATCGTCTACTAATTCTAGTCATACTTTGGGGGCTATTCATGTCTCAAGTCATCAATAACATTTTCCCTGCCTATGACAGAGCACACTTGATCTTCATATTCAAAACTTTATCTAAATTTCTCACAGAAATATAAAGGGTATTTTAAGCAGGGAAGACAACAAGTACAAAGGCACACATTTATAAAACAACATAACATGTTCCAAGAAAAGAAAGTAGCTCAGTATGACTGAAGTGCAGTGTTCCTTCTGAAGATTGTTAGGAGAGTGTTAGAAACAGATCTGACATGAGCCAGGCCATGAAGAACCTTGATATTATTCAACTGAGTCTACATTCTATCCAAAAAGGCTTAGGGAAGCACTGAATGGTTTTAAGCAGGGAGCTAACATAAAGTTTCTTTTAGAAAGATTACTCTAGAAAAGTATAGTGTATCGATTATAAGTTGACAAGGGCTTTCACAAGAAAAACTGGTGAGCAAGGTGCTATAATATTTGAAGTCAGAAAAGATGAAATTGTAAACTAAGAAACCGGTAGTAATGAGGAGAGCAGGAGGCACATTCTATAACTACGTAAGAAGAAAACCACCAGAAGTCTTTGACCAGTTGAATGTGGACTTGGGAACAATAAGAGTCAGGAGGAAGGTTAAACTAAGTCCCTGAAAGAGATCCAAGAGTTAATGAAGGAAGAATCAACACAGATGATGAGATTAATAGGCAGGAGTTAAACCATAAGAAAGAAAGGAAGAGCAGATTACAAGTGAGTACAACTCAAGAACACTGAAGATAGATCATGACACTCAAGGAAAGACTTGAAACAGTAGTCAGATACCGTGGTTCACCTTTGTGGGAAGGCATAAATCTGTCAGTCTGGATCTGTCCTCCATGTTGGACATGGACAATTCTCTGGAACTGTCATTTTAGTAAATAATGTTTTCTTATTTTCTTCTAAATTCAGTGTTCCTCCAGGATTTAGAGTAGGCACTGATCCTCATTTTTTATTAAAAGCAAGCTATTGCTACTAATGTTAATACTTTCTACATAAACTTACTTATAGCAAGAAAACTGTTCACATCTTCTTCTATTGCTATCCATTTCATTTAGTACTAACAGGAAAGGAGGGTTCACTCTACAATGAGCACAGGAACGTTTGTTCTTCAGAAGAGAGGTTTAAGGCTCACCACATTAGAAGGTCAGCAATTAGGAAAAAAAAAAATCAAAACAAGTACACAGTCAATGTAAACCTCAAACCCTCCAGTTTTACTTTTCCTCATGAAATACAGAAGGTCATTTCACATAAATTATTGTTTCAAAATTTATACACATAATTTCCCTGCTGAACTATCTTCTTAAATCTAATCAAGATGCTCTCTTTTCAAAAGAATTAAACTGAAACTGGAATTGCTATCTTGTGTGTATTCTATAGGTTTTTATGCTAGAACTCATTAAAGACTGGCTTTCATTTACAAGTTTTCATTTTTCAATCCTATTTTCCCAGTGCATAAATTATTCCCTGGGAGTAAATTGAAATTAACTCCTTAAGGCCACTAGAGTTTAGTTCAGTATACTGAAGTTATTATTTCTCAAGTGATTCACCAGAGCATTTAATGCACATGAATTCAGTGTATATGATTTAAATCTTATATTTATATAATCACTTCATTTCAAGATAAATTATCCTGAGAAATAAATATGTTTCTTTTGTAATAGCTGGTTATTTAAGGTAATAGCAGAAAAATTTTAACTTGGATTGCTAAAGAGTAATTATTTTGTTTCTACTGTTTGATTATCTGTTTTACTACGCATTTCAAAAAAGAGTTAATTTGATAAGATGACTGTCATTACAATTATATAACAATTGTTACCAACTACTAAAATAATCAGGTGAAAAGCTACATTTCAATTTAGCATTTCAATCTGAGGAAGAATAGGGCTGTACTTAAAATATTCCAGTTTTTGAGAAACCTTTTTAGGTTCGTATTTTTACATTTTTAATTGTCATGTTGGCTGTTGAATAGATACTCCTTCACTGGTCAGTTGTTTTACTTGAAATAAAAGCAGAACTTATTTTCAAACCAACACATATGGAAAACACTTTATAAATTTACACAAAAGCAACTTTGTAGAAAAACATTTTTAATGTTTAGAAGATTAGTATTTTTTTTTTTTTTTTTTTTGTCTTGCCACAAATACAAAGTGGACTAGTAATTGGACCCCTGGCCTCAGCGATTTCATGGAGCAATGTTCACCCTAATGGACATTTCACCTGCAGGTATCTTTTCTCTCTAGGCAGAGGGTTTCTCTTTTATAAAACTGATGCTGGTGTAAATCTTTGTGAACAGACAGATAAAAATTGTTCCTCTTCAAAATGCTTTGGGTGTTGCATGACAGTCAGGCTAGAAGGAGATTTTACATTCACCATCTTTTATTGCAGTATAATGAAACCTGCCATGCAGCTGTGTTGACAATAATAAATGATTAATAATTTTGATAAAAGATTTCTTTCCAAAAATTAAACACTGTCTATAAATCCATAAATTCTGTGGCAGTGTTGACATTTATCTTGACATATCAGATACAATTCTATACTATAATCAAATCACTAGCTGAGCTCTGTCATTTTTCACTCAGTAGAATGTCAGGAGAATAGGACACAATGTTCAATAATGTCATGAATTTAATAAAATAAGAAATGAGACAAGGACAAATTCTTGGTAATTATTTCCATTCCAAATGAAAATTCTTGTGATGACTTTTTCTCTTTACACTTCCTTTCAATCATATAAACCTAACGTAATCTTTTGCCCTGCTTTTTTATTATTAAAAAAAACTTGAGGTTGGAATTAAAGATTACTTTGTTAGGGCTTTTTTTTCCTTTCACTCTGCTAACTCTTCAACTGTAAAAAAATATACATTTGTTTTTATAAAAATTTACTTTAAAAGTATTTTCTTGGATCAATATAAAATTACTTTCAGCAGGCTGACTTATCAAAATTATCAAGGTCTATTAAAATACAAAAAACAAAACAATAAAGGTATTAAAAACACCAAAGGCCAAAGAAATGGCTAATATTGAAATACCTCGGCAATGACAAGCTGTAAAAATAATATGATCGCCACATGAGCAAGCTGTTGCTAAAGGGAAATGTGGAAAAAAGCTCTCTAGTGATACTCTTTACATATCTCCCCTGGTACTTAATTTATGAGCCAAATACTCAGTCTGCCCTGTTTGCAATTGTGTCTAGCTAAGACCTGGCACAGAACAGATGCACAACGAGTATCGATCAATGATTGAATGAATGAATACATTTCCTTAACCCACAATCATAAGCGATATTCTATAAAGAATGCATTGGTCATCTACATTTAATTGACATTTGACTATGATTATTACTGTTTCTAGGAACTGAAGAAATCCTTGTTTTAAAATTTAGTAGCTTGAGGACACTGAACTCAGATTCATAGTTTCCTTGTAGAGTAGGGATGATAATGATTTTGTGTGGTTGCAAAGAGAAACATACTACAGAGAGCCTCTGGTACAATACAAATAATTGCTGCTGCTGCTGCTGCTGCTGGCACTGTTACTATTGCTGTCAAGATTACTATTATGATTAAATTGTTATTAGAACACTGTCTCCCCAAGTATGTGTGAGGAGAATTAAGCAGCTGATAAAAGATACTGCTAACTTTAAATATTTTTTTCTTTAAGTCTATTATCATCTTCAAATTCTTTAAATCTATTAAAATCTATCTATTAAAACAATGACTTCAGTTCAATTAAAATTATATCCATATTATAAATGTGGATAATATTTTATAATTTTTATGCTTGTTATAAAATAGTGTATAAATGAAGTGTGCCATACATTTTCATATATACAAATATTTTAAAAATATTACACCAAAAAAATCACCTTTCCAAAATGTTCTGTCATATTTCACATGTTTTTATGACTATATACATATTTTTACCTACCTCATCACAGAATCTGCACATTTGTAACATGCTAGAAGTTTGTGGCCCATGTGAAATATTTTACAGTCGTGAAGTTACCAAAATGATACCATACTTGTGCCTAAAAAGTGCAGATACCTTTCATCATCAACCCCAAAATAGTCTTTGGATTTTTCTTAATCTCATAATACCAACAATTGAGGATAAACAATAAACTATATTCTAATATAAAACTATTCACAGATTTTTTTCTGTTACTATGGCCAATTTATCAAGTTGAATTAATCTTTTGTCAGACAATAAAGATTTGCGGAATGGATGAGTGAGATGAATGAAGCCAAAGGACATTCAGTCTGGATTATTTAATGGTATGTTAGGAATTAGGTTTCCAAGACATGGTGACTTACATTATTCACGCTACATCAATGCTGAGCAAACATCCCCTCTGTTAATGTTGCTATTCGAAACCTAATTCTCCCTGTTAGAAAACTTAAATCAAATTAAGACTGTTCAATTAAAAAACTGAAATTTACCTTGGAAACTATTTCATATCGTGGTTAACCATACTTGTGGATGAAATTAAACCTACACATACATACACACGTCCACACTTACCAAATTAGAAACTGAATATTAACTAACATTCGGCCTCACCATAAATAAGTCTCCAATTTGCTCTTTCTAAAAACAGAAGTTATAGCCCTAATAAAAACAGAAGAGGGAAAACCACAGCTGTGCATAAAATCAAATATGAATAATATTTTAAAAACTTGACCGCTTTGAAGATCTACACTCTGAGCTTTTTATATACTTACACACACTCACATACACACACACACGCGTGTGTGTGAATGTGGGTTTACATATACATCTAGAAAGTAGTTCCTCTGAATTCATACTGGGGACTTGATTAACCCCTATGCATAGTTTGAGTGACAGGATATAAAACTTCATCCTTGGCAAGAGTCTTTAAGAATTTTATATTTACATACTTAACTTTTCAAAGGATACACTTAGACAGAAACCTGAAAAATAATTTTTGATGCCAGTGTATTACAAATACAGTAAATTTTCAAGTTAAACTGTTGGTCTTAAAATAATGTAAAAGTAAAAATGCTTAAAAATATTTAGATATTTTAGTCTTTCATATTACAATCGTGAATTTAGTGGAAAGAACATAGAAGACCAATATCCTAGTCCTAGAGTTCAGTTTATGAAATTCGATAGTAGGAAATAATCATTGTTCCACTTTGACTCTCTAAAAGCTTAAATGCTTTGTCCTACAATTTAATTTTAGTTTTCACAGTCTATGGCTCAGAACTAGCGAAGGAAACTGTCATATTTAGATGAAGATCTGGTTTCATTCACTAATGACACTCCTCAAACCAAAGAAATAGGAAAAGAAATAGCCTTTATCTTAAAGCAGACCAAAAAAAGTTAGACATTTTAGCAAGAAAGCTCAGGACTTCAAAACATGATCTGAAACCAAACAAAAACACTGTTCCTTAAGGGGCAGCTACCAACAGGGCCATCAACAGTCAATATATTAAGTGGGGGGAATTTGATCAGAATCGATCTCCTGTCATAATAGATTCACACCTTTATCCATTTCAAGTGAGTCTAGAGCAGACATTTTGATGTTGTGGGGTCTAGGGGTCTTCCCGAACCAACCAGCATGTGAATTCACTCAGCAATAGCACATCTGTGAGAAGGATCAGGACTGCCAGTGAGGAAGGGTCAAACAACTTTTCCCCTCAAAACTTCAGAACATTTTTTTTCTTTTCCTTTTTTTTTTGGAGCACAAGAACAATTTTAAAGTAAGAATATTCCTCTAAAATCTAAGAGCATTAATTATTCAACCAAGTCTCAGAGATGTCTTTTAACTCTAACACTCAGCATTTGTTTTCCCAAACTGCCTCTGGTAACAATTTCTACACATTACTCCACACAGCACAGAGGGAGCTCGTACTTTTTAAATGTATCATTTAAAAAAAATTCACTAGGGTCCCACTGCTTGCATACAAAATATGTTCACTGATAATTTATATATTTTCAACAAAAACCCTCCCTTTCAAACACGTTTAAGCTCACAACTCCCACTACTATTTTTTCCTTCTCTCAAATTTCAAGCAACGAGAGTGCCAGAAGATTTGGAATTTGTCTAACCCCAAACTGTGTTTTCCTAACTAATCTTGGCAAGCTTAAAACCCTGGAAAGTCACAATTCACTTCCCAGGCGATCATCCTGGACAGCTCAGCAGCAGCAAAGCAGAACAGGATATCCAGCTATTGAAGAGGGCCGCCGGCCCAGGTGGCCAGCCTTGCAGCTGCGGAGAGCATCCTACCAGGAGGGCAGCTCAGGGCCGTAGGAAGATACGGTCCTTTCCTCTGTCTGTTTTCATCCAGAGAGGAAAGCATAGTCTGCACTACCCAGACTCTGCCTGCCGACACAGCACTTTCCAGCAACGGTGAAAAGAGGGTAGGTCTCTGAACAATAAATGTCAGAAGAGGAACACATCATTTATGAGATACAGGAGGCCCCAACTCAAGAAGATAGTTGACTATGAAGAAACAGGTCTCATTCAGCACAATAACAACCCTGAAACTAACATCATGGATGGGAGATTGTTTAGGACCAACTGGTTTTCTACCTAAATGAAAGAAAGCTTGGGTTAGAAGTCTGGGGTTAATGACAGGTTCTCCAATCTTGTGTTAAGAATTCTATGATAGGAATTTTTATCATTATTAAAGACAAAGTCTTCTTCCTGACATTATTCTTCTGTTTCTGTATTTTACCTTTTTTTCTTTCCTTAAGAAAGAATGATTTTTATTCAAGCTAAGAAATCCTCAGGACATTCTTCTGCAGATGTCTATTCATACTTATGAAATAATCTCTTTTTTTTCCCTAGTTTTATTGAAATATAATTGACATACAGCACTATGTATGTTTAAACTATACAACATAATGTCTTGAATTTCATATATTATGAAATGATTACCACCATAAGTTTAGTTAACATCCTTCATCCCATAAAGAGGAAAAGCTTTTTTTTTAATTGTGGAAATAATTCTTAAATAAAATAATAAGGCAATATAGGAAGAGTGATAAAAAATATGCATTTCCAAAATTGATAAAGTAAATTGACACTTGCTGGTCATTACAAATCGATGGCAAAAGTTTTTTTTTTTAATTTTTAGTATTTTTAGAGAGAGAGGAAGTAGACTCTTTTGGGAGAAAATTCATTACAGCTTTTAAATCTAAGACACTTTTATTCTAGTTATTAAATAAAATTAAAAAATGAAGATTTTGTATGTAATTGTATTTCCAATTTGTAGAGTAGTGTATATATGTCCATTTATTTCTATTCCTCACATTCAATAACTGTTATGTGTACAATAAGTAGATGATAAATAAACAGATAAGACGAGCAGATAAACAGCTAAACCATAAGTAGATGACAGAATAGAGAAATAGGTGCTAAGTCTTGACAACTGAGGAATCAGAGATCAAAAGTACGATCTTCAGTTTAGTTGTTATTTTGTGAATATGCAAAATTTTTAAAAGCCTAAACAATAAATTTTTATTTTCCGTTACCCCACACAAATACTGATTAAAATCTGAATTACTGTGAAAAAAGTATCCTAAGACTACTCAAAGAATTCACCATTGTAATATATAATCAAGATCACCTGTATAAGGACATAATAAGTACAATCAATGAGACCTTTTCATTAGCCTGAATAGCCACTAATTTTATTGTTTTCCTAAAGTTCAAAAAAATTGTTTGTGGAATAAATATCAAATTATTTTTATTTGCAGTGCAAGAATTATTAGTTGTTTAAATAAATTAATCTATTGTTGGTGAAAAATTATCAGTAAACAATGCTCAGACAGTGGATACATTAGGGAACAAGAATAGGATTAATCATCAAATTAAGAAAAAACTCACCCACTCTGCTGTTATCTATGGGATACATTTCTTCTGGTTGTTGGTCTCTCCTTTTGTTAAACAAATGACTGTTTAGTCAAACATCTACTCTTTTAATCAGAATAGTATTTGTATAAAGTTAATAAAGAAACATAATATTTTAGTGTCCATTAGTATTCAGGTAAATTATATCAACTCTTACTTAGATTGTATCCAGGAGCTAATTTACCAAATGTTTGGAAATCCAGAAGAATTTTTTTCCATTTGGAAAACCTGGTAATAACTTTATTTTCTTACTAAATTTGAAAGTTACTTGTGTGTGTGTTTGTGTGTGTGTGTGTGTGTGTGTGTGCGTGCGCACGTACTAAACTTTTTTTTAAGTTCAATTTTTAGTTAAATATTCTCAACCAAGAAAAGTTGGAAAGAAAAGCAGGAAAAGAAATCACCCAGAAATTCTATACTCAAAAAAAAAAAGTTAATATTTTGAGTCTATGTATTCGGGATTTTCTAAGAGCAAACTTATTTTAGCAAAAAAGGTAACAATGGTATACACATTGTTTAAATGCTTTATTATATTCAATTAATCTATCTCTATATATATTTGCACTATCACTTATAAAATCTGCCCCATATTCCACTTTATAAATGTGTCCTAATTTATTTAACCAATCTGTATTACTACTCATTTACTTTGCCGTTGATTTTGCACCTTTCTAAAAGATGCTATAATTTCTATTTCATGAAATCTTTATTAAATCTAAGATACATTCCTGATAATGGAATTACTGAGCCAAAGACAACATCCACTTTTAGAGCTTCAGATTAGTATCACCAAATTCTCTTCTTGAAAAGATTTTATCAACTTACTCCCCCATGAACAGTATATTTGAATATCTGTTTTATTGCATATTCACTGTCACTGGATATTGTTAAAACATAAAATAAGGACTTAGGCTCAATTATTTTGTTCAGACAAGGTATCTTACTGGTTTTTATTTGCATTTCTTTTGATCTCCTTATATTAATTTTAAAAATTCTTTATTGACCATTAGAATTATTCTTTGCTTTCTAATGTGGCATTCTATATATTCTGTATATTTTTCCATCTTTAGTACCTTAATTTTTGCTTTATTTTTCTGTATGAAAGTTATTAACCATTTGTGTGTTACAAATGAAGCAAATATTTTTCTAGACGACTGTTTGCAAATAGTCTTTCAGTAGGAAGATAGATTTTGGAATTAGGCAAACTTGAGTTTCAAATCTGCATTCTGTTCTTACTAGCCATGAGACTTTGGACAAGCCACTCTGCTCATCACGACTCAGTTTTACCATATATAAAATGGGGATGGTGAGACCTGTTTTGGCTATAAAGACTAAGCAATACATCTAGGAAATAGCAAGTATAAACCTAAAGACAGCTATGATTGTTTTCATTATTTGTAGTGTTTTAGACATTCAGGGTCTGCTCAAGTTCTATAAAACCAAATCTCCATCTTCATAGTTTCCAAAAAAGTCAACTTAAGAAAGTTGTTAAGATCTCAGACTCAGGAAACTGTCTGTCATTCATTCATTCATTTATTTATAACGGAGGTACTGGGGATTGAACCCAGGACCTTGTGCATGCTAAGCATGCACTTGACCACTGAGCTATCCCCTCCCCACCTAGGAAACTGTGTTGAGTTGGAAACGTGGCTCTGGCTTCTAAGAAGTAGATGTTTGATTTTAGGCAACTTATTTAAACTTTCTGAGCCTCAGTTTTCTCATGTGAAAAAATGGATGGATATTAGTACCTATCGTATAAAAGTATCAAAACAATAAAATACAATATTGCTTATAAAGTAGCTAACATAGTGCTTGACACATAAAAGAATTCCCAATAAACTTCAGCCTTTAAAACTATGAGGATAACTGTCTGCCTTTAAGTGCTCTTTCATTTTTTAGGGTTTTCTTAATTGTTCAAATGGCATGAGAGGAATTCTCTAGATCACACTGTGTGACAGAATCCAGCTGATTATGATAGAGGCTTTCTTAACTGCCTTCTGATACTGGAGGGTCCAGTGGAACCCTCACCCTGGCTAAGAAAGTTTTTTATGGGGGAGTATCAGTGACTTTGCACTAGGTCTTGAGAAATCCACTAACATACTTTAATGACACTGTACTTGATGTTTGGTGTCTCAGCAAACACTTGCACATTTAACCTAACTGTAACATGTGGCCTTTTTACTCTCGTTTTTGTAATATTCAAAATTAAAAGGTGTATCTTAAAGTTATTCTGGAATCTTAAAGAAAAAAGGCACATTGAACTACATGTGGACAGGACTAAGTCTAGCTCCCAGTGGGGGTAGAAGTTTATACTGATGGAAGAGGGGGCACATTCACCCAACATGACCCTGAGGAGGCCAATAAAGGAAAGTAGTCATTTCCTAGTTAGATTGTGAGGCTCAACCATCAGTAGCCCTGATTTTGCCTTCTAAAAAGAAGATTTTCAAGACCCATTCTGATCATCTAACTGGAAGAGGTCAAAATAATTGCTCGGATATGGGAACAGGGAGTGTGTATGTATGGGATCCTAGCAACTGACAGAGGCCTCTTTTCTGGATGCAAATATCACAACACAGGATTTACTTTCCCTCCCTCTTGAAGACCAAGCAAGATGGCTTTTCGTACCATATATATTCTTATTTCACTGTTTAACTGGTCCTTGTAGCAAAGGATTTGCAAATCAGGACAATTTCAATATGCAAATCCCTTCTCGGTTTCCCCCCACCCCCACCTCGTGCAGTAGGACTTTATTTCCCTTGAACCATTTTCCTTTATCTTCCATTGGCTAGATTCTTCTTGATTAGCTGTGTGGAACACCCCGACTTTGTCCCCAAGTGTACTAGGTGTTTGGGCTCCAGAGATGGTATTTTCATCCTCTGGTTATAGAATTTTCCATCAGTCAGCCATGAATTTATGTAGAGGAGCACTGAAGCCGCCAACATAAATCCGACAGTTGAAGGAGTGACCCCATTCTCACTCATCCCTCATACTTGAGGAAACCCAGGGTCCTCTCCTAAGCTCATTAGTGTCAGCAGTGACATGTGAGACATACCATCCTAGCTCTTCATCCACGTACTTTAA
Source organism: Camelus bactrianus (assembly GCF_048773025.1). Classification (NCBI taxonomy): domain Eukaryota; kingdom Metazoa; phylum Chordata; class Mammalia; order Artiodactyla; family Camelidae; genus Camelus; species Camelus bactrianus. Next base: position 41,860,757 of record NC_133546.1, on the reverse strand, counting down.
CCAGAAGGTACAATCCTTTCTACAAACCATGCATCTCACTCATCTTTAAATGTATGTAGATTTCAATGTTAACTACTTCTGATTGAGGACTGAAAGCTACTTCTTAATGTAGGGGAAGAAAATGAGAATATTCTCGTTTAGCACCAGACACAATTATCCTTGTCCAAATTCAGTATGGTTCATGTTTCCTCTCAGCAAGATACCCATTTCCTATCTGTGGACGTAAATACTAAGCAGAGGAATGGCAGATCCTATTCTAGATATAGAAGTCTTATTATGCATTATTGCTGAAGATAATTCTACGTGCTTTGTAGTATTTACCATGTACATCCATTAAATTCAAGTCATATTTCTTTGTGCTACTCATCTCTGTCTAGGGAAAAATGCAAAAATCTTTGAACTAAGTGCCATTTGTGTGAGAAATAATTTGAAAAGGAAATGTTTTTCCTTCACAATATTTAATTTTATCAAATAATGAAAGGAAAAAATAGAACTTGACTTCCACTTTCTGGAAGAAAATACTACCCTTTGAGAAAAGCCTCTCATTTTGTGAAGTGGGCCCAAGAGACAGCTGGCATATTCAAGATATAACCACCACTCTGGAGAGCAATGAATACAAACAAATACAACAAAATCTGTCACTCAATGACTAATATTCATGAACTATCAACAGAGAAATCAAGTTCATCATGCAGGCAGAAAACCTATTTCCTCTGTGTGTTACTGATAAAACAAACAGCATAAACAAATTATGAAAAGCCTAACTGTTTCAGGCCCATAGAGAGTTCTACTGCTATTCCCGTAATTCCATAATTCAATTAAGCAATACCACAGGTAGAGCAGAGAACACAATTATAATCTCCAACAATATTGCCAGACACACCTCTTCCACGGGGGCACTCTTTCCCCAGATTTTTGTGGAAGATATTTGTGTGTCATAAATGAGTAAAAAGGCAAGATACAAGTAAAATGCATTTGTTATTTTTTTGCAAGGTTCATCCAGAGAAAATGTCAGATCTAAAACTCTCAGACGAGTCTGGTAAAGTCATGCTTTTATATCTTTCCTCATTATAAAGCTCTGGCTTCTCATTCTCCTCATGGCACTGATACAAGTTTAATTTATCATCCTCATCAATTCACATCCACTTAGCATTCATTAGACACAGCACCATGAAAAGCAGAAATCATTATCAAAAGTTACCTAATTTAATATCAGATAGAACTGACTCAACAGGTAGAGAGAAAATCTACTTCATCACAAGTTATTAAAATGTAAAATTTCATCACATAATGGGTTTGCTGTAGCTACAGACAAACAGCACCACAATTAGCAAAAAAATTTTGATGGTTAAAATCAAGCCTTGTTGATTTTGTGTTATTAACATTACAAGAAGCTTTCCAAATAATGCCAAATGCACAGATTTCAAATGTCCAATACTATTTCTCATTCTACTGGCCAAATACACTATCAGCCTTTTGGATGAATTGAAGATACAGATAAAAGTTACCCATTTAACCAACAGTCATGTAGCATTCAAAAAAACAGGTAATGAAATCTCATCTCCTTTCAATGGTGTGGCAACCCTTATATAAGAGCATTCCCATTAAACGTAGTACAGTCTTTTGCAAGGATTAGATCGAGTGCCTGGTCCCTTTGACCTTTGGGAGCCTGATTCATAAAAGCCCATTTTAACAGGGCAAGCAGGAGTGCTTCTGATGAGGAGAGCTGCCTCCTTGTATATCTGTTTGCAACCTCTTCTCATGGGTCCCCAAAAGTTCTGCTCCTTTTAGGGTGTCACAAGCAGGGCAAAGTCCACTAGTGGGGCTGCAGAACACTCTGACCCTCCCCAGCCGCATGCCTGGTCTGTCCCCACCCACGCTACGTGCAGGGGAGAAAGTGCTGCTCTGAGGTCCAGGTGTTCATCAGGAAAAGAGCGGGTACACCTGGGAGAGGCCCAGAGACGCTAGGCCTGAGAGTAGCACATAGACTTTTACATCAATTATAAGTAACAGAGTTAATTTGAGGTGATTCTGGTTAAAAAAAAAAAAAAAAAGTAAAGATGGTTTTAAAAGTAAAGACCCAAACAGGTGTCAAACACAAGGGCTACATGAAAATGTTAAGAAGTTTTAAACTCTAAAAAATCATGGTGTCTACTCTCCATCATCTATATAAATCTAAAATAAGAACAAAACTGAATCATAAAATAAGAACATTCAGTAAAGTTCTAATTTTTCTTTTGATAGTATTTTTAACATTCACACAAAAGTTTCTTACATTTTTCCCCAAAATACTTCTGAGGTCCTACCTTGTGGTGTCTTGTAAACATGCTTAATCTGTCTCTTGTACAGTCCCACCACGATAGCAGGTATCAATTCTTTATAACATATAGAAGCAACCATGTCACCTTGGTCAAATCACTTCCTCTCCCCAGGCCTCAGTTTCTTCACCTATGAAAGAATTGAGTAGAACAAGGTTGACTTTCTAACATCCTGTATTGCAAGGAATCGTAAGAAAATAAGAAGTGTAATAGTATCTCCTTTTCACAGATGAAAAAGTAGATTCAGAATTTAATGCATAATTTGCCATAGTCTTAAAAAGGAGCATAAATGTTGAAAATGCCAGGTGAAAAGGAATTTCTGCCTAAGTTTATCTAGTATTTGCACCACTCCTGCCAAATGCAAGCACCGTGACTCAGCCTCATCCTTGTCATCGAGCCCTACTTCATCCATCAAGCTTTCCCAGGCTATTCCAGTGCTAGAATTTTCATTAAACTTTGCTAAAATTCTACAAGACTTCATTACATATTACCAAGTAGCATCTGTGATCTGCTTACTTGAAATCCAAGACATAGTGAGTACTTCTTAAAAGGGACTATTTCTTGGATTTCACTATATCCCTCGCATAATTTAGAAAGCTAGATCATACAGGGGGAGGTGATAAAAATTAGCTGTTAATTTCTTTGTCAACCCTTGACTACTGAGGAAGTAGTAAATACACAGAAAACAATACACGAGAGCTCACTAGCTTCACACCTAGCCTGGTCATGTCCTCTCCCTCAAACAACTGTTTTCACCTGCCCAGAATATCCCTTTTTCTATTAATAATGCTTTCGTTGACCTAGCTTCAAGTTATCAATATCTGTTTAGGAAATCCTAAAACGTACTTTAAATTACACATGAATTGTCTAAAATATTCTGACATACATTGTAGAAAGAATAATTTACTATTTTTTTAAATGATATGTTGATCCAATAATTTTATTATTCAGTTAATACAACTGAAAATTCTCAATATGTTTATAATAATACATTTATTTCTACGAATTACTATAGTCCTTCTTTTTACCTATTATCAATTTTTTTCAGGATGGAATTCAATCATCCACTACTATTTAATAGGACAAAATACCATAAACCACTAACATATTGTTTCCTTGGGGATGCCTTAATAAGAGCAACATTGGCTTATCATTCCTAACAGGGAATTTTATGTGATGTACACATTTTTTTACACCTAAGAACATATGGAAAAAATGGAAAATTCAGTTTTCCATCATGGCACCTTACCACTCTCAATTCTGGATGAACTAGTAAACAATAACATCACAATACCTTACCACACAGATTATCCCTTGTTAGATACCATAAACACATAGGTAACAATTTTAACAATCTCGTGCCAGTATTTGTTTACCCCCCAAAAACATCTCACACCAGCAGTAGAAACTAGATCTGTCAAATACTGAGTCATGAAAAGTGATCCAGATAATAAATGATTTTCCATACTTATTATCTGAACTGCCACCTGATATACCTCCTACCATGAGTGGAGGAAAAGATTGTTTATAGGCTTAGATGTTTTTTTGGTAGAAATTATTTGAAGAGAATGGACCCAACTCTACTTTGACAGTACAGTCCTTTGAGGAAGATTTCTAGGTTTCTTGGTCAAGAATCTCACAACTAAAGCTGGGAGTTGAAAGAGATATTAATAATTACCTAGACTAGGAACTGGAAACTCAAATACCTAGATGAGCCAGATAGACAATGTAAAGTAGCACACTGTATGCCCATCCCATGTGCACAGTAGCTACTGACTTCAGACAACACTTTGCATTGCAATAATGTAGGCTGGTGTTGCCATTTTTTCAAGAAAAGCCAGAAATACTGATTTACATATGAAATCTTCCCATCATATACTACCTCACTCGGGTTCAATGCAAGTCATTTTGTCTCTTCACCTACAAAACTATCAGTCTCTTGAAAGTAGGAGCCAGGACTCTCCTACTTATTCAAAAGTGTTAGCTGAGAGCCAAGCCTAAAGAAAGCATGACATGGGTATTGTTGATTCACTGACAGACGTGACTAACTGCTCGTGTCTATTCCAGGGCAGAGGAGGCCACTCTCCATAGAGTTGATGTTCAAAATTACTTTAAAACTACAAATTAAATCTATTATTAAATACAAATTTAATCTTAAGGTTAAAAGAATATCTAAGAATCTTAGAAAAGTGGTGCCACAGGGGAAAAGAGCTAGGTTGGCAATAAAACAGTAATTCTAAGCAAAAACTCAATCTGATAATACAGAGTAACCATTAGTCATACTGGAGACACATACACACACTACAAGGAAGAAATATGAAATGCATATAAAAAGATAAATTTCCATTAAATTTATTTTTTTCACTCTGAATAACTGCTGGGTGCTTTATAGGAAAACAAAATCTCAGATACCTATTGGACATCTAACCATAAATCTAAAGTTGTACTTTTTGAGAAAAGAATTTTCAAACCCTGTTTTTACAAAATATAGCTTCATAGTTGGTCACATGATGTGGAAAATAAAATGAACTGCCTACAGTAGCACTATCCTAATAGACAAAGAATGTGAGTTACACATAGAATTTAAAATTTTTAGCAGCCATTTTTAAAAGTAGGATTAAACACTGAAAATTAATTTTCATAAATTTTCTCTAACTCAATATATCCAATATTCTAATGCAGCATGTAATCTATTTTTTTAAATGTACAAGGTATTGTACATTTTCTATCCTCAGTCTTTGAAATCCAATGTGCATTTTACAGTCACAGAACATTGAATTTGAACTAGTCATATTTCAAATACTTAACAGCTGTATGTGCAGCGCAGATACAGAAAAAACTAGGCTTTCTCTGTACAAGTTAGATAAGATCTGATATTGTCAATGTTACCTCCATGAATGAGCATAGTCAAGAAAAAAATGGCTCAAGTTTCTAGGAAAATGGTGACAAGAGTGACTTAAAATAGCTTTGTCTGGAATTTTTCTTCTTTGAATTCTGTTAAGAGTCAATAACAGACTCTTTTTCTAATCATACTATGCTGGTGTTGAGTTACTGTCTATTCCTTCCCAGGACGCTTAATGCTTACCTCCTAAATTGTCTTTTAGGAAGGTTAGTGTAATAAGCAAATCCCAAATGATTTGTCCCAGAAATAATTAAACCTCATTTTCAAATCTACATCTCAAAAGAGCTATCTTTCTTGAGAATTAGCAAATCTGTACTAATTTATTTGTTTATACATATTACTATTACAAGGCTGAAATTCCACTCTTCTCATGCAAAGCAGACAAATCTGCTATACTTAATAAACATTTGCTGCAACAAAGAAGGAAATATTTGCATTATTTCCATAGGATTGAGATTACTTTTCCAAAGTGTATTCTTACATTAATGACATCAGGGAGAGAAAGGAATGCACAGATTTCATTTATATTTCTCTGCTTTATTTTAGATAATCCAATTACAAGCTAAAATATGAATCCCTGAAAATACTGGTATCAATGTGAGGTGTGAGAGGTGTGTGTGTGTATGTGTGTGTGCTCATTATGTTTTTATGTCCTTACCCTCCTTAGGTTTATTGGAGCTGGAAGAAGAGGAAGAGGCTTGTGAAAAAGAAGGGGTGGCACTGAGGAAATGGGCTATGAACCCGTATTAACATGAAGGCCGTGGGCTCTTTTTGTGACTTAAGATAGAAAGATTAATTTCATTAAGAGCCCCACACACACCTCCAGGATCGCTTATCACAGCTCTTCAGAGAGGAAGTGGCCATTTTTTGTTGTTGCAAAACAGACAGTGCTTGTTTTTGTAGCCCTGACCTAAGAGCTCTCCCACTGTATCTCTGTGTTTGCAAACCTCCTCCCTGAGTCCAGTAGCAGGTGTGAGGGAATTAAAAACAAAACATTTAAGCTGTGCAGTCCCTTTCCCATTTAAGAGCTCTGTTACCACTTGAGTTCTTGGAAAGGCAGAGCTGAGGTTGACAGCATGATTATATGAAGCGGCTGCTGCCAACTGGCAGACATTTTCCAAGGTCACGGAGTGAAATATATTTCTAGCCTTTTATTTTGAAGTTTAATATTTGCATTTGTTTATATAAGTTGGAGTCTGTCAAAGAAAAGTTTCCATCTGGAGAAAGGGAGACCAAAAAATAGAAGTGCAAGTTTTCGTGCGATGGAATATTTGAAGTTGAGGGGAAAATAAGCCTCCATCAGAAATCTAGAGGAGTCAGACTACCAGCACATGCCTTGTTTCTGCAATTGTAGCGCATCCATTTCCAAAACCCTGAGACTTGCTGGAAACAACGTCTTCCGTAAGCTGTGGTCTTGTCTTCTCTCTTTGGATAAATCAACCCCAGCAAGCCAACAGAATCTATACACAACATAACCCACATGCACAAGTCGGGCCTCTAGGTACATAATTAGGTGCATCCTACAGGTTCGCAAAGGCTTCCTGAGTCTGCTTCATTTTAATGTGGTCATTCCTGCTTGTTTACCAGGAAGTTCCTCACCAGGTCTTTGGAGAACTGAGTTACTTGGTTCATGGCCTTGGGTAGAGTGGTGGATGACATCTGTTTACCTCGGGGGAATGGTGAGTATGAAAAAAGGAAAAAGGCCCATGCAATATACATTTTGGTTACAAATAAGCTTATTCTTCAAATCACAATTCATTCGCGATAGCCTAGTAAATACTGACATATTTTCCCAAATACAAAGTAAATCCTATTACCCCCCTAATTTATAGGAATGGATCACACCAACATAGGAGTCTTAAAGATGAGAGAATCCTCCTCTGTCCTCCCTCAGCCTGACCCCAACATGCAACACACACTCCACATACTCACATATCACAAATGTACACAAACACACAACACATGCTCATAGTCATGTACACAAACATAAACATGCACATACACACCACCCATAAATACACCTCATTAACACATCCAAACACACATTTCCTTAGCATTTGACACTGTTTTACCTAATGGTTGTTTCTTCTCATGAAAAACCAGCTTCAGTGTTTCCTAAACTTATTAGGTAATTTATTAAATCTTCCTAAGACTATTTCCCCCTATGAAATAAGGATAATAATCATAATCCCATACTGTGTTATGAGAATTAAATAAAGTAAAACATGCAAACTATGTAGTAAAGTGCCCATTATAGGGTAAGGATTCAGTAAATGCTGGAAATTATAAATACATTATCAGAACCCTGCAACCACGGTTGTTCTTCTAACAGCTCTATTTCACTTCTGAAAGGGCTGTGAGGAACAATATCCCAAAGACAAGGGACAATTTACCATGGGTTTTACATTTGTATTATACCCTTTCTCACAGTAGACACTTCAGAAAGCATCCTCATGTCCACAGTTTACATGATAATCTGGCTTTATTTCTGTTGCCAGTTGGAGAAGTCATTGGTGGCATAGCTAGGGAGTCATCTTCTGGGAAATATGTAAGAAATGATTAAATAAATATAGTAATAAATCTATATAAGTAAATAAGAAGTGACTATAGGACAAGAAAATCTATCAGTATGCATGCGTATGGCTCTGCACAGATGTTCAGTGACCCCACAGAAGAAAATGTCAAAATACTCTCGAATGTGCTAAGCCTATGCCAAAAAAAAAAGAACGAAGCACAAAGAGGTATTTAAGCAGCCATGCTAAAAGTAATAAGCTGCCAAACACATAGAAATGTATTTTTAGAGTTGTTTTTATTGGCAGTCATGCTCCTTTATAATATTGTCAAACACTAAGTTGGTACTGAATAGACCAACTGGCTCAAAGTACTCAGCTTTCTAGGACATTGGCTTTTCAACCTACGATTTTCTCCAGGCTGATTCTACTAGGTTGCATGTCAGCTTCAGTGAGAATGATTATCTCCACTGCAGCCTACTTAATAAAGAGCCAGTGAAAGACAGGCGTTAGCCCTTTGTGGGCTTGTCCATTAGTAAGACAGCCTACGATTAGCAAAATGCACCTTATTATGTGGCATCTATTCCTCACAAGTCAAAAAAATCCCCATATAGTAAGTATTTTCCATGGAGTATAATAACTAATTTTGGAGAAAAGAAATATTGATCTTTTCTAAGACTCAGGCAACACTTTCCTTGATCTCTGATTTTAGTACATGTGGGGAGCACATATGGGAATGAACTTGGTTTGATGCATGGGTCTCGGCAGGATGGACTCTTTGGTACCATCTGCAATTTGCCCTGCAGACACCTTTAAATCACCCAAGCATCACCAGACTGGTAACTGTGGCCAAGAAGAACCCTACTTACAATATCTCTTCGTACTCTTCCAAAATAGCATTCACACTGCTGCCAGATCAGTCCTCTTTAAACAAAAATATGGCAACATCACTCCATTAATAAAGATTCCTGCCTGACTTCCCCATTATCTACTTGACAAAGTCTAACTCCTGGCCTGAGCCCTCTGGAAACCACTGCTGTCTACTGACAGAGCCTCACCTCTAGGTACTCTGCCAACACAGGCTTCTATGAGCCCAGCATTCAGAACTGGTAGTTCCCCAAACAACTCATGTTTTATTCCCTACCTCCAAGCCTTTGCCAATCTTACATTAGTTTGCTAGGGCTGCCATAACAAAGTACCAGAGACTGGACAGCTTCAGCAATGGAAATGTATTCTCCCACAGTTCTGCAGACGAGACAGTCTGAGAACAAGGTGTCTTCCGAGGGCTGTGATGGAAAATCTGGATGTAAGACCTAGTCTCTCCTTGATGTGCACATGTGTTCCCTCTGTTTGCCCATCTGTCTCCAGATTTCCCCCCCCCCTTTTTTTTTTAATCAAGGCACCAATACAAGGTATTGTATTAGGGCCTATCCTAATGACCTCATTTTAACTTGGTAAAGCCCTAAACTTGGTAAAGATCCAAGTAAGGTCATATTCTAAGGTAAAGTGAACACTATTCAACCCACGACACTGCCTCTCCACCTGGGTTACCCCACCCCATCAGCTTACTGCCATTGAGTAAATAATTATTTAACTCTTAAATACCTGTTCAGACATGTCCTCCTCAAAAAGCCTTTCCTCACTCTATCACCCTTCGTCTCTCTCCCCTCTGGGCTGCCTCTTTGCTTTGAAAGTACTTGCACTTTTTCATAGATTGATAATTTACTACCTTATACATATGCATATTATTAGTGTAGTAAATGTTTTTCTATTGTTTTAGAAAGCTCTGAGGCCACAGTTTTCTTCTATCATATTCTTAGCCCCCAGAATAGTGCCTGGCACATACTAAGAATTCAATAAAGGCTTATTAAATTATTTGAAAGAAAGATAAAAATGAAACACTGCTTGGAGTCTTTCAGATAAATCTTATAAGGGAAATATTTTACCTGCACCAGGGCTCAAGTGTTTTGAAAAGGGTGAATGTGCTAAGATCTCATCGGAAAATACCTTTTGATTTATTCTTAGATACTTTAAGAATGCTAAATGTATCAAGTACAAAACAGTTTTTGAGAAAAACAGGAGACTCTGAGCCAATTGCTGCTCCCTACCAAGAGTTTTACATGACCAGCTTATTTTCTTATCAAAAATAATCTACAGTCTTTAAAGGACAAGCTGAGATTTTGGAAAAATAATTGGTTGCAGGTTTTTAAACAACTGGGTAGAATGTTGCAAGAATCTGAACTGCATTTATTCATGTGGGGAGGAAAGAGCACAGTTGAGCAGTTGGAGGAAGCGTCCCCATTGAGGTAAGCAGGCTTGATGACACAGCTCTCCTCCACCCATTCATCATCTCAACCTTCTGTACAATCAGGGAGTGAAAGAGTGTCCCCTCCCTTCCTCTGAGGCACACACAAGGCGACAGGGCAGTCCAGACCTTCAGAATATTTGTGTCCAAACGAAACAATAACTACTTGGGATCCTGAGGAAGCAGGAATTGGGCAAGGATCTTCCCACCACCCCTCTAAATACTAGCAGCACAAACAATGCCTAATCTGCAAAACCATCCTTCTCTGTAGATAGGAATCATTTAATAGCTTTGAGCATCTTAAATTAAAAAAAAAAAGCAAACCCTTGGAAGGCAAAAATTTCAGTTATTTTCAAGTTTAATATGCCAAGGGGTATTTGGTGATTGCAAGGATCCTAACTGACACAATTGTTGATTATCATATTGTGTGCTTGGTCTACGCGTTTGTAGACACATTTAAAATACTTTCATACTACGCAGAGAAAAGTGATCAATTCAGAGCTCAAGACATCCTTGTTAGCACTGTCTATACAGCACCATTCCTAGAGCTTTTCCTGTTTAACGTTCACAGATGAAAAGTGCTTTGGAAAGAAGCTGTTGCTATGATAATCGATATGGGGAAAAACATGCAAAATATAGCTTAAATGTATATTTAATATATCCATGTAAATTAGAAAAAAAGCAGTATTATGGTATTTCAGACAGTAGGACATAGCGCCAAGTAAGAATAAAAAGGAGTCCTAGGTTGAATGAATTATTCAAGCAGAGGTCTCTTGAAAAAAGAAAAAGAATACAATATAAGCATCTTTATATCTTCTAAGCAGCCATTCTTATAGATCACATAAATAACTGATTATTATTTTACATTCATTTTTCAACGGTATATTATGAATTATTTTGATTACTAGTTTACAGAACAAAAACACACAATTCAAATATTTTCATCAAAGATGACACGGGGCCAACTTTTTCATTTAAATGCTGTATTTTGTCCATTCTTGGCTCAAGCTTTTCAATTTATTAGATTTCCCTGGGATATATTTTCCTTGCTTTGCAGCTTGTTCAAGTTTTCTGTTGACAGAACATGGGCTCATAATGACCTTGGCTTAAAATACCTTCACTTGTACTGTATGTCCTTGCTTTATCTTCAAAACACTGGTTAATTCCATGCCTTCCCATTCTCTGATTTAACTGCTAGCTTTGATCTTGCATCAATATATGTACATTTACAGACACAGAGAAACACAAGGTACACACACATATACTATATATATATATTATATATATATATATATATATATAATATATATATATTATACACACACACACTAGGACATGAATGTGTACACAGTAATATATGCTAGATTCTAGTGAGGAAGAATGGTGTTACCAAGGGTACCAGGCTGGGAGTTAGTAACCCTAGGTTGATTCTTGATCTGACACATGGTTGAGAGCCCCTGAGTGAGTCACAGTCCATAAGCCTCTATCCCCCACTGCCCTAACTTTGAAATACACAATTCGAACTAAATGAGCTTTAAGAGGTCTTCTAGCTCTTTCAATCTAAAATACAGACTTTGTGAGCCCTGTCCACGTTAGGTCATAATGTAATTGAAAATGTTTTAGAACTCTTAGGACTGGTTTTAAGATACTAGTGAATATTAGAAACAAAGGCTTGTAGACTCTGAACCTATTTGCTTCTCAATAGAGTAAAGCAAAGAATAGCTGTGATTACAGCATCTTGATCACCTAGCTTATTGTCACTCTTTCAACTGGAAATCTTTAAAATTGATTACAACAACAAAGAACACTTGCAAGCAATGTTCTTCAGCTGTTTGCTTTGTTTTGGTTTTATTTTTATGAGGAGATTGAGAAGGATATAAAATTGGAGATAGATTGGGAATAAGATGAGGTGAAGATATTTAAGAATAATAGCCATAGCATCGTGACTCCAGAGCAAGGCGAACTGAATACATTTGGAAGAAATTATATGAAGTCCTCATGTGAACTACATTCCACACTGAGTAAACACATGCAGCTACAATAGCAATAAAATGCATGAGATGACTACATCGCCTCTCTCCAATTTAGTCAGAAGAAGACACATAAGCTTTAAAATAAATTCACTTCATGGATAGTCTGAGATACTGGCACAGTAAAAACACCATGCATACACAGCATTGGATTTTGCTATAAACAACAAGACGATGCCAAGAACATCAATTTTTATCCCTCACTGCCACAAAAAACAGAGATTGCAAAAAGCAATCCAATGGGGTGCTTGTTAATAGACATTTTGTTTTATGCTTCAAAAGGGAATTCCTTTTCGTTTTCGAAGAAACAGTTTGTTTACATAACTCAAGCATTAAAAAAAAAAAATCCTCTACCGAATCCACATTCCTTCTTGACCATATTCTGAAAAAGGTTAAACTTGTCAACACCATCTTAGCAATTTACATTTAATTGTAAAATGAATTTCTGAAAGCACTGAGAGAACACCCTTCTGGGAGGAATATTCTTCCATCAGGGTTGCCTAACCAGGGACCGATTCTTTTCCTGAACAAGACAAAAACAGCTTACAACTGAGAGAAACAGCCAGGTCTACGGGAGTGAAACTATTTGTCTGGAAAGCCCAAGAAATAGTAAGCATTTGAACATAAATGACCATGAGAAAAGAGGGCTAAATTCTTAAAGTTTGTCCGGTATTTAAAAATAAAGCTTTGTTTGTATTAAGAATGCCCTTGGACTTAAAAAGAAGCAGTTTTAATTATGTGTATCATCCACACACTGGTCCTACAAATATATTTAATATCTGTCTCAACAGGAAAATCCAGATGTTGACGGAAACTGTATACTTTAAAGAGTAGAAATCATTATTCTTGATGCCTCTAAGATCATCACTTCTTTGGGGGTCAAGAAAAATAACCAGAACAGTGTTCAAAGCTGGCACATTCAGAGACTAAAAAGTACTTCTTGCTATTTGTCCTCAGTGGTATCTCTGACTAACAAAAGTCCAGAAAATTTTCCTATTCCAAATTCAAGATCATCTCAAACAACAGAAAGCTCTAAATGGTAATCAAAGAGCTATAAAAATCTTTCCCCTAAAGGATAACATTGAGTTTCATGATGACATTTGTTTAAACAATAGAGATCTGAAATGTTTATTTTCATTATTCTGTAATTTTTTTTAATGCATTAAGAGTTACCACTCATCAGAGTTCTTGGATTCAAATCTCAGTGCTACTCAGCTGACCTTGGGCAAATACTTAAGTTAACCCCTGTAGTCCTGAGCTATCTCATCTGTTAAATGAGTCAGATAATACCTCCTTAATGCAGTTTTTGTAAATGTTAAATGAGATGTTGCATGCAAGTCAGTTGATATACTGAGCACAAACTAAATACCTGATCTCTGATAAATTATAAATGTCTAGATTACAAGCCCAGATGACCACTGTTTTTCCTTAAGGATTCTTTAACAACACAGTGTGAAAGCTATATCCTAATCAATACAAACTATGATAAGCAAATCATTACGACTGCTTTATAACAATTATTAATGAGAAAGCTAATTCCCATAGCATACTTCTTACGGATGCTCTAAAGGAATGGTACTTTAATTGATGCTAATTTAGGTTCTTCTGCATGTTTTACAAAAGAGATTATCAAAGCAAAAGTATAAGGAAAAAAGAATGGAACATGAAAATGGGAGCTGTTTTCATAATTTATGGAAAATTTTTTAATTCCATGAAATCTTAATTTTGCAACCCAATCAATAGTCTGTTTGACAATAGTACATTTTTAAAACAGTGTAAGTCATTCACATTTTAAAAATTTATTTCATAACTTTCAACATTTTTATAAGGCTGATCCAAAATACAACATTTTTAAAATTTTAAGTGGAAGATTAAAATAGTCTCTTAATTTTTGCCTTTTCTTAAATGCTAATGATATAAGTTTTTTTCCACTTTATTTTAAAGTTTAAAGTACACCAATCATTGTATGTAAAATTTGTATATATAGCTCTTAAAATTTAAATTTTAGTGCTAATGTCTTCTCCACTCTGCACAACACCTTATTATGAATTCAAAGAATCCCTATACTTAGTTATTCCTTATTATTTCAGAAATATTGCTACTTTGGGCAACTTTTTTCTCTAGCATGTCTGTTAATTAAATAAAAAAATCTTTTAAAACTATGTAAGTTTTCCCCAATTATGTGGTATTATCAGAATGTTTTAAATTTCTATCTCAAAAAAAAACTAATTTTCTCACAGAAGTATTAAGTATAATTTTTAAAATCATTGCTTTTTAATAGATTATTAAATTATCCATTCCATACACCTCATTAATCATTTTAAGAAGGTACACAGTTTAAAAATGCCCAGTGTTGATGGTTTTCATTAAGCCAAGGCAAAATTAAAAGAGGAAGTAAATCCAAAGAAACTATATGGAATAAAATAATGAGAGCAGAAATTAATAAAACAGAATTAAACACAGATCTTAAAAAAAAAGCCAAAAATTAATAAACTTTAGATGCGACTAAAATAAAGAAAAAGAAAGAGGAAAAAAACACAAACAGCTAATATCAGGAATAGAAAAATGGGAATCACTACAGTTCGTAGAATCACTGAGCAGCAAATGAGAGTAAAATATAAATAATTTTAGCCCAATAAATTTTAAAAAATGGACACTTTTTGAGGAAAATACAAATGGTCAATGTCCGTACGAGAAGGCACAGAATATCTGAGTAGTGTGTATCAATTTTAAAAAGTTGAATCTGTAATTAATAACCTTCCAATAAAGAAATCTCCAGATCCAAGTTATTATTTATTTCTACCAAACATTTAAGGAAGACATAAAACGATTTTCACACAAATTTTTCTAGTGCTCAGAAACAGAAAATACTTAAGGAATTTCTTTTTGATACCAAGAGAACTTGATTCCAAAATCTGACACCGCCCATTTATTCAGTTTCTTACATGACCTCAATAATAAATGGGAGGTGGATGGGTGCTGTGTTTGAGTGCAAAATTCGATAAAAACCATGAGCCAACAGCTACAAATAATTATCAGACAATTCACATCAGCATTCAACGTGTGTAGTAGTCCAAAACAGAACAAGAACAAAGTGGAGGAAACAGAGACTAGGCAAGGAGGCTGAAGTAATATATATATATTTTTAAAGTATGTATCTTTTAAGAGGTAAGAAAACAAACTGCAACCATGAAACAAAGTGCTATAGAAAAGTATATTACAGCTTACCTGGGCAGAGACGGAGCAGAAACAGCCACCGAAACCAGGAACGGGTGTTGACGCAGGTAGGACAAACTGTACTGGAACTGACTAACTACTAGAGTGTGGACAACTCTTCCAGGGCCCCTAGTCACGGGGGGACTTCCACAGTTTTTTTTTAGTTTTACCTCCAGGAGTTCAACCAGGGAATAACAGTAAAAAACGGAGAAAAATCACCCACAGCTTCCAGCAGGCAGAGAGGAAAAGAAGCCATTTTGAAACTTTGCCCCAACACTCGGTGCTTAAAAAGGGCTGCCCTCAGGAGAAACCAATTAAGCAGATTCCAGCCTGCTGGGAAACAATCAGAGCCTGATTGACCTAGGGAAAGGGGAATACCCAACTCTAGTCAGCTACTGCTGTCGTGTCCCACCAGGGAGAAAAAAACTGAGAAACTCTTGTGAAGTTTATAGTCAGAAGTATAGGCTCACTGAAAAGGAAAATGTTTAAAAAAAAAAAAAAAACAACGGGAGGGAGGTGATCTTGAATACTAAAAGGGTGGTAGAAGAAATAAAATACTCAATTGAAGGTTTGGAAGCTAAAGATGTAGAAACCTTCCAGAAGGTAGGGCAAAACACAGTATCAATAGAAAATAAATGTATTTATACTGTCAATTCGGTAAACTCTTACAAATTTACCATCTTTTAACCCAAAAACACCAACAAGGAAATTTCTATGAATGTTAAAAATTTCTGTTTCCTGCCAAGAAAAAAAAAAAATGTGTGCTCTGTCAGCCGCAGGAGGCTGGAGAGGGATCCGAGGTGAGCTGCCCAAATGGAAGGCGTGAGGACCTGACATAGAGCAAAACAGCACTTTACTGCAGTACAAGCGGGTGGCGCGCCCTCAGGTGTACGCACTTGTCCTTTTATTAGGCCCGCGCATGCGTATTGTTCATAATGCTGACTCATGCTACTAGCGCATGTGTACATTTACTTCTTACCTCACACACATGCAAGTTATTGTGACCTCTGACCTGGGTCCCACCGCCTACTCACTTAAGGCTGCTGACAGCTTCTATTTGCTTAAAAGTAGCAGCAAATCAATTGTTCGTTTAGAACAGTCTTTGTCAAGGTAACCCACAACAGAAAAACATTATACAATATAACCAATATACAAATAAATACATACTCATCTAAATGAAATAAAATTTCACGATATAATATATACCTTTACTACATGCTATGCACTCTAGCCTATCCCATCTTATCTTGCTTAAAGAGCTAAACACTGCTACTGAGTCCCCCTAAATTGATTTCACAACATTCTAGGTAGGGCCATTCATTTAAGAAATACTGCCTATTTTAGACTTAATATATAATGAAGCTTGCTTCACATTTCCCTTTTTACTGTTTTTTCACTCGTGAAATTATAGCAATACTATAGATTATTACTGTTTAAAGGGTTTTCAGAGTGTTCAAAAGATTTGGGAAGGTGTATTCTTAGAAGGAGCATAAATTAAGTTAATTCTGTTTTTAGCTATATGATTCGCTTAGCTGAGATCATGCACAAAATTTCCAAATTACTACTTTCTCAACTTTAGCGGTGGTCCTTGAGAGCATTATCATTTTTTACAGTAACGTGGATTTGATTTACTGTTAAAGTGGCCATGAGGTCTACTGCCAGCCTTAGCAGATGCAACTCTACTCAGCCTAGAGGGGAATACAGAGAAAACAGCTTTTCTTTATGAAATCTAATGACCTAACGACCTACTTTACTACACCTGTTTGCCAATTATTAACATCTTAAATCTACAGATCCATATATCATTTAATAAAGAAATGAGGGGATCAAGGATGAAGTAGCAGATTCTCTAATATCTACCCAAATTTCTCACAAAACTTAAAACAATATTTTCATCTTTCTCCTTCCCAGTTATTAAGAATGCTACTTTTCTGATCCTTCCTTTCTTTATGCTTCTGAGTAAGTCCATACCCACAGCAGCCCTTGACATACTTTTTTTTTCTTTTTTTTAAACATTTATTGATTTATAATCATTTTACAATGTTGTGTCAAATTCCAGTGTTCAGCACAATTTTTCAGTCATTCATGAACATATACACACTCATTGGCACATTTTTTTCTCTGTGAGTTATCATAACATTTTGTGTGTATTTCCCTGTGCTATACAGTGTAATCTTGTTTATCTATTCTACAATTTTGAAATCCCAGGCTATCCCTTCCCACACTCCACCCCCCTGGTAACCACAAGTCTGTATTCTCTGTCTGTGAGTCTATTTCTGTCCTGTATTTACACTTTGTTTTTGTTTGTTTCTTTTTGCTTTTGTTTTTTAGATTCCACATATGAGCGATCTCATATGGTATTTTTCTTTCTCTTTCTGGCTTACTTCACTTAGAATGACATTCTCCAGGAGCATCCATGTTACTGCAAATGGCATTATGTTGTCGGGTTTTATGGCTGAGTAGTATTCCATTGTATAAATATACCACATCTTCTTTATCCAGTCACCTGTTGATGGACATTTAGGCTGTTTCCATGTTTTGGCTATTGTAAATAGTGCTGCTATGAACATTGGGGTGCAGGTGTCATCCTGAAGTAGGGTTCCTTCTGGATACAAGCCCAGGAGTGGGATTCCTGGGTCATATGGTAAGTCTATTCCTAGTCTTTTGAGGAATCTCCACACTGTTTTCCATAGTGGCTGCATCAAACTGCATTCCCACCAGCAGTGTAGGAGGGTTCCCCTTTCCCCACAGCCTCTCCAGCATTTGTCATTTGTGGATTTTTGAATGACGGCCATTCTGACTGGTGTGAGGTGATACCTCATTGTAGTTTTGATTTGCATTTCTCTGATAATTAGTGATATTGAGCATTTTTTCATGTGCTTTTTGATCATTTGTATGTCTTCCTTGGAGAATTGCTTGTTTAGGTCTTCTGCCCATTTTTGGATTGGGTTCTTTATTTTTTTCTTATTGAGTCGTATGAGCTGCTTATATATTCTGGAGATCAAGCCTTTGTCGGTTTCACTTGCAAAAATTTTCTCCCATTCTGTAGGTTTTCTTCTTGTTTTACTTCTGGTTTCCTTTGCTGTGCAGAAGCTTGTAAGTTTCATTAGGTCCCATTTGTTTATTCTTGCTTTCATTTCTTCTAGGAGAAAATTTTTGAAATGTATGTCAGATAATGTTTTGCCTATGTTTTCCTCTAGGAGGTTTATTGTGTCTTGTCTTATGTTTAAGTCTTTAATCCATTTTGAGTTGATTTTTGTATATGGTGTAAGGGAGTGTTCTAGCTTCATTGTTTTACATGCTGCTGTCCAGTTTTCCCAACACCATTTGCTGAAGAGACTGTCTTTATTCCATTGTATATTCTTGCCTCCTTTGTCGAAGATGAGTTGACCAAAAGTTTGTGGGTTCATTTCTGGGCTCTCTATTCTGTTCCATTGGTCTATATGTGTGTTTTGGTACCAATACCATGCTGTCTTGATGACTGTAGCTCTATAGTATTGTCTGAAGTCTGGGGAGAATTATTCCTCCAGCCTCTTTCTTTCTCTTCAGTAATGCTTTGGCAATTCTAGGTCTTTGATGGTTCCATATGAATTTTATTATGATTTTTTCTAGTTCTGTGAAATATGTCCTGGGTAATTGGATAGGGATTGCATTAAATCTGTAGATTGCCTTGGGCAGTGTGACCATTTTAACAATATTGATTCTTCCAATCCAAGAGCATGGAATATCTTTCCATTTTTTAAAGTCTTCTTTAATTTCCTTCATCAGTGGTTTATAGTTTTCTGTGTATAATTCTTTCACCTCCTTGGTTAGATTTATTCCCAGATATTTTATTACTTTGGGTGCTATTTTAAAGGGGATTGTTTCTTTACTTTCTTTTACTGTTGATTTATCGTTAGTGTAAAGAAATGCAACAATTTTTGAACGTTAATTTTGTCACCTGCTACCCTGCTGAATTCTTCAATCAGCTCTAGTAGCTTTTGTGTGGACCTTTTAGGGTTTTCTGTATATAGTAACATGTCATCAGCATATAATGACACTTTTACCTCTTCTTTTCCAATTTGGATCCCTTTTATTTCTTTCTCTTGCCTGACTGCTGTGGCTAGGACTTCCAGGACTATGTTGAATAGGAGTGGTGATAGTGGGCATCCTTGTCTTGTCCCAGATTTTAGTGGGAAGCTTTTGAGTTTTTCACCGTTGAGTACTATGCTGGCTGTAGGTTTGTCATATATAGCTTTTACTATGTTGAGATATGTTCCCTCTATACCCACTTTGGCGAGAGTTTTTATCATAAATGGGTGTTGAATTTTATCAAATGCTTTTTCTGCATCGATTGAGATGATCATGTGGTTTTTGTCCTTTCTCTTGTTGATGTGATGTATTACATTGATTGATTTGCGTATGTTGAACCAGCCTTGTGTCCCTGGGATGAACCCCACTTGGTCATGATGTATAATCTTTTTTATGTGTTGTTCGATTCTATTTGCTAAAATTTTGGTGAGGATTTTGGCGTCTATGTTCATCAGTGATATTGGCCTATAATTCTCTTTTTTTGTAGTGTCTTTGCCTGGTTTTGGTATCAGGGTGATGGTGGCTTCATAGAATGAGTTTGGGAGTATTCCCTCCTTTTCAATCATCTGGAAGAGTTTGAGAAGGACTGGTATGAGTTCTTCTTTGTATGTTTGGTAGAATTCCCCGGTGAAGCCATCCGGTCCTGGACTTTTATTTGTAGGGAGGTTTTTAATTGCTATTTCTATTTCCTTTCTAGTGATCGGATTGTTCAAGTGTTCAGTTTCTTCTTGACTCAGTTTTCGTGGACAGTATGTTTCCAGAAACTTGTCCATCTCCTCTAGGTTATCCAGTTTGGTTCCATATAGTTTTTCATAATATTCTCGTATGATATTCTGTATTTCTATTTTGTTTGTTGTAATTTCTCCATTTTCCTTTCTTATTTTGCTAATTTGTGCTCTCTCTTTTTTCTTCTTTGTGAGTTTGGCCAGAGGTTTGTCGATTTTATTTACTTTTTCAAAAAACCAGCTTTTGGTCTGGTTGATTTTTTCTATGGTCTTGTTAATCTCTATTGTATTTAATTCCTCTCTGATCTTTATTATTTCCTTCCTTCTGCTGCTTTTTGGGGCTTTTTGTTCTTCTTTTTCTAATTCATTCAGGTGGTGGGTTAAATTGTTTATTTGAGATTGTTCTTTTTTGAGGAAGGCCTGTATCACTATAAACTTCCCTCTTAGCACTGCCTTTGCTGTGTCCCATAGGTTTTCAGTGGTTGTGCTTTCATTATCATTTGTCTCAAGGTATTTTTTAATTTCAGCTTTGATTTCCTCATTGATCCATTGTTTTTTCAATAACATATTGTTTAATCTCCATGCTTTCCTTTTTTTCTCCTTTGTTTCTCTGTTGTTGATTTCCAGTTTCATGGCATTGTGGTCAGTAAAGATGCTTGAGATAATTTCTATCTTCTTAAAATTGTTGAGGTTTCTTTTGTGCCCAAGTACATGATCGATCCTGGAAAATGTTCCATGTGCACTTGAAAAGAATGTATATCCTATTTTTTGGGGGTGTAATGCTCTGAAAATATCCACCAAATCTAGTTTTTCTATTGTAGTATTTAATTTCTCTGTTGCCTTGTTTATTTTCTGTCTGGAAGATCTGTCTAGTGATGTTAATGCAGTGTTAAAATCTCCAACTATGATTGTATTCCCATCAATATCCCCCTTTATCTCTGTTAGTAATTCTTGTATGTACTTAGGTGCTCCTATATTGGGTGCATATATATTAACGAGTGTAATATCCTCATCTTGTATCACTCCTTTAATCATTATAAAATGTCCTTCTTTATCTTTCTTTATGGCCTTTGTTTTAAAGTCTATTTTGTCTGAAATCAGTACTGCAACACCTGCTTTTTTGGCTTTTCCATTTGCATGGAATATCCTTTTCCATCCTTTCACTCTCAATCTGTATGTGTCCTTCTCCCTAAAGTGGTCTCTTGTATGCAGCATATTGAAGGTTCTTGCTTTATTATCCAGTCTGCCACTCTATGTCTTTTGACTGGAGCATTTAGTCCATTAACATTTACAGTAATTAATGATAGATGTGTGTTTATTGCCATTTTGAACTTATCTTTGCAGTTGAATTGGTATATCCTCTTTGTTCCTTTCTTCTTCGTTTTGTGGTTTGGTAATTTTCCTTTGTATTATCATGGATTTTATTTAATTTTTGTGACTCCCTTGTAAATTTTTGGCTTGTGGTTACCCTTGACTTACTTTAATGCCTCCCTCAGCATAGTATTTTTTTCTGGACATAACTGTGGCAACACAGTGAATTCATATCATCTGAGTGAAATTCTAGAATTATCTGAGGGAACACCAGTCCTCTTTAAGTTGATGAAAAAACAATTAGAGAACAATAAGCAAGGAATGATAAGAATATAAAAAGATAAGATCAGAAGTGGTAATAATCTGAAGACAATCCAAATGCAACACAGGGTAGGATGGAAGTTTCATTAACTCCTCAGAATCCCCAGCGTCCTGCCTACCTTTTCCTTTCCTTCAGTTTTTAAGTGTGTGTTGGTCATTTTGTATATTTATTTTTCTGTTTCTATTTTCTCTGTTGTCTCTCACCATAAATTCTTCTGTCCTGCTCCTTCAGTTTAAAAATAAAAGGTATTTCCTATTCTATGTTTCTTAAAGACAAAGGGTATTTTAGTTACTTTCAGATGATTTCCCTCAATTTACCATTTCATGGGCCAGTTGTCCCAGATAGGCAAAAGTTTTCAACTCACTGTATACACCTATGCTGTCAAATACAGTGGCAAGAGTCACTGTTAAAAGTAATTTAAATTTAAGCTTAATTAAACTGAAAATAAATTAAAATTGAGCTCCTCATTAGTTGCACTAGCCACATTTCGTGTGTTCCAAAGTCACTTGTTGCCAGTGGCTCTGTGCTGGACAGCACAGATAGAGAATATTTCCATTACCATAAAAAGTCTTATTGGTCAACACTATTTCACACTCATCTTGCAGTTTACCGAGAGGAACAGGGAATTCATATGGCCATCTGTGAACGTGAATTAAAGGCTAGGGACTCTTCAAGACCTGAAAAAATAATTCAATAATCTTTACAGAAATAAACAAGATCCCTGAAGAGTAAAAACCAGAAAACAAAGTTTCTAAATTGGACTGCAAACAGGTTGAATGATTTTTTTTAGCTCAGTTTACTGAATCAACTCACTGAATCGGTCCATGGAAACTTCTAAGTGTAGGTGTGCTACAAAGCTGTGCATGACATTCAAATCACCAGCAACAGAATTTGAGAGACATCTGAGAGGGAAGCACTATTTACCTGCTTTGGTTAGAAAATCACAAGTAACCTTTTGACCATCCCTCTACGGTACGTGCTAAGAGAACTGTTTTCAGACTTCAAAAGAATTTGAGCCTCATATGCCATCTTGTCCCTTATAAACCAATTATTCTCACCATATAAAACAGGCTTTGGCATATTTATTAGTCCAATTCTACTCAATTAGAATTTATTAAATACCTCCTCTAAGCAATACTCCTTGTGGAGAATAAAAGAGGTGAGCTTAACAAAATCCTTTTGATGAGAATCATGGCCCAAGAGAAGTGGCCTGATGTGAAATAACTGCAAAGACACGTGAACCAGGTGAAGCACATGTAGAGACATTAAATTAATATGCAGAGTCAAAAAAGGGAAAACCATTTCCAAATTCAGGAGACCAGGAGAATGGCAGGAATGGCTTCACAAGTATCATGAAGCGGCCTTGAAGATGGAGGAGTACCACATACCACCCGGGCAGGTAGAAGAGCATGGGCAGAAAGCATAATGCAGGACCTGTGAGTATAGCTCCTTTGGCCAGAGCTTCTCTGAGTCCCGGTCACATATAGCTCTTGTGGAAGGTAACTAGGGACAGGTCATTGGGAGCTGTATTAAAGAGAGCCTTGAATAAATGGGTGACATTTATCATCTTTGATTTGTTGTTGTTGATGTGCAGAATTAAGAGGGACAAGTCAGAATAAAGAGGTAATATAAAATTCTGTGAGCTTTCAGTATCTTGCCAGTCCCATAAGTCTATGCCAGAGACAAACATCAACACACAACTGAAAATGTTGGGCAGTTTACAGCTTATAAAGTGTTTTCATGTTCATGATCTCATTAAGTAAATCTTTTAAAACTATGTGAAGTAGGCCTTATTATCTCTATTTTATAAATAATGTTATTATAACTATAACTCAGATTATTTAATTTACTGCAACTCATGAAATAACTACCAGAAGATATCTTATAAAAAAAAAAAAGATTTCCACTTGACAAATGCTCTTATCTTTCCACACCAGTGATTCTCACACTGTTTTGGTCTGAAGACAATTTATACTGTTAAAAATACCATACTCCAAAGAGGTTTTATTTATATGAGCTATTTCTCTCAAGATTTATCACAAAGCTGAACATTTTATAAAATACTATTTATTAATTTGCTTAAATCAATAATAATAATAATCATATTACAAGCTAAAATTGTGGTATTTTTACCAAAAAATAACTTTCTTTTCAAAACAAACAAACAAAATTACTAGGAGGAGTAAAATTGTTCTACATACTTGCCAAGTCTCTCCAATATCTGGCTTAATGAAAGACAGCTGGACTCTCAGATGAGCTTCTGCTCAAACTGTCAAGATATACAGTTTTGGTTAAAGTATACAAAGAAAATTCAGTCTCATACTGATGGGCAGATGGATAAGGAAGGAGTGTGTCAGTAGCCTTTTTAGATATTCTGTATATTCATCTTTGATATCATGCCAAGAGCTCAATCAGAGGTAGTTCCTCAAAGGTTAGCTCCAGTAGAATTTGAAACTATATCAAGCAATATTTTGTAATCTGTTAGTTTGACATACATTGGTTTACACTGCATGCTGAATGACTACTTTACCAATGAATGACAGTATAATATCAAGCATTGATCATATAGAAAATAGTGGTTCACTAAGTCATGTTGGTTCATTGATTCCAAATGTGAACATGTTTCTTTACTTAAAAGAAGGAAAGAAGGAAAAGGAAGGGAAAGGGAAGGGAAGGGAGGGGAGAGGAGGGGAGGAGATGGGGGAGAGGAGGGGAGGGAAGGGAAGGGAAGGAAGAAGGGAGGAAAGAAAGATCAATCAATCACCAGGCTGGACTGCCACAGACTGTGCTCCATAGCCAAGAGCCAACACAGGCCCCGCCTGCCCTGCAGAGTGGCCCCACAACAGATGGGGGTGGAAGAGGCTTGGGTGAGTGATCAGCTGTGACGGATAAAGGAGACCTAAACTAACAGAGACGGCCATTTCTGGCAGTTGCACAGGTGACACATTGGAGGGCAATTTCTCTGTGGTTAAACCACCACACCCTACAACCCATCATTAGCTGAGAGCCCACATGGGCCTCTCTTGCTCCAGCACTCCTCCTCTCTGGGGCCAGGGTACCAGTACTAGGAGAGGGGAGAGCACACACTTAAAGGGAACAGAGCCAGCCTAGAGCCAACCATGAGGGCTTCTGCTCCAACAACTTGAGATCCAGCCGCACCTCCAGTAGGGTATACTGAGCAGAGGGGGAAGTCCTGCCTTACACCTGGCTCTGGCCCAAGCCCCTCCGTCTCCAGCTCCACTTCCTACCCAGGTTATAGCTGCCAGCACACCCTGAGGAAAGACAAGACTTCTGTTTTAATTTAAATCTAGTTCTGCAAGGCAATGGGCACACACAAACTGTATGGGGACACTCCCACACAAGGGCACCCCTTCAAGACTGCAGTAGGTAGCCATGTCACCTACATTTATAGAGACAGAGAAAGTTAAGCCAAATGAAAATAGAAGAGAACTGGCCTCAATTGAAAGAGCAAGAGAAAATCCCTGAAAAAATAAATAATGAAACAGAAATAAACAACTATCCAGAAAAATAATTCAAAGCATTAGTAATAATGCTAACCGAATGAGGAAAAAGAATAGATGAATACAGTGAGAATTTTATTAAGGAACTAGAAAACATAAAAAGAACCAGTCAGAACTGAAGAATATAATGACTGAAATGAAAAATACACTAGAAAGAATGAATAGCAGACTAACTAATACAGAAAAATGCATAAGTGATGTAGAAGATAGAATAATGGAAATTACTCAATGAGGAAAGCAAAGTGAAAAATAAATTTTAAAAATGAGAGAAGTTTAAGAGATCTTTGGGATAACATAAAGTGTACCAAAATTTGCATTGCAAGGATCCCAGAAGGTGGAGAGAGAGAGAAGGGGGTTAAAAATGTATTTGATGAAATTATGGCTGAGAACTTCCCAAACCTGAAGAAGGAAACAGATATCTAGGTACAGAAGGCACAGAGGTCCCAAACAAGATGAATGTAAACAGACCCACACCAAGACATATCATAACTAAAATGAAAAAAGTGAAAGGTAAGGAGAGAATTCTAAAGGCAGCAAGAGAAAAACATAGAGTCTACAACAGAATCCCCATAAGGCTATCAGCTGATTTTTCTGCAGAAACTTTCCAGGCCAGAAGGGTGTAGCATGTTATATTCGAAGTACTGAAGTGAAAAAACTGCAGTCTAGGATACTCTACCCAGCAAGATTATCATTTAGAATTGAAGGAGAGAGAAATAATTTCTCAGACAAGCAAAAATTAAAAGTGTTCCTCAATATTAAACCAATCGTAAAAGAAATGTTAAAAGGTCTTCTCTAAATGGAAAAGAAAAGGCTCTAACAAGAAGTAATGTGAGGAAGGGGAATAAAAAAGGTAAATCTTTCAGAATGCATTTGAACTTAAATGACTGCCAGTTTAAAACAAATAGATATAGGTGTAAGTCAACATAAGTGAACCTCATGGTAACCACAAATCAAAAACCTACAACAGATACACAAAAACTAGAAAGAAAAGAACACAAACATACCACTAAAGAAAATCATCAAATTACAAGGGAAGACACAAAAGGAGGAAAAACAGAAGAACTACAAAAACAACTGGAAAACAAGTAATAGAATAGCAGTAAGGATATACCTTTCAATAAGTATTTTAAATATCAATGAACTAAATGTTCCAACTAAAAGATACAAGGTGGCTGATTGGACAAAAAAGAAAAGATCCATCTGTATGTTGCTTATAAATGGCTCATTTCAAAGACTGACACACACAGAAAACTATAAAACACTGATATTTGCAAATGATAAGATGACTAAAGGGTTAATATCCAAAGTACATAAATAGCTTATAGAACTCAATAGCAAAACAAAAAGAAGACCTGAATAGCCATTTTTCAAAAGAAGACGTACAGATGGCTATCATGCACATGAAAAAATGCTCAACATTGCTAATTATTAGAGAAATGCAAATCAAAACCACAGTAAGATATTACCTGACACCTGTCAGAATGGCTAACATCAAAATGTCTACAAGCAACAAACATTGGTGAGAATGTGAAGAAAAGAGAATCCTTGTAAACTGTTGATCGGAATTTAAATTGGTTCAGCCACTATGAAAAACAGTATGGGGGTTACTCAAAAACTAAAAATAGAGGTACCATATGATCCATCAATTCCACCACTGGGTATTTATGACATAGTAGTTTGTATCCTTTAATCCTATACCTCTATCTTGCCCCCCTCAACCCTCTTGCCACTGGCATCTATTTGTTTTTTTCTATATCTGTGAATCTGTTTCTGTTTTGTATATATGTTCATTTGGTTATTTTTTTAGATTCCACAGGTAAGTGATAACATACAGTATTTGTCTTTCTCTGTCTAACTTATTTAACTAAGCATATTACTCTCTAGATCCATCTACATTGTTGCAAATGGCAGAATTTCATTTTTTATGGCTGAGTAATATTCCATCATATATATACACACATGAGCATATGCATATATATATTATATTTGGAGATGCACTGTATTTGGAGATGGGACCTTTGAGGAAGTAATTAAGGTTAAATGGGGCCTTAAGGGTGGGATCATGATCCAATGGGATTGGTGTCCTTACAAGAAGAGACACAATGGAGATTTTTCTTGTTTTCTCCACCATGTGAAAAAACAGTCAGGAAGAGAGTCCTCACCAGAAAATAACCGTGCTGGATCTTGATCTGGGACTTCCAGCAACCACATTGTGAGAAAACAGAACAAACAAACAAAAAACTTCTGTTGTCTAAGCTTTTGGTATTTTACAGTATTTTGTTCTATGGTATTTTGGTATCTGGTTTATGGTATTTTGTATATCAACCTAAGCAGACTAACATACATACTTACTTTATAATTCATAAAAACCTAGTTAAAGCCCTAGAATTTTACTTCAAATATATATATATGTGTGTGTATGTGTGTGTGTGTGTATAGAATTTTACTTCAAATATATATATATGTGTGTGTATGTGTGTGTGTGTGTGTGTGTGTATATATATATGTAATTGAAGACTTAAATGCAAAAATAGGCTTTTTAAAAAAGTTAAATTTCAACTGTCTAAACTAATGAGACATTATACTAAACTTACATATTGGTTCAACTCTAACATAGGAAACTAGATTAAGTGATTACTTTCCTCAATGCCCCCTACACACCAAGAGCAAGACCATATTAGCTTGAAGAGTCTGGATATATCTTCCAGAATCAATACTTGTTCTTTAGCAGAGACACAGTAGCAGACAATTGCATAATGAAGCTGTCTGTCTTTATTTACACAATGTATTTTTGTATTCACTAGGCCAGAAAGAATAGTTCTGTGTAGCAGCTGTCATTGTATTTTTTGCTTATCTCAGTCCTGTCTGCCAGTGTTATAATTCACCAGCTGACACCCGCCTTGGCAGAAACCGAGGGCAGTGATTTCATGCCAAAGTAACAACGGGGCTCTGAACTCTGACACAATTCATCTTAGTTCTAGTTAGTAAAGGGGGATTCTTTGAGTTTTCTCTCCCTTCTGTTTAAGCATTTCCCAGTTGGAAGGGGAGAGGGAGAGGGAGGGGTGAAGGGAGGGGTGGTGGTACTATGGAAATGAACACTGAGGAACAGTTCTGGCTCTGTCTGGTGCAGTGGAATAGGGTCACAGGAAGACAGGGCCAGTTGTGAGGGATAAAGGCTGAACGCCCAGATAATGAAATTCCTGCTTGTTTGATTTTGCAGAGTTGGAAGGATATGAGAGCACATTTGGTATCCAAAAATACACTTCTGTTCAACTCACACTATTTGGAGGTTCAAAGTGTAATTTCTGGCACTTTCTGATTTAGGAAGCTTAGACTTGGGCATGAAGGCAATTGATTGTAGTCATCAAAAATAGCCCTGTTTTGGTTGTGAATGTTAAATCAAATAGAAAATATACTTGCTCAAGTTGATTTCTACATATTAATGTTCATAGTTTACATACGTCTTATTCTGCAGGCAGAATAATGAAGGCAGTGTCAAACCTGAGGAAAAGTATTGTACAGATAATCATAATTTTTTAAAAGTCTTTGTTTTTATAGTTAAAAAAGTGCATGTACCCACCCTAAGAATCCCCTAGATTTCCTACCATATGCCTAGAATAAGAACAGTACTTTCTGTCCTATTTCCTGATACAAAGTGTATCATAATGGTCAAACTAAAATGCAGAAATGAGAAAATAAACTAGAAAACGGAGGCCTTTGAATATCACCGTGGCATCAAGTATCTTAATATTACCAGCCAAAAACAAGTTTAAAGCTAAAAATATTAAGTTAGGTACCTCAGTTTTCCCCTTTCCTTTCTGTATACAGATATATTCTGATTAAGGAAGTTTGTAGCAAGAGGATTGCCTTAAAAGTAACCTGATTTCCTGTTGTATAAAAGGCTGACACTTCTTAGCAAGCTAGAGGCCAGTTCTGATAAGCCCCTGTATTAGCAGAGAACATGTTTGAGTTGTTTCTAATTGTGATCTTGGTATTGTGTATTGGCACAACTCCAAATGCGGAGAGAAACCTTATGTGCCAATATTGCAACTTACTAGCAATAACAAAAACAAAGAGAATAATTCATCAAAATCTTTTAAATAAAATTACAACATTGGGTCATGTAGCAACAGACCAATAATGGGTCAACAATCACTGAACACAAAAAAGAATATCAGTTCCACATGTTCTGCCAATTACGCCATCAACTTCTCAGCCTCAGACATTTCTGATGAGGAATAATTTACAGGAAATGTCTTGGCTACGTGTTCTCTTGGAAAGATAATCCTTGTTTGAGGGAAGATATTTGCAGACATTAGTTTTTACTTGAAAGCTCATAAAATGACTTCACAGTATCACTGACAGACCACACCTAGTCCAAAGGAAAAGAACCACCTCACTCCCATCAGATCGTTAAGGAAAACAAGGCAGAGAAGAGACAGTCTAATAAGATGTTGGCAAGACTATTTAGGATTTGACTTAAAAACTGACAGACATGTTTGAGCAGAGATGGCAAAATGTGAAGAAAAGTGATTGGGACACCCAAGGTAACCAAACAGCAGCACAGGGAGTAGGCCAAGCATCAGTGCTGACTCAACTGTAGCATCTCTAGACCCTGTCAGAAACAAGTCTGGGCACAGCTGGAGGCTCTGGGGGTCATCTGAGCAGTGAGGTCAGGAAGATGAATGGATCGACTCTCTCCCCAAGCCTCGCTGTAGGCCCTCATAGCAGACTTGGAAAATGGTCAACCAGAGCTATTTCTGGCCCTCCAACCAAATCCAGTCTCTGGACACGTGCAGTTGGCCCACAAAAAGTTGGGAAACAAAAATTGAATAGTTTGTCAGCATTTAAAAATCAAGAGATTATACTTAGAAATATTGATTTAGGATTCTTCTTTAAAAAATTGGCCAATGTGACAAAACTAAGTGTATATTCTCACAAGTTCACAATGACATGTTTATGCGTGCCCTCCTATTTGCCACGGTCCCTACACTCTCTGATCCCCACCCAACCTGCTTTATTTTATCCACCTGCTAGCTTGCAAACATTTGAATTGTTCACTATGGGTTACTAAGCAGTTCTGCGTGTACCTTTAGTAAGGAGACTGAACTGGCTTTTTTAAAATGCTGTCCTAGACTAGAGTGCATGTTAAGGCTACATAAAATTAATTTGACAGCATTTTCTCTTTTTCTTGGAAACAAATTTTGTAACATAGGAATTGTCTGCTCCTTTTAAGTCTGATAAAATATCTTCAAAATGATTTACCACTAGTTTATTTTGGAATAAATAATTTTTGACTAATGAAATAATTTTTCTTTATTCAGTATTACTTCTTTATATTTTCTAAAATTGTTTAATATTAATTTACTAATTTATTGGTGCAATTATCTTGATTTTTAAAATGTATTTTATAATGTTTTAAAATGTCCACTCTACAGTTGTCCCTCTTTAATTCTTTTTCATGTTAATCTTACTATAGCTTTGTCTGTTTTGTTCATCTTTTCAAAGACGGAGGTTTTTTCTTTAAATATTTTTACTGGTTCTGTTACTGTTGAGATTTGTTTCTAGTTCAGTAATTTATATTTTTGTTTGTATTATTTTCTGTGTTCTAATTCTTGAGTTGATTCTAGTTCTTGAATGTTTAAATAAGTTATTTTCTAATTTTCTTAATTTTTAAAAATAATATAGTTAAAGTTATAATCTTTTTCTAAGATCTGGAGTTAGGGCACAAGTGAAATCTCTGGTCCACAAGTGTATCATACAGTATTTTATACAATATTTTAAGTTCCTTTTAGTTCTCAGTACTTCCTAACTTCCAGTCAAATATTTTAATCCATAAATTATTTATTTTTCTTCTTTTTTATAAGCATTGGGTAAAGAAACTGGCCATCTGGTATGCTAATTTCTGATTCAATTAAATCATGGTCAGAGAAAATAATCGGTATGTCATGTGTTCTTTGAAATTTTTTTGAGTTTGTGGCCTTATAGAGGGTCAATTTTTAAGTCCATTTCAGCTTGAAAAATATTATATATAACATATATATATCCCATTTACTAATTTTATTGTTCAAATTTTCTATAGATCTACTAAATTTTTGTCAGTTAAATCTACTGGTTTCTAAATCATGTGTTAAAATCCATACTATAATTATTGTTTGTCAGTTTACCCTTGAAATACCCATTTTACAGTCGATAATTTAAAGTCACGTTGTTGCATGCAAAAAGTAAACGATTTCTCTATTTTGCAAGAAGTTTAAGTATTTATTAGCCCTAGCTATGTCTATTAGTCTTTTTTCTCTAAATGTTATTTTGTCAGATATTAATATTGCTCTATCCACTTAACTTGGGTTAGAATTTTACGCTATATCTTTTTACATCTGTTGTTTTCAGAAATTCTGAGTCATTTGCCTTAGGTGTATCTCCTGCCAGTAATGTGTGATAGTCTTTTCATTTATTTGCTTCACTATTTCAATAGATTTTTCTTTAGTAGCAAGTGTAGTTGATTTATATTTATTGAAATTATTTATACATTTAGATTTATTTCTACAGCTTTTTTTCTATTTTATTCCCTTCATCTAAAGTCTGGCTACTGTTTCTACTACATATTAAAAGAAAGAGCTAACCAAGGCTACCAATGACCACCTTGATGCTAAATGTTGATAATTCTTCTCAATTTTTCTATTGCCTAATTCCTCTGTAAATCTGAAGCCAGTGACTAATTTCTCTCCCTCATATCTGAAATCAGCTGACCTCTTGGTTTTTAGAGCTCTAATCTTCTGGATTTGTATCTAACTTTTATCTCCACTGCCTGTGCCTACTCTTTAAATGTTAATGTTTCCCAGATATATAATTTTTACCTCATCTTCTATATATTTTTCTGGTTTATCTCATCCACTTTTATAGTTGCAACTAAGACCTGGTCAATCTCAGATCTTCCTCTTTTATGCACTTCTGAACCAAGCCCTCACTCAAATACCCAAGGTACGTCTGATCATAGATAAACCACAGATATTTGCAATAGATATGTCCAAAATTAAACTCACCATCTTCCATGTAAAATCTCATCCTCTTCCTGAATTTTCTGTGTGGTTTTTGGCACCATTATCCATCCAGCTATCAAAGCCAGAAACTTGGACTCTCCTCCCCTACTATTCACATCCAAAATTCACTGAGTTATGTCCACCATTTATATCTTTAAATAGTCCTCGAATCTGCCCCTTCTCCTCCATCTCTGTTGCCATTGCCTTGTTCAGCCTCTTCTTGTATTACAACAAACCCTCATAGTTGGCCTCCCCATTTGCACTCTTGCCTGTTTCCAGTGCAATCTCTAAACTGTAGCTAGAGTGTTTTCCACTATGATAATCCGAACAAATATTCCACTGGTTAAACATCTCCTAAGCTTCCACACTGCAGTAACATCTAAAAGCCTTACCATAAACTATGAGGTCTTTCACACTTGGCCTCCCTGTCAACCTTCTCCTGCACTATTCTCCAAACTGCACCTTAAGTCTTGGTCATACTGATGTTCTTCTAAGTGCATAGCTCTTCTAATTTAGCATGTGTTGGTCTTCACCTCCACTTGCTCTGGCTGATGATCACCTATTCATG
This sequence comes from Camelus bactrianus, assembly GCF_048773025.1. Taxonomy (NCBI): domain Eukaryota; kingdom Metazoa; phylum Chordata; class Mammalia; order Artiodactyla; family Camelidae; genus Camelus; species Camelus bactrianus. The sequence continues at coordinate 41,827,918 of NC_133546.1, read as the reverse complement.
AGGGCTGAACAAAAGACTCATCTCTCCTCAGGAGCCTTGTCTCGCTTTTTCTTATGATCTGTCAGGCAACCTGCTTATATCTATTACATATAACAGCATATTATAACCATAGTTATACATCCTGCTTCCCCAGTCTACTGTGACCTCTCTTATTTATCTCTTTATTATGTCAAAAAAACTTAGCATATAGTGTCTGCCGTAAGAGATGTTCATTAATTTGAGTAATTTAATAAGTATACATATTTTATTGCAATGTAGCCTGTGAAAGTTCTTGATATCTATCAGATACATGCATAATTTATTATCATGTGAAACAAAGAATATTGTAAGATGAGTAGTGTGGAAGCTAAAGGGGTCATAATGTTGAATGTTAGCAGGGAATCTAAAAGTGGTGATAATAACCAAAGGCAGGATCACTTAAAACAGAGTTATTTTATCTTCTTAGCCACCATGCAAAGTTTCCTGAAGGCGTCAGCACTTTCCTCAAGTCTCATTTATTCATTTTTTAAAAACTCCTTGTGCACTAGGTAATAACACCTAAGAGGGTTTTTCTTACAGGTAAAAGAAATATGTGTGATGACTATAATATAGTAACTGAGGTGAGAATTTTGTTGAATTCTTTTCTGAAACTGACAAGAATTTATAAATAATAGAATCAAATAAACCTATGTTTTTCTTCTCTATCATGTAGGGAGATTTCTAGTGAGCTGTCTGAAAAATAATAGGTTTGAAAGTTCCCTCTTTTGGAAAAAAAAAATGTGGCTTCTTCTCCATGAGATCTCGGCCCTAACATGGTAGTAAAATTACCCAGACTTCGTTAGTCACTGGCGTAAAGCACTTGATACCTTGTAATACTCTTAATAGTAGATGATGCTTAAAGTTAGGTAATATGCTTCCTATACATTTTCAAATGTATCTGTCCTGTCTTCTATCTTAGGAGCAGAAGGAAGGGCACACAACTGAAGACTGTCTGCAGTCCCCACATTTCCTACAAAGGAGCTCAAAGGGAAAAGTACAGAGAAAACGCATCCATTTAAGTAAATTTCTATTTCTATTTTGAATATGTGATTTTCTTTTATAGGCCAAAAAGATTGCTATGCCAGATTTGTAAATTAGTACAAATAAAAATAAATATACAAATAAAAAGCTATTCTGCTTTTAACACACATATGTGGAAGGGTAACATTTTTTGAAATGTTAAATTATTTTTTATCTTGATGTTTAGAGTTCTTCTTCCTCTCCATTTAAGCAGCCTATTCAGTGTGTTCACTGCCTCAGAAATGAATGTGACAGAAAGAAAAGCTGAGAAAAGGAGAATCTTCTGGAATTTATTTCCAAAATCCTAAGGCTTTAGGGATATGGAGAAGACTTGGGTGGTGGACAAATTGGGGATAGAAACATCTGGTGTGAAAGAACGATGTCTCTTCTCACCACAAAGGACTATGGTGAGAGCAGAGATGTTGAGAGGTGGTGTGGAGGGAGAGGTCTGAAGGAAGACAGGGATAGGGACGCAGAGGTGAGGACTATTTCCACGAAGGGCCTTACTTTCAGCTTTTTGGCAATGTGGGAGCTGAATCTGCATCAGCAGAATAGGCAGTGTTTATGGTCACAGGTGCTCTGGGGCTGCCTAGGAGCTGAGCGGTCCTCTGTAAATTGTCCAACCCTCGCTTGTCCCCTCTGCATTGAGGCCAGCCAGGCTGAGAACCATTCTTTCCAATTTCCTGCTATTGTCTAGTGGAGAGTTCTTCTCTCTGCCATCACTTCCCTCAGTATGTGCCCAGCACAAATGATGACGTCCATAATCTGAAAATGTCCTTGAGTCACCTCTTTGATTCTCCTAACACTCCAGAACATCCACAAACCAAAAAGGGTATTTCCCTGGACAGCAAGCAAAGAGGCGGGCATTGAGGAAATGGAAAGCCACTGCACCCACATTGGTTGGAGTCAGGGTGAGGAAGCGGGTGGAACTGAATGGAGCTGGTCCCTGGAACCAGCAGACCCTTCCGTGGCAGGGGTAGGGAGAAGGTCTTCTTTTACACAAAGTATTTGTCCCAAACATGTTACGTAGGTGTGCATTTTACATTTACATTTCTTTTATAGACATTTTCTGTTGCTGTTAATGAAGTCAGTAAGTCTTACGGTATAGTATTTTCTTTCTAGATATGATACAACCCCTGTTTTACAGAAGAATTTGCATATTAGGCACTCCCAGATTTATTTGCATAGTTCACATAGTGTATGAATTAGAATTAGTTACTAGAATTTACATACTTGGAGATTTCAAATGAAAATCCAGGTTTCTTACTACTCTTGGAAACCTGGTTGATTCCACAACACTGGGACTGTTCTTGCACAGCACCCATCAACTACAGCTGAGTAGATGCTGGTGCCTTAAGGAAAGGCAAGGGTTCTTCAGCCACTGTGCCCACAACCATTTCATTCATTTCCTTTCCTCTCTGGGACCTCGAAGCATTTGAGTCTAAGAATGCTTGCGTGAGAAAGTTTAATATCCCTTCTAAGAATTATCTAGCCTTTCAACCTCAAGATGAAATATGGTACACTAATAAATGCTTGCTACACACACATACATGCTTAAATAAAAATGCAAATGACACATAAAGGCATGAGTCAAGTCATCCTCAAGTCTGAATTATTAAAGGAGAGACATGTTTCCTGTAATGAAAGAAAGCCCTCTAGGATTTAAAACAAAAGGAATGCAGGGGGATTGTGGATGGCATATGTGCAGCTGGACTATAATGGGTCGATTAAAGAAGAAATTTTGCACAGAGATTCTAGAAGAACAGCCAGCTTTCCCTTTAGAAACACTAGGGTTTCTTATGTAGAACATAAAGAAAGTTCTGAGATACAGAATACGGACAAGAGTTCGTCTTTAGCAGAATTGGGATACCTTGTTAACACTTCACTTAAAATTCAGCTCTCAGCTTATGAAATTTTCCAAGAGAAGAGTAAAAACAAGATTCTTTCCTCAGAAGAACCTCTCCTTGCTAATTAATAAGATTTCTTATTTGAGCAATAGTGATTTATAGGCACCACTTCCCATCATTCCTTAAATAAACGTAAAAGAATTCAGGACATTTCTTTGGCCCTGATAAATCAGAATTTAGGGATTACATAAATACACTCAGAAATCAATGGTACGCCTTTATCTTATCTCTTGTCTTCATCACGCATTTGCAATACACTGTAAAAACTTACAGCTGGCACATAGCAAGGAAAATGTGCTGGAATAGGGAATTTTAATTGATATAACTTTAAAATACTGCAAATACTTGAAGAATGGCAAATTGTCAGATTTCTGTCTGCTGTTTTGCTAAAACCCTTTAACTTTAAAGAGAACATGAAATGTCAAGGCATCAGTTTTTCTGTATCTTATTTCTGTTCAAGGCTTTTAAAATTTATTTATTTTTGCTCTGAGTCAATATACTCAATAAAAAGCTCTCATCACTCCAACTTTAAAAAAATTTTTTTAAGAAGATGAGCTATTGAGGTATTGTGTTAAGATTCTTCCTATGTTATTTCTTACTGACAGCTATTTATACTGAATGTTACTAAGATTTTCAAAGTGCTTCGTAAGTATTGACTAAATCTGAAGATTAAGACGGTTTATACATTTGAACATATGTGATGTGACCTTAATCTGCTCAAATCTAAAAAAAAAATGTTTTATAAATACCCATTAGCTACTTGGACATGATTCCTTATTTTCTGGAATGCCTGTTTGGCTTATGGATCAGAAATTTAAAATGCAGCAGCAAAAAAAAAAAAAAAAAAGCCTTGAAAAAAAAGCATTTGTAGCATGATGGAAATGTTCTATAGTGCTTTGAGGGAAGTCCATTCAATTTCACTGACATTCATAAATGATGACTAATGCATTCAAATAGAATGAGTAATTTACCAAATTACAGACATTTGGATGGGCTCAGAATGAAGATCTTGTTTGTTTGGATATGTCCTGAAGTGAATCTCAATGAGGTTTACTTCATTATGCCTGACTCTACAAATAGGCTTCAGTCACAGTCTGAACAAAAGCCCTGATATGTAAATAAATGTGCAAATGATGGCCAGCTACATTACTCTTTTCGTCCCTAGCTCACTCAGGAATAGTCAATGCCATCAAAAATATCAGTCACAAATAGATGGCACCACTGTACTTACCACACAGGTGCCATGAAGGCTTCTCTGGGCATGGTGTTGCTGTCAAATCCACCCTCCTCTTGACCACAAGAGCTAGGCACAAGAACCATAGGTTCCCTCTTCTAGCATCTGCGCTTCCTCCACATTTGCAGGCTAGTGAGTCCCACCTGATTAGCAGCTCCCACAGTACACTACAAGAAAAAGCTCTGAACCTCAAAGTGCTTCTTTTAAAGGGTTTCCACCCTCTGGTACAAACCAGAAATGAACAGCAGCAGCAAACCCAATTTCCAGTGACTGTCACATGTGCGTCACTGTGTGCCCTATGATGGTGGCCACATTTTGAATACATTTTCACTGTTTCTGTAAAAATAAATTCCAGGTGAAAAAAGAATCTGGTCCTTCACAGAATTGTTTCCATTATATCCCAAAATAAATGAGACCTGTGTATGTCCAGTTCAACAAATTCTGGACATTTGATAAATTTGAGAAAATAAAAAATCACCTTGGCCTCTGATATGCTGAATTGAATTAGTAACCTACATTTTTCTACAGGCAATTACATCACTATTTCAACTTTGGTAACAAATACCTACCTAACTGAATTTTGATAATAACTGGAAATATTAATAACACCATGTCCAAAGCAATACTCTATTGCCTATTTTTCTGCCAGAAGTTCTGATCCTGTTTTTAGCCTGTTTGTTCTGCTATTTCATTCAAATACAGATAGAGTACAGACACATGGCAAATATAGGCACCCAGGTTGCGGACAGAGCAGTGAGCAAGGCAGAAATGGTTCCTGTCCCTGGAGGTGACAGTCTTTTGGAGAAGACATATTCTGACCAAATGATTGGGAGTGACAGGAGCTATAGAGTAGAAGTACCTAACTCTATGGAAGATTACCACAGAGGGACCTAACCTAGTCTTAGGGAACCAGGATGGTTTCTCTAAGGAGTGATAGTTAAGTTGGGATTTGAAAGATGAGGGTGCTGACTAGGCGAATGAGTGGCATGAGCAAGTAGGAACGTTCCAAGTACTTGAAATGGTACATCCACAAGTTTCAGGAAAAAAGGAAGATAACAGCAGATTCAATGAACTGCTCAAAAGCTGGTGTGGCTGGAGTGCAGAGAGGGGCAGAGAGTGGGCAAGAAGGAGGTGGGAGAGGTAAGCATGAGCCAGACCGTCCTGGGCCTTAGAAACCCCTTGAGTGCGTGTGGACTTCATCCTAGAGATGACTGAGAGTTGCTGGGAGGCGATGGGTTTGCTAAGGCTGCCATCATGAAGCGCCATAAGAGACTGGGGGGCTTAACCAAGGGATTTATTTTCTTCCACTTCTGGAGGCTAGAAGTCCAAGATCAGAGTGTTAGCAGGCTTGGTTCCCACTGAGACCTCCCTCTTTCGCTTGTAGTTGGCTGTCTTCTTCTTGCGTAATCATGAGGTCTTTATGTGAGTCTGTGTCCTACTCTGCTCTTCATTTGAGGACATCAATCCTATCGAATTGGGGGCCACCCTAATGACCTCATTTTAACTGGAGTATCTCTTCAAAAGCTCCATCTCCAAATACAGTCACATTCTGAGGTACTACGCTTCAGAGCTTCAACATACGAATTTTGCAGGGGTGGGACACAATTCAGACCATAGCAGAAGGTTTAGCACAAGGCAAGGACATGACCCTGGCTGTGAGTTACATGTTCACTCTGGTTGCAGTCTGGATGGAGGGGATGGGCTAGAGGAGACAGGAGCGCTGTGGAGGAAGCCCGGCTCTAACCCAGGAAAGAGGCCGGCTGGGTGTGGCCCAGCTTTCTTTTCTGAGAAGGACTGTGGCCTTGAGGAGTCCATCAAGAGGAGAGGTAACTTGGAGAAGGCATACTTTTGACTTTGTGACAGGAGGGGAGGGGAAAAGGAAAGGGGGCAAACTGAGGTGGATTGGTAGGTATGACGGCAGGAAGTTGAAGTGGTTCGCCTTCATGTTTCCTATTTTAATTTTCTGTGAAGTAAGACATCTGCTAGGAACAAGAAGAAAGCAAATTGCAGATGTGAGTTGAGTGGAAAATGTTTCAAATTGCCATTCCAGAGAGTGGGGAAGCAAGCAAACAAAAAAATCTCATTAGAATCTCTATGAAGTGCTAAGGGCCCCATGAGGATGGGTAACCACGGATGTCAAATGGCACAGATCTTGCCAGTTTTGTGTGTTTTCTATCCGTGCTCCCAAAGTGGAGGGCAGAGCTGGATTCTTCCAGGACTGGGCATTCTCAGGCCAGAGAGTAAGCTCCCTGGGATTACTCTGGAGGAATTCTGGGTCCTAACTGTTCCAACTGAACTCCTGGGAGTTTCCAGGTGCTTGGAACTTGAAGTTAGAATTTAGCAAAGGCTGGGGTAGTAGGTGTTTGCTTACAGTACTGCTGAAATGAAAACCTCCTGGAAGTGTTTTACTTTGTGGTGCAGCCCTGGGAACCGTCTCCTTGTTCATCTTGAAGCACACACACTATATATAAAGCCATAGCTCCACATATATCTGGCCTAGATAGATACACTAAATCTTCTTATATTTTTATACTTCAGCAATTTAAAATGTCTGCTTGGCTGCACATTTCTCTGAATGGGAAACATGCTTAGATTTTAATAAAACAAGTATTATGTTCAGGCCACGTAGCATACAATAAAACACAAGATACGATGAAGGGCTTCTGACTAGACGCCCTCTTCCTGCTCTACTGACTCAAGTTCCACTGGGCTTTTGCATTATTCTGGCTATGGTGGAAATTGAAAAAAAATTTTTTCCTCTGAAAAATTCTGGTAATCTGCAGGAGTTTGCAGGCAGAGAGGAGGCGTTTCAGAGTGCCTGGAAATTTAATGCTTCACCTCCATTAGCCTATGTGTCATGAGAATCCTTCCATTCCAAACTATTCCACTGCCCTCCTGTCCCCCTCCTCCCTAGCACACGCACACACACACACGCAGGCACAAATACTCGGTCACAGTACTGAGCTCCTCGGAACCACAGGAGCTCAGATTTCATATATCTCAAAGGGAAGGAATTTTAGGATATAAATTCCACAACACAAATTGTTTTTACATACGCTACTACTTACTGTGTTTTGTAGCAGGATATGGGCTCTTGGTGTGAAATAATAATAATGACAAGGGATTTGCCAATAAAAAGAAGCTGGATACCATAAAATATTGTCCAAAGTCTCACTCTAAGATAATGCCTAGACATTTTAGAGCATAGTATGATTTACTGAAACTTACAGTTGAAACAGGCATTGCATTTTCTGAATAACTGCATGATTTCTGTGTTAAAATTCATGATTCAAGCTACAACATCAGAAATGGGAACTTTAGAGAGTATCTACTGTGTTTTCATCAAAGAATATAAAAACGTAGTATCATCTTTCTTTCAAAATATAAGCTACAAAAATATCTTAAAAATCATGTTGAAAGGATGCACTGGCTATTTGCTATAATATTATGTCAATTCCATGGACTTGTTCAGTCTTTTGCTGTGATACCGTGAAATTATTTTTAGATTTTCCGAATATAGTCTTCATCATTTAATTTGTGATTGCAAACAGGAAAAAGTAGATGCTACCAGCTTCAAGTATACTCTTGAACTTAGTTTCTGTTAATAATTAGAGAACTGAATTGGTAAGGAAGGAAGAGGCAGAAATAACAGAACTTGTCTGGATGGTATTTTTATTAGATGGTATCCTGGGACAATCATGTATTATGTGGCATTCCAAAGAAAATGAACAGGACCCCCCAAGTTAAAGACCCGACTGAACCAGAATTATGACAGCTGGCCCCCCTGCAGTGATGGTAACTAAACTTCTATTTCCAAGGCCTTTCATTAATTTAGACATTTGTTTCCACAATCTATTGCATTTCTAGTTTCATGTGCATAGAGAAAGTGATGTTCTATAATTCTTTTCACTCTGTGTAGAATTCTTGAAAGAGAAAAAGGAGAGAAATGTAATCCATGTAACAGCTAGGAGTATCCACCCCAGCCTCACATGGTCTTCTGAGTGAGAGCCAATCCTCCTTCATATGCCTCGCCATCAGATATTTCACAGTCTCCTAAAGACTAGAGATAAACTCTCTATATTTTGTAGAAAAGAAGCAAATTTACTTATAGAAATAAAATAGTAACAATCCTTTTAACTTTAGGAAGAAGCCTTCCCTGGCTCTTTGCTTTCTTTCTTTTTCACTATAGAAACAATTTAGATGTTTGAAAGATGTCCTACTGACATAGCAAGATCTTATTTTATTTGTGAAAATTAGTGGTTTAAAAGAAGCAAGCAAAGAAACAAAAGAAAGATAGCTCCACAAAACTATTTCACCAAAATTAAGTGACTATTAAAAAAAAAAACATATGGAAAACAGACCTAAGAGTTTGTTCTAAATTGGAAACGTTACACCTTCCAACCGTCAGCTGAAAACCAGAATCACTTCCTTCTGCCTGAGGTCTAAAGAAACTCATGTTGGAAGGGTGCACTGCCTGTTTGTTATAATATTATTTCAGTTCCAAGCACTTATACAATCTTCAGCTGTGACAGTGTGAAATTAGGTTTAGATTTTCCAATATATTTTCCTTTCTTTCCTATTCCCTTCCTTCTACACAGAAGCTTGGAACTATGCATATCTAAAAACCAGTGAACATCTTAGCCATCCCATGGGACCACATCTTTGCCTCTCAGGCCAATTTTGATGAATACAGTTTTGGCTATTGCTCAAAATATCAGGAACTGAGTATCCTTGGGATACGTATCACTCAACTTCCTACTAGCCCAGACAGTGTGCTCTTCCCATGCAATTTCTTCCACATCCATAGCCACTTGTACCCTGGAGCCAGCATTCAGCTTGTAGGAGCAGGGGGTAACACTTTCTCCAAGACCTAAGATTCTCTGTATTGCTCTAGACTGCTCTGATTGAAATTATCAGTATGATGAGCTATAGGTAAACTCTCAGAATGGACAATTTCTTTCCACAATTTTTCATGTTTTTCTGGTGCCATCTTCTCCTCAGTGTTCATATCCCTACTTCTCTCCTAATACCCTCCTCTCAAAACCTACTCTCTGGAGAGAGTATGCAGAACCTTCACACGGATATGCAAACACTTTAATATGATGGAGTGATTCCAATCCTAGGGGAATTAAACTTTAACAGCAAACACAGATGCTTCAAGCAAGGAATTGTATCTCCATTTGCAGAATTTCAGGCTTGAGCAAGTATGTAGAAACACTCATTTAAAGTGGTACCACAGAGATTATCTCAGGCAGTCAATCACCTCTCTGCCTTCATTTTTTCATTCTATAAGCATTGAATGCCTACAAGTTATCAGAAAGCATTTGTAATCTGGTGGAGAAAGAGAGACCCCCAAATAAAGAAGGTCATTTAAGTGTTAAAGGGGGAGACAGAGAAAAAGGAGTAAATTACCCGTAGGGTTCAGAGAAGAGATGATGCTCTGGGTCTGAAAGGGGTGCAGATATTTTCTAGGTAAAGAAAGCAATGAAAGGTTTTCTGGCACCTAAGAAGTGGTGTGAGCCAGGCCTCTAAAATAGGGTGAATTGGGGAAATATGAATTATTCAAGAAAGCTAAGCAATGGGATGTGAAGTATGATTCAGGAAGAGATGAAGCCAGAAGGAAATCAGGGCCAGATCACTGAGCCTTTGTGTACTTTGTTCACGTGGACCTTCTTCTGTGTGTCCACACTTCCTGAAATGTGAGATGTGGATCTTCAGCGGAGCATGAACTAACCCCAACATTTTGAGAATGTACCTAAACGGAGATTCGTCAATATAGGCCATGAGATACTGGTTTTACATCTGCAGAAATAAATTTACACAAAATGTAATATTACTGTTGCTAATAAAGGTATTAAATATTTGATGACATAAATAAAAGGACAGATGGAATGAAAAGTGATACAAGTGGTACACAGACATGGCACAAATCATAACACAAATAACTTGAGATGGAAAAACATTGAAGCAGCTGATAGGAGGTGGCTGGGAAGGTCCACCTGGGAAGACGACCACCAGCATGGCGCTCCCCTGCAGGTCACTGCATGCTTGCCGCTGGTGCACAGTCAGCCCCTTTCTGAGTTTCTACCCAAGTGACACTTTCCTTAGGCTTCATTTTGCCTCAGGGAAACCCCAAGTGTTAGCTCATCAGGTGTGTGAAGTGAAGGAAAAGATTTGAGGGGTTTTTGGTGAATGACATTGGAATTCATTTAAATTCAGTAAACAGTTAAGCATTGGAGTTGAGCACAAATTGGTGATCTTACTTCCCCTTTGTGCATTGTATACACATGTATATGTGTGTGTACATGTGTGCATGTACACACACGCACAGAACAAGGTAGGGACATCTGTTTCCGGAATTCAGTCAAAAATGATTCCTTTCCACTCCAGTGGAGACCACATTCCAAAAATCATCCAGGGAGAGAAAAGTTAGAGAAACTGATGTGTCTATGCATTTAAAAATAATTTGCAGGGTCAGTGACCTGAGCTACCGTGTGTTTATTAATTACACGGGCATTTTAGTTTCTACTCATTTTCTGTCCCTTCCAATAAAAGCAAATAATGAAATGCTCTTGATTAATCTATTGAGCAGACTCTATTTCTAAACTCCCTAAAGTAAAAAGGACATTGTGGGCGATTTCACATGAGGTCATTATGTAACCACTCAGGGCTTAATTAACATATTGACTTACATAGCTCATTAATTATTTTATTAGTAATAGTAATAGTCTTGTCAATCCAACAGCACTGTAGCTTCTGGAAGCAGAAAGTCATTTATTTCATCTATGTATCAGAGCCCCTTGCTCAGGATTAGAAATATAGTATGTGCTAGATAAATACGTGTCCATTCATAATACAACATCTACATCTATTTCTTACTAGGGTCTGGAGAAATACAGGATAGGGATGGGGGAAATTGTGAGGATGTCTAAGAGACTTCGAAAATTTGAATTAAACAAAACTAAATTATCTTTGCATATAGGCTGCACCTAGCAGCAGAGAGACATACAGAGACAGACTGAAAGAGAGAGAGAAAGTAACAATCCCTTAACAGTTACTATGTGCCAGAAACTATTTTACCTGTGAACACACTGAAGCTTCACAATAAAGCAGGGGGACAAGTGTTAAACTTTTCCCCATTTTACAAATAGGAAACTGAGATTGACAAAGCATTTTAAAAAAATATTTTATCTTTCATCCAAGTTTTCCTTCATTTCTACTTACTTTGTTAAAAATTATTTTAAGAGGTTTACCACAAATACATATAGTAACTATTTTCAAACTGAGTAAGAATATACAATAAAGACCCCTAAATACAAAACATATGTAAGGAAACAAATCAAATGAAACTGCAAATAGATCAGCCTCAAAGTCAAACTTCACATAGTTATCAGAGCAAACTTTACATGATTATCAGAGTAGGGTTTTATGGCAAAAGCAAAGTAGGAGACCACTAATTCATCATCAGAAAGAAGCTGCACTCTCATTTCCTCTGTTTTCCTACTATACTATAAAGGACCCAAGTCACCTACCTAGTAATTGTGGGACCTCAGAAAGAGTCCCAAGTCTGTCTGACTACCATCATTTCTCATGGTGTGCACTCATATGGAAGTTCTTTGGCCCAAAATGACTGATTTCATCTCAGTGACAATTTGTCCAAAGGTTTCTTTTAGCGGGGTAAGTTTTTCTGAGGTAGAAAATTAAAATTAAAAATAAAAATTATGGGGAGAGGATATAGCTCAGTGGTAGAAGTGCATGCCTAGTATGCATGAGGGCCTGGGTTCAATCCCCAGTACCTCCATTAAAATACATACATACATAAACAAACCTAATTACCCTCTGAAAAATTTTTTAAATAAAAATAAAACTTACAATACAGCAACAAAAATTTCTTATAGAGTACTTTCGGACTCTGAGAATACCCAAGAGTTTGCACTCTCACATTTGAGATAACCTAGATTAATCAGTGATGACATTTTCTCATGACACCTACTGCAATCTGATTGACTAACAAGCTGGAATCTGAACAACTATGTTTAGAAGGACACAGCATGGTGATGTCCATAGTGAGACCAAAGAATCAGGAGTATATGCTGAATTGTAATTTTAATATTTTTAAAAATCCATATTCTAACTTTAAAAATATCTTACATTCAATGAAAATGAAAATACAACTTACCAAAGTTTGTTAATGCAGTGAAAGCAGTGTTTTGAAGATTTATAGCATTAAATACACACATTAAAAAGCAAGATATAAAATCTATAACCTACATTCTACCTTAGACAACTAAAGAAAGAAGAGTAATTTCAGCCTAAAACAGGTAGAAGGAAAGAAATAATTAAAAGTACAGCAGAAACTAATGAAAGTGAACACTGAGAAACAGTAGATAAAAACAAAAATAAAAGCTAGTTCTTTCAAATGGCCAAGAAGAGAGATAAATGCTAGCAAGACAAACACAGTAAAAAGGGAGAAGTCATGGATTATTAGAACAGGAAAGAAAACAGGAAGATATTCACTTAGACCCTGTGAACATCAAAAGAATAATAAACAAAAACTGCAAACAGCTCTATGAACATAAATATGATAATTTAGAGGAAAGGGAGCAATGCCTACAATGTCTACAAAGAAAAACAGCCTGAAAAGCTCTAGTCTGACTAACCAAGTCAAAAAGAGAGAAAATACAGATTACCAACATTAGAAATGAAAGCTGTGTCATCACACACAGGCATTAAAAGGATCAGAAAGGAAACTGTAGTACTCTAGGCCCACAGATTTCATAACTTAGGTGAAATGGACCAATTCCTTGAACAACACAAACTACCAAAACTCAAGCAAGGAGAAACAGATAATATAGCCTAAACAAACTGAATCAATAACTAATAAGCTTCCACATAGTTTTAACCACATACAATCAAATGTAACTGAAAATATACTGAGTGATTACATTCACCAATGAGTAACACAGAACATCTAGTCTTTCTCATATGAGGAAGGTGCTTACCCTCACTTCTCTGGGTCAGAGCAGTTCTCCACTGCTCTATGTGGAGAATTTGAATTCTCCACAATCTCTTTCAAAAAGTAAAAATAGCGAGACTATTTCTTAAGTTGCAACTCATTTTATGAGAACCTGCATTACCAATACTAAAGTCAGATAAAGACATTACAAGAAAGGAAACCTACAGACCAATATCTCTCGAATATAAACACAAATCTCCTTCAGAGAATGTTACAAGTTTAATACAACAATGTATAAAAAGATTTATACACCATAACCAAGTAGGATTTATTCTAGGTATGCAAGGCTGGTTCAACATTTGAAATTCAACCAACCAATATAATCTACATATTAACCAACTAAAGAAGAAAAATGATATGCTTGTATCAATTGATGCATAAAAACAACTGACAAAATCTAAAACCAAGTCATGATTAAAATCTCTCAGCAAATTAGGAATAAGGGGGATCTTACTCATCTTGATCAATTATATCTACAGAAAACAATCATACAAATAACAGTGTAATTAATTGTGATTGACTGGATACTTTTCCCCTAGGATATGGAATGTGGACCACTCCTACTCAAAATAGTATTGAAAGTCCTAGTTAGTGTAGTAAGAAGATAAAAAGAAATAAAAACTATGAAACTTTGAAAAAATGTATATATATGTATATGTATATATGTATATGTGTATATATATATACACATACACACACACGCATTTTTTTTGAGAATGGTACTAAAAACTACAATCTGGGTAAAGTCAAAGTCTGGTCAAGAAGGAGGCTCAGAGGATCCTGACTAAAATTTGGTAAAGTTTGGCCAATATGCAGGAAAATGAACCTAGGCACAAACCTTCCAAAATAATTAACTCAAAATGGATCATCTGCCAAATGTAAAAATCAGAATTATAGGATTTCTAGAAGAAAACACAAGAGACAATCTATATGATTTTAAATTTGTTTATGAGTTATAGCTACAACACCAAAAGCACAATCCATGAAAGAAAAAGTTTATTAAAATTAAAATTATTCTACAAAAGATATTGTGGAATGATTATACAAGCCATAGCCTGGGGGAAAATATGTGCAAAAAAGGTATCTCATAAAGGACTTGCATTTAAAAATACAAACTCTTAAAACTCAACAATAAGAAGACAAACAACCTAATTTAACAAATGGGAAAATGATCAGAACAGATCTCTCACCAAAGAGATAAAGGCAAATACACATATGAAAAAATGTTCAACAACATTTGTCTTTAGTTATGTTTGTTTCCTATTATTGCTGTAATAAATTATCACAAACTTAGAGACCTAACCCAACACAAATGTATTCTTTTACACTTTCGGAGGTCAGAAGTCCAAAACGGATCTTATGGGGTGAAAATTAAGGTGTCATTAGAACTGCGTTCCTTCTGGAGGCTCTAGGGAAAAATTGATTCCACACTTTTAAATGTATATATGCACAAATAAACATAGACACATACATTTCCTTGCTTTTTCAGCTAAGAAGGCCCAGAAGCAATGGCACCTGAGTAACCACGAGCACACGTAAGGCCCAGAGAGTGGTTTTTAATACCATTCTCTAATAAAAGGAACTCCAGGGTCCTTGGAGAAAATGACTACTTCTAAGACTGGAGAAGCAAATATACAAGACTAGCCTGGAGCATCTATAGTGCCAGAAAGTAAGAAAATGCTAAAACAAGCCAACACAATGGTGGGAGAATGTCAAAGGGATACCAGAAACAACTGAAAAAGCTCACACTGGCCAAAGCTGGAACAATTCAAACAACAAACTAAATAGCATACATATGCGATTATAACCCAAAGTGCAAAATAAATACCCATGAGTCCATACTAAGATAAATAAATGACTGAATAAATAAATAAATGGAAGAGAAGAAATAAATCTCTTGCACAGAAGGATTCCCAGTAATTTATGTTCAAGAAGGTAGAGCATAACTCCCCACGCCTTAAGTGTGGGCTGCACATAGTGACTCCCTTCCAAAGAGTGACATATTAAAAGGAAGATAAAAGTTACTCTACAGTGGAAAAGTCTGACTAACATCACCTCAGTCAGATGACCAAGATCAACAGCAACAGTAATAAGTCATCTTGATAGTATGTACCTTTCATATAATGTGATGGGAATGGCACTTTACCTTTGTGATCTTCCTCACAAAATCTCATAATCCCAGTCTAATCGTGAGAAAAACATCAAATTCCAATGGAGCGACATTCTACATAATACGTGATCAGTACTCCTTAAAACTCTCAAGGTCATCAAAACAAGGAAAGTGTTTGAAGCTGCTACAGCCAAGAGGAGCCTAATGAGACATGACGACAAAATTTCATGCAGGATCCTGGATTGGGTGCTGGAGCAAAAAGAACGTGCCAGGTAAAACTAAGAAAAATCTGAATAAACTAAGGACTTCAATCAATAACAATCAGTATTGGTTCATTAATTGCACAAGTGTACCACACCAATATAGACTATTAATAACAGGGGAAACTGGGTGTGGTGTGTGTGGGAACTCTCTGTCCTATTGTCTCAATTCTTCCATAAATCTAAAACTATCCTCAAATTAAAAGTTTATTTTAAAAATTGTTTATTGTAACTTATCAGAGTCACCATCTCATTATCAAGTTTACTACAGGATTTTGGTGTACACATTTCTGTACTAATTTAAAAGCATGTTTGTGACAAGTGATCATGGGCACAATTAATTTTTGGTGAACATATATGAGAGCCAATAGCAGGCCTGATCTAAGTTACTGTTCTTATACAAAATCATTTCACTAGAAATAAATATAAAATGTCTCTTCTACATAAATAATTCATATTTGACAGTTCCACAATAAAACAATTTAATTTCCTAATTTTTTCAATAAACCAAGACTTTGGTTCTATACGGCAAAAATGACATTTTGTGTAAGTCCAATACACTGCCTTTATTCTTTTAGACTAAAAAGAAAAGAACAGTGGTTTAATCCTAAAATCAAATGTTCAAGCCAAGTGAAGGCTAAATGCCAAATAACTGCTTCATGAGGGTTTGAACATTCCTAGTCCAAAACAATGGAGAATCCATTTCTAATTTAGTGATACCTTCAGCAGCCCAATGATGTGCTTCATTGAAAGTATAATTTTTTCTTATCATCTCAAGAGCTGAAACCAACTTTAGATACTATTTTCCAGTTTCTGATTCCAGAAATAATTGGATTACATACCCATTTAATACAAATTTTAATAGGATCATGTGTTAATTTTTTCTTCAAATGAAGACAGCTTTATAGACTTAACAAGCACTCCTTCATTAAAACATTAGAGTACTGCTTTCTGATGAATACCAGATTATCCTGAACTTGAATTTATTACTACCTCTTTGTAAACTATTGTAATGCTACCATACATATTCTGAATTTAATTGAATGGATAGCAATAAAGACAAAAATGGATCCAAAGAAATAAATTTCTACATTAAAATCTGAAGTTCATGTATTTATTTATTATTTTGTATTTAATTTGTAGATTATTTTTTGGTTGTATAGGAATCATAAGCATGGTAAATTTATGTCAAATTTATGTGGTATATGTGTAGATCACAATATAATAAAAATAACTAAATATAATACAATAAAAATAACTAAATACAACAATCTATAGTGTTGGAAGATTGTTTCTTTCTGAGAGAAATCAATATATTACTCATATTTCAGAAGACTGCATACAGGGCTCATAAAATTCCCCAAATAGCAAGCCAACACTGAAAAGGTCAAATGATTATTTTAAAGCAAATCAATAGCAGATTTCACCTGTTTCTCCCTTGCTTTGATCACTAACGCTAAGAGGCAATAATCTTCTACATTGTGCATTATTCCCGGAGTCAGCGTCTCTAGGAGAAAAGTCATCAGCTACAATCAAATCTATTGTCAACAATGAGATTTAATGAAGTGCCACGTTCAAAGGATACGGAGGATATGGACACAGACTGAAGAGAAAAAAGAAACAGACCAGGAGAAAGAAAATAGGTGAAAGTAATGAGGTTAAATTGTAAAAGAAATAGCAGAAGGAAAAAGAAAGGAAGGGAGAGGGGGGAGGAGGGAGAGAGAGGGAAAGAGAGAGAGAAAG
Organism: Camelus bactrianus; assembly: GCF_048773025.1. Taxonomy (NCBI): domain Eukaryota; kingdom Metazoa; phylum Chordata; class Mammalia; order Artiodactyla; family Camelidae; genus Camelus; species Camelus bactrianus. The sequence continues at coordinate 41,810,610 of NC_133546.1, read as the reverse complement.
AGAAAGAAAGATAAAATGGAGACAGAAGTAATGCCCCAATATAGCTTCATTAATCTGCTTTTCTGTCTCTTCATCTCAGGATATCTCCTCTTACCAAGTCAGAGAAAAAACAGTCTTTTCACAGAGACTGGAAAATAAAGGGAAACTGAGTCTGCATATCAAAGAAGAAAACAGGTTGAAAAGCAATCAAATGGTTCACTGATCTTTACTTCACAAAGTAACATATTTGACTACTTTGTTCAGTGTATAATTCATATTTCTCTCACTAAACTGAACTGTTGTGACAGAAGCCAGTCTATCCAGAAAAATAAACTGTCACTTTCCATTTCTATGACTTCCTTTCCAGGTTTTGGCAGGAATGTGAATGTAAAGTGAACATACTGGAGAACACATGACCCAGTCATTGTGACCACTGTGATCATTCTTTGGGACTGGCATAGATTGAGTAGCAGCTCTAAGTACAGATCATGAAAACACACGATGCGACTGCATCAGACAGAGTGCCACCTAGCTCAGCAGTCACAAAGGCAACAGGGATTTGAAGGACTTATCTCAATAATCAAACAGAAAACATTGTAGTTTCTTTTCATTAAACATCATTTGATATTGGTACAAGTTCTTAAAAGATGCTTGAAGTAGTTATACTAGAAATAGTTAAATTTCTAGAATCTTTAAATTCTTGTTAGTCCAATATGCGATCATATCAATTTATGTTTCTAGGAATTCATGACAGATATCTTAAAATCAGATAAATAACTATATGCATAAAAAATGTCAAATGAAAATATACATTAGAAGTATATTTATATTTATGTTGAGATAAAATATTCTTATCCCACAATATTAGATTTATGTGTGTGTATTTTAAGTAATTAAACTTTGAGTCCATTTTTAAAACTGGAAAACTTTTATTAAACAAAAATTTTTATATTTTTATATTACATAAAATACTAAATATTACGTTAAAATTTTTCTGATAGAACAGAATCTAGACATGGAAAGCATATTTCCTTCATATTTAAAAATTCTGGTCTATTTTAGCAGTCTTATGTTGGTCACATCCAGAACACCTAGATATTTTTCCACAAAACCCACAGCACCTAGATATTTTTCCAAATCTGACAACAATATTTATATCTCTCAAATCTACAATGTTATATGAAAGAAATGATATAAATTTTTATTTACTCTAATATTATGGGTAAAAAATTATTTAACTTAATATACAGGACTAGGGGAAATGCACCTTATCTACCTATGTGTATCTCTCTACAATCCAGTTAACACTGCCATTTTGATGAAATGCAGCTACTACTGTTTAGCAAGCATCAACCAGTCACCAGTTTCTTCCAGTTTTTAGGTTCTCTGCAGTAACTCATCTTTTGTATTGCATCCAGATTTATTTTTTTCTAAAACACCAAAATAATTCTTAAAAGGTAAACAACAGCTGCCCTGTTCAATAAACATAACAGATATCAATCTGCCTTTATAATTCTTGACATTTTGGAAGATTTAAAGCTGTTACTACTCTTCTTTTTGAAACACATGCCTCTCCTGGCTTCCAAGGAGTAACACTCTACTTTCTCCCTGCTGCTCTGGCTGTTTCATCTTTGCCCTTCTTTTCAGAACAGTAACTGGATGAACATCCTCAAGGCACTGTGTGCAACCCAGATCCCCTTCTGAGGGGTTCTCATCTCTACTTTAATTATCATATCAATCCAAATGATTCATACACTTATATTCTCATCCTAGACTTCTCTGAACTCCAGACCAGGATATCCAACCACCTCTCTTAGATGACTCAAAGGCAACTTAAAATGAGAAAGTTCCAAATTGCACTTAGGTGGTTTTATAACATGGCTGTGAATTCTTTGAAATTCTTCCTATTGAGTGGTGGGGTTTCTGTCCCTTATCTCTCAATCTGTGTAAGCCTGTGACTGTTTCAACTAACAGAGTATAGTGGAAGGGAGGGAATATGATTTCTGAGACTAAAATATAAAAGTCATGCAGCCTCTACCTTAGTTGATGGAATGCTAATAGAAAGCTACCATTTAAGAATTTCAGCAACCTCAAGGCTGCCATGATATGAGGAAGCCCAAGCTATACAGAGAGGACATGTTAGTCATTCTGGTAGACAGCCCTAGCTGAGACTAAATCATTGATTCATCCCAGTCCGGCTGCAGAGGGAGAAAGAAGAACTTCCAAGTGGTTCCATTCATCACTTCTGGTCATTTGAGGTTCCCCAGCTGAGACTCCAGACACCATGGAACAATGACAAGCCATCCCCACTGAGCCCTATCTAAATTCTTGACCCAACGGTAATGCAGCAGTAGATAGCAACCCTGGTCCTCTTTCAATGTCTTCCTCTGTTTCAACTCCATCATCAACTCCTGTGGATTTTGTCCTTTACATCTCTCTTGAATTCGTGAACTCCTATCTTCTATCAACAAAACCCTTGTCCAAATTACCCTTATCCTCAGCCTAAATTACGTCAGTTGCATTTTCATGGGTCAACCCTCTTCTCCTTGCCTCGAGCTCAGCCCCAAGTCATTCTCCCCTGCTAGCCGAGTAGTCTCTTCAACTCAAATCTATTAATGTTACCCCATGCTTAGCACTCCTTAGTGTTCCATCAACCTTGACAAAAGTCTTCATGAAGTTTAGAAGGTCTGTATGATCTGGACGTGGTCTTATACTCTCCCATTTCATACTGTCCAACAGAGTAGCCCCAGTTTCACTTGTGATTATTGAACATTTGAAATGTAACCAAGGTGACCAAGGAACTAAGTTCTTAATTTTATTAAATTTTAATTAATTTAAATTTAAAACTAGATACTTGATCCAACTATTGGAAAATATTTGTATGTTTGGAACAACTTGATATGTGCAGTAATTTTTTTCAACTATAAATTTTATGAAATTTAAATACAGAACAAGTCTTCCCAATGAAAATTTAGCATCTAAATTGAGATGTGCTATACATTTAAAACGCACACTGGTTCTCAAACATGTAGTACAAGAAAAAGAAGGTAAAATATTAAATTAATAATTTTTATGTGGACTATATTTTGTAATGATAATATCTGGGATATAGTGGGTTAAAATACTTTAATAAAATTAATTTTACCTGCTTCTTTTTACTTTTTTTAATGTGACTACTAGAAAATTTCCATTACATGTCTAGGTCTGATTATATTTTTATTAGACAGTGCTGCTTCAGATATGTTTCCCCCAGACACTCCAGTCCCCTCTAGGCCCCTTGTGCTCACAGTGCTTCCTCTCCTCATAGGGCCTTTGCATGCTGTTCCTGTCCCTTTCCACCCTTCACCCCACTAACCCCTACTCATCTTTAAGCTCTCTGTTCAAGCCTCAATTCCTCAAGAAAAACATTTCTGATCTCCATGTCTGGTTCATTTCTCCTAATAATCTGCTTTCACACCACCATGGACCTCACCACTGTAACATTTGTCACAGTGGCAATTTTACCACTGTGTCCTTATTAGATACACACACCCACACCCAACCCTAAGCTGTCAGTTTCATGACAGCAGAGACCACATTCGCTTTTGCTGTTTTCTACTCAATGTTTAGCACAGGGTTTGGCTTATAGTAGCCTGGAGTGCAAAGGTTAATAAAACACAAGTGACAGAAAAATATCAGACCATAGCAAGTAAGAGAACTTTGTCTTCAAAAAGGAAAATAGTGCCATATGCATTTTACTAACTGAGTTAAATTAGCTGTTCAGTGAATGAATGAATAAGTGATACTATCAATTCTTCAAGGAAAATATTTCACAATTTTCTACTGTTGAGGGCAGAAAACCCAAACTCTATCTGATCACTGAAGTGTTTTACCATTTGAGCCCCAGACTCATTGTAGTTACCTCCTATCACTGTTCTGTGGAGGAGACACAATGGCCAGCCTCCAGTCAGGCAAATTTGAGTGTGGTCCTGCTTTTCTCTGTGACCTTCTTAAGGTGTTTCCTCAACTATAGGAAGAGATAATAACAGTAACCATGTCAAAGGGCTACTGTGAAGATTAAATGGAACAATGTATGTTTAGCACAGTGTCTATCACAAAGTAAGCTCAGTAACATTTAGCTATTAATACTATCTCTAGGCCAAGTACAAAGGAATAAGTACGGTTTATTAAATATTTACTATATACCAGTCACTGTGAAGTAAATTATGTCACTGCAGTTACTGTCAGAAAAAGAAAGTGAGGTTCAGAAAGATTAAGTCATTTGCAGAAAACCACACAGCTAGTAAATGGAAGAACTGAGATTCACAGCCGGGCAACCTGATCCCTAAGTACACCTTTTTACCACTGTATCTCCGTATCTGGCAACAGACACACAGGTATCTTTATTTCCATGTACCCTATTCTCCTATCATTTAAATAACCATTCCTACAACACAGCATGTACTTTCACAGCTCCATTTTCCTGTTCAGTTTGCTAACTCCCTTACCTAAACCACCTTCCCCCTCTTTATCCAAAGGGCAAAATTCTAGTCAAGGTTCCAGGCTCTCTCGCACGTAATCATCACCTTCCTCCATTGTCTACCCTTCCTCTGAATGTATAATTCCATCCTTTCAGCTAACTAAGCTCTCTGTTCATTAAATTAGTAAAAGATGCCTTCCATTGCTTGATTGGTCTTTGTATGCAAAGTCATCTCTCCTGTTCCATTCTGAAATTCTCAAGGTCCAGAACAGAATCACACTCATTTTTGTATCTCATGCATTTAACAAAATGCTAGAGACATAAGTATGTGTACAGTGAATTTATGTTGACATGAAAGTTCACTTAATATGTGGTCTGCACAAGCTGCTTCTATTTATATACACACATATTCAAACACATGCAGGTATGCAAACCCACATGCACACACACATGCTCACATGAACACAAACACACGTGCCTACACCAGCACACAAATACAAACAATCCTGCACACACAAAAACACTCACAATAGCTTCTGCACATGCAAAAACAAGACATGCACACAGGCATGCTCACACACATATTCATGTACACAGGAAACTGCACACACAGAGTGTATCTCAGTTTTTTGTTTTGTTTATGGATAAACAAATAAAATATTGAGAAAAGAATTACGTTTAAAAGGACTTTGTAAGAACTAAGCTAGACTCTTCAACTTCGTCATTTAAAACAATGAAAGCCATTTGTATATTTAATTTTAATAAGAAATTAATAGCAGAAGGAGTTTGTTGTTGCTTTATTTTGCCACTTTTTATTATAAAAATGCATTTCAAGATAAAGATGATCTTAGTACTTGGTACTGAGATCTCACTCCTCTCTCTCTCACATACACATTCCTTAGGATAATGTTCACTTATATATCTTTAGTAAAAGAACAGCAGTACAAAGAAAATTCAGACCAAGATTATCTTTAAAAGATCACACTAAAGATTTTATATCAATGTTTTTATCCAAACTCTTTGGCTTTTGGATTTTATATTTTATTAAGAAATCATAAGCTTTGAGGATATTTTATTTTATGATCTGAACTTTTAAGGCAGTAAAGCTACCAGTAAAAGATGTTCTAAAGAATTAAACAGATACTTTCGCCTTTTAAAGCAAATTAAAAAATGCCACTGAAGCAGGAAAGTGATGCTGCGTTACCATTAAAATTTTAACAAAGCAGACAATAAACAATCAAGTGTACAACTGCATATATAGAGATAATCCCGCCGCAGCTTGCTAATGGCATTACTAAATCACGGGACCTTCACTCGCAGGTTAGGATGTTCTGCGAGCCCATGAGGGAATTATAGCCCTATTTCATACAGCCAAGTGCACATTACTATCTGCTGGGAGAAGGCACGGGGGTTATAAACATCTCATGTGGTCTGCACTCCATTAGATAAGGATATTAAAACCTCAGATCAATAAGACACCATGAAGCTATTATGGTCATCGGCAGTTAAAATAGCCCAAAACACTCACTTGTGTCCACAAAGAAAGCAAGCATATTTTAACGTCTTTGGGCATCAGATGTGGCTGCATTCTAAGTCTTTCTGTCTGAGGAGTCACCCCCTCCATCACTAGGAAGCAACACTCTCATATGCATATTCTGCCTGGTGCTTGCAACCTGAGTGCTGGAAGTGGTGATGTCAAATGGGCCTCACTGATGTCAGGTTAAGACAGCCTCCTCATTTCAGATCTCGTAATGGAGTTTTCATTCTTCCAGCTCCGTAACGCATGCAAACATCATCCTGATGCCTTTTCAAAAGTTGTCACAATGCATGGGAAAAGCCAAATGTATTATAGGTTTGCCTCCTGTAGACTATACAGCAGGCAGAAGAGTGGCTCAGAGAGATTTCCACTGTGTATAATTATAAGGAGCTCTCCAGCTGAACAGTTATTGTAATGCCTGCAGTGTGTGGTGTCTGGAAAAGAATACAGGGAAATGTGCAGCACAGCACTGTTGCCTAATGTATTAAACATATATTCATACACTCTGCATGGTAGCATCATTACCATGCCCCTGCCATCACCCTACATATGAGGAAAGAGCTGTAGCAGTTTATCCAAGTTCCCACCTCCCTGGGGCTCCCTCCACAGCTTGCCTGTCCTCTACAAGAGGGGAAAAGGAGGGTGGAGGCCCATATTTCTCTTTGCTGGTCTGGTTCACAGCTTTCCATCTGCTCTTAACAGTGACATTTGATTAAGCGGAACTATAAATCTGTCAGAAAACAATTATCCCTCACAGGCCTCTTCTGTGTTTTCACAGTGGGCTGCACTGAGCCGCACAGCTCTGGGGAAATCAGCCCACTCCTGTGTGAGGCCACTCAGAATTACTTCAGTGCGACACAGGTCAGGGCACTGCCACGGGGACTTGCACACACTGGCATTTCCTGACTTCCCCAAAGCCTGTTGAGATGTGAAGGAGGAAGCCCAGCCCCTCTGTCCCTTCCTCCCTTAGCCGCATTCCCCTGGCACTAGATACTTGGTGGAATCCCAGCCTGGAGGAAATAAAAGCCATTTGGGGGATATACATGTTCATACATTAAATAATCAGAGACACAATAAGTGAAACAAACTGCTAAATGAAACACTATCAGGGACTAGCCTATAATAGAGACAAACACCATGAAATAGGAGGGAAAATGATCAAACTGCCTGGTTTTGTCAAAAATGTATAAAGAAAATGAAATTTGAGATACGCTACCAAAAGGAGGGCAGATGAAATAAGGCAGGCCAAGGCCCAAAGGCCAGCGGCTGGTGGCAACCCCTTCCTCACGGAGTAGCGAAGAGGGACGAGAGGGGTGTTGTGAAAGGATGGAATCACACATTGTCAAGGGCTCTGTCATCTGGCTGTAAAAAGAACTGGGGAGCCGTTCTCAGCTCCCGAGCAGAGACTGTCTTACCAGAACCTCCTGTACCCGGGCCAGCTTCATGGTCGTGCATGCAAAGTTACACAGGGCCCTGTGTTCAGAGAGCTGCACTTGGTTTAAAACTCCGCTATCACTGTCTCGAAATTCTTAATACCTTTTGAACACGGAGCCCAGCAAATTAGGAAGCTAAGCCTAACAGCAGTCACTGTTCCTCACACACGTTCATTAGCTGGATAAAAGTTCTCTTCTCACAGGCCTCACAGCTAACAAGCGCCAGATGCTGGAGCCGAAGTCACTTGTCTTCCCTTTGCGCCCTGACAGCAGTGCTAGAGCCTCCTCCACACACCTTCCCTCTGTGCCTGTGACTACTGAGGGGAAGGGGCCGGAGGGCGAGGCTTGAGTTAATTCAGCTTCCTCTACTATCTTTTCATAAGTCTTCCAAGAATTACATAACCTTTGAAAATTGTTGGCAAAGACCAGTTTTGGACGGCGTACTCTGACGAACAGCTACTTCCTGACCCTATTCCTCCTCCTCTTCCCTTTGGTCCTATTGTCTGTGATCTTAAGAAAATTTCTTAATTTCTCTAAGTCTTTCTTTCCTCATCTGTTAAGCAGAGATAATCATAACCACCTTAGGAATCTGCAAAGACTCAAAGAAGATAATGTACTTAAAGATCGCTGGCTCAGCAGTCAGTACAATGGACCTGTTCTTACATGATTGTTCTGTCTCCCTCTCTCCCTCCTTCTTTTCTTTCTTCCTCTCATCCTTCTTTTTGTTTTTCCTCAGTGGAAATATGCTAGGACTAGGGCATTTTCGATGGTTAGTTTTCCTCAAATACTTTTTACAGTGGGGTGGGTGTAAAGACAGGTAATACTGAGGAAACTAAGAGACCTCAGACTCAGAATGGGAACTAAGACTGATTTGAATTACTTCACTGAAGGACGGCAGGGAGTGAGAGCTCTCCTGCCAGAGGCTGGTGGTCACCACACCCAAGTTCTTTTTTTTTTTTTTTTTAACATTTTTTATTGATTTATAATCATTTTACAATGTGTCAAATTCCAGTGTTCAACACAATTTTTCAGTCATTCATGGACATACACACACTCATTGGCACATTTTTTTCTCTGTGAGTTATCATAACATTTTGTGTATATTTCCCTGTGCTATACAGTGTAATCTTATTTATCTATTCTGCAATTTTGAAATCCCAGTCTATCCCTTCCCACCCTCCTCCCCCCTGGTAACCACAAGTCTGTATTCTCTGTCTGTGAGTCTATTTCTGTCCTGTATTTACGCTTTGTTTTTGTTTGTTTGTTTGTTTTTGTTTTTTAGATTCCACATATGAGTGATCTCATATGGTATTTTTCTTTCTCTTTCTGGCTTACTTCACTTAGAATGACCTACAATGAGGTATCACCTCACACCAGTCAGAATGGCCGTCATTCAAAAATCCACAAATGACAAATGCTGGAGAGGCTGTGGAGAAAGGGGAACCCTCCTACACTGCTGGTGGGAATGCAGTTTGGTGCAGCCACTATGGAAAACAGTGTGGAGATTCCTCAAAAGACTAGGAATAGACTTACCATATGACCCAGGAATCCCACTCCTGGGCTTGTATCCAGAAGGAAATCTACTTCAGGATGACACCTGCACCCCAGTGTTCATAGCAGCACTATTTACAATAGCCAAAACATGGAAACAGCCTAAATGTCCATCAACAGGTGACTGGATAAAGAAGAGGTGGTATATTTATACAATGGAATACTACTCAGCCATAAAAACTGACAACATAATGCCATTTGCAGCAACATGGATGCTCCTGGAGAATGTCACACCCAAGTTCTTGAAGACATCAAGATTACAGGATCTCTCTTTTGTTTTCTTCTTAAACAGAGTTAAATCCTAAGACGTTCAACACACATAGCCTCATGGTTAGCAGAGAATAGGAGATGCATCTCAAGATGCTCAGGAAGTAAGAGGAGACCAGGGCCCTGATGAGGGCAGAGGAGCTCACCAGCAGATGTCAGAAGCGCTAGCTCTAAGTGGGTGGGGATGATGTACATTTGAAAGACATCATGCTGTTTCTCTTGGGAAACATTAATAATTATTTTCTTGCATGTCTTTATCATTGCATGTCATATCATTGAGAGACAGATTTCTTCATCCATAGATAGGATGATACAGAGACAGATCTATCCTTGGCTCTAGTTCTTCCCCTCTAACCTCCTGGATTTGGAAAACCTGCTTGCCTTCTCTGTCTAGTCATACTTTCCCAACTCAGATTTGCTCTTCTTGGGAAATCCTGTCTATGCCTTGATCTTCGCCAGTTCAGATTCTCAACCTGCTCCCAAACCTAGAAGCAAAGGTTCCAGGGTCTCTTTTTTTTTTCTAGTCCCTAAGTCACTTGTTTGCTTCTGATCCTAAAGCAAGGGTGGATGTGATATGATTCTGAATCTGGAACATTGCAGGTGCTCAAGACTGAAAAGAGGGAGGTCTAAAGGATCCCTGATTTGGGTTTTAAGTGAGAGAAGGGCAGGAGACTGACAGGAGGAGCTTAGGAGAGCAAAGATGTTGCATTCCTGTAGAGGAGTCGGGAACAATTCTTACCTTTTACATGGATCTTTACCTTCCCCAGAAATTAATGAAGGGTCAAAAGGAAGTCAAGGAGAAACAGGGAGCTCCATGTGCAACTTGGGTGGCGGTGAGTGGAAAGGCGAGCGGGGCACAGAGGGAAACTGATGAAGAAGCCTAAGAATTGGTACTCCTGATGGACTTAAAGACTTTCCTGCATAGACGGAATTTATTTCACTGTCACTTATGGAGACTGTAGCAGGACTGACAAATCGACCATCCACCCCCATTCCTTACTTCTTCATTTAAAATGATATACAAGCAGTTTTATTGGGCCTGTATCTTCCATCACTCACTGCATCATAGCAAACATAGCAGCTTTGTTACAGCTCATCACATCAAAATGCCCCACATGCTGCATTCAAAATTAATTGCTAAGGAACATGACAGCAAACTGTGGACACAAGACTTGGGTGGTACTGCATATTACAACGCAGCCTGAGATTCTGCCTACACAATGAGCTCAATAAAATGTCTATCCAGAGAGGCTTCTTTCTGGAGGAAGGAGTTCAAGGCTACTCATGAACAGACAACAATGGAATATGTGACTGGGAGACGCAAACCATAACTTACACTGCGTTTGAGATTACAAAAGCTCTACTGTCGGAAGTTTCATTCAAAAATCAACACCGATAAAGTTCATCGAAATTTTCTCCCCATCTTCCAGAAGTACTATTGTTTCATTCACAAGGGACAAAATAGAGAGATACTACAAACAAACTTTGAATTTCCTCAAGCTCTTAATGTGTGTTTACTAAGATTTAAAAAGGAGCATTAAGGGCCTGCTTACTATGAGGGAGTAACAAGAAAAAAGTCAATCTTCCCATAATTTCAAAATAAATAAAAATACCAGCTGGACTATTTTCCTGCTTGAATTAAATTGACTTTGACAGGAAACGCCATTTTTGTCTTAAAGAAATCTGTGGTGAATTCCTACCTGTTCCTTTCAATGCTACCCTTGGGACTAGATTCTGATTGACTTAGATATTTAGTCCACCCATTAGTGCCAGTGGTGTTGAGTTACAGCCTCAGCCTTGCTTTCAGAAGGCCCCTTACCTTTTAAATGTTCCTTGCCTGGAAGTTCTTACTTTATTAGATTTTGTCAGTGTGCCCACTATCCAAGGTATTACACCCCAACCTATTAGGGAAAATCTCCATTACTCAGTTTCACATTCACTACTGCATGGAAAATGATCTGAATTAAATGTCATTCCCAACAAATGAAACAACCAATCCTGACTAGTATAGGAGTTTTACTGTCAGAAGGTATATTACTTCCCAAGCAAATCTGGTAAGATTCTTTCCTCTTTGCAGAAGTGCTCTGTTAAGTTTCAAAAAAAAATTATATTAACCAGAGATCGAGGATAATTCAACAGACAGGAAAGAGAGAGAGTCTTCTGGTGACAAGAGGTATCAAAAAGGATGGAATTCAAAGCGACCCATGTGTCAAGACCTCACCATCTCACAAGCAAGGCAGCGTGACTTATGAAACCTAAATAAAGTGGCTGTCTAAATTAATGCTATTAACCCACCTGAATGGAACATTTATTCAGTTAGCCCATAGCACATACCAGACTGAAAGTAAATAATGAACCTCATGAATCTAGTTTGGTGACCAGATTTGTCAACCTGATATGTGTCTCCCTCCCTGTGGTGTATGTGTTCCTTAGTTTTTATTTCATATGTGGAATACTTAGAATGCTTGGGCAGAAGTTTCAAAGGAAAAAGTTACATTTGTAAGACACCACAATTCTAAAGAAGGATAAAAATAACTTTTAAATAGAAACTTGAGATTGTGTCTCAGTAAGTCAATCATTAAATTTGTACCACACAGTCCAGTGTTAGGGAGACAAAAACACCTATTGAGGGCTTTAATCCTCCATACCAATTCCCCTTCATTGATAATAAATATTAACTATTTAAAATTAATTTGCTAAAATTTTAATGTTATTTTTTAAAAAATCAAATGTACGATCAATGTAATCATGGTATTTTTGTCTTGAAATGAGAAATAAAATATGTATGTATATATATAATTATTTATTTTTTATGAATGCAGTACCTTATTGTCTCCAAGAACAATATATTACAGTATCACCAAGCAAATTGACCATCTTGCCTATTACAGTTAAGGCCAGTATCCAAACCAAAGATGTTAGTGTCATTCCTTGATTTGTCCCTGAGCAGACCTTCATAAATTTATGTACTTACTTACCCTCCTTTTTGATAAATCCCTTGGGTTCCTCCTATAGAGGAATTCTAGGCTCTGCTCCCCAAAGCAGACTGCATCTGGATTGTCTCCTCTGCGGCTCTGGCGCCTAAGGAGGAGGCCAAAGCCTTGACCTCAGGGGGCTGCAGCCTTTGAAGGATGACTGAGCATCTGGGCTATTTCAGGGGCCCAGCAGGACTAAGGACTATGACAACGCCACTTTTCCACTAGCGAACATAAATCCAACCTTCACGTCGTTTCCATTGTGTTAATTATCTGATATTAATGAATATTTGTAATAACACAAATTGAGAAATGATCTTGCACAAGCCTCAGGAATTTTGAAAGTAAAAGGAGGTGCCATTAGTTCTTCAATACTTTTGCCTGACCTACTTTTATAGAGGACATCAAAGCAAACAAGAATGTGTGTGCACATATATGATGTTTAAGGGTGTCATGTACATAAACATATATTCTACCTTAAACTCTTCTTAAAGAGATACTAAGTTCCCTGTCTATCTTTCTACATAGCTAAATATACAGATAGATAGGAAAATACTTACTCCTCAACAGTCATGAACAATACTGTCTGTTTTATTCACTGCTATAGCCCCAGAATCTAGAAGCTTAGACACTGTCTGGAACACAGTAGATGCTTCATAACTATTTCTTTACTAAATTCTTATTTTATGTAACTTTTTAAAATGCAAATTCTTTGGTTTATATTTACATTTATATATATGCACATGTGTATATATGTATAAATGTGTGTGTATATATACAGACCTTCAAATCATGTAAATATGCAAATATTTGGTTAAACAAGCAAGGCTCCATTTTGCAGTTTCAAGCAGTTGTATCACATGCAACAGCATTCATGTTTTTGTTTGTTTTTAGTTACATTAGCATAATTTGCTTGGGTTTTGGTTTTTTTATTCAGCCTTTAAACCATGGGGATTTCTTTTCATCTGTGAGAAAGCCTGAAGGTGTGAGCCCTTGTCTTGTGGAACAGCGGAAGGACTGCAGTCAGATGATTTCATTCACTAAGCAGAGCTGATGGGTTCCAGAGTGGTCTCCTGACCAAAGCTGGGCCTAGCTGGCTTCTTTCAGAGAGAAGGGGAAGGAAAGAGAGGGAGGGCAGGAAAGAGGGAGGGCAGGAGAGAGGGAGAGAGAGGCTGAGGTCAGCTCCCTCAGGTGACTTGACCTACACACCACAGGCCTGAGGAACTGAGATGACCCTCTTCCATCCAGCGTGGGAAATGAGGAAGCAGAGGAAGCCAGTCACAGTACAAAAGAAAAAGGAAATAGATCTGCTGAGAGGAACATGGGTAACAGATAGTCTGATCACTCACCAGGTTCCTATTCCCTAGGTCTGTGCTAGCTTTGCCTCCTGCAACCTTAAAAGAAATATCTATGTATTTTGCTGAAGATAGATTTCTAACTACAAGGAGTTACAAATCAATAAACTTACACACACACACAAACACACAGTGCTTCCAAAAAGGATTCGAAGTAGCTATATCACAAGTAAAATAAAACAAAATTATTTGAAACACTAAAACAAATGAATCAAATAACATGATGGCCTGAAAGTGAAGATTTTCATATCATGCCAGAAAAAACAAATTAAGAAAATCCTCCACAGTCACCCCTAAGCTTCCTAGAAGTCGAAGCAAAGAGGAAAACAAGCTACAGAGTACACGCTGTTCTTTGAAGTCAGAACTGCAATTCAGCATCGAAAGACCAAAGTGTGTACTTTGAAGGGAAACATGCATTTTTACAGATATCACTATACAATTTAATATAGATTATTCATGCCACATATCTGTGTCTATATATAGCTCTCTAAATAGCTTCCTATTTTATATTAACCCTCAACTAAATCCTATAGCATATAGTTAAGATATATTTCTAAAAGAAAAATATCAAAGTCAAATAACCCAAAAACGTAGTTTATTATTTATCTATGGGACAAGGCTAAAGAATTTTGAAGGTTGATAGTTTAACCTCCTTAAAAACCAGAAAAAGATAACTCATCTGTAGTAAATAAACAGTCTTCTTGCCTATCTCTTTGTTATCTTTCCTGATTCCATTTCCCTTTTTGTCTGCTTTCCTCAACTACTCACTTCAAATTATATTTTACCTTGTCATGCCTTCCATGTTTAGAAAACTGTCTTAAATTCTTCCTGGAACTATGTAGAATCTACATACATGCATACATACATAAAACATATATACATAGTGCACATACATAGGCCAGCAGAGAATGGGGAACTGTCTAAATGGATCCCCAATTAGCTTATTCGTTAGGTTAAGCAATGTTCTCCTTCTCTTCTGTAAAACACTCTGGCTGTTGCCCAGGGCACACATACTCCCACTGGAAGGTAACTTTGCATTATGCAGATACATATATTTGTCTTGAGTCATACACAAACTTACATCGGTTGGGTTTGTTCCAAAGCTGGTTTCATACTGTGCTGCTTGTTATTTTAATAATCTAGTTAATTAAACTGTATTTGTGCTTGTGGAATGAGAAAGTGAAAAGAGATACCTAAAAATAAATCAGCTTAAGGCTTCAGAAAGACTTGGTACAAGCATCTTGTTTAAAAAAAAAAAAAACTGTCAAATTTTCAAAATATATCCCAAATCTAGTTATTTCTCATCATCTCCACTGGTACTGGCCTGGTCAAAGCCAGCGTCTTTCATGTGGATTACTGAAATCGCCTCCTCACTGGTAGCCCTGCCCCTTCTCTTTTGCCTTTGAACCTATTCCCAGCATAGTTGCCAAAATGCAACTGTGATGGCAAAAGCCAGCAGGCCTTTGCACTGTCTGATCCTCCTGCTGGAAGGCTCTTCCCCATGTCAGATTCACTCCCCTCCTTGAAATCTTTGTTCAGTGTCATCTATTCAGCCCAGTCTATCCTGAACTTCCTAATATGACTGCAAACACTTTCCCACATCCCTAGTCCCCTTTGCCCTGATTTTCTTTTCACTGGCATGTTCCACTTCTATTATAATACATCATTTACTTATTATTGTTTATCGCTGGTCTATCTGTCCTCATGATGTTACAATTCCAAGGGATACAGACAGAATACAATTTCCAAGGGAACATTCTGTTACCTGATCTACTGCAAGTGGCTAGAAGAGTGCCTGGCACAAAGTAGACTCTCAATAAATGTTAGCTGCACTAATTAATGCAGCTTGGAAAAGATAGCTGTAAAACGTACCAAGTAAATGAGTTAATGAAAACTAAGTTAACTTATGAAAACCAATAGTATTTTTTTCTATCAGCAATAACAAATGAGAAAAGTAACTTTTTAAAATGTTTATTTTACAATAGGCACAGAATTATGAGGAATTTTCTTGGCCAAGAGCCTAAATGGCTTCTGTGAATAAAACTTTAAATTGGAAAATAAAGACAAAAAGGATTATCTGAATAGATTTTTATATCAGGTTTCCCCCTAATTAATTTGTAAAGTCAATGAAACCCCAATACAGGTTGCATCTGAATATTTGAGAAAATCAGTAAACATACTCTATATGGAGTGTGTGTGTGTGTATGCACGTGCACATCTGTATGTGTGTGAGTGAATGTGTGTGTGTGTGTGTGTGAGACAGAGTATGTATGTGTGTGTGGCATAATAAGGGATGATGGATAGCTGTCAGCTTTTAAAAGAGGATTAAATGTTGGGACTTGCCCTCCCAAATATTTAGCCATACATACCACAAAGACATAGCTCAGAGTGAAAAAAATATATACTATTGTGATGTTGCCTGAGAAACACAACAATGGATCAATGGTACAAAATAGAGAACTCAGAGAAGACTCCTAATTTACAATAAAATTGGCACCACAAATTAATTGAAAAAAGAAAAGTTTTTAGAAAATAAAGTTTGGAAACTAATTCACTGTGTGAGAAAAATAAAACTGTATTTCTACCTAACACAACAAGTAATGCATACTACAGATGGACTAAATACTGAAAGTAAAAGATAAAACTGTATTTGTAACAGAAAAAATTAGAGAATATCTCTATGATCTAAGGGCAGAAAGGGACTTTTTAAAACTTCAAAAACCTGCATCATAAGAAAACATTTTAAATGTGATTACATAGAAAATAAGGATGTCTGGTCAATGAAGAGTTCCACGAATAGGTAGGCAAATCAGAGACACTGGCAATGTCTAAAACTGCCAAAGGACGAGTGTCCGTAGTACAGCAAGGTCTGTGAGTCAACCACAATCATACAGGATCAACACACCTCCACTGGCTTAGCTGAGCTTGAATGTGTGGTTCCAGGGCTCACAAAAATACGGTCATTAAGTAGGTGATGACTTTGGTGTTCTTTTTTGTTGACTAAAAGGCAGTTCACGTGGTCTAGAGCAGCCCTATACAAACTTTAACAAGCACACGAATCACCTGGGGACAGTGTTAAAATTCAGATTCTGATCCAGCAGTTCTCAGGTGGAGCCTGCACTTATGCATTTCTAACAAGCTTTACGTGGCACCAACAGTAATGGATGGTGGAATACAATTTGAGTAGTAAGGGTCTAAGTACATGGTGAATTTTGCATAATCACATTCGTAGCTATTCAAGTGTTTGAAAAAGCTGACAGTTGAGTCCCTGAAATTCTATAGTACAGAACTGGAAGTGATACCTAAACTAGTATCAATTTTTACATATGTAATTATCAAGCAAATATTCACTTGTGTTATAAAATAGTTAAATTACCTTTTATACCTATCTTCAACTTTGTTTCCACTGTAATATATTAGAAACAAAATGTAGTCCCCCAGAACTACATAAGTTACATTGTAAAATGAATTTAGTGCTATCCATCTGACTGCGTGAAGTCTGCTCCAAATTAGAAATGCATGTTTGTCTTAATTAGTATTTAGTTCCTCCTACCCCACCCTTAGCAATTGACTAACATTTTAAGAAAAATTTAAAGAACAGTCCTAGAATATAAATAATAAGGTCGTGTTCTTAGAATAGAGGAGGATACCATCTTCTTTGCTGATTCCGATAAAAGACCTAGTATCCATTTTAGGCACAAACAGAACCTGTACAGATAATGGCTTCATGAAATTCATATATTACTATGTAAATGCTAACATCTTTTCACTTACCAAAGGCAAAGACACTTTTAATTAAGCAAATGATGCCAGGTTTATTTATGCAAAAGAAACACAATTTGTGAATGTTAGTTTTTCTTCACTGTGTTTTCCAGGAAACAGTCACTATTTAGCTATAACATATATGATACTTAATTCATCCTCAAGGCACTTATTGCTGTTCCATGGATAGATATAAATTATAAATTTATCTAAACATATTTCTGTCAGCATCTTGAAATCAATATTAAAGAAATGCTAATTGAATTTGTTCAAATATTGAAAAGTTAACTGCTATTTTCTTTGACTTAATGAATTTTATGCAGGATCTTAATCAGTGCAATGTTAGACTCTTCTTTGTTTCTATCACAGGCATATCTCATTTTGTTGCACTGAGCTCTATTTTGCTTCATAGATACTGCTTTTTTTTTTTACAAGTTGAAGGTTATGGTAACCCTGTAGCAAGCAAATCTATTGGCACCATTTTTCCAGCATTTGCTTGTTGCCTGTCTGTGTCATATTTTGGTAATTAAATATTTCAAATGTTTTCATTATTATTAAATCTATTGTGGTAATCTGTAATCAGTGATATTTGATGCTACTATTATAATTGTAACCATGCCCATATACGACAGTGAACTTAATCCACAAATATTGTTTGTGTTCTAATTGCTCCACCAACCCTTCCTTCACCTCTCCCACTCGTAAGGCCTCCCTATTCCCTGAGATACAATACTAAAATTAGGCCCATTAATAGCCCTACCCTGGCCTCCAAGTGTTCAAGTGAAAGGAAGAGTCACATATCTCTCACTTTAAATCAAACCTAGAATTAAGCTCAGTGAGGAAGGCGTGTCAAAAGCTGAGCTAGGACAGAAGCTAGGCCTCCTGCACTAAGCAGCAAAGTTGTGAATATGAAGAAAAAATTCTGAAAAAAAAGAAAAGTGCTATTCTAATGAACATATTAATGATAAGAAAATTGCTGATATGGAGAAAGTTTGACTGGTCTGGATAGAAAATCAAACAAGCCACAACATTCTCTTTAAGATGAATCCTAATGCAGAGCCAGGCCCTCACTCTCTTCAATTTTATGAAGGCTGAGAGAGGTGAGGAAGCTGCAGAAGAAAAGTTTGAAGCTAGCAGAGGTTGGTTCATGAGGTTTAAGTAAACAAGCCATCTCCGTAACATCAAAGTGCAAGGTGAAGCAGCTAAAATTGATGTAGAAATTGCAATAAACTATCCAGAAGATCTGGCCAAGATAATTAAAGAGAGTAGCTACACCAAATGACAAATTTTCAGTGTAGACATAACAGCCTTATATTGGAAGCAAATGCCATCTAGGACTTTTATAGGTCGAGAAGAAAAGTTAATGCTGGGCTTCAAAGCTTCAAAGGACAGGCTGACTCTCTTGTTAGGGGCTAATACAGCTGGTGATCTAAGTTGAAGCTAATGCTCATTGACCTTCCTCAAAATCCTAGGACCCTTAAGAACTATGCCAAATATACTCTGCCCATTCATTATAAATGGAACAATAAAGCCTGGATGACAGCATGTCTGTTTACAACATGGTTAACTGACTATTTTAAGGCCAGTGTTGAGATCTACTGCTCAGAAGAAAAGAAAGATGCCTTTCAAAATATTACTGCTCATGGACAATGCACCTGGTCACCCAAGAGCTCTGATGGAGATGTACAGTGAGAGTCATGTCGTTTTCATGCCTGCTAACACATCATTCATTCTACAGTCTGTGGATCAAGGAGTAATATTTCAAGTCTTAATATTTACAAAATACGTTTCATAAGGCTATAGCTGCTATAGATGAGGATTCTTCTGATGAATCTGGGCAGTGAATTGAAAACTCTTCTGGAAAAAAAAAATCACCACTTTAGATGCCGTTAAGAACATTTGTGGAAAAAAGTAAAAATATCAACATTAACAGGGGTTTGGAAGAAGCTGGTTTCAACCCTCATGGATGACTCTGAGGGGTTCAAGACTTTCGTGGAGGAAGTAACTACAGATGTGGTGGAAACAGCAAGAGAACTAGAATTCTCTTGGAGCCAGAAGATGTGATTGAATTGCTGCAACCTCCTGATAAAACTGTAATGCCTGAGGAGTTATTCTATAAGATGAGCCAAGAAAGTGATTTCCTGAGATGGAATCTCTTCTGGTGAAGATGCTGTGAAGATTGCTGACATGACTATAAAGGATTTAGAATATTACATAAATTTAGTCATTAAAGCAGTGGCAGGGGTTTGAGAGGACTGATTCCAGTTTTGAAAAGATTCTACTGTAGGTAAAATGCTATCAAACAGCACTGCGTGCAACAGAGAAATCGTTTATGAAAGGAAGCATCAATAGATGCGGCGAGCCTCAGTGTTGTCTTATTTTAAGAAATTGGCACAGCCACCCCAATATTCAGCAACCACCACCCTGATCAGCCATCAACATAGTGGCAAAGACTGTCCACCAACAAAAAGATTATCACTCACTGAAGGCTCAGGTGATGGTTATCATTTTTATTTAGCAAGAAAGTGTTTTTTAATTAAGACATGCACATTTTTCTACATAATGATATTGCAACTTTAACTGACAACAGTATAGTGTAAACATAAACATTATATGCACTGGGCAACCAAAAGATTAGTGTGATTTATTTTATTGTGATATTTGCTTTACTGCAGTAGTCCAGAGTCAAACCTGCAGTATCTCTGAAGTATGACTATATATGGTACAATTTTTAAAACTTGGTTTGCTTCTCTACAAGCAATTCATTTGCACAGGTTACCATTTCAGTAGTTCAAAGTAATTAATGGTTAACATAATTAACCTAAATACATATGATTATAGGATTTTCAACCTATAATTACATTGCCTAATTAGGAAATTATGATGCAGAATGAAATAATTATGAAAGGTGATGATTTTAAATAAAATCTATCCTAAAATATTCTTTGTTTACTTAGAAGAGCATGTGATTAGCAAAATTACATGGTATTCTCTTCTTCCCAGTTATGTATTTTTGAAGGAAAACAAATAACACACATTCCACACTGATTTTTCCTTCCAAGGTTAGGAAGAACCCACTCTCCCTAGGAAGAGGGAAGAGAATCAATCTCCTTTCCAATTCTCTTTCACAAGAATGCAGCAGAGTACACATTGGACAGAACACGACTTGTCAGAAATTAGCATCATAGTTTCAACAATTGCACCCACTTTTCTCTTCTGAGTCTGTGAGTCAACAAATAACTCCTAGAATTAAATACTAAACAAATCATAGTCAGTGTGATGAAGAGAGAAAATAATAATTTACATTAGTTCCTAGTTAAAGGAGTTATTCAGTCCTGACTGTTTCCTACACTGGGCTCATCAACACAAAGTAGCCCCAGTGACGGTCATAACCACATCACCCTTGTAACCTGAACTTCCACACAGAGGGTCTACTTCTCTTGCATAAAAGCTTATCAGCTTGCATTCATTTGACCATCACATCCATCTCACTCATTTGCATGAGGATCAAATAAGGAGGTGTTTATGAAGTACTTTAGAGCAGTAAAACATTATAAAATAGAAGGGGCTTTAGTTATTTTCATTAGAGTCCACTATATGATGAGATGAAGCACATTTCAAGTCACCCTCTGTTCTGACACTGACATTTTCCCAAAGACATGTTTACTATGTTGAAATGCCCCATCCACATATACCCAACCTCCAGAAAATACTCATTCCTTTCTCTTTTCATTCTGTGTTCTAATAACACATGGCATATTTCTCATCTTGCATTCTCATCTGCTATGAAAGATGTAGGTCTTCTTGAGAGCTCCTCAAGTGCAGAGGTCCTAATTTTCACTTCTGTTCACTAGTACCTACTAAAGTACCTTTTATATAGTAACTGTTCAATACATATTTGTTGAATAAGTGAATAAATGAATAAATAAGGAATTAAGATATCTTTAGAAAGCCAAATAACATTCTATGCCCAACCTCTTACAGATTTACAAGGATTTAAATTCTATATCTAAATTAAATTTATACCTGTTAGTTACTATAGAAAACGGTGTGACATTTCATCAAAAAATTAAAAATAGAACCTCCATATGATCCAGGAATTTCACCCTGGGTATTTTACTCAAAGAGAAGAAAAACACTAATTTAACAATGTATATGCACTCCAACGTTCATTGCAGCCTTATTTACAGTAGCCAAGATATGGAAGCAACCTAAGTACCCACTGATAGATGAATGGATAAAGAAAATGTGGTATATAGATGCAATGGAATATTGCTCAGCCATAAAAAAGAAATCTGGCCATCTGCAACAACACTGATGGATCTAAAGGGTACTATGCTAAGCAAAATAAGTCAAAGATAAATACTGCATGATCTCACTTATATGAAGATCTAAAAAACAAAACAAAATGAAAATAGACTCAAAGATATAGAGAACAAACAGGTGGTTTCCAGAAGGGAGGGGTGCTGGCAAAATAGGTGAAGAGGATTAAGAGGTACAAACCTGTAGTTACATAACAAAGAAGTCATGAGGATGTAATATACAGCATAAGAAATGTGGTCAGTGATACTGCAATAACTTTGTATGGGGACACACGGTAACTAGACTTATTATGGTGACCATTTCGATGTCAAATTATTATGTAGTACACCTGAAACTAACGTAATATTTTATGTCAACTGTATTTTGATTACAAAAATTATCCCTGCTACACAAAACAAACTTTCTGATTCAGGAAGAATACTCTCTTGAAATTTGGAGTAAACTGAACTTCTACGACCAGAGTACAAAACCTGACCACAACTTTACTCTTCTAAATAAAATTGTAAATAAAAGCCTCCAGAGGAAATAAGTACACATGCACCTGTTCTACTTTACCTTCTAGGAAAACTAATAAAAGATGACATTACTGTATTTATTCTTTCCAGCATCTCTATTCTTGAGTAATCTACAGTGGCACAGAAAGTATTCTGGGACAGACATGAATCTAATCACGGGCCAAGATGGTAATGTATCACAATTGTTATTGTGCATAAGATGCAAAGCAGATTCAAACCATCTTAAGTTTTAGTAGAAATTGTTAAGCAAGGATCAGGTAATTATCCAGCAGGAGGCAAGTCCAGCTTGGTGAGTCATTCAAACCATCTCTAGCCACTTTTCAAAATGTGTTTTTAAAGTGCAGTCCTTGAGGCTTAATTCTCTTAAATGCCAACATAATTTAGTCCAATCTACTGAAAGATGAATTATTTTTCCAGTTGTTTAATTTCTGGTATAATTCTTCCAAAAATTCTGTACCAGAAATAGCTGATTCTGTATTCACTGAACGAAACCTTCCTCCGAACAAAACCATCCTATGTAAGTGCACTGTCTAGTTTTTCTAAAAATTGGATGCCATTTGTAGCTTAAAAAAACCTCTGCAACATGCTCCTTTCTGATCACATTCAGAAAAATAACCTTTATAGACAGACGTCATGACTCAGTGAGCTTGTCTAAATACTACATTCTCAGAGGCATTTCACATTGCAGCCACTGGTGCTCTCCAATAACACAGTACCAAAACACTGACTTAAGGAAAACAGACTGTAAAACCCATGACTTATACATTTGACTTTCTGTGAAATCAGCAAGTTAAAAGACTAACAAATAAACAGAAACAATAGCCTAAACAGTCCTCTGTTTCAATAGTTACACATGTAAATGTTGTTAATCTTTGGTGAAACTGCCAAGCCAAACTTTGCTTTATCAACTCATTTAGGAGTTTGTGTCCAATATGGCTCCTCTGGGAAGTACAGGGATAATCTTCGTTCAGCAGACTGCTTGTTATCTGGGACAAGTTGGGAGGAGAGAGTATGTAATCTGATAAACTGTCCTTCCAGATGGTTTGCAGAAATTACTGTTAGCTTCTAGTTTGAAATAAATATTATATTGGCCTAAATATTCAAGATAAGCCTGCTGACTTACATGGGCTTTTGCAAGATAAATCAGTTCTAAGAACTGTACAGAAGGTTAGAATTAAGAAAAAAAATACTTCTAACAAAAAAAACGGATTCTGTGAGGGGCCAAGGTCTACTAGGACAGTGACACTGTGACCTTCTAGAAGTTGCAAATAAAATTTTCTTTCATAATTATCTTTGATTTGACTTCATAACTAGATAGACATACATGTGGTAAAAATGAACTAAACAAACTCTTCTCTCTTTAAACACACTGGAGTACAATTTTATCAGGTTTTCTGATAAGAGGATAACATCTTTGGGAAAACAATTTATTCCCAACATCATGTTCCTTGAGGAAAAGGTCCGTGCCTTATCTTTGTATTCTTTACAATAACCAGTATAGAACCAAGTGTGCAATGCAGTAGGTAATTACTGACTATCTGGTCATTTCACACTTGAGCACATACTTTATAAGAATTTTAGGTAACACTGAACTACAAAGGGAATATAAGACAGAAGTATTACATTTATAAAGCTTATTGTGTTATTTGGGCAACTAGGCTCACAAATATGAAATTGTTAAATGAAAACAAATCCAAGTGTAACACCCCCCAAAAATACTTTATATAAGCTATCTTCTAACTTCAGTTATTACAGAAGTTAGAAAAATATCAGACCGTATGCAATTAGACATATAGATACACTAGGAGAAGAAAAGCATGAGTCTTAAAGCTAGCAGAGAGCATCAAAAGATTGGAATTGGATAAAGTTGGCCGGTGGGGAAAGTTTTCTACAGAAGATTAGAAAGGAAAAGAGCAATAGAAACTAAGGAGCTTTTTCATGGAGAAACGACATCTGAGGGACCCTCACACCTTTAGGACACAGAGAGGAAGAGAAGGGCTAGGCCAACTGAAGGAGAAGCAGAAGTGGAGAAGTGTGTGAATAAACGAAGTGCAACAGAAGAATGGAAAGAAGACTGAGCTGATTAACCCAGGGTTTACACTACAAATATTAAAATAGGATACACAGCAAAATAGATAAGTTGAGGTTGAGTCACAAAGGTCTCTCAGTGGTAGGTAGGGAAAGTTGAAAGTTACTCTTTGGGCAAATGGAAATTGCTAGAAAATTTTGATCAGATGTGATTTTTAAAAAGTAGCTTTAATTAAATATGATCCAAACATAAAAATGCAATTAGGTGGTTCTGTGTGGTTAGAGGATAGATTCTAGGATGAATGAGCAGAGGTCATAGGGAGAGGAATTTACTCAAAGGGAGAAATATATAACAATTTGATTTAACTGAATGTGGTATGGAGTGACTTACAGGTACAAATACCCCATTATTAGCTCAAAGAATCTTCTACTTACTGGTCTGGTTATGGGGGGGAAATCATGAATCAAACTGATACTCTGAAACACATTCTAATTTAGACATTTAAGGAATGAGAAGTAGAACATGATTGCAGATTCTGGGTATAGGAAGATCAGCTAGGAGGCCACTGATAGAATGCAAGGTTAGGTGACGTACCCACTGTACCACTATTATTTATTCTACCAATGTCTATGTGTTCGTGGTACTAAATGCTTTACGTACATTGTCTCTTTTAACCTTGTCAAGACCGTATAGAGTACACACTATCTCTCTCCTTATATTGCAGATAAGATGCAGAGTGATGGGAATGAGAGAGGCATTTGAAAGGACAAAAGTGAGGTGATTAGGACGTTACAGGTGATAAAGTAATGGGCTGAGGTTACTTGATATGACTTGATATGCTCCCTACTCTGCATTGCAGCGCATCCCTATATGGTCCACAAGTTGGTGTTTATTGGCTGTCAATGAGTACTGAATTTCAAACAACACTTTTATCTAATAATTTGTTTTTTCCTCAAGATGCTTGATAGCGGATTATCATCATCATCAAAAATATTCATAAAATATCTCTGGGCCACAGGCATCATAAAGTATCTCTTGGTCACAGGTATCAGAGGTGCTGGGTGAGGCTCTCAGCAAAAAACCCCCCAAAAACCAAAATGCTGATGTACAAGGCTGAAGCCTTTGGTATGAGCATTTAGTGCAAATGACTGAAAAAGAAAAGTGTCTGTGAACCTGCTCTTTTATTGTACACCGTTAAGGGACTGATTTACTTAATTCTTTTTAATGAGTTAATACATAATCATCATGTTTTTTGAACTGTTAAGGATAATGCCAGTTTTTGTTTTGTTTTGTTTTGTTTTGCAGCATCATTATCTTGCTGTTGACTATCATTTTTGGAAGCAGGAAGTAGGCACATCACTTATAAGTACACTCTGCTTTCTCCATCTTCAGCCCTTTTTACCTGCAATTACCTATATCTAGAAGTTCTCTTTACTTCTTCTCTCTGTGGAAAGAGCTTATTCAACCCACAACCAGAACTACTCCCTCCATAAAGGCTCATTTCCTCCCCTTGGTTTCAGGGGCTCTCTCAGAGGCCTTGTCACATGGTATTTTTCATATACCCAGAATTCCCCCATAAGGAAGAAAGTGTGTTTTTTTCCTTCTTGCTGCTGCTTCTCATTACTTCCCTCCCCACAACTCTCAAAGCTAGACTTGCACTCACGATTTGTTAAAATGAAAATCATAGAGGTAACCAGGTTAAACCATTCAGGTGAGTAAGAAGGGGAAAGAATGGATTAACTCTCTCTACTTCCGGCCAACCTGAAGCTTATTCCTGTAGCTAATGTAACACATTACATTGAATTGTCATAAGTTGTTTCTCTATATGTCATGCTCAGCAGATTGTATATAGCATATAGTTTATATTCAACTTATGTTCCTTAAATTAATTCAAATTATCATTGTCTTCTAAGCACCTAATATAATTTAATGAGATAAATTTTTATTCTAGTTCTGGAATAGAAATAGGCAAACAGATGTAGATCAGTGAAGCTAAGAAAGGGTATTAAAGACTAGCATAAATCAAATCTCCTAAAATAAGTGGCAGCAAATTACAAGACAGTGAATAAAAATATAGCCAAACTACAGGTGGTTTGCTTGGCTCAAAATGTTTCTATAATACCTTCAGGTGTGGCATGCAAGCTGTGCTCCCCACAGATCAGAAGCCACTTTTTCTTCAAGAATCTAAGGTACTTACACAGGATTAAGGAGCCACTTAAATAAGAAAATCTGGCCTTTTAACACATTTATATTAACTTCATGACCATTGGGGACTTTGAATTTGTGGACCCTCTGCTAGAATTGTCTTGAAACTATGAACAGGATAATCTACTTTTCCTCAAATACTTCATCAAATTTCTTTAAGTTTCAGTTAATCTACTAAACTTTCAAAAACATAAGTTTTATTCCTAAAACAATGCAATGCCCACATAGATGGAACAGAACATGAAAACTTGTATTAATAACAAATATAGCACATTTGCCTCAATACAGATATTAAAGTATGACTAATTAGGTTACATTTACAGGAAACACTTCATGTTCTGATTATACTGAACATCATGGACACAATATTTTTTTCCTTATTTAAGTGGCTCCCTAATTCTGTAAGTACCATAGATTCTTGAAGAAAAAGTGGCCTCTCTGATCCGTTCTCCCTGCATGAAGTAATGTAATCCTAAGATCATGGCATTAAAGGCGTTCTCAAATAACTAAAGGAATAGTAATGCAAATAGATAATGGAAAAAAAGATCTTGAATTTTAGGAACAAATGTTATTTCTATGCAAAATATAAGAATATAGATTTTAAAATCTCACCAATAGAATAGTATTTGGATGATTAAAGCTTTCTCCACACTGTTTCAGGAATTTGAGACACAGGCTAGTTGCTGACAAAAATAATAAGGGGTTTGCTCAAAGTGTCAAAACTTCTCTAGATTTTTCTGCAAGAGTTAGAATATGATAGATTTTGAGCAGAACTCAATTTATTCAGAATTTTAAAAAAAATAAAAATATTCACAACTCTTACAACAGAACTGAATTTATGATTCACAAGTTCTCATGTCATGTTGTGTCACTAAAACACCAAGAAAGCGTTTTATCACTTCAACTACGAATATACACTGTACCTCTCAGGGAAATATCGACTCTGCTATAACTTCTAGTTAAATTCATCTTTAAATAACAACTTTGATACTACTGCAGTATTGAAAAGATTAAACAGCTTAAAACCAAAGACAGATAAGGAACCAAAAAAAAAAAAAAAAGCATATGCAACTGACATGGCCATCTATTTCTGATAATTTATGATTGTTTGAATACAGTAAATTCCTGGTATAAAATAATACTGCTGTAAGAGTTATTGACAGTAATGGTAATATCTAACATTTCTTAATTTCTTATTGGAATAGTTCTTCACAGATAACAAATGCTTATTTTTATCCTGTCATTATTATATATCAGATATTGTTCCAAGAAACGTACATGTATTAAAGTCAACTATTCTCTTCCAAATTTCTAAAAGGTAGGTACTATTACTATTATTACTTCCATTTTCTAGATGAGGACACTGATAACCTCAAAACAGGATTTGAATCCAGGCCTGGGCTCTTAACCACTCTGTCATCATGGCTCCAGGTTTATATTGATGATATATAACAAGACACATCCTCCTTCTTGGTCACCATTCTAGTTAAGTTTATTAATACATCACCGACTTAAAGGTCACTAAGAGATAAAAAGGAAACACTCACTCATCTAAGTATTACATGATCTCCTAATAACAAATGAGTCCAATTAGGTTTCTTAAATAAGTACACCAAAAAAGTGATTTTTGCTAAATTTTAATAATTACATCTATCCTCCTCAATGTAATTTCATTTCATTGAAAGTAAAATTTAAAATATTGAATAGTCAAAATTACCTCAAAAGTAAGCATTTTGTCTTGTGAGACACATGAAAGCATTTGCAGTCTTGTCATCTCCTGTCTAATTATTTCTACTTTAAAAACAAAGTGTACATTCAAGAAGTTTCTTATTAAATGTATGGCTAATTCTCATATCAGGATTTTCAGCCTGGACTTTTTTTTTTTCTGGAATTCAAGATCATTGCTTCTTATTTGCTAATGATTGGTGTGATCGATTGATAAATAAACTGAAGAAACCTTATTTCCTTCTGATTTCCCACTAGTGTTAATGTTGTACCATCATTTTCTTGTTTAACCAGGATTAAAACTTCAAAGTCATGGTCTTTTTAGTCTCAGAGCCTTGGTTCAGGCTATTAGATCTCCCTAGACTCTCATCCTAACTTATTCCAAACATCTTTATATATATAAGTTAATCTCACCATCGTTCAAGGCTCAATCCCTTCAGTCAAATATAACCTCTTTTCCCTTGGAATCTCCATCATGTTTGTTTCCATCTCTCTTACAGCAGCATATGTTCAGAGTTCAGAGAGTGGAACCTCAGAGAATCCAGACTGCTTAGGTTCATATCGTGACTCTGTCACCTACTAAGCCGTGTGAACTTGAGCAAATTAATTTATCTTTCTGAGTCTTAGTTTCTCATACATAAAATGGGAAAACTATAGTATCTACTTCAGAGGAATGTTAGGAGAACTAGAGAAAATAATTTTTATTAAGTACTTAGGATATTCTATGTGCTCATTGAATATCAGATTTATTCTCCTTACTAGATTTACTATTAACATCATCATCATCATCATCATTTTTGAAAATAAGATATGGCCTACTTTATGCCATTAAATGGTCCTACCCTTAGTAAGAACCTTTCCTTATCTTCTTGAACAAGCCCCCAGTTTCAAGATAGAATTGTATGAGACATTAAGCAAGTAGATATGACTGAGCAGCTATAAAGTTGGATCAACCCTAGCAATAGACGTGACAATCAACATATCTTTAGGGATCATTTCCCAAATAATGTTAGTTTTCATGAACTGTGGCACAAAATAATTTTTTTTGCAGACATGACTGTTTAATTCATGTCATCCTTGTGTTACCTAGCACAGTCTCTCATATGATGTTGGTCTCAACACATGAGTACTGACTATAGCTAAATAGGTCAGAATTGTGACATAGCATCTTTTAAAAAGTCATTAACACTGAATACATTTTCAAAAATGACCTGTGTCTCTATTCATTTTCTGTGTCTTTTAATGCAACAAACCATTAACCTCTCCAAATTGTCCACATTTGGTTTTTTTTTCCTTTCACTCCTTCCTTCAATTAGTATATATTAAGCATAGACTGTGTGTTAGATGTTGTTTATTTAGGATTCTAAAAATACAGATGAAGTCATTGTCTAGAGCCTTGCTTACCAAAAGTTAGCAGCAGCATTAGCAACACTTGGAAACTTGTTAAAAATATAGACTTGGGCCCTAATGAGGCTCTAACTGAGACCTCTTGAACCAGACCCTACATTTTAACAAGGTCCCCAGGTGGTTCATGAACACATTCAAGAAAAGCACTGGCTGCACGTAAGAATCACTTCTGTTTATAAAAATACAGATGCCTGCAATATGAGTGGGGAGCCAATTGAGCATCATTTATATATATGTATATATTATTTATATATACATTTATATATGTGTATATATATATTATATATAAATTTTACTGAGAAATAATTGACATTTATTACAGTATAAGTTCATTTGATTTACATATTGTGAAATAATTACCACAATAGGTTCCGCTAACTTCCATTTTCTCATGTGTATACAATAAAAAGCAAAAAGGAAAAAAGAGTTCTCCTTGTGATGAGAGGTCTTAGAATTTACTGTCTTAACCATTTTCCTATATATCTTAGAGCAGTGTTAGCTGTAGTCATCATGTTGTACATTACATCCCTACTGCTATTTATCTCGGAACTGGAAGTTTGTTCCCTTGACCACCTTCCTCCCATTCTCCCTCGGCCCACTCACCACCTTTGGTAACCACAAGTTTAATCTCTTTTTCTATGAGTTTGATTTTTTTTCTTTGTTCATTTTGTTTGTTTTCTTAGATTCTATGCATAAGTGAGATCATAGAGTATTTGTCTTTCTCTAATTTACTTCACTTGGCATAATGCCTTCAAGGCCAACCATGTTGTTGCAAACAGTAGGATTTTATGGCTAAATAACATTCCAATACACACATACATATATATATATATATATGTGTGTATATATATGTGTGTGTGTGTGTGTATACACACACACACATATACACACACATACACATATACACATATACCTATATATCACAACTTCTTTATCTGTTCATCCATTGATGGATGCTTCAGTGGTTTCCATGTCTCAGCTATCATAAATAACACTGCTATGAACATGCAGGTGGGGTGCAGGTATCTTTTCAAGTTAGTGTTTTTGTTACCTTTGAATACATTCCTAGAAGTGGAACTGCTGGATCATATGATAGTTTCTATTTTTAATTTTTTGAGGATCCTCCATACTGTTTTCCATAGGATTTGTACCAATCTACAATCTCACCAACAGTGCACACAAGTTCCCTTTTCTCCTCATTCATGCCCACATTTGTTATCTCTTGTCTTTTTGTTAATGACCATTTTAAACAGGCTTGAGGTGATACTGCAGTTTGAATTCACATTTCCCTCATGACTAATGATATTGAGCATCTTTTCATGTACCTGTTTGCCTTTCTTATATCTTCTTTGAGGAAATGTCCACTCAGGTTATTTGCCCATTTTCTAACTGGGTTATGTAATTTTTTGTTATTGCATTGCATGAGTTCTTCACATTTTGGATATTAACCCCTTATCAGACATATGGTTTGCAAATATTTTTTTCCCATTCCATAGATTGCTCTTCAGTTCTTCAATTTCTTTCAACAATGCTTTTTAGTTTTCAGCAGAGATATATTTCACCCCTCTTAGTTAAATGTATTCCTAAATATTTTATTATTTTTGATGCTATTTTAAATGAGGTTGATTTATTTATTCTTCAGATCTTTTTTGTAGGGTATAGAGTACTATTGATTTTTGTATGTTAATTTTGTATCCTGCAACTTTAATGACTTCTTTGATTAGATCTAACAGTTTTTTAGGTGAGTCTTTAGGATTTTCTATACATAAAATCATGTCATCTACAAATAGAGACACCTTTACTTTCTTCCTTTACAATTTTGATACTTTGTACTTTTTCTTACCCGACTGCTGTAGAGAAGACCCCCAGCACTACGCTGAGCTGCAGTGGTGAAAGTGGGGGCCCTTGCTGTCCTTCTGAGGAAAAGCTTTCATCCTTCCACCATTAAGCACGATGTTAACTGTGTGCTCGTTATACTGAGATATGTTCTTTATTATGTTGAGTTATGTTCCTTCTATGCCTAATTTGTTAAGAGTTTTGATCATGAATGGATGTTGCATTTTGTCAAATGCTTTTTCTGCATCTATTGAAATGATCGTTTAATTCTTTTCTTTCATTCTATTAATATGATGTACACATGGATTGATTTGTATATGTGGAACCATCTTTGCATCCCGAGGGTAAATCCAAATTGATCATGGTAAAGGATCTCTTTAACGTGCTGCGAAATTTGGTTTGCTAGGATTTTGTTGAGAATTTTTCAATCTATATTTATTAGTGATACTGGCTTATAATTTTTTTTCTAGTAACGTCCTTTTCTGGTTTTGGTATTAGGGTAACACTGGCTTTGTAAAATGAGTTTAGAGTGTTCTCACCTGTTTTATTTTTTGGAAGGATGAGAAGAATTAGTGTTGATTCTTCTTTAAATGTTTGATAAAATTCACTAGTGATGCCATCTGGTCCTGGGCTTTTCTTTGTTGGGAGATTTTTGATTACTGATAGAACTAGTAGTTTTTCTATTTAAAGTTTTTATTTCTTTCTGATCAGCCTTGGTAAAGTATATGTTTCCAAAAAAATTTTCTACTTCTTCTAGGCTGTCCAGTTTGTTAGCAGATGGTTTTTCATAGTACCCTCCTACAATCCTTTGAATTTCTAGGGTATTGGTTATAATTTATCCTATTTCATATATAATTTTGTCGATTTAGATTCTTTCTCTTTTTTCCTTGGTTAATCTAGCGAAGTGTCAACTTTGTTTATCTTTTCAAAGAATCAACTCTTAGTTTGGTTAATATTTTCTATTGTTTTCTTGTCTTTTGTTTCATTTATTTCTGCTGTAATCTCTATTAATTCCTTTCTTCTGCTAACGTTGTGCTCAGTTCTTCCTTTTTTTCTCTAAGGCATGGAGTTAGGTTGTTTATTTGGGATCTTTCTTGCTTCTTAATATAGGCATTTATTGCTGTTTCTCTCTTAGAACTGCTTTTGCTGCATCACATAAGTTCTGGTATGTTGTGTTTACATTTTTGTTTATCTCAAGATAAAAAGTTCTTTCCTATGCCTTTTAAGATTTCATGATTTTCTGAAACAAGTTTTTCAAGACACCTGGAGTGCCCAGAGATGAACATTTTTTTTGTATATTTAAAATTTATGATAGGAAAGTTTCCTCAGTGTGTTTCTTATGTGGCATTTCCTGGATTAAAGGTCATGAAATAAAATCACCAATAAATTAGGCAAAACATAAAAACACCACTGGGTACTATGAAAATGGCCTGAGTCCAAGAACAGCATGCAAAAAAGCAAACACTTTTGCTCTCCTTAAACCCTCCTAAGTTTTCAGCACTTACTTAATTTTTTTTCACTTCTTTTAAGGAAAACCCTTAGATACACAGTGTGGCGAGGACTTTCTGTCCCTAGGGTCTCCTGGTTTCCTTATTTAAATGTTGATTTAAGAGCTGGCCAAAGCAGGCTAACTATACATGACAGGTAGAACCCCTTTTCAACAAACTTAATAGGGCACCAACATTGCTACATTCCAACCACACTACTTTCAGATATAAGCCTGTTGCCCACATGAACAGCGGAGGTGTCAACAGCATATAAAAATCTTTCTACAGACCTCATTTTCATGAAAGAACAACTGAAGAATTGTGTATCAGCCTTCTATGCTGGGAAGATGAACATGGCTATTCCTAAATTTACACCTTCAGCTGAAACAGTCTAGCCAGTCTATGGACTGTCCCCAAAGCATGTTTTTCCCCACCCCTTTGTCTTTTTTTTTTTTTTTATGACTTTCCTTCCCCATCCAATTCTGTTTTCTAAGGTCAATGCAAGTTCTTCTTCCTTTTTAAAGTCTTCTCAGACCCCTCCCCCAATTGGAAGTGACTGCTTCCTCTTTCTATTTACAAAGCCTCATTTACCACATAAAGATACAAAAAGAAGTTCACTCATTACATTTACACCCATTATTTTTTGTGTGTAAATGCAGTTTACAACCAGCCCACAACCATGTGCTGACAGAATCCCTCCAGTACCACATGGTAAGTTATGCAGTTCTACCTATCAGAACCAGCAGGGAACACACCCCTTCCTACCTCCTCCTCCCGCCTCAGGCCACTACCCATGGCCACACCTGGCACTAAACAGACAATCAGCACTGGATAAATAATAAAATATATGAACAGATGGCTTGTAAATAATGTGCAAGTGTAGTGTATCAAAAAGATAAATTAATTCTAAATAAACCAAGACTTATGAATAAATGTGATTTATAGAACTGCATGCTCAGAAGAAACCTTCCATTCTGTAGTTAACACTACATGAATACCCTTGGTTCTGTGCCTTAGTAATCAAATCTGGGTGCAAATGAGAATCATCTGAGAGCCTTTCAAAAATGCCTTGGGGTCCCAGATCACAGACCTATTGTGTCAGGATCTCTAGGAAGATAAGAGAGAATGGCAGAGATTATCTTACCATGAAGCTTATTATGTCAGTGGGATCTGCTTCTGTCTGGATGGTTGCAAAGTAGCTCCTGGCTTTGTTTTTGTGGTTGTGGCTGCACCAAGCCTCTCATCCTGATAGTCTAAGCCTAGCAGAGAAGAGTCTATGTTCCAACATACCAAGCAAAATGTCTGAGGTTCACTTTAATTAGATGAATCTTGATTTGGTTACCAAATCCCTTCCCCTCCAAACCAATCTTTAGGCCATTGATGGACCTAAGCCAATTATAATAACTAATGGAGGCATTAATCTTACTCAAACTCATCCACCAGGGAAATTCAGAACCAGGGTAGGAAGGGAGATGGAGAAATGGACACTGAGGAGGCATTCAGATACCATTACACATGATTATTTTCCCTACTAGAAGGTAAGCTACTAGAGGGGAGGGATATATGCTTAATCATCCATCCTGCCTCTTTTAATAAATGAGGAAACTAAGGTCTAAAAAGGTTAAATGTTTGCCTAAGTTTATACCTCTGTTTAGCTGGGGTTAGAATCCCAGTCTTCTAACTCCTACTCTAATGATGGTCTCATCTTATCACTCTGACTTTTAACATTTAAATATAATAGTTATAACAAAACTATTCAACCATATGATGGGATTTTTATACGAACAACTGTCCATACTGGCTAAGGCAAAAGTAGAATTTTATCTAGAGTCTATCTTCCCCTGAGCTTCACGTAACATAAATTATCCACCTACCATAAACAAAGTGAACAGCTAGTTTAAAGAATAAAATTTAAAAATGATAATGCTCTGAATCCACACTCCATGTTTTAAACTCTGTGCCTTGTGGTGACATGTGAAAGCAGTGTTGGAGAATTACACATTCCCTTACAATGTCACCCAGAACAGGAGTCTTATCGTTCACAACCGGCCAAAGGAGAGGTAGCAAGAAAATCAATGAGTAAAAATCTATCTTATCTTCCCCACCTGACCCTTTACTCTTATCTTTGATATCCAGCTACATTCTCTGGCATCTGACGCAGCAGGGCAGTCTGGACTTTATATTTCCATAGCCTTTTGAAATTACTTGTGCTACTCTCTGTGGAATGCTATTACCGACCCTGGGAATGCTCTATGCTTCCCTCCCCTGAAGCCTCCAAGGTCTTGGAAACAATTCACCTCTTGGCCTATTACTAACCTGGCATGCCCACCCCCTGAATGTGATATCTGACTAGCCCTGTTGTACCAGTATCAGGCAAAAGCAATGACTGACTTGAGTTTTAATTTGGAAAATGCAAATATCCCCTCTCATTCATTTGTTTCAGACAACAGGCAACCCATGCAGAACTCCTGAGACAAAGAACAAAACCTAATCTGCATGTCTGGGCCCTGGCAAAAATATCTAGGGATAATTTTCTTGATGCTGTCTTCATACCTGGTAAATCTCTAGTGGTGTTATTCGCTTAGAAACAAAAATGCATGTATTCAAAAGCCCAATCCTATGCTCATTTCCAGAGAAGCTTTGCTATTTCAGCTGTAATCCAGGATATTAATGAAGCAGCTAGATTGGAGCTGTACTTCTGATAGAATTCAGTGAAGGAAACACTAAAATGGAACCCATTTACAACAACTCCTTTTGCAGAGAGCTAAACAAATGTCAGCTCTCAGATCCACAATGACTCGCCTGCCTGTGGCTTATAAGTCCTCAGAAGCATCCTGAAGCTACCCTGCCAATGCTGTCAGAAGACAGTGGAGGCACTACTGGGTGGGTTTCAGTTGTTTCCTTCATCCAAATCCTGTGTGTTTGCAGATATGAGAGATTGGAGTTATCTATTTTCATTATTAATCAACCACTAGAAAGTAACTTAGAGACAGAATAATTTTGTTCCTCATGTCTGACAGAATAGTATATCTAAAGCTTCCTTCAAACCACAGTTTGAAAGATGGCAGCTCATCTGATTGAAATCACAAAAATGACTATTTATAAGAATGAGAAATCTGCAGGGCTAAATGAGCAAATCTGTTCCTTTCATGTTGTAGAACATCTATGACCACCTGTTCCACCATAGAATTTGTTCAAAGAAATTTTCCAGAAATAGAAAAAGTTCTAACTATATTTTGGAAGGCAGTAAATCTTACTGACAGAGAGCGCAACTTTAAATTTTATGAAATTTGTTATAGCCAAGATGGCAGAGTAGGAAGATCCTGAACTCACCTCCTCCCACAGACACACCCCAATTCCAACTATTTACAGAGCAATCACCTATGAGAATGGTCTGAAGACTACCAGTAAAGATTTTCCACATCCAAAGACATAAAAGAGGGACCAAAGTGAGATAGATAGCAGGGTCAGACACACGGTATAGTCAGGCTCCACAACTCAGGCTCAGGAAGGAATACCATAATTGCAGAGGTCCTTCCCAAGGAGTAAGGGGTCAAAGCCCCATATTGGGCCCAGGGGTCCTGCACTGGGAAGATGTGTCCCAAGAGCATCTGGCTTTGAAAACCAACAGGGCTTATGTCCAGGTGAGCTGGAGAGCTGTAGGAAACAGAAATTCTGATCTTAAAGGGCATGTGCAAAATCTCATGTGTTCTGAGTCCCAGCTCAGAGACAGTAGTTTGAATGGAGTCTAGGTCAGACCACTTGCTGATCTTGCAGAACCTGAGAGAGAGGAACGATGCAATTCAGATGCTCCCTGGGGACAAAGATGTGGGCAACAGCTATTTTGGGGAGCTCATTCTGTTGCATGGACACTGACACTGGAAAACACTATCTGGAAACCTCCTAGCATATTAGCACCGGAGGCTTAACCTCCCGCCAACAGGCCAGCACCCTGGCCCACACATCCAGTTGTGCGGGGTCCCAGTCCTACCTACCAGTAGGCCAGTACCAGCCCTGTGGCCCCATGGCCTCCAGGCCCATGCAGCTAGCCATGTGAGTACCTGCCCTCTCCCACCCAGCAGGCCCACAGTCACCACATAAGGTGAGGCCTCACAGCCAACAGGGGTGGGAGCCAGCCCCATCTACAGTGCACCCACAGGAGTCAGCACCTTCACAACTAAAGGGGGTATGCAGCCCACATGGGGGGCAACCCTGGATCATTTAGCTCTGGTGACCAGAGGGGAGGATGCTGCTGGGTCTCATAGTGAGACCCAGTGAAGATAAGCAATCTTCCTGATGAAGAGCTCAAGGTAATGATCTTAAAGAGCTCAATGAATTTGCAAGAAGAATGAATGAACACTATGAGAAATTAAACAAAGAGTTGGAAAGTATAAAGAAGAACCAATCAGAGCCTAAGAATAAAATAACTAAAATAAAAAATACACTGGAAAAAAATCTACAGATTAGAAGATACAGAGGAACGGATAAGAGATCTGGAGGACAGAGTAGTGGAAATCATCCAAGCTGAACAGAAAAAAGAATTTTAAAAATGAGGATATTTTAAGAGACCCTTGGGATGACATCAAGCATACTAACATTTACAGTATTGATGGGTCCCAGAAGGAGAAGAGATAGAGAAACAATAGAGAACTTACTTGAAAAAACAATAGCTGGAAACCTCCTTATCTGCAAAAGGAAACAGACATCCAAGTCCAGGAAAAATAGAGAATCCCAAACAAGATGATCTGAAAGAAGTCCACACCAATACACATTCTAATTAAGATGGCAAAAATTACAGATAAAGAGATAATCTTAAAAGCATCAAGAAAAAAATCATACAAAAGAACTCCCAAAAGGCTATCAGCTGACCTCTCAGCAAAAACACTGAAAATCAGAGCAGGTGGCATGATACAGTCAAAGTGATAAGAGGAAAAAAACTACAACCAAGAATACTCAACCAGCAAAGTCATCATTCAGATCTGAAGGAGAGAGAAACAGTTTTACAGACAAGCAAAAGCTAAGGGTTCCCTTGATCATTATGTAATATCCTCCTTTGTCTCTTATAACATTCTTAACTTTAAAGTCTATTTTGTCTGATATAAGTATCGCTGACCTGACTTTCTTTTGATTTCCCTTTACATGGAAAACCTTTTTCCATCCCCTCAATTCCAGCTGTGTGTCTTTACATGTGAAGTGAGTCTCTTGTAGGCAACATATATACGGGTCTGGTTTTTGTCATCATTCAGTCACTCTATGTCTTTTGATTGGAGCATTTAGTCTGTTTACATTTATGGTAACTACTGATATGTTTGTTCTTATTGCCATCTTAATTGTTTTGGGGTTGTTTTTGTAAGTATTTTTTGTTCCTGTCTTCATCTTTTGTGATTTGATGGCTCCTTTTAGTGTTATGTTTGAATTACTTTTTCTTTTCTGTATGTATATCCATTATAGATTTTTGGTTTGTGGTTACCATGAGGTTATTCTATAGCAATTTATATATATGTCATTATATTAATTTGCTGATCTCTTACTTTCAAATGCATTTTCACAATCCTGCATTTGTACTCTCCTCCTTTCACAATTACTGATACATTTTACATCTAGCTGTTTTGTGTATCCCTTCACTGCTTATTGTGGATACAGATGATTTCAGTACTTTTGTCTTTTAACCTTCCTACTAGCTTTGCATGTGGATGATTTCCCGCCCTTACTGTATATTTTGCCCTTACCAATGAGCTTTTTCATTTTATAATTTTCATGTTTCTAGCTGTGGCCTTTTCATTCTTGTCCAGAGAAGTTCCTTTAACATTTGTTGTAAAGCTTATTTGGTGGTGCTGAATTCTTTTAGATTTCGCTGGTTTGTAAAGCTTTTGATCTCTCCATCAAATCTGAATGAGAGCCTCACGGGGTAGAGTATTCTTGGTTGTAGATTTTTCCCTTTCATGACTTTAAATATATCGTGCCACTCCCTTCTGGCCTGAAGAGCTTCTGCTGAGAAGTCAGCTGATAGCCTTACAGGAGTTCCTTTGTATGTTATTTGATACTTTTCCCTTGCTGCTTTAATATTCTTTTCTCAGCTTTCACTTTTGTCATTTTAATTACAATGTGTTTGGTGTGTTCCTCTTTGAGTTAATCCTGTATGGGACTCTCTGTGCCTCCTAGACTTGAATGTCTGTTTCCTTTCCCAGATTAGGAAAATTTTCAGCTACTGTATCTTCAAATATGTTCTCAGGATGTGGAGAAAAAGGAATCCTCTTACACTTTTGGTGGGAATGAAATTGGTGCAGCCACTGTGTGAAAGAGTATAGAGGTTTCTCAAAACACTAAAAATAGACTGACAATATGACCAGCAATTCCCCCCAAACCACAAAAACATTAATTAGAAGAGATATATGCATCCCAATGACTACAGTAGCGTTAGTTCCAATTGCCAAGATATGGAAGCAACATAAGCATCCATCAACAGATGAATGGATAAAGGGGATGTGATACACACACACACACACACACACACACACACACGATGGAATACTACTTAGTCATGAAAATAAATAAAATCTTGCCATTTGCTACAACATGGATGGACATGGAGGGTATTACGCTAAGTGAAATAGGATCTGAGAGAGAAATACAAATACTGTATGATCTGACTTATACATGGAATCTAAAAAATAAAACTAGTGACTATAACAAAAAAGGAAATGGACTCACAGATAGAACCAACTAGTGGTTACCTGTGGTTAGAGGGAAGGGTGAGGGGCAATACAGAGGTAGCTGATTAAGAGGTACAAACTATTATGTATAAAATAAATAATTTACAATGATATACTGTACAATATGGAGAATATAGCCAATATTTTATAATAACTATATATGGAGTACAACTTTTGAAAATTTTGAATCACTGTGCTATACACCTATAACATCTAATACTGCACATCAACTATATCTCAAAAAATAAAGAGATGAGTTCAACACCACTAAGCTGACGTTACCAGAGTGTTAAAGGAACTTCTCTAAATGAAACAAAAAAGAACTACAAATAGAAATATGAAAATTATGAAAGGAAAATCTTATTGATAAAGGTGAACATATAGTAAAGGTAGCAGATAGGCCACTTATAAAACTAGTAAAAGTTTAGAAGACAAAATATTCCAAAAAATTGAAGAGGAAGGAATGCTTCCAAATTCATTCTACCAGGTCAGCATCACACTGATACCAAAATCAGACAAAAACACCACCAAAAAAATTATAGCCAATATCACTGATGAACATAGCTTCAAAAATCCTCAACAGATTGAATTAGCAAGCCAAATCCAACAATATGTGGAAAGGATCATACACCATGATTGAGTGGGCTTTATCCCAGTGATACATGGATAGCTAAGTATCCTCAAATCAATGAACATTATATACCACTTTAACAAAATTAAGAATAAAAATCATGTGATCATCTCAATAGATACGGAAAAAGATTTTCACAAAATTCTATATCCATTTATGACAAAAAGCCTCAATAAGTGAGTGCAGAGGGAATATACCTCAACATAATACAGGCCATAAATGACAAACACATAGCCAACATCACACTCAGTGGTGAAAAGCTGAAAGCATTTCCTCTAAGATCAGGAAAAAGACATGGATGCCTGCTCTTGCCACTTTTATCCAAAGTAGTATCAGAAGTCCTAGCCACAGTGATCAGCCAAGAAAAATAAAAGAAATCCAAATTAGAGAGAAAGACGTAAAACTGTCACTGTTTGCAGATGACATGATACTATATATAGAAAATCCTCAAGATACCACCAAAAAACTATTAAAACTAATAAATGAATTCAGTAAAGATGCAGAACACAAGATTAATATACAGAACTCTGCTGGAGTTTCTATGCACTAATAACAAACTCTCAGGAAGAGAAATTAAGAAAACAATCACATTTGCAATTGCATCAAAAAGAATAAAACACCCAAGCTATGAAGTAAAATCTTGTCCTCTGAAAACTAAGACATTGATGAAAGAAATTGATGATGACATAAACAAATGGAAATATAAACTGTGTTCATGACTATATTACTCAAGGCAATCTACAGATTCAATGCAATCCCTATCAAAATACCAATGGCATTTTCCACAGAATTAGAACAAAAATTCTAAAATTTATATGGAAACACAAAAGATCCTGAATAGCCAAAATAATCTTGAACAAAAAGAACAAAGCCAGAGGTATTATGCTCCCTGATTTCAAATTATATTATAAAACTATAGTAATTAAAACAATTTGGACTGGCACAAAACCAAACATACAGATTAACAGAACAGAACAGAGATCCAAGAAATAAGCCCAAACTTAAATGGTAAATTAATCTATGACAAAAGAAGCAAGACTACATAATGAAATAAATATAGCTTCTTCAATAAATGATGGTGGGGAAACTAGACAGCTACATGCAAAAGACTCAAGCTGGACTACTTTCTCACAATATACACAAAAATAAATTCAAAACAAATTAAAGATTTAAATATAAGACCTGGAACCATTCCTAGTCAGAAACATAGGCTAGACACTTTTTTTTTTTTAAATTGAGTTACAGTCATTTTACAATGTGGACACTTTTTGATATTGATCTTAGCAATATTTAGGGGGGATGGTGAAAGAAAAGCAAAATAAACAAATGAGACTATATTAAACACAAAAGCTTTTGCACAGTAAAGGAAACTAGCAACAAAACGAAAAGGCAGCCTACAAAATGGGTGAAGATACTTGCAAATCATATATCTGATAAGAGGTTAATATCCAAAATATGCAAAGAACTCATACAATTCAACATCGAAATATAACCCAATTAAGAAATGGTCAGAAGACTTCAATAAACATGTTTACACACAAGACATACAGATGGCCAACAGGCAAATGAAAAGATTCTCAATGTCACTAATCATCAAGGAAATGCAACTTAGAACCATAGAGAGATACCAGCTCACACCTGTCAGAATGTCTGCTACCAAAGAAGCAACAAATAACAAGTGTTGGCAAGGATGTGGAGAAAAGGGAACCCTCACACATTGTTGGTAGTAATGTAAATTGGTGTAGCCACTATGGAAAACAGTATAGACATTCTTCAAAAAACTTAAAAATAGAGCTGCCATATGATCCAGCACTTTCATTTTTGTGTATTTATCCAAAGAAAATACTAATTTGGAAAAATACATTCACCCAATACTCATTGCAGCACTATTTACAATAGCCAAGATATGAAAGCAACCTAAGTGTCCACTGATAAATGAATAAAGAAGATGTGGCATATATATACACACACACATAATAAAATACTACTGAACAGCACCGCTCCCCCCCCCCAAAAATAACCTCACTATTTGGGATGACATGGAAGGATCTAAAGGGTATTATGTTAAATAAAAGAAGTCAGAGAGAGAAAAGACAAATACCATACAATCTCACTTACTTATGGAATCTAAAAAACAAAACAAACAAACAAAATGTAACAAAATGAAAACAGACTCATAGATACAGAGAACAAATGGTGGTTGCCAGAGGAGAGCGGTGTGTGAAATAGGTAAAGGGAATTAAAATGTACAAACCTCCAATTATAAAACAAATAAGCTATGTGGATATAATATATAGTATAAGGAATATGGTCAATAATATTATAATAATTTTATATGGGGACAGATGGTTACTAGATTTATCATGGTAATCATTTTATAATGCATGCAAATGTCACATCACTATATAGGCACACCTGAAACTAATATGATATTGTATGTCAAGTATATTTCAACAAAAAATTAAAGACAAAATATTTATGAAATTTGATGACTGTCATTAACAATTTTCTTCCCTCTTTGAAAGATGCAAAGGAGATACCCCTTTCATCTGAAAGCTGATGCTAAAAGTAAATCAAGTGATAATTTCTTTTTAAAGGTCATGCTCTTTGGGGCTTGATCCTCACTCCCTTTTGGAAGAGGAATAGCTTGGTTCTGGAAAGAATAAGGAAGACTATTTAGGCCTCCATTATATACCTGGGACCCAGAGAGCAGAGAAACCTTTTCTCAGTAAATGAATGTGGGAAGTGAGGAGCGGACTGATAGCTCTGATCCCTGTTTGCCCTTCTTTCCACACTGACTACTCATACTCAGACACTGGTACATTTCAGAATTATATGGTGGTTCATTAAAATATATACACCATATATATATGTGTGTGTATATATATATGCATGCCAGGACACACCCCAGAAGCAAGCCTGACTGAATAAGCCTGAGGAGGTCTTGAGAGTCTATTTCAACAAGCTCACAGATAATTCTGATGCAGACTTAGGTTAAACATAATCTAGGCCCCAATTCCCCAGACCCCCTTAAAGTAATACACTGTATAGTATCCCTTCATCAAATTGGTTTCCCCTACATATAGATGTTTTATTGGAATAATAATGAGAAACTGACTGGACATGAACAAGCCTCCAGAGAAAAGCTGTTTGTCAGATACAAACTCTATGTGAGGTACATTCCACCTTTAATCACTGCAGCAGCAAACAAACTCAAGAAGACAAAGGAGGACACAGTACTAAACAGAACTCAGAAACTCCAACACAAATACTGGGTTACACTGACCACACCGTTCCATCCTTTAGCCAAAACCAGCAGAAATTTCATTTACTGAGGTTATCCTGGTATTATACTGTTGACTACAGAAATATCAGGGAAGCCTATTTCAGCATTTGCACTGGGAAGAGGCAAGTCTATGCCTTGCATTTTTGTCACTCTGAGGGGTCTCATATGTGACCAAAATGGTTGCTATCTTGGATCTAGAAGATTTGTTGCTTTTAACTATGCTGTTGTCAAGATTCCATGAGAGGAAATCTATTTTAGTTGATTCCTATGGTAACATTATGCTGGTCTATCTGTACACTAGCCTGTGACCTCTTCAGTCTCTCTACGGAGAGGGGCAGGGGACCTTTGTTACTGTATCCTTTGGTTTCAAATATTAAATTGTCCCGTATTGGCTGGTATTAATTTTTAGTTTTCATTTAACTGGTTGTTTGCCCTGTCCTGATGAAATATATTCGTCAAGTTTTTGGTATGTAAATAAGGTATGTATGTTTCTAGAATACATTTAGTGGAATAGAATAATTCCTATATGACACATGGCCTTTTGAGCAGGAAGAGATTTCTGGGGATTAAAAATATGTTGTAAAAGCTGCTTTCAAGTACTTTATGATGTATGCCAGCATTGCTGAGTCAACTTAATAAAACTGGACTTGCTTTAGAGTCTGCCTAAGAGTAGCACACGGCTTTATCAGCTCTGACCACACTAAATCACCACATATTAATCTCCATAATATAGAGCATACATTTTGGCAATCAAATGGTTTATCAATTGATAAATATCTTCTATGTAACATATATGTTGCTTATTTTGCTGGACAAGAGTAACATGTCTATTGATATTGCATTGTTCACTGTGGCTCATGAATGCTGTCTGAATCACTGTAAGGGAATTAAAATCAAAAGTCATTGGTGACTCTTGCAAGGGTAAAGACGATTTTAATTGATGGTAAGTACCCCTCCAGCTCCTTAAAAACCTTTTGCTTTCCATGGGCAAAGTAATAGTAAT
Organism: Camelus bactrianus; assembly: GCF_048773025.1. Taxonomy (NCBI): domain Eukaryota; kingdom Metazoa; phylum Chordata; class Mammalia; order Artiodactyla; family Camelidae; genus Camelus; species Camelus bactrianus. The sequence goes on along the minus strand of NC_133546.1, from coordinate 41,766,132 downwards.
TTATTATTTCTTTTTGAAAACCAATGGAACACTCTTAGTTCTCTTAAACACACTTTCTTCTCTGCTTGGCAGCCTTAATCTGTGACTGCTTCTTTTGACCCATGGTATAGCCTTGACATCACCACCATTGTCCTTAATATTCCAAGATCATAAATCACTGTCTCCTGTTGGATTTTTTCCAAAGAGTAACCTTGCTATTATTTCCCAAATTATTTTTCTTCAAGTCAACACTGTTCTATCATGCTTTTCACATTAATTCACTACAGATCTTTTTAAGATGAGAGTTATCTCTTGCTGCATAAAAAATTATTCTAAAACATAGCAGCTTAAAACAATACACATTTACTATCTCATATTATTTCTATGTGTCAGGAAGCCCCTTACCTAAGTGGTTCTGGCTCAGAGTCTCTGATGAAGTTGTATTCAGGATGCCACCTGTAGCTGCATCATCTGAAGACTTGACTGGGACTGAAAGATCTTCTTCCAAGATGGTTCCTCACATGGTTAGCAGGTTGGTACTGGCTATTGGTAGGAGGTCTCAGTTCCTCACCATATGAACCCATCTACAGGGCTCTTGAGTGCCCTTATGACACAATGGCTGGTTCACTGAGAACAAGGGATACAAGACTGGGCAAGGGGGAAGCCACATGCCTTATGTGACCTAGCTTGGAAGTCACACATCTTCATTTCTGCAGTATCTTATTAGTTGCACAGGTCAGCCTTTCTCAGTATGGGAGGGAAGTAAACAAAGGCACAAATCTCAGGAACAAGGACAAAAATATAATTCCCAGAGAGATTATTTTCATAGCCACTTGCTGCCCAGAAGTTATTCATGCCCAAAATTATGGTGAGAAGATTATAGTCATTTCTGGAGGGCTGAGACCAAAGGGAAATGGTAGGAACAATGGAAATACTAACAGACCACAAAGTTGTGACCATCATAGGGGACCCACAGGTAAGTACAGCAAATGGTGATTGTGGTTAATGTCAGCAAGAATAGAAAGAAGATGAGACCTTGAGATTAGTACCTGTGGTCATACTATCCACAGGGGCTTTCTTTAGAAGACTTCCAAGAGAAGTAGGATGCAAAGAGCAGCACAAAATGAAAGCCCAGACCCTTAAGAAAACCAAAGATTAATGCAGAGCTCTGGGTAAATGCCTAAAAATTTTCATAACTAGAGAGAGAGAAATATCTCCCATTGAGAAGCCAAATGCAGGGCACAAGAGTGCAAATGTACAGAGACAAAGACAGATAAAACAAAAGAGTTTCAGAAAGAGTAAAAGCAGATGCTATAGTTAAAATGCTCAGTTTAACACACTGGGAACTAGACTTCAGGAAGTAGAAGGGCATCTCCAGAGGCATGAAATCATCTTGTTTTAAACGCACTACTGTAATAGAAGATGCCTTGTTTGTTCATTCAACATACATTGATTACTGCTGCATACCAAGTGTTGTAAAGAAAAGCAGGGTCCTCATGGAAAGGACCATATTTTAAATAGGAACTGGAGCCAGGACTGTCCCTACTTTTAGTCCTTGATGGTGAAAAAATGTACTCATCTCTGGGGAAAAGAGAAAGCAAATAAATAAGAACTACACTGTGTGCCCACATTTTAATTGTGTTACTTAAGTACCCTGGCTAAATGTGTAAGGGAGGCACCATAGAATGTACTTATTTGCAATTCCAAGGGCAAGGGAAACGTTTATTTTATGTGAAACTGCTGTGATTTTCCTCAGGCATCTTCACTATCTAAGTGGCAGGGAAAAAAAGAACAAATGCCTAATCTGGTTTATAAATCAGTGTGATAACATAAACAGTCCCTTTAGGTAATGATCAGTTGTGGCAACCACTGCTCAGGCTCTCCTGGTTCTTCTTTCCGGGACAGAGTGTGGGGCTGTAGGTTAGGTGGGGAGGGTGTTAGTGTGATCTTGCAGGTGGAGCGAGGAGTCATTCAGGTTCTCGGCAGTTCTGGCTGCCACGTCTGGTGGGCATCCCTGAAGTGTGGCTGACCCAGCCACATCCCTGAGCTTACAGCCCAGCTCTGCGGTCTGCCTCTTTTCACCTAAGACCTGCTTTTCCTCGGTGGACTTGCTCCATGGATTCAGTCTCCCCTTAGCTCCTGCTGAGTATGCCACACGCCCCAGCAGGCCTGGTTGGTCTCACCCCAGCTTCTGAAACGGTGTCATGTTTGTCTTGCCTTAGCAGGGCCCACGGAAAATTTGCTTGTTCTCATCACAGTGCCTAAGAGCGACTGGCTTGTTGAACACACGGGCCCCACAGACGGCAGTCAGAAGCGACCTTGTGCCTTCCCCACACAGCCCGCGCAGAACTAGCCTCTCTCTATAGAGCAAATTTTCTTGCCTCACCTAAAATCTCGGGCCAGTTTCATAGTTTACTACTTATCCTCAGATAATAAAAATCCCTCCAGTCAATTTTAGAACAAAAAGTGTCATTCTGTAACCAATATATCCAAGATGGGGAGGGAGTGTTTAATCTCTAGAATTTATTTAACCCCACTTGGAGCCTACAGCAGGCTGATACCTGCAGAGGGAAAGACGTGTGGTTGGCCACTTTCTCCTTCCCCCATCTCAGCCTTCTCTCTTCCTGCACCCACTAGGCTGCGGAAGGAAGGAGCAGGGAGGGGAAGGGTGGGGAGGACAGGTTTATTTGTCTGGCACTCATAGTCTCTGGCCCGAGTTTCCTGTGGCCATAGCGGCTGTTGAAAGCCTCTCACGAGCACTTCTGTCTTCCTTATTCTTCTGCTGGCCTCTCTGAACACAGCCCCCCAGCCTGGGCAGGGCCCCTCCTGCCATCAGCCACCTCTCCTCGGCCTCAGCATCCATCAGTTCACTTTTAGTTCTCTCTGCTGCAGATGTCACGCCCTCTGGCAAAGGTCCTCCTGGGCATCATCCCTTTTAAAATAGCCCCAGGCCATCATTTCTACTGTAAGTTCTACATCTGGTTTGAAAGAATAAAGAGCCTTTGATCATCTCACAGTGGGAGTACAGTCAGTTCCTCCAAGCAACCCTCTCTGCTTGCTGGCCTCTTCAGGCAGCCTCTTAGCATTTTTCAGGCATTAAACACAAGTCTACTGAGTCCCTCAAGCTTCGTCAGGGGGAACTCTTAAACTGAATTTCATTGTTTTATTGTTAATAATTATATTGGCATTTTAATTTTGAAACTATTCAAAACCAAATTGGCTCTAACTGAAGTCTCAAACTGAAGTTCAGTCCCTCATAGCTTCCTGCTGGACACTAAGTTGAAAGTCTCCATTCTAGAAAATATTTGTAAATGATGCAACCAACAAGGGATTCATTTCCAAAATATACAAACAACTCTTAAAGCTCAAAATCAAAAAATCAAACAACCCAATCAAAAAATGAGCAGAAGACCTAAACAGATATTTCTCCAAAGAAGATACACAGACAGCCAAGAGGCACATGAAAACATGCTCAACATCGCTAATTACAAAAGAAATGTAAATTAAAACTACAACAAGGTATCACCTCACACCAGTCAGAATGGCCATCATAAAAAGTCTACAAATAATGAATGCTAGAGAGGATCTGGAGAAAAAGGAACCCTCCTACTCTACTGGTGAGAATGTAAATTGGTGCAGTCACTGTGGAGAACACTACAGAGGTTTCTTAGAAAACGAAGACAGAGTTACCATATGATCCAGCAATCCCATTCCTGGGCTTATATCCGTACGGAACTCTAATTTGAAAACATATATGCACCCAAACGTTCACAGCAGCACTATTTATAATAGCCAAGACATGGAAACAACCTAAATGTCCAGCAATAGATGAGTGGATAAAGAAGTGGTAGTATATACATACACTATGGAATATTACCCATAAAAAAGAATGGAATAATGCCATTTGCAGCAACACGGATGGACCTAGAGATTATCATATTAAGTGAAGTAAGTCAGACAAAGACAAATATCAAATGATATCACTTATATGTGGAATCTTAAAAAATGATACAAATGAACTTATTTACAAAACAGAAATAGACTCACAGATACAGAAATAGACTCACAGATACAGAAAATAAATTTATGGTTACCAAAGGGGAAAGAGGGAGGGAGGGATAAATTAGGAGTTTGAGATTATATATATACACACTAGTATACATAAAACATAAAAATAAGGACCTACTTATAGCACAGGGAACTATATTCAGTATCATATAATAACCTATAATGAAAAATAATCTGAAAAAGAATATATGTATATGAATCACTTTGCTGTACACCTGAAATTAACACAACATTGTAAATCAACTATACTTCAATTAAAAATAAAATAAAATAAAATAAAGGAAAAAAAAACAAACAAAAAGGCCCCCATCCTGAGTGCTGGGGCTGGGAGATGGTTTCACCATTTGAGTAAGTTCGCTGGTTCTTTGCTGCCCCTATTGTAGCACTTATCATGATGTATAATTGTCTATTTGTGTGTCTGTCTACCCTACTAAACTACCAGCACTCTGAGGACAGAAACTTCATCTGCCTTGTTCACCAATGTTTCTGGCAAATAGTGCATGCATTCTCAGTGGGGGTGATACCACTCCTAAGGGGGTGAAAAAAAATCTTAGACAATGAATGGCTTAACTTCCCCTACCCCCAAGGGTCCAAATCCATAAACAAATACACAGTATATCCAAGGTACTAAAATTTCATGGGAGAGGAGTACAATTGGTGGGGAGTGTTGATAATGAGAAAAGGTTGACAAACATTGATCTAGCACAACATAGACAACAATAAGTATGGGTAACTACACACATGAATGAATGAATGACCCTCGCCTCTGTAATTTTCCCTTGTGGTATCCCCTGTCAGTGTTTCATGAGGCCAGTGCTCATTCATTCACTAGCACCATTTCCTACTTCTATGCACAACCATGAGTTTGGTGTGTATTCTTTCAGTAGCATTAAGCAAACGGGCAACAGCCTTTTTATCTGTTATTCTAGGTAAAGTGAATTCATAACATCTTTTTATAAATATCTTCCATTTAGTGTCTTTTTTTCTCAAGAATGTAAAGTCTTTCAACCATGTTGGCTTATGGTTATAATAAAGTTTATTATAGCCTATCTCACCCCTTGAAAACAACCAATTCACTAAAAGACTTGAAAATTCAGATACGGAGTTGACTCTTTGTTAGCACAGCCATATAAATTAATTTTTTGAAAACAAAAAGTGCTTAAGCAGTGAATATATGTACATGCGTGTGAATATATATATCATAGGTTCTTATAAATATTTATTTATATAATCTATAGGTAAAGTTTGGGCTGATATACTCATGGAAATATATAACTGTTAAAAATAAGCAGCGGTCATAAAGTGGTGCATCAGCAATGTTATATTTCAAATAGCATTTGGAGAATAAAATTATCAATGATTTGACAAAATATTACATAATTACATATTTCTTAGAAGTTAAATTTCAACAAATAGAGTCCATTGCAAACCAATTTTTAAACATATGTTGTTTTAAAAACAGAGAAAGAATGGCAAATGATATCTAAACTACATATAGTACTTTTTTGACATGTGACAGTGCTTTGTATGAATGATCTTATTCATTCTGAAATATCACAATCATCTTGGAAAAATATTATTAGCCTCTATTTTATAGCTTGATAAACTATGAGTCTAAAAAAATTAAGTGATTTTCCTAAGGTCACACTGTGAATGAGTAGGAAAAGTAGATTAAAATTTAAGCACCTAGGAAGTTCCTTCTATGGTTTCTTACCTCAGAAGTGAATCTTCCATTGTAGAAAATTGGTATAATTTCTTCCATAAATGTTTGATAGAATTTATCAGTGTACCTATCTGGACCTGCTACTTTCCGTTTTGGAATAAAACCAGTTCTTGACTTAAATTTTTCAGAAAAAGGTTTTAAAGAATAGAAAATGTGTTTTAGATTTCCCTTTCTTCCCATTAATCATCACCTAACCTAGATCATATAAAGATTATAGAGCTTCACTATGCAAAATGGTAGCCACTAGTCACTGTGGTTATTTAAATTTAAATAAATTAAAATTAATAAAATTTAAATCCTGTTATTTAGTCACACTAGTAACATTTCAAATGTTCAATAGACCAACGTGCCTAGTGATTACCATATTGAAGAGCACAGATATTAAACACTTCCATCATCACAGAAAATTCGACTGGACAGCACTTCTCTAGAGACTGAGACGAGGGTGAAAAAGAGATTGGAGATTTAATAACAGAGTGAGGACTTAGGATGAGTCCCTGAGAAAATGTTGAACCCCCCTCCCATGGGAGTGGACAAGTGAACTGAGAACTGAAGGGTCCTATACTTCAATCACAGGTAGTCTTTAGAGATCAGCAAAATTCTAGAACTTTCCATACCTTAGCATAGCACAGAAGCAACAGAATGATAATGACGCAGGGTGTTATCTTGGCAGATAGGCCTGGGACAGTCTCATGAATATGCCATGTGTGTTGGTATGGCCCAGACAGTACTCAAATGTTATTTCTTCTAGGCCTTAAGGTAGAACAGGTATAATCAAGAGTTTCCTATCATTCCAAGAAAATATCAAATTACTTGAGAGACTGTAGACCTTGAGAGGTTTGGTGGTTGGGGAAAAAAGATGCAACTGTAGAGATTAATGGCTGACAATTGCTGAGCATCAGATAATTCAACAAATGCCTGCAAAGACAGATGATAGTGACAAAAACCAGGTGCCACCTTCAAATCTAGTGTTAGGACAACTGTAATTTTCATTAGAACAGTAAAGCATGAACATTTTGATATTTCATGTGCAGTCAGCATTTTAATTAAGAATCCTTACCCCAGAAGTGGTCAGTAAGCATCATATCAGAAAAATCACTATCCAGAGGTGATTATTATGAGCACTTCAGCTATCGTTATCTCTGATCACACCAGATATTTAGCTAATTAGCAGACTGTCAAAAATGGGTTTTCATTAGTGAAATTAGTGGGTTATTAATAGCATGAAGACTGTTAGAAATATACTTTCCTTGGTGACAGTAAATCTATTACAGAATATGGATTGAATGAAATGTTTCAGATACATTCTTAGCCTTGCCTGCTTAGATTCATTTTGGCAACAGCTTGAAGTAAATGCTCTGCAAGACATCTGAACAAATTTGGCCCCAGCTTCCGTAGGTTAGATTAATCAGAGTTGCTTATTAAGTGACAAACTCATGGGAAAATTCACCAGAAACCAAGACAGTGTAGAAATGAGGGGTGGATGTTATTTGGACATAATTTTCCATGCATCTTTCAGGTTTCTGCCTGACTCTGAGCAGAGGCAATGGACTGTCCTTGTTTTGGACTACCTTTTCAAGGCTTATTGTATTGTGAACATCCCAGGAAATAGAGATGGGTTTCCTCCTTGGGCAGTTATCAAATCTTTTGTCTTCTATTTTTTAATAGCAGGAGCTGGAAAACAATGGCCAATGGGCTTAATTCAGCCTGCAGCCTATTTTTGAATGTCTTATGAATCAAACTGCTTTTTAAATTGTTATAAAACAAACAAAAAGTTAAGAAGCATATGCAATAGAGACTATATTTGGCCAAGAAAACCTAAAATACTTACTCTTTGGCCCTTTACTTACTATAGTGTCTCTACAAAAAGTTTGCCAATCCTTGACTTAACAACTTTGAAAGATAAAGACAGGATCTCTTTCCAGAGCATAAAGTACTCATGCTTACCATTTAGTATAAAAGATTCAGAGTTATCTAAGCTCAGGTTTACCCTCCTGCAATGTACCTCACTGAGTAATATGTATTATCTGACCCTGTCCACATTGCCTGTGAGAACCAGGACTCAGAACCAGTGTAAATGCTGATACTCTGGCTATTGTGAGTATTGACTGTTGCCTGTGATCCAAGAGTCTCATGTCTTCTGCCATTTCACAAAACTATGATAGATAAACATGTGAGCTCCAACGTAGGGTAAATCTCAGCTCTTTCACAGTTCTTGACACCTGTTGTCAATGGAAAAGATCATGGAATCCTGCCCGTGGAAGATTATCACATATGCCTTTAAGGCACATTTTACGTAAGGTGGTGGTTGGGACACACTGAGTAATAAAGAAGAGAACTGGGACTCTATAGAGACTGCAAAATAGGTTTATGAACTGTTTGTACTGGCTAACTAATAAAGATTTGTTTAACAGATCTCTCCCTTTCTCTCTCTGTGCTTGTGTGTGTGCGTATGTGTGTGGTGTAAATACATATATATAGTAGAAGCTGGTCTGAGATTTACTCTCTTTTGAAACTTGGAGTTAAATTTCTTGGAAGACTATCAGCATCCACAGAGAATAATCTGACTCAGATCAACTTGGAATACCATGGCACCTTACAAGCCTCCTATGATGGAGGTGCAACTCTGGGAAAAATGTTTTATCACTTGGCAGAACGGAGTGCAGAACAAGGATTAAGTTCAATTATAGAAAAAACTAGTAAGAGTCTGTAGTTCATGATAAGTACTCACTATAGCAGTTATTAGTGGCTGATGAAATACAGAGGTGTATAGCTTTCAAGATAAAAATTAAAATATATACTATTTGTACTTGCTATCTGCATTAGTTTAACCACCCAGGCATCTGGAGTAGTATAATTGGCCAAAAGCTATTCCATAGAACGTTGTGAATGATCACATTCTAGGAACTTCAGAATGAGATTCTGTAGTTTCTCACAAAAATTGGTATGGTTAAAAGAATTCAAGGATCCTCTAAAACTTATATTTTATTAGGAAATGTATAGAATTCAAATTACTGATCAGTTATGAAATTGAAATAAGAATGGAATTTTGACACATCTGTATGTCTAGCCTATTGCTAAAGAAAGGAATTCTAGAAAAATATCATATTAAAAGATATAATGATTACATATGGGGAAACATGTTATTGACCTTTTAGAGAGTATTTGCCACCTCCTTTTTATTTCTCAATGTTCAGTTAATCGTGCTTAACAGCATCACATTAGAGTTTCTCAACTGGCTGGTACCATTTCCTACTTCCTCATTTTTATTCAAGGTACACATTCTCAGTAATGAAAGACCATTAGTCCTGGCATTAGTTAGCAGCTGTAGGAATGTTGCATCTAATAAGAAAATTAGCGTCATTCTCTATTCACTTGCTAAGTTGTAAACATAGTTTATTCTTTCTGAGTGGGCAAAACCTACAAGAGCAGCTGTCTTGAGCCAGGGCCACTGCCACAGATCTGTATGAGGCCCTGTCAACACCAGGCACAGTCCGCTGATGGCATGGACCCCACAGAGCCATCTGGGGCATGTGATGATGGCTCGTAATTTTCTGCTCTCCTTTCTCTCATTTCCCTTATTCTTTTCTGCTTTGTTTTCTCTCTCTCCTCTTAGTCATGCAATAATGCAAAGGATGTGCTCATGTATGCTTCTTTATTGTTCACCCCACTGGTGACATTCAGGATATTTTTTATACCATCTATAAACTATCATAAACAACTCCTAAAGGGTGAAGGGCATAGCCCAGTGGTAGTATGCAAGCTTAGCATGCGTGAGGTCCTGGGTTCAATCCTCAGTGCTGACACTTTAAAAAATAAATAAATAAACCTAATTACCTACCCACACCCTAGGTTAAAAAGAAAAAACCATCTAGCATCATATACATCTTATATCTGAATGACTGATGAAAGTTTCACTTTCCATTAATTTTTTTTTTTTTTTTTTTTTTACTTTTTTTCTTTTAATGGAGGTACTAGGGATTGAACCCAGGACCTTGTGCTTGCTAAGCATACACTCTACCACTGAGCTATACCTACCCCCAAAAAATGCTTTAAAGTACTGTAGACACAACCAATGTTCAGAAAAGAGCCTTCAGAATGGGCTGTAATATTGCTCATACAGCAGCAAAGAAACCTCACTCATTTTAGAGGAGACCACCAAAGGAGGGAGGTCCTTTCTGCTGGAAATTTACTTTGCACCCAATACAGGTAAAATTTCTGCCTAGGGGGCTCATGAATTAAATTTATTCTCCTGTTTCACAATGTCAAATCTGGAGAAAATGAATTCAGTCTCACTCTTCTGTGAATGCTCTGTAATTAGCATCCTCTCGGCATGTCTCCCATAAATGCTCCAGCAGAGCAGAGTTCCTGCTGGTCACTCCCATAACAGAGACACACGTTAGGTATTTTTCTAAACATCCCAAATACTGGCTCTGGATGCCTTTTCCAGAGGAATCTGTATTGTTGGAGGAAAGGAATTTTTTAAGTATAGCATGTTGTAAACTATTCCCAGGCATACCAGACCCTGAACTCTAGGGAGATGTGGTCTGAAAGATTGAGAAGGCACGATATTACTTCCTCAACTTTTCTTTACTTTTTGTTCCAGATGGAAATACTTAAATGAAGTCATAGCCTGATGTGCATGGAACAGAGGCCAGGGGAAAGATAAATAAATAACATTGTTCCCATATATGTGTGTCCTGAAATATCTTATATACTTATGCATGTAAATATGTATATATATACACATTTTTCTCTCCAAGCAAGTATTCATTAGTATTATTTTTAAAATCTTACATCTATATAACTCTTACTATTTTCAAAGTGCTTACACACACACAGACATATATGCTCTTTCCAGCAAATGTATAAAGTAATTAAGATATTCATTATTATCTCTATTTTGTAAATGTGAAAGAAGAAAATAATTTGCCTAGGACCACAGTTAATTAGTAACAGAGTCAAAATTAAAATCTAGAATTTCAGGTTCTTATCCTAGTGCTCTGAGCCCTATACTTTAGAAGAGTTTTCTTCTCAAAGAGGCTATGCTGTTTCTCTTAATCTAATGGCATGCTAATTGCCAAAGGATATAGCATATAAAACGAGATGTTTTCCTCATAGATGACTTCCACCTGTCATTCGGAAGTAAAGACCTATTCTCAGTGACCAGGTCAGTCTGGTGAATTGCTCTGTATGGGAATTTCATTCCCACATACAGCTTCTAAAAGGAAGGTATTAGCAGAATAACTAAATCAATTCACAAGACCTTGGTCTGACATAAAGGCAAACCAGAAAAAGGAATCTCTTACTTTATCATAAGAAATGTGAAATGTGTGAAAATAAATGGTAACAAGAGAAGATATTGTGTGAATAAATTACTTATGTGCCCACCAAGTCCTTAAATCTTACTGTCTCCCCTCAAGAAAGTACTCTGTGAGATGTTGGTTCTTAAGAGATAACACTGATAACTGTGCTCTTACCAAGGTGTGTTATTTCCACTACATTGTTTGGAAGGGAAAACAGTGGTATGAGAAGCCATTAAGCTTGAGTATTCCAGCTTGATGTGATTCAAGCTCTTGGCAAAAAAAGAGCCAGATACTAAGTCTGGCCCATAACAAGGACAAGTGAACTAAAAAAAAATACAAATTAATTTATCCCCCTTCATGCAATCATTCTGCTTTGCCCTTATCACAGGTGTTCAGTGCATTTTATTTTCCCTCCTTCCACTTTCTCTCTAACATGTGCCCTTTGTCCTCAATCTATAGTGAAGAGACTGGTTCATCCTGGGCTATTTCTGGCCTGAATTGTCACATCTTTTTTATTGACCTCTTTGCTTCTTCCTTTTTTATCTTGGTCTGGTCAATCAAAGTTGTCACAAAACTGATAATCCTTGTTTAAAAACTACATTTTCATCATCATCTTTGAATAGGAATAGAAGCATTTTGAGAGAAAGGCGAGAGGAAAATTAATAAACACTTGAGTTGAAAGATGTACAACTGAATATATTATGCACCTGAAGCATCTTCTCTGCCATGTCCCAGAGACTTCGCAATCAAAGCACTCACCAATATAGAATTATGCATCATCTGAGTCTACACATAAAAACCAATAGGAAAAAACAAAAGCAAACTTAAAAATAGCCCACTTTAAAACAATTAAAATTGAATTGGATTTGCGTTTTTAAATATTTTGTTAAAATTCATGGGTACTTCAGGATATTCACCAGGTTTACCATCTATCACCCCAGCAATTGGCTCCTATTTGGAGACAGTCTGTATAAGGGCTTCTTGAGTGCCCATCAATGACACGTATGTTGGTTATAAATACTAGCCTCTCCCAGTAAAGCAAAATGTTCTCAAGTTCAACAGGGAGAGGTTTACCCTTTTAGCAAGAAAGAGGCTGAGTATCCTCCCCAGGGCTGGTGATGCCTATTATCTTCCTCGGCAATACAACTTTCACCACTTTCTGTCACTGACAACACCCTAAGCTTTGGTAAGGACTTGCAAGAGAAGGTGAAAGGCAGTCAGGCTGAGGACAGCCAATGCTCCTTCAGATCAGTTACTTGGGAGTCTTTATTCTGCTTCTAGAATTAGCTATCAGATGGTCCAAATATAAGGTGCCTCCTCACAAAAAAAAAAAAATTTTTTTATTCTATGAAAGACACATTTTACTCAAAATTTTCATAAATGACAATGTCTACCATATGTACACCTGTTACTTCCAGTGTAAAGAGGTGAATTCTGTTACTACTGAGTATTTTAACATCACAAAACATGAAGAGTAAAACAGCATTTATAAATTGTTGTAGTAGACTGAATAATGGCCACCCAAAGACATCATGTCCTCATTCTTGGAAGTTTAAATGTTACTTTACTTTGAAAAAGGATCTTTGCAAATGTCATTAAGAACCTTGAGATGAGGAGATGACTCTGGATAATCCAGGTGTGTCCTGATTGCCATCACAAATGTCCTTAGAGAGAGAGCAATTAAACACACACAGAAGAGAAGTTAATGTGAAAATGGAGGAGGCAGAGACTACTGTGATGTAGCCACAAGTCAAGGGTTGTCAGCTGCCACTAAAACCAAGAGAGAGGCCTGGAACTTCCTTCAGGATCTCCAGAAGGAGCTAGCCCTGCCAACACTTTGATTTCAAACTTCTGGTCCCCAGAACTATAAGAGAAGAAATTTCTGTTGTTCGAAGCCAATAAGCTTGTGGTAATTTGTTATGGTAGCCCTATGGAACGCAGAAAGCTATTGGTTTATATTATAAATTCTTAAGCGCATATTGCAAATTCTTAAGACAGTCATTCTTCTTATGAATATATGAGTTTTTGTCATTAGACTACCATGTCTGTGTATTTACTACCATGTATTACAAATGACAATAATAATAAACCATGTTGGGGAAATTTAATACTGAGATCAGGAAATTACAAAGTTTCAGGGAACAAAATATGAGGATCTGGGAAGAAAAAAATGTAAAAATTAATTAAGATTTTTTTAAAAGCACAGTTCTTAATGAAAGTAGAAATCAGTTGTGATGTCATTTCCTCCAGGCTTCCCTGAGGCTGCCTTTCAAATCTATTTCACTGATTCATCACGAAAGAAGGTTTCATTTCTTCTTTTATTCTTACCAATGGACAACATACTTTCATTCAAAAATTTCAAATTTTGTGTAGCCTCTAAAATGGAAAGGTAAATTAGATTCAATCTTCATGTAAGCGTTAGTATCTTTAGAAATTAATTTTTGTCCTACTTGAAAGAAAGAAAGAAGAAAAGAAAAAAGAAAAGAAGGAAAAACTAGTGTGTTAACTTTCAGGTTGCCAAGAAAATCACTTTCTAATCAGATATCTCCTCTAGGCTAGTCCTAGGCAAAACCTGGAATTGGGTAAAATGTTTCAGTGGTACCCCTCCTTATTTTTGCTTCCATCTAACCTACTAAAATGAAAGAATGGATTTGAAAAACATGTTTACACCAAAGCATTGAAGAATTAAAATATTAAACATCTATAACATAAAGTTTTAGTTTACTATCCATTCTCCCCCAATATCCATTCTCTTCTTAGAACAGAATTCTTAATTTTTAACTGGGCACACGGTTGCTCAGAATACAGCCCACATTCTCCAGCCTCTTTCACAGCTAAGTGTTGCCACATGAGGAAGATGAATGTGCTATTAAAAGGGGAAAAACACATCCCCCTTTTTAGTTGCTATTATGAGCAGAAATGCTGTAATTTAATTCCAAACAGCCATTTTGGGCTGCAAACTCTCACCATGCCATTCAAGCCAACCTCTTAGCACAATGCCTGACATAAAATAAATGCTTGTTAGGTATTCTGTATTCCTACTAGTTTTATAACAGCTATTATTTCTTAATTACAATGTACCGGACAGTTTACACATATAGTCTTCACAAGAACCTAATGAGTTAGATATTATTATCATCCTCATGTTACATATAAGGAAACAAAAATTCTGAAGGATATCCAATGTCACAGGGCTCATAACTGATATATGAGATAATCCTATCAGGACGATCTGATTACCAACTGAGTCTTCTTTCCACTACATTATTCTGTCTTATTATAAAGTCATTGATTTGCTGTCTCTGATTATCCCAAAGTTGTTCTAAGGGTTTTGTCTCTTTTGTAAATGCAGTAACTGAACTGAGTATAAAGGGAGTAAATGTACTGAAGCAGACAATATGTTGCTTTTTTAAAAATAAAAATAATAAATGGAACAAAAAATCTGTAGGGAAAAGAATATTTTGGATGAGATTTCTGGTATTTCCTGCTACTAATCATGCAGGAAATGTTTTTTTCATTCTTTTCCCCAACCCTCACACTCAAGATTTCAGCACTTCTATTTCAGACTAAAGGCAACAGTTAAGGGCCTCAGGAGGAAAACAAAAATACAGAGTCAAAATGAAAAAAAAGAAATTAAGAAAGAAAGAAAATGAAACTCTTCTCACTGCTTTTAGAAAGCCTATGATATTCATCAATATGAGAGGGTTTAAAGGAACCTCAAAATGTCCACAAGTTTCTTCCTTTTGGTTTCCATAATAAGAAATAATTTGACTACTTCTCAGAAAAACTTTAACTTTTTTTGTGTGAAGATAATTTATTTTCAGATACTTCAAACATTCTGACCACAACAAATATTGTGACATTAGAAAACAGGACATAGTCTTCCAGACTACTCAGAAGGCAGAAATATGACAAAATTACAGTCTAATTCCATCTTCTATTCCAAAGCAGGTTTTCCTTTGCAAAATGGGCTGCATGTGGAGTAGAATATTTAAAAGCTGGCTGAACAAAGAGACGTGGCCAATGTCAACATTAGAGCTGTATCTCAGAGCCCTCTATTTGGTCAGAGTCTACTCCGTAATTTGGGTATAGGGACCCACCACATTTGTGAGTGACGTGCAAGTAGAGAGAATAAGTGCTATGCTATATTAGATGTTGCACAAATTAGCTTTCGCTACATAAAGAAAAAAAATCAGCCAAACCTTTGTGTCTTAAAACAATAGGTATTTGTCCATAGTTCTATAGTTCAAAAGTTTAGGCTGGGCAACTCTGGTGACCTGGGCTGAACTTAATATGTCTTGACTGAGGCTCATTCTTGGGTCCACAATCAACTGCAGGTTGCCTTGGACTGGCTAACTGTGGGGTGGAGTGCCCCAGTGCTTCCCATGACCTTTCACCCTCCAGCAGGCTAGCCTGAGCTTGTTCGCTTTGTAGCCTCATGGTTCCAAGAGCAGCAAAAGAGAATACAAGCCCCTATCGCAATCACTTCTCAGATCTTTGTGTCACATTTACTATTGTTTCATTGCCTAAAACAAGTTACATGGCTAAGCCTCGAGTCAGTATAGGTGGGACTAGAAAAATGCAGGGATAAAGGGAAGTATAAACAAATCTGGACCCGTTACTGCAACAGTATATCACAGATGATAAATAAGTAAGAATTTTTTAAAATGCCAAGAGTGTAGACCAAAAACATAAGGAGAAATCTCACAGGGATAAATCTTAGAATACAGCACTTGCATTCAGAACACCCCCAATATAGGTAGAGAATGAAGGAGGCCTGATTCAACTTCACTCCCACTGAAAAAGTCTTAGGAATTTTGGGTGGTAACAAACTCAATGCAAGTCAGCAATGTGAACTGACCACCAAAAGAAAGAGAAGAGTGAATGTAACCTTAAACGGCATTACTGTAAGTAGAGATGTCAATGGAGCCAACAGTTGGCTGGGATTCTGCCCACCTCTGTGTACAATAAATGGCGGAGGAAAGTAGAACAGAAAGAGTGCCAGAGGATCTGAATGATAGGAAGCTGGAAATACAAATCCTTTCAAGGCTATGATGTTCAGTCTGCAAAAGAGAAGATTTAAGTTTGGAAGGAACTGGGATGATAGCTTTCTTCAAATATTTTAGCAGCATTGTTACATAGCGGTAGGATTAGATATGCTCCTTACAGCTTTGGAAAGAAGAGGGAGCTCATAAGTAGAAGCCACAAGGAGACAAATTTAGGTACAGTGATAGGAAAAAACTCTTGTGATTATTAGAAGTGTCCATAAATAAGACGGTCTACTTGCCAGGTAGGGAGCTTCCTTTCACTAGAAGTGTGCAGGCAGGGGAAGCTGCCCTCTGCAGCGGTGGTTCTCCACCCCGGCTGTGCATCGGAATCATCCAGAGAGCTCTGTAAAGTACACCCGCCTCGGCACACCTCTGGCATGAAACCGGGACAACTGTACTTGAAACTTCCTTACCGAAAATACTGATATGTGACCAGGTTTGGGAGCAATTGCTCTAATGCAGAGTCAATCAACTATGTACGTTTTGTATGGCCCTAGAGTTAAGAACAGCTTTTACCTTAATATTCTGTGACATGTGAAAATTATATTAAATTCAAATGTCAGTGTCGATAAATAAATTTTAATTGAAATACAGCCATGCTTCTTTTTATATTTCACCTACAACTCCACAACAGTGGAGTTGAGTAGTTGTCACAAAGACTGTATGGCCCACAAATCCTAAAATATTTATTATCTGCCCTTTTGCAGAAAAAAAAAATGCCATCCCCTGCTCTAAGATTTTGCTGTCAAAAGTGTGGTATCACCAGGAAATTTGCAAGAATGCAGAATCTCAGGTCCCACTCCAGACCCACTGGATAAGACACCATATTTTAAATGAGGTACAAGTGGCTGGCATTCACATTAAAATTTGAGAAGCACTGATCTAAAGTATTGATTGATTCTAAATTTCTATAGTGTATACACACTTAAATTCCATGTTGCATTGCTTGCATCAATTATTCAGTGGAAACAACAGAATATTACTTAGTCTGACACTCTCCTTTAAGGGACATGTTCAAAACACTTTTAAATGATCCCGAAATCTGCTGGTAAAATAGAGGAGTATAGGATCCTTTCAGCCACGTGGAGAAAATCAGAATTACAAAAACTGGACAGTCTTCCCAGCACCCAGATCTTGGTTTCTAATAATATTCTCCAATAAAAGGAACCAGACGTCCTCAGAGAAGTGAGTGACTCTAGGCCTGGGGAAGGCAAAACATAAACTTAAATCATCTTACAGTGCCAGAAAGTAAGGAAATGATCAAATATAAAACTGTGGGGATATGTCAAAGGGACAGAGAAGCCAACTGAGAGAACTCCCAAAGGCCAAAGCTGAAGTAATTTAAATAGCAAATAAATAATCAGTATTAGATTATAACCCAAGGTATAAATAAATACACATGAGTCCATACTGAGATAAAGAAATGACTGAACAAATAAATTAGAAAGAAGAGACAAGTCTCCTATATAGAAGAATTCTGGATAAAATGTATACATTCTGCCCTCAAGGAAATGAAGGATAACTCCCCACCCCTTAAATATGGACAGTGCATAGTCATTTCCTTACAAAGAGTACAGTTTGGAAAGGTGCACTCCTCCCAAAAGTTACCAGGTGGAGCAACTTAATGTAATGTAATGTAACGTCAATGTAATGAATGCTGCCTGAACCAGATGATCGAGGTTCCCATCAAGTGATGTCATGCTGATATCATGCACTCGTGATACGCGATGAACATGGCAGTTTAACTCAGTAAGTCCACAACCCCAGTCTAATCATGGAAGAAAGTCAGAAAAATCCCAAATGAAAGATATTTTATAAAACACCTAAGCAGGACTCCTCAAAGCTGTCCAGACAGGTCACCAGCAAGTCAGAAACTGTCACAACCTAGGGGACCTTAAGGAGACATGACAACTGAAGGTCATATAGTATTCTGGATGCGCTCCTGGAATAGAATACGGGCATTAGGTAAAAACTAAGGAAATATGAATAAAGTATAGACTTCAGTTAATAATAAGGAGGATTTACATACATAATTAAATAAAATTGATGAATTATAACATATGTACCACACTAGATGCTAATAATGTTAAAAGCTAATCATAAGGGAAATTGTTACAGGGTGCATGGGAACTCTACTATCGTCATAAAGTCTCTGTAAATCTGTAACTATTCAGGGGACAGATCAAGATGCAGAGTGGGAGGATGCAGAGCTCACCTCTCCCCAGGAACACATCAAAAATACATCTCCATGTGAAGCAATGCTCACAGAAAATTAATTGCAAACTGGCAGAAGATCTCCTATACAACCAAAGCTGCAAAAAAAAAAAAAAAAAAAAGATCCACAAGGAATTGTGTAGGAAGAAAAAGAAAAACAAAGCAATCAGGTTGGGGCTTGTGCCCCTGGGAGGGGTAACAGGAGAGGAAGGGAATTACACTGGCTCGGGATCCTCCCTGTGGAGCGAGGGGTTAGAACCACATATTGGGCACCCCAGCATTTTAGCCACCTGGCTGGTCTACACAAAGTGAGTCCTTGCGGGTTTCAGTTTCAGAAGCAAAAATGGAGATTGATGTGGTCTGAATGTGAGTTGAAGTCATGGAATGATTCTGACATATGGAGAGGCAGAATTTTGACCTTCAAACTTTCTGGAAATGTGATGACTGCTGAGAGCTGCAGGAGAGACTCAGCAGGACTGAGGAATGTTAATGAAGTCTGCCTTTTTGTAAGCAATTGCTGTAGAAAGAAACCACAGTTATTAATGATGAAATACTATTTTTTAAAAATTTGTAATGTAAGCAGTTCTTCCTCTTACAAATATCCCTCTTACAGTTCTCAGAAACAGCCACTGGTGCCAAAGGAGGCATTGTGAAAAAGTTTTGTGAGCTTTTGGGGCATCTGTGGTCTCAGGAAAAAGCAAACTTGCTGTGAAATGTAGGAAGAGAGGTGGCCCTTGTGGCAATTCTCAACTTGCAATGTCCTGAATAGATGATGACATATCCCTGGACAAACATATCATATGCACACAATCAGATTTTTAACTTAATCTGTCACAGTCTCAAAATTCCACCAATTCATCTCATTATGAAATGTAAATATATCTGGCCTTCTTGTGAATCTCTGTGTGACACTATCCATGTGGATTAACTTCATCAGAGGACTGCTACCTGGTTAACGTCTATTGAGAGTGACTACGCTGAGGGCAGAGATTTCCTTTGGCTAGAGTAGCTCTTTGACATGGTGCAAGCTTGAGGAAAGATCAGAGAGACTATATAGCAAAGTGGTTTACAATACAATTTCAAATACATTTTAGAATCAGTTTGTCTGACATGGCACAAGTAGAAGTCTCCCTTCAGTGAGGATTTAAAATGTTACACCCTGTGAACAAATAACAAACTGTAATGTACACTGCAATGGAATAATATTCAGCAATAAGAGGGAATGAAGTACTGACAGATGCTACATCATAGATAAACCTTGAAAATATTATGCTATGTAAAAGACATGAAACACAAAAGAACATATATTATACAATTCCATTTATATAAAATGTCTAGAAAAGGAAAATACATACAGACCTAAAGCAGATAGGCAGTTACTTAAGGCTGGGGTGAAAATGGGAAAGTATCTTTAAATAGGCAGTAGGTTTCTTTTTAGGATGATGAAAATGTTCTAAAATTAAACTGCAGTGATGGTTGTACAACTCTATAAACATACTAAAATTCACTGAATTGTACAATTCAAATGGATGAACTTCATGGTATATAAATTATATCTCAATAAAGTTATTTAAATATATATCCCCTGTAGTTAACTATGCTTTAGAAAATTGAACGAGGATTTGTACCTGCACTTGGGGCAAAGCAATACAGGATGGATAGGAAGCTGCCTTGGAAGACAGCAAAACATGACCTCCAAGTTTTGGAGTATAAGTAGTGTGGCCAACCTAGCTGGTAGAATGATAATGGCACTAGTATTGGTTTGAAAGACGTGAGAGCTTTCCTGGGGATTACAATATGTTACATTGTAGTTGACTTGTTTGTAGTTTGATGGGAGAGAACATGGATTTGTGTTATTTGGGCATTAAATGGGATTCCTATTGCTCATGACTGGAGTGCACAGGGACATATGCATTACAAAGATTTTAAAAATAAGAAGAATCAAGAGATAGCTATAGCAAAAGCTAGAGCTCTTATAGCTATAATAAGAGACAGTTGTCCCATTTTTTAAAAAAAAAAGCACAGAGAAACTAATTCAGCTTATTCTGGAGTCCTCTTTAAGACTAATTTTATTACATGAACATCAAGTCTCTACTGACAAAAATCTTTTCTTGGTATAAATTTCTAAGATTGCTACAATCCCCTATTTCATATAACATGAAGAAATTACTAAACCACTTCTCAGCACTCATAAAGAGTTAGCTTGTGGCTTTTTAAAGGCAGTTGAATATTCCTATTGTTCAGTATTGCAACACAGCACTGCTGGTGCCACAACATTGTACCAGGAAATTCCCTACCATCAAAATTCACATCCTTGTACAACCAATGCACTAACATTCAAAGATTAGACAGATTTTACTTAAATGGTAGGAGTACTGTCTTGAACAGTTCTTGGGATAAGGTTAAAAAAAACATGTAAGTTGAATCTATTTGGTCAAGAAAGTTAAACAGTTGGAATGAGGTTTTACATACTTAACCATATTGATGTTTTGAAATTTAATTAAAATTTAGTTTAAATAAGGATAATTCTTTCATGGTTCATAACCAAAACACACTAGAATCAAAAACAAATAGCTGATTCTATTGATAGACTCAGGGTATTTAGATCATCCTTCAGGAAACAGAATTGCAGCTGACTATGTCAAGAATATGTTTTGCTTCCTATTTCAGTGTTTCACCCTGTGTAACATATTGCCCCTCCTGCTGTTGTTTGCAACCTTTTTTCCAGTTGGCATAAATATGTACATTAAATCTATTCTTCTTATTATGGGTATCCTACCGTGCAGCCCCCATTACAATGGTGTCCATTAAGCAGTGTTTTTATTGCGTAAGTTACCCTGCTTTTGTAATGTATGTTATTAAATGCCACCTCTTTTCAGCACTTTGAGGCTCTATAATTACCAAAGGAGGCAACTGTAGGATGTTTACAAATTTACACAGAAGCTTGTACAGGGACACCGGCTGCTAGATGGCAATAACAGAATTTGTGCCTGGGGATCCTGTCGAAAATGGTAATTTCAGTTCAATATTTTTTAATTTCCAGGGAACTGTCTGAATATAGACCTCTGGGCAACCACAACCACACTCACTGGAAACAGACACGATTCCAACACAGACAAATGCTGCAAAATCCTCCCAGAGTACTCTTCCCTATCATATTGCTCTACAGGCAGCATTTTGCTGCTTAATGGACACAGGACTCTATTTTTTTAAATCTATTTTTGCTTTGACAATCGATACTGGTTTTTGTAACTGAAGACCATTCCCCCATTTTGAACCAATTTTACTGCATAATTTGAAGAAAAAGTCACAGGGGCAGACATTTCTGTCTTTGTCTCTATTTAAGCTACTCCTTACTCATGAGTATCTTTCCTGTTATTCCAGTATGTTTTGCTTACACATCATAAAAGAGTTATTCCTATTCAAGTCCACTTTAGTTGACTAAGTTAATAGTGTCAAGGTCCTAGAGGCTGAAACAAGGTGACTAAGGATATGGTTAGTCAACAAGGAAACATATTCGGGCCACACTGAACCAAAAGTAGCATGTAAAGCACAGCATTTGGGGGGGGGGCGGTCAACATGTAGAATTTTAGATTACAGTCGCCAGACTTGGGGCAAACCATCTTGATAAAGAAGCCACATTTGTCCAGTACTATTTTTAAATCCATATGCATATCAGAATAGAAATGAAGTAGTTTAGAGTATGAAAAATTACTGAAGAAACTACATTTATGACCAAAGGACGTTTTTGAATAACACAAGGCAATATTTAGTCAAATGCCAAATAACAAAGTACAAAAGGGCTGAAACGATTTTTTAAAGTTACATGATTTTTACAGGGTAAAGCATCTGAAAAAAAAAAAAAATCTCCTAAATGGATAAAGTTGAAATGGAAAAAGAATTAGTAGATGCATATCAGGAAGTAGAGAATAAAAGCACAAATGAAGTTTAAGGGCCCACTGCTGAATCATGATACATGTTTGCTGGTCTACTGCTCAGACACAACAATGATAAAATGCCTTCGTGTAGTACTTTACAATTCACAAGACCCCTACCTCATAGCGACTCAGCTAACAACTTCTTGACATAAGCCTGGCAGGTAGCTCCCCTTTCAGAAAACACTAAAGCTCAGATGGTCAGAAAGCTTGGTGGTGAGTACGCAGCAAAGACTGTATTGAACCTCAGTCTCCAAAATCCTAGTCCAATGTTTTTACTCATCAATATATTAAATCAAAAACAAATTAAGCGATGGGCCTGGAATTACACATTAGACCTCTTTTAGAAGAGAAGTATTCAGATTTAACAGCGGCAGTTCTGGCCCTTGGACATATTTTCATCAACCTCCACTTCACCGAGCTGGAGGTTTGCTGTTGTAAAGCAAAGAGGTAAGAAGGTGGGTTTGGAGCAGGAAAAAACAGAGGGAGAAGCAGCACCACTGCTTGTCTTCAGAGCTTTGTGCTATAATCTGGCCTATTTGCCTTGAATTTTCCAAAAGTCTCATCTGTGAAAAATAATGACCTTTTTATCTGACTAGAAAGGCCTCTGTAGGGGGTGCTCCACTCCAGTGCAGTTGGGTATATTTTATTGAAAAGATCACTAAGGACTTTAATTATATTTTAACAGTGTCTCCTATATTCAAAGCCTAGGAGTTAATAATAGGAAGTTATTTCCGGTTTTCACTCTGTCCAGACACCAACTTGATAACCATATCTGATGGTTATCAGTGATGTGCCTCAGCCCGAAAGTAACCCTTTGGCGTGTGAGCATGGGGAATTTGAAAATACTGGGCTCTTCAATATGGATTTGTGTTACAGTCGTTATCATTATCTCCCCCTTCCACAGTTTCAAAGGATCAGATGGCTGTAATTGCAGGGAAGTAAATGAGTAATTTCTAGTCTATTTTAGAAGTAGGAGGCCAGATGATTCCCTTTCCATAAAGGACTAAGATTTCATATGGTGCTGAAGTTGAGTCTGATAAGAATGTAGTGGGTTTCTGTGGATGAAATCTGAACCGAGGCAAGCAGTGTTATTTTCATTTCTGAAAATGACCTATATCCAGTGCAGCAATCACCTAGTAGGGCCATACTCCAATAAAAGCATTTCAAACGGAAGAGTGTCTTCTTTCCTTTAGTTCCCCTCTTAATTCTGTCTTAAAGTGCATCTTGAATCTGAATGAGCTCCAGACAAACCTCACATACAACAGACAGGAGAATTCAAACCAATACATTTATTATGCTCAGGAATCACAGCTGACTCGCAGTGTTGCCAAATCCAGCAGGATCTGCACAAACTGCACGTGGTTTTCATAAGCATTGATTGCAGCCAAAATGCTGTTTTGTGAGTTGAATTTTTATCCAATTGCTAAGTGACCAATGTTAACTTCGCATCAATATGAAGGTTTATAAAGCTTATTTTATGACGTTTTGCTTACTCGCTCATTTGGTTCTGCAAAAATGTTAACATAAATGCGAGATTTTCCTTTCAAATTACTATCCATGAAGACAATGTTTTGCTTTGTTTTCATGAATCCTGAGCAGTCTGACTACAATCAAATACCAAAAAGCAAATAATACAAATCAATCCCTCCAGTGATTTCAGAATATTAAAAGTTAATTTTTATCTGTGAAGAGAATTGTGTTGCTGCATCTTTATCTATAAAACTACTAAAATAATTACTAGCAGTGGAAGCCTATTTAAAAAAATTTTTCCATGTAACATACTGTAGAATAGATAAAAAATAAAGTCCAAGGCCCAGAGGAATTCAGGAACATAAAGTTCTGCATGTAGATGCGCGGAAACAATGCAGGACTTAAGCACAGTAACAGAACTTACCTCTAATTGAGGATACTCCCCAAGGAGCTTGTTACCGCAAGATCTATCTAAAGGGTTTCTAAAAATCATTTGAGTCGCGGTCATCAGGCTGGCAGTAACAGCTTTTCACTGAAATTCAGTCTTATTGGTATCTATTCATTTTTTTTTCTTTTAAGATGGGAAAGAGAAAGCTTAAGGGAAAAAAAACAGAAAAAAAAAAAGAATTCATGTTTTAAATGAGGCTCTCTCCTTTCAGATTTGAATCTGTTTAGAGTAGAAATGTAATCCTTGTGATTGGTCCCTCCTTATTGTCAGTTTCTACTAAGAGAGGAAGAAGAGGCGAGGATGGGAATTTGCAGCAGGACTCCTTTTTGGGTCCTTGTTCTAGAAGAAAGACCCCCCCAGGGGAATGATGGTTACAGATGTCTATGCTGTCAGGCTTCATGAAATATGGGAGGCTCATAAAGCAGACTTCAGGATGTATTTGCCAAAGCCAACTTAGAAAACAGGAGGAGAACAATTAAGTTGACTTAAAACCAAAACCGCAGACTAGTATGTGTTGCCGGGTATTTGACGAGGTGGCCAGTCTTAGTATCACAAAGGCAAAAGCAGAAGGAAACCAACATTTCAGTTGGTCACCAATCAATAAATTTTAATCTCACAGAGATCTGGCCATTTCTGATAGAATCTTCATTTTTGGTGTTTAGTGATGTAACAGCAATGTTGTTGCGGATGCTCTGGGAAGTATTAATATTTGCTTTTCCATGTGGAAACTATCAGCACACAAAGTAGTCAAGCCAAACCTAAACACTTTCAAAATCCCAAACAGTACACTGTAAAACACTGTGAGCTTTCCCATCCTCCAAATTTATTTTATCATCATTCTAGAGAGTTCCGGCAGTTCCAAATACACTAATGATGTCAGAATGGAGAACTGAAATTTTAAAATGCACACTTTCAGAATATTCATATTTAATGTTATCATTCATTTTAGTGATACTTAATATCAAAAGTACTTTAAAATTTAATTTTAGACTGCCACAATAAAAATTTGATCAAATACAAAGGTTCACTTCCAAGGGGTTATTTTATTCAAGCGAATCCTAGAATATAAACTCTAGAAAATTCTCATTAGAAAACCTAAATGATCCTAATATGGTACTTAATACCTCTAGATGAAGTGAATTTAATGCCTTAGCTTATCTAATAAATGAAAACATATAACAAAATCATTGTCGGAATATTGTCTTAGTAAGCAAGGACAGATTCATCATCTCTTACACATGTTGAACAAAAATAACTAAACAAATGTTGAAAAGGGTAGTCTATCTCAGTCAACACACTGAGTATTGGGTAAAAGATTACTCATTTCACCTTTATACAGCCAACAAAACTTCCTGTCCACAGCTTCTAGAAAGAGTCTGTGCACTCATTCATTTGTCAAATAGACGTTGGATGCCAAACACATTCCAAACTCTGTGCTAGCCACTTAGAATTAAAAATCAACAAGTAGTATGTCCTAACACCCTACTTAGGTGGACAGTATGTAAGTAATTATAATACAATAAATATCATGATATTGTTATACAGCAAACTCAAGTTTATTCCTGCCTCATGTTATACCCAGGCTGTGCCTTCTGCCTGGAATGCCAATCCCCAGCTTTCTACATGATCTGATTCCACACAACCTGCAGTCTGCTCAGATTTCTCCCCCACAGAGGTGTGTTTTATTTCTGTCACAGCACTGTCTGGTCTGGAGCTCTCTGATTTGTATTGTATTTCCCATTTTCCCCATTAGACACGTGCTCCAAGAGGACAGGAAGTTTGTCTTGTTCATCTCGATATAGACAGTTGTTCCATGAATCAAGAAATGTAGAAATCATAATAATGGCCAAGAAAAGGAGTTTTGCTTTTTTTTTGAACTATCATTTCTCTGTCAAATCCACATCATTAAAAATGGAAGAAATTAAAAGATTGAGGGCCTATTAAAAAGAGAAAGAAAAGAAAAACATTGAGAGTCTATTGACTAGATTAATTAGGAAGGGAGGGCAGAGTCCTTTTTAAAATTTTGGTTCCTTTCCTTCTTAGTTAATTAAGCCCAGGGGTACCCCCACGCCACCCCAAGAGCTGCCTGTTTTTCTAATAGGAACTGCTTCACTGGACTTTCTTGTGGACAGTCCTTTGCCTGCCTCCCCAGTTTCTGAAATAACAGTGGTTCTCATCAATTTAGATGAAGAAATGAATTCAATATACTACCAATGAATTCATTTGGCTTTTTTTTTTCTTTTTAATAAGGACTTTTTCAAGGATGACATTTTTATCTTTATATTAGGAGTCTTCTCCAGCTCCCATCTTCACCCCTAAAAGGCACACTCCATTCATATTAGGAGACTGTTTCTTAGTTTGATCCTTCTGATTAAGCAAAGATTGTGCTGCCCATGTGTGCCGCCTTCTTGAGTCAAACTGCTGGGACATGACCTTGGATGTGGCCCTTTTCCTCTCTGCACCTCAGTGTAACCAGTGGTGACATTAAAACAAGAATACCACCCTGTAGTGTGACAGTGAGAATTAAATACGAGAAGTCACGGCTAACACTTAGCAGAAAACTAGGCCCTGTAAATGACAAATTAATGATAACTCTTACAGGTCAGTATCATCAATCTTCTTTCTCTTCCTAATGTAATTTTCCTTTTTCCTCCTAATGCACTATTCTGGAAAATGTTATACCTTTAGTTGTTTATTTTATGTACTTTGAAAGGGAATGCTGCAAGAAATGGTTACTGTTCCAGCATTCATGAGCTCAGCTCTGCATTTAACAGGGCATGGGGGCGGAGGCTCAACAGGAAAATAAAAGAGAATAGTCAGATTTCTCCTGTTTATTTTTTTGCACTTCTTGGAAAACTGAGAATATGTCTCAATCTAATTCATTCTCATAGGAATTTTGTGAAGTAGGTAGGCCAACGTGAAAGGTCTTGTTTCCTAAGAGGCACATTTAACAAACTGAATTGCCTTCGTTGTATGGTAAGGGCAATAATAATTAAGATGAGAAAAATGTCACCGTGGCCTCATGACCAAGAGCAGACTGAGTTTTACAGTCAGACAGAGATGGGTTCAAAGCCCCACAACCTGTGCTACCTTGGTTATGTTGTTCAACTTCTCTGGATTTCCTCATAAGCCTATTGTGAGCTGCAAACCACAAAATACAAGTAAAGTGGTTATCAGGGTACCTGGCACCTGGACAGTGTTCAATGTCTTAGCTTTTATCATTATTACCAGGCAGTATCTTAAATTCTCCCCAGTCATGATGCTAAGACAACCTGAATTTAGACAACTTTTTCTGCAGTCTTGGTCACAGGAAAGTTAAAACTGAGATCACGTATCACTGTCCCCTCATGCCCACCACACATACATGCACGCACGCATATGCTACTGCAGCTTAAGGAATGGAATTTAGATACCCCAGATGTCACTATGTATATGATTTTATAATCTATCATTTTTCACTAGTGCCAAATTAGTTTAAACTGTAGCATGTCATCCCTTGACAAGGGAAAGGTGCCACTCTTGATCAGCAGAATAGTCCATGATTTATTTATACCACAGCCTGCGTGATGGGCAAGAACGGGTTCTCTCTGGCTTCAGCTTCCAGGGTAACATTTGATTTCTCCCATGGCTGATGGGTGCTACGTAACTCAGCTTTTCTGGCAGCCCCCACATCACACCTGATTGTCCCCTACTCAGGTATTACTAGAAATGAAGTGATCTCTTTTCTGGGACTTCAGACTAGAAAGACATTCCCCAAGGCTCCATTGCAAACTGGAGGTTTCCCTTTCCATGTGCATCTGCCAATTAGGATCTCAGCCAATTATAACAGCCAATTATAATTCACTGGGGGTTTCAGTCCAGAGGGTTATAAGTGGCTTTTAAATTTAATCCTAGGACAATTATCACCATATAATACTCCTTTAGTTTCCGTGATTTGGCAGCACCAATGAAAATGTGTCTTATTTATTAGCCCCTTCATTTTCAGCATAAGCCAGGACTAGCACCATAATACTTGTGAAGTTGATGAGATTTGTCTGAGAGCCTCTCTCTTCACCTCCATTCTAACACATCTGCCAGTAGTCACGAGCAGGCCCTGCTCCAGATCCTTCCTGTCTCCTCTACCCACAACACTGCGACTCAGAGAATATACCTCCCAAATCAACCCATCACTAATTTCTGTCATAACGGCATTTCCCCTAGGACCCTACTTTGAATAGTTATCCTCAAGAAAATTCACCTATAAATATTTCATTAATGCATCAATACATTGAGTATCCACCCATCAGGTACTTAGGAGGTGCCAGGAGAAAAGACATAAGGCATAAGTTGTCCTTGAGAAGTTCAGACAAAGAAGATATAGGAAAGGAGGTGACTAGATTAGCTCCGCAATTTTTGCCTTGCTTTATTTCTGCCTATCTTGAGGCTGGATTCAGTGCTATGATTAATCCTCAAAACAGATCCAACTCCTTAGAACATCATAATAAATCAATATTATAGCAAAAATTTTTATGGCAAATGACTATAGTAGGCATATACTTAGTAAACAAACTCAATTATAAAATAAAGTATTCTCTTTTTTAAAGATTTGAAATAGCCTAAGCAAATCCAGTCATTGGATAACAATTAAACAAACACCCATATACCCACCACCCAGCACTAGAAATAAAGCATTTCAGATTTCATTGATTTCCCTAATATAT
The DNA here is from genome assembly GCF_048773025.1 of Camelus bactrianus. Taxonomy (NCBI): domain Eukaryota; kingdom Metazoa; phylum Chordata; class Mammalia; order Artiodactyla; family Camelidae; genus Camelus; species Camelus bactrianus. Next base: position 41,737,238 of record NC_133546.1, on the reverse strand, counting down.
ACTTCCTGGAAGATCATTCCAGCTTCTATCCCCAGGGTTAAAAACTAGCCTGTACTTGGTACTTAATATTCCCATTAACATTTTAATACTCTTTCTATATTTCATGCATCCATGTGCAATATCAAGCAACATTTTACATAATTTTTAAGTTCATGGGTTTTCACTGTACCTAATCTGCTCCAGCTTGCTTTTTCTTTCAACATTAGGTTTGTAAAATGTATCCACACAGATACTTATAGATGTACTTCATCTCTTGTATGAATTTATTTCTATACTGTGCAGTTAAGGGTAACTCAGCAAGTGTGGGTTGGCCACACTATGCACATTCCAAAGAAAGACGTAGTCCTTGCCCAGCTCTGGGAGGTATCCTCTAAGCCATTGGAGTGTCCTACATAAACTCTCCAACTGACTGACACTGCTTCCAATTTGCATGCTATTCCATTCAATGCTTGTGAAGAACATACCACACATTTTGCTCATGTGCAAGTGAAATTCCTGAGTCATAGCAATTGTGTTCCAGCTTGACCTCTGGAGATGCTAGAGAGTAAGGTCAGTCCTCTCCTCTGAGATCTCGTTCCTCTCTCAAACTGCTGCCACAGTTGCACCTGGAGAAGCAGGGTGGGCATTCTTATTACTCCACTACTGATTAGCCCTTTAAAAACAAAGATACTATCTATCTGAATGGAACTAAATACACAAATTAAAATCTTAAGTTTTCTACTCATGTGCTAAAGTCACGTTTAAATGGGTTTGTCTTTTCCGCCAAGTTTCTATTTAGTTGCCAGGGACTGGGTATTTATCTCTTGGTGCCCAACTTTCCTGCTACGTTCCAACCCCGTATGTATACACACCCTAGTAATTTGGCTTATTTGGCTCCAGTCTTATTCATCTACACATTTGATTTTTGCTTTCCTAAAACCTTTTCTAAAACAAAGAATGTAACACCAACTTCTCTGATTTGCCTTCTTTTTCTCATCTCCTCAGTCAGCAAAGAATCCTTTGCAAAAATTGTCAATAAAAAATAATTTGTCTCACAAACATTTTGCCCCAGCCAGAAGGACACTGACCACATAATCAGTAGGTACTAACCCAGAAGACCATACAGAATTCTGCAGGGCGCTGGCCCATTTACATGAGTCAAAGGGAGGATAGAGGAGAAAGAGAAGGATCCAAGAAAGAGGGAAGCCAAATACAGAAGAATGGTAGACACTTCCCCAGGCTAAGGAAACTGAGGGCCAGGGGACATTTCTGTCAGGAGGACTTATCTGTGCTAAGGGACAGAGTTCTGATAGACTATAGCTCATATTTTCAAAACTCGAAAAAGTAGCACCTGTCTTTTAGCAAAAACCAAAGGAAAAGAGTAGAAACTTGGGCTAAAAAATTAGGATTAGACAACTAAGGGTCTTTTAATTCATATTAGATAATATGTATTATTTATATATATGTTATAGGTGGTCAGACCCATTGAAAATATTTAAGTGGAGAAGAGAGGAAGTGACATAATATTTGCCTCTCAACTGAAAATGTGATATTAATGATTGATGTCCATTTAATACAATATACCTTCTAAACTTTTGCATTTTAAAAGAATATGTTATATCACTAGGGAAAGTTGAAAAAAAGAGATACCGCTACACAACTATTAGAATGGCTAATACCTAAAAAACTGACAACACAAAATGCTGGCCAGGATGTGAAGCAACAGGAGCTCTCATTCATTGCTGGTAGGAGTGAAAAATGGTACAGCCACTTTGGAAGACAATTTGGCAGTTTCTTACAAATTTAAACACAGTCATTATGTGGTAGAGCAGTCACATTCCTAGGTGTTTTCCCAAATGAAATAAAAATGAATATATACACAAAAATCTGCACATGAATGTTTATAATGATCTAAAACTGGAAGCAACAAAGATGTCCTACAACAGGTGGATGGATAACAAACTGGTATACCCATAAGATGGAACATTATTCAGTGATAAAAAAAATAAATATGCTATCAAGCCAGAAAACATGGAAGAACCTTAAATGCATACCGCTAAATGAAAGAAATCAATCTGAAAAACCTAAATATTGTCTAATTCCAACTATATGGCATTCAGGAGAAGACAAAACCATAGAGTAAAAAGATCAGGGTTTCCAGGGGTTAAGGGTTTGGGGATGGGAGGAAAAGAAGGGATGAATAGGTGAAGCAAAAGGGGGTTTTAGAGTAAATATTATTCTATGTGATGTTACAGATATTGCAATCATTGATATATCACAATGTGCACTTGTTAAGACCCGTGGAACTGCACAACACAGAGTGAATCCTAATATAAAGTGTGGGATTTAGTTAATGATAATATATCAGTATGGGTTAACCAGTTATAAAAAAAAAATACCACACTAATGTGAGATGTTAATAATAGGGGAAATTGAGGAGGGAGGATGAGAAGAGGTATATAGGAACTCTGTACTACCTGCTCAATTTATCTGCAAACCTAAAACTGTTCTAAAAAGTTAAGCCTCTCAATTAATTGAAAAGCACACACAGAGAGAGAGAAGAAAATAGCTGCATACAAATCAGTTAACTCATCCAACTGATTATTTACATGCATATTTCATTATTCTACACACATAAATGTATACACTGTGTTCCAGACACCATAATAATTCTGAGATAAAAGCTTGATGAGGACAGGCGACTCTGCCATTGGGATTTCTGTCACTGAGGTATCTCAAGTGGCTGCCACAGATTGGCCTTTTATAATTAATTAGGAAGGTAATTTTTTAATTAGCGAATAAATTAGTAAAAATACACACTAGAGAAAAGGATTTGGACAGTGATCAGAAAGAATCTGCAGTGAGTCTAGAAATGAATTTTCGGTAAAGCAATAGTATTAGCATCAATGAAACAAAAATGGAGGGATGAGGCAGAACCAAGCAGGGAGGCCCCGTTGGTGAACGGGCTGCCTCTGGTTTGTGGAAATGGTTAGCATGATTTGGACTCTTGGAAAAGAACCTGAGAAAGCACTTTATCTATTTGGCCCAGTGGGTGAGTGCCAGGACATACACAGACTTGACCATCGTCACCATGGAAAATTTAATGTCCAAACAAATTTACTGTGTCAATGGTCAAGATGGGTATATTCCTGAAATAAGAACTTTCTGTTGAGATATTCCCATGGTAAGAGTTTCTGTCCTATATTTCACAAATGGGAAAGTGCTGAAAAAGGGTGGAGGTGAGACCAGGAACAAGTAAATAAGAAAAATTTCAAGGAATTTTTATGAGTACTGACATTGGCTTGTCTGAATATTAAAAAACTATCTTTCTTAAGATGCTCAAAACCCAGCTTAGAAGGATTGAACTGTAAATGAAGGAATGTTACTATAAAACTACTAGAAGAAAACATGAGAATTTTTAAACAAATAAAGCCTAAGAGCCATAAAGGAAAAGTATAACCAGTTGACCACATAAAATTTAAAATATCTGACCAAAAATGGCATAAAAATGTCAAGACACAGTCACAAAAATTTTTTCAAGTTTAAATACTGGACTAATATTCACTAGTCAAATAATAAACAACAAAAAGAGAAAAAAATAGATAATTCACAGCAGAAGAGAATCAAAGGCTCAATGCATTCTAAAAAATTTCACTCATGTACTGAAAAACAAGGCTATTAGAGATCATTTTTAAAAATCTATTACATGGGAGAAGATTTAAAATATTATTCAATTTCAATGAAATTTTATTTCAACAAAGTGGTATTATTCAATGATCCAGTGTGGTTAGGAATGTAACAGGCTTTCACAACTGTTCTTAAGGAAAATTAAATTGTCTCAGCTTTTTTGAGGTCAACTAAGCAAGTTCATCAATAATGACAGCAAGTAGTTATCACATTCTGTGTATTGGTGTAAGTACCTTATTTTTATTAACACTTAATCTTTATAACGACTGTGAGATAGATGCTGTTACTATCTCCTATTTTACAGACGAGAAAACTGAGTCATGGAGACATCAAATAACTTATCTGGTAAACAATTCACGTACTTCGGAAGCAGAGATACTGGAATTTAAACCCAGGTATGCTGGCACCAGAGTTCATGGCCTTAATCTCTCTGTAATACCAACTCATGGGGTTTCATATTTTGTTTGAAAACGTACCTGGGATTTTGTTTTTATTCAGAGATGGTGAGGGAGGCTAACACATCAGGAGGCAATTGGCATTGAAAAGATAGCATGTTACTCACAGTTCCCAAGAAGAGCGGGGACACCACGCCACGCCAAGACTCAGGAAGAAGCACCAGGATCCGTCAAGAGGCAGAAGATATGAGGAGGAAGCACTGGCAAGAGCCAGGATTGTGGGTTTTCCAGGAAGGAACGAGCAAGGCAAGGTAAGCAAGCTAAGCAGACTTGGGATTGAGAGTTTGCATAATTCTGGCAGGCTCCGGGGCTATCGGATAACCAGGGCAGAGGAATATTGCCTCCTGGAGGGTAAGAACCAGAGGGAGGTCAGAGTACAGGCTTTGGATTGGTTGATTTATATACCAAAGGTGTGCTTGCAGGCAAGCTGTTTGCTATCTCTCGAAATTAGATAACCCTGGGAGAGGTAGTCATCAGCACAGCACCAGATGCCAGAGCATCAAGAATACAGGAAATAAGAAAATATATTAACATCTATGTGTCTACTCTTTGACTCAGCAGTTTACCGCCTAGAAATACTGTAAAAATATACACATAAGCAGAGATGTGTAAAAACACTCTACGCAGCATTACTTGCAACTGCTTAAATCTACTATTAACAAACATATATGATTCTGGTGTTTGTAGAGGCTAAGCTACCAAGAGAAAGAAGCTGGGGCTCCAGCAAAGCATTGTTACAGGTGTGAGTATTTCTGAAGCGTTCTAATCAGCAGACAGAACAGGAGGACAGTGGTTTTCAAATGTTAGTGGGAATCAGAATCACCTGAAATAGCTTGTTAAAACAAGACCCAGATCACTGTTCTTCACCTCTAGAATTTCTGCTTCAGAGGGTATGGAGTGGGGTCCCCAAAACGGGCATCTTTTACAAGTTCCAATTGATGCTGATGCTGCTGATCTGGAGACAACGCACTGAAATGCACTGTTCAAGAGGAAGAGCTGTCAACTGAGGACACCAATTTGAAGACATTCCAATAGCTTAGCTTAAATGACCTTGACAAAGGAGCAATCACACCCGTGAGACAGGGTGAGCAAAGCCTGCCATCAGAGGGCAGTGCTAGAGATTCTGGGCAACCCAGTTAGAACAGAGCTACTGTCCTAATTAGACCTGACTTAACTGGATGGATGACAAGTGTCCAAAATTATTCACTTTTTCAAGTAAGGTTAAGTAGTGATTCTTTAACACAGATGTTTTGAGCAATTAGCTCCAAGACAAATATTTGAAGGTCAATCTTTAGATTTGGAATGCTCAGATGGCCAAGTCACATTTGAGTTATTGAGGACCTCAAAAGAGGCATTAAAAAAAACCTTATAGCTTAAAAGCCTGGATGCCAGGGATATTATTCTGCAAAAACATGTATTAGCTTCTCTATCTGGTCTCTTCACTATCCATCTGGATTCATTCTTGTGGCACTTGACCCTGGGAAAGGTAGCACTAATTATCACCCTGCTTTTCTAGGGTAATACTATGAGAGTTGTGTTTGGAAATATATCACTTTCTCATGAAAAATAATAGAAAATCTTTGCCCCAAACTTTAACCAAAGTCACTCATGAAGTTGGATCTGAGTTATTTTACTTCTAGAATTATGGACCAAATGTTGAAAAAAGTTCCAGATAGTAGTTACCTTACAATATTTTTTATTCTCTCAATAGTTTCTATGAGAAATTTTGTAAAGAGCTAATCTGAAAAAGTGTGATCATACAGACTGAATTAAAAAACAGTAAGGAACCATGAGTTTTCTTCAACTATTGCTTTTTAAATGCAGCTTTTGTCATTCTAATTTTTTAAAAGATTAATAGAGACAAAAAGAATATTATAAATACATATTCTTTTATAAATAAAATTCTAAGAGTTGACTCAAACTAATTCAGACAAAATACTAGCATTTTACTTAGAGTCAAATATTATTCCCAATGTGATATATATTATAAAGAAGAAAAATATATTGCCTGGTGTTCTCAAAAGCTAATATTTATTTATTACTTAATGTTTAAATCAGAAAGGTGATCCTCCCAAATCCGAGAAATTAGAAACTTCCTTTTTAAAGAAAGGAAAACCATTTTATTCCTCTGCTCATTTGGTACAAAGATCCCAGGTGTCCCCTACAATGAGTTGCAAGAGCATAAACATGCAGATGTAAAAGAGGACATCAAAGTCATTAAAGGTGGGAGAGGGGAGCAAGAAAATACAGACTTTTTTTTTTTCGTTCTTTTTAGGATATATTTGAGAAATTATAAACTTTTTGATTCCTATATCAGTTCTTTCTGAATACGACATGCTATGTTATTTGATTTTAGGAATAATCTAATTGCAGTGACCATATCTTACATCACAGATTCTCATATTCTCTGTGAGATGGTGGGTAGAAGGTGGCGATGACTGGATAATAGGGGAAAAGAACGCAGATCAGTGAATATGCAAAGAGGACAAGTGGCACTTACAGAAGAGCAACACGTTTCCCAGCTATTAATACTAAGGACTAATCACAGTTCATACATCCTCCCTCACTCTGAGCCTTGCAGAGCTTTGGCAGCAGAAGGCTGAGTCATTTTTGTGAGCCCGTTGCCATGGGATTCTATTGCCCTGGAGACCCTTCCACCAGAGTCAGCAGTACGGCAATAGCATCACTCACACTGGGAACTCCCCCAGGGCAGGAGCTGAGATGGCCCACTCATGACCTCTGTGCAAAATCAGGAAGTGTCACTTCTGCCGTGGTTAAATGGGTTTTCTCTTTTCCATGAGTAAGCTACTGGGTTTGATCATTTTTGCTTTTAACCTAATGCCATTAAGTGCTGTGTATATGTGCGTGTGTGTATTTTAAGTATAACTGACTTCTAATGCAGCGATATTACAAATGAATTACTGTATTGACCCACCTCTTTTCTGAGCATAGAATGTTTGGATTTACATGATTAAGTCAAAGACTCTGCCATTCTGTCCTGCTCTGAAAAACCTAAACAACAACAACAAAAAGCAAAAAATATTCAACAGATGAATCACCAATTAATACTAAAACCTCATATTATATTTAAAATGCATGAAATATATGTATTTTATATTTTAGAATTGGGGGTAAATATATTTAGGTAAAACTTCCATGAGATAGTGTTCATATGTTTATATTTCATGATTACTCAGAGCTCAAGCTGAAATTTAGCTTTTACTTTCAGTAAGGAAAATTTTTCTTAGAAATTAATATCATAAGATCAATAAGGTAATGTTTAAACTTCTTAAAAATATAATTTTTTCAAACATGCTAGAACAATTTAGAAGCATTGGTTTACACTTACATTATTTATATGTATATATCATTTTTATCAGCCTGATAAAAATTTTACCTGTTGTTTGCTAAAGATTCCTTTACAATAATTCATTAACTTAAATGAAAAACTCATGGTACACAAAAGTCATTCAACAGCATTTTTTTTTAGAATTTGTTTTATCCTAATTCATGTAAGAATTAGTCAAAACTAGAACAGAGTAACAAGCCTCAGAAATCAATATTTTGTTTTTCAACAATTCTATGATAAAAGGATAATTTATGAAAATTTAAAATTTTGATTCAAGTAATATTTATGGAATGCCTACTATGTGCCAAAGGCATTGGTTGCTGAGAGACAGAGATCAGTTTGTACCTATTCAGTATTCAAGCTCACTTCTTCCTCAAGAGCAGAACCCTGCTTCCTCTTGGGTGTGGGCATGGCACTGTGCCAGGCTGAGAAACTACATTTCCCAGGCTCCTTTTCAGATAAAGATGGCCATGTGACTGGCCAGTAGCAAGGACCAGAAGTTGTAGGGTGAGATGACTTGGCTGGAGGTCAACCCTTCCACCTTTCCCTGGCTTGTTGCCCTGGAACACAAATGTGAGGGCTGGAGCTCCAGAACAGAAGCCAGGATTCCTAAGGTCAGAGCTAAACAAGAGAAGGACCCTGGGACAGTGGTGACTGTGTTAGGACTCTCCAGAGAAACAGAACCAATAGAATGTAAAAAAATTTATATATATGTATATGTGTATATATATACACACACACACATGCATATAGAAAAAGATCTATTACAAGGAATCAGCTCATGTGATTATGAAGTCCCAAGCTCTGCAGTCAGCAAGTTGGAAACCCATGAAAGCAGTGTTTCAGTTTGAGTCTGAAGACTGGGAAAAAGTCTCTGTTTGAAGGCAGTCAGGCAAAAGGCGTTCTATCTTATACTCAGTTTTTTGGTTCAATTCTGGTCTTCAACTGATTGGATCTGGTCCACCCGTAATAGAGAGGACAATCTGCTCTACTCAATCTAATGATTCAAATGTTAGCCTCATCCAGAAACACCTCACATACATACTGAAAGAAATGTTTAATTAAGTATCTAGGTATCCGATGGCCCAGTCAAGTGGACACATAAAATTAATCACTGCAGTGACATCTGGCCATCACTACCTGCTTTGTACAGTGAGCCTCCAAACTTCTTTTGAGTGAAAGAATAAATCTCTACCTTATTTAACCTGCCATTTTTCACATCTCTTACAGCCAAATGTAATTTCTAACTTTTATAATGACTAGAGCCACATTTGAATATCTGGATTTCTCATAAATATAAGTTCAAACATGATTTTCACATGATAAACTCAATAAATATGTTCTATAATGTTGGTATCTAAAATCAGGGCATAAAATCTTTTCTAAACTAATTAATAAGACAAAAAACTGTACATGTAACCATATTGAAATTTATAAATATTCCTTCTTACTGAAACTATTTTCCCATTTTTCTTTCTTTTACTTTTCATCCACTTCACCTGGCTAATTCAGATTGACCTTTCAGAATTCTATTTACATGTGAACCCTTCCAGAAAGTCTTCCAAGGGTTAGGTATGTTTCCCAACTTCTTTAGCATGGTACACTTCCCTCTGTAATGAGCCTTGCTAGATTCTATTGTTGTGGTTGCTTCAACAATCCATGAGTCCTCAGAGGACTGGATGCATGTTTTATGGGGGTTCCCTTTCTTTTAAATAATTTGGATTTCAAGTGAGGAGGGCTGAGTTAATCCTGCTTCTGAATTCATTACCTATTGTCACACTTGGTCCTCTGAAGATGACCCACTACCTAGTTTTACCTATTTATTTACTCATTTACTTAATCCTTTAATCTCTATATAACACTCCAATTCCTCTCTGCCATCCATAGGCAACCTGTGTTACGTGATAATGCACATTCTTGTATTTGTGTTCTTGTTAATTGCTTCCTGTTTTAGGTGCATTTTTAAACACTTTTATAAGTGGTACTGTGTTATATTCTAGGTTTTACTTTGTTAGTCAAACTCATTCTGTGTTTTGTTTACTCAACAGTCTATTTTTAAGACCCATCCATGGTTCCACATGTGCATTCAAAATCAATTGCTTCTAACTGGTGCATAATGTTCTCTGGTCTACAGCTGCCACAATGTATCTGTTCTCCCAAGACATTTACTGGTTGCTTCCAAATCTTGATCACCACAATAATGCAGCAACAAGCATCAACTTAAGGAGTCCCTTTTAGACCTTGTGAGAACTTCTTTAGCATATGTATATAACATGTGTACATGTACACTGCACATTTATAGGTACATATATTTTATATTATGTCTATATACATGTGTATATAATGTAAGAGTGCATATATACACATACGTTAAATATATTACATCTTCTAAGGGCTGAATCGCTGGGTCACAGGAAACTCACATACTTATTTTGACAAAATAAGTCAAAAATTTAGTCAAAAAATAGTGCAAAAATTTACCCATTTCCAAAATGGCTTAATCTGTCATCCCTCCTACGAGCAGCACATGAGAACATCAATACATATCCTCCCCAATACTTGCCATTACTTACTTCCCAAACTTTGCCTTTCCAGCAATGTAAAATTATATTTTGGTTTTTTAATTTGCATTTCTCTGATTAGTGATGTGTTTGAGAATCATTTTGTATATTTAGTCTTTAGGTGATCTCTCGTGTCTGCATCACTGTCCATATTTCTTTGGGATTGCTGCTGCTTTGTTGTTATTTTTAGGAGTTTCTGGTGTATTCTACGTATGAATCTATTCCCAGATTTAGGCATCTGTAATGTATTTGAAATGTGTTCTTCTATTCTGCCATCTATTTATTACATAGTCCATTAAATCCCTTACTGAACAGCAATGCTTACTTTTGATGTAAAAATAATCAATATTTTACCTCATGGTTTATACTTTAAGGTTTATTTAAGGAATCCTTTCTCATCTTACCTCATCTCTTAATCAAAAAGATATTCTTCCATATTTTATTTAATTAACTTTCCAATTTTGTCTTTGACACTTAAGTATTTTAATCCTTCTGGAGTCTACCCTCTATGTGGCAATAGTTAGGGATTTAGTTTCATTTTCTTCATATAGTGAATAACTTTCCCGACATCATCTACTAAACAGCTTTTCCTCTCCCCATTATTTAGGATGCCCTCTCTCTCATGTATGCATACGCTAGCCTGTATCTGAGCCTTTTTAGTATGTCTTTCCTTTTTTTACCTGTTGTTTTTATCATTTTGATCTCTATATTCCCAGAGCCTAGCAGAATGCCTAAAAATTTCGTAGAATAAATGATGATAACCTATTTATAACAAAGCCTTTTTAACCAGTGTCCATTTAACATTAATTGTCAGATCAACCAGCGCTTCTTCCCATTTTAAACATAGCCTGAGGCTCACAGCCTCTGAACACTCATAACTGAGATTGTTTTTATTATTAAAAAAGCTATTGCATTTTCATACCCACCAGTTAAATTGTATGTTCCTAAGAATTAGGTGTCTTGGTTCCAAAACCGTTCATGCGTACTGTACTTATTGTTGCAACTATTTAATTTAAATATTACATAAAGAAATGAAATGGGAGTACAAAGAGTTACGTCAACAAAAACTATTTTGAAGGATTGCAACAAGGCGAATTGTTAAAATAATTACTGCAAAATAGGTGTGGGATAGGCAACTGTGACTGATTAGGAGAAGGGGGTGGAAATTATAAAGATACAGAGGAATCCTCTACTCAGATGACTTTAAATTCTTGTCCACTGTAGAGAAATTGAAACTGGAAAACAGATGATGCCTTATGGGCATGGTCTATGAAAGACAGATGATTTAGAATTATAAACAGGGTATCTATACTCAAAAAGAAGATGGACCTTAAGCAAAAGATTGACACTAGAATATACATGCATATATTTACAGTGAAATGAAGTATCTTCATGTATCATTTTTATGATTCCCTGTTTCAACCAACTTTTTAATTTATCAACCAATTAAGAGATCAGATAAGAGGTCTTCTATAAGGCAACCATTTAAAGATGGTTACAAAGAAGCTGCATATTCAAAATTTGGGGACACATATAGAAAAACTCTTCTCCAGAAATTACTGACCTTATTTCCCTTACATTATTAAAACTAGAGATACTACGGTAAAGATTATTTCAAGATGGGAGCTGAGTGCATATATCTTTAAATGTTTTTAAAGGAACAAATCCACAATAACAGTTACAAACAGAAAGAATGCCACCAGCTCCTGGGAAATTTTGAGGAATTCCTGAAAGATAGGAAGCAGATGGAGTCAGAATGTCAGAGAAACAAAGCTGGAGAAGACAACAGTTCAAAACATACAGATGAGAAAATTACTCTTAAAAGCAATTTCACATGTAAACAAAGCACAGAGTCAACAAACAAGAGGACCTCAGAAAATAATCAGAGAAATTGAAGCACCAGATTTTGAATAACTAGGCCGATTTGACCCCTCTTATGCCCACTTATGCTAAGCCACAGGCAATAGCTGTGGTTCCTCCAAATAGCCTTTCTTTAACTCCCTCCAAAGTCTGGGTCCCTAAAAGGTGAGCGACCTTCCAGGCTACAGCTCTCAACACTGTGATGGGAGTGCAGAGAAAAACAGAGTAAAGCCTAAAGGAATGTCACCTTCTGTAAGGAAACCAGAGAAAGAAGTAAACAAGGAGAGCAGTAGACTTCAGCCTCTTGTGCTAAAGCCTAAGTACAAGACTTTCTGAAGTGTGAATTTTTGGTATAAAAGACTCCCAGGATAAACACTGTACCTAGAGAAGTAGAGCAGTAACCCAACTAATTTAAGACTATGGAACGCACAGGGTGCTCCCACACTGTGGCAGACCATATACCTAACCTCCCATATAGTTGTCAGAGGAAGCTACTTTAATCGGAACGTGTCTTCACAAACAATTAAACATTGATTATCATGTGCAAATATGAACAATCAAGATTCACTGAAGCTTTGAGGAAAACCAGCACCACAAAAAAGAGGTGCCATAATCACCAAGTAAAAGAACACCCAAGGCAACTGAGTTAAAAGAACAAACAGGAGACAGTTTATATACAATATATAGGTATAATTCATATCCTTAGAGAGGTTTTAGTTAATATTGCATGCATAAGACAGTAACAGGATTCTATGAAAAAGAAACAATTGGAGATCTTAGAAAAACATGATCACAACATTTAAAAAATAACAACTCAATAAATGTGTGTAGTGGTATACCAGATATAGAAGACAGACATATAAGCTGGAATGTCTCCCTAAGGGACACTCTTGGAATGTAGAGAAAAAGGACAAAGAGATGGAATACATGTTTAAAAAAAATAGTGGAGAGATATTTACACTATGTATAGCATTATTTCCATCTTAATTTGATGATTATAGCCACCTGGTAAGATAGATTTAATTATTATTGTTCATTTTGCAGATGGGGAATCAGAAACCCAGAACACTGTAACAGAGCAAGTCAGTGGCACTGCCCAGTCCAGAACTTAGGTCTCTTCAGTTACAGGCCAATATTTTCCCCTCTCTGGCCCTAAACTGGATGACTGTTGAGCTAGGATCACTGGAAAACACCTGCTTTAATACAGTATAATGCTGAGGACATCTAAGAGGAGGGCATGAGCACGGCTGTATCCCAAACAAAGTCAAAGAGACTAAAGACCCAGAGAAAGCTGCTAGAGTTGGCAACTGATAAACCTTGAGACAGATTTCATCAGGGCTGTGGTTTTCAGAAGTCAATAGTATTGTATAATATTGTATAATTGGGAGCTTATGAATCTACAGAATTTTGGGCCTCATCTCCAGAAATTATAACTCAGTTGGTATGAGTGGTTTCAGAATCTCCATTTTAACAGGTACCCCAGGTAATACAGAAGCAGGTTCAAAACTGAGAGGACAGAGTTAAAAATATAGACAGGCTAAGTCAGGTAGAATTCCCAGGGCAGAGCACCAGAATGGATAAGCAGCTCTGGAGATCTTTAGATTCTCCTCAAGACTAGCTAAGAACTGATCAGCACATGCCTATGAGGAAATTGATCTTGGTTGGGGAAAATAATCACCAAAGCAGGTGGAACAATTTTTGGAGATTACACAAGACCAAGAAGAGTTCATGTTCTCACAAACTAGAATGGAGGATTTTCAGAATACACAGGGCATTAAGTAGAGCACTCAGAAGGGTACTGATTGATAGTGGAACTAAATTAGTCCTAGATCAAATAGCATTCTTGTCCCATCTAACAAAGCAAATAAAGAAACGTTGAAAGGATCAAAATGTCTCCAAGTAACTTAGCTGCATCCCAAAAGAAAGCTCAAGAATATTGAAAGATATATTCCTATTCAAAAAGATAAACTCATTAAATAAGAGATTACCAGACAGGCAAAGAAACAGGACTTAAATGAGGATAAAAATTAATTAATGGAAACAGACTCAGAAATTACAGATGACAAAATTAGTACATAAGGACATAAAAATTCTATTATTATAACTATATTCTATACATTCAAGAAGGTTGAAGGAAGTATTATGAGCAAGTTAAAAGAGACAGGGAAGATACAAAAAAAGAAATAGAACTTCTGGAGATGAAAAATACAATGTCTGTAGGGTAAGATTAACCATGGATTAAATATTATAGTAAAAGTTAGTGAACTTAAAGATTCAGCAACATGAACTATCAAAAAAAAATGAAAAACAGAGAGAAAGAAGACAGAAAGAAATGACTAGAGTATCAACAAAGTGTGGAACAACTTTGCACATTTATGTATAATTGGGTGAGGGTGGGTGGTAAAAACATATTTGAAGAATGGACAAAAATTTTCCAAATTAGATAACAACAATAAAACCACAGATCCAATAAGTTTAATGAACCCAAGCACAAGAAATCTGAAAAAATTACACTAAGGCCTAACATAATTAAGTTGTTTATAATCTTAATAAAGAGGAAACTTTTAAAAAAATTTTTATTATTGAAGTATAGTCAGTTTACAATGTTGTGTCAATTTCTGGTATACAGTATAATGTTTCAGTCATACATATACATATATGTATATATTCCTCTTCATAGAGGAAATCTTAAAAGCAGCCAAGGGAAAAGAAAAAAAGAAAAGACACATTGCCTACCTACAAAGGAGCAAGGATAAGAATGACAGTAGATGTTTCATTGCAGACAATGCAAGCCAAAAGAAGACAATGTTGAGAAACATCTTTAAAAGTACTGAAAGAAAAATAATGAGAAGAATAAGGACTTCCTCACCTTTGTGTCAGAACCCAAAATAAATGCCCAGAGCGTAGTCTGGGTGCAATAATTCTCTGATGAATGAGTGACTACATGACTCTTTTTCCTCCAATCAATGATTGGCTTAAGGGGTATAGTTGTGTTTTTACAAGTAAAATAATCAGAATTGGGAATAAAATTGTAAATTTGAGCACAATCAATCACTTTGTGTAGTTTTGCAATGCTATTTTTATATGTAAGAAAAATCTTCAAAAGCCATTAAGTTATAATCCAAAGAGGAAAAATGTAAATGGTGCGTTGAAGCAAGAAAATGTAACATTCTTTTAAACTGTTCTCCAAAATGGGGAGTGGTTAACGCCAAGGGAAAGTCTCCACTTCCATTCTGACTTTCAGCTAAATTCAGTCCTGTTTTACCTCCGGCTGGGTGAATTTTCTGTCCTTTCCTCTCTCTCCTTCATCCTCTTCACTGGGCCCTTTCTCCCATTAAAGTCACCAGAAAGCAGACGGATGTCCATGGAAGCAAATCCCCGGTGGGTTCCAGGGTTTCCAAAGTTGTTGTTAACCTGTCTCAGAGTCCAGATGGCAGGGTGCAAAATCTCACAAGCAGCCCAGAGGCCCGGCAGTGGAGTTTCAGCCCTGATGAATAAATCATGCTCCTCCACTTAGTATTCCGGCCCTGGGTACTGGGTAGCATTTGTCACTTACCTCAGTCCTGAACATTTTGTCCTAGAGCTGCAGATATTTCTAATGATAACGTTCTTTATGAACAGCCTGTATGCAATACTTGGGTCTTCCTGGGTATGTGTACATCTGTGCCAAGAGCCAGAAACGCATTTGAAACTTGCCCTTGGTAAAATCACCCTGACAGTGACAGAGCCTCCCACATGCCCTTCTCTGAAAGGATGCATTTGGCTCAATAATAATTAGCATCAATTATGGGAGAGTTCTTTGCGAGGACTGAGCCTGGCTTCCCAGGCTGCAGGTGCAGAATTATCCCCATGACCTTTTGCTCCACGATCGGTCATTGAGGAGAGGGGTGGGAGCCGTCAGGAGGGAATCACAGGCCTGTTCATCTTCCCTAAGAATCATTGTCTGGCCTCTGCTATTCATGTCAGCAGCAGCATTCTCCTCTTGGGAAAACTACAGGACAGGCTGAGAAGCCTCGTCTACGTACTTGCCGGCTGGAGCCTTGCGAATGGACACCTGGTTTTATTTTCTGTGTATCTTTATCCTCATTCTTAAAGAAAGAAAATCCACTTTATTACAAGGAACAAAAACATAATGGAAAGAAACCCAGGTGGCTGGAGTCTGACGGACAGGCTAGGACATCAGGAATAAGATGCCGACAAGGGTCCTGTGTTTCCAAACGGCAGCATCTGACTGCCAGTGCCCGTGTGAAGCCTGCGGCATGTTCAGGGGACACCCCCCAAAGGTAGTGAAAAGCTATTCCCCACTTCACTCACATGCTCCAGGTAATGCAGGTATTCCCACGTGCTGCAGGAAGCCTGTCTTTCGTCTCAATTGTTTTAAGTTATTGCTTCATATTCATAAGCAAAGAATGAAAGAATATTTAAAAAGCGACTGTGACCAGCTATTATTCCTCTGATGAACTCTTTTTAGAATTCTGTAAGGCTGAATCCTTTCCCAGCTCTTTGCCATTTTGGGTGATCAACAGAACTCCTACTTAAGCACTTCTCAGTTTCTGCATTCTTCATGGCACTTTAGTCATCATTTCATACTTTAGATACAATGTTGTGAGCCCTGTCTTCCCTCCCTGGAAGTTCCTGGAGGGCAGAGTCAGCATCTGATCCATGCTCACCTCCCTCTCCGCTCTTCCCAAAGGTAGCTGGCGGCTGCGGTCTAAGAGGAAGCACTCAGCAGCCAGAAGGATGGCACCAGTCAACCCCAGCCTGCTCAGCCCTGGATTCCAACTGTTAAAATTGGGGCTAATTAGATCCACCTCACTTCCTAAACGTCACTATTTGAAAGTCATCTTCTCAGTGACTTTCATTAGCAGAAATGTCAGACCCCTAACATTGCATATGGCCCTTCCCACTTTCTCTGTTCCTTAATACTTACCCCTGACTAAAATTCTCCTTAGTTCACTTAGTTATCTTGATTACTGTCCATCACCCCTCAGAATAAAACACCGTGATGGCAGAGGTGTCTGCCATTCTGTTACTACTTTCTTCCCAGCAGCTAAGCAGGGCCTGGCAGATAGTAGACCCTCAATAAATATTTGTTTAATTAATTAATTAAAGAAAAGAGATGTAAATTATCAGTCTAGCTTAGGCACTTACTCAAAGTGATTCTGCTGAGTGAATGAACCAAATTAAATTCAACAAAAATATCTATGCATTTGTGAAAAGTTCTTTGATAAGTCAAATGTTTAGTAATGTTATATCTACTAGGGTTTTAGTAACTATATCTAATAAAACAAAACAGAAACATATTTTTTCCTAGCTGAAAGATACTCAGAGTGGTGTTTGTATTACTAATGGCATTAGCTAGAGGGGGAAAAAAAGACCCAGATTAAGTACAAATTTTAAATATTACTTACTGATTTGTTTGCAAAAAGTCATAGCAGATACACAGGTGGATGCAAGGACCATCTGACAATAATTTGTCTTCATGGTCACAGCTTCCAATAGACTTAGGTTTGATTGTCTCGCACTCTCCACTCTGCCTGCCCTGTTTCACTACATCTGCTGTCATCAGAGTAACACTTCATAAATCAAGCCTGAAATATCTTGCTAGAGCATGTTTGGCAAAGTCCCTTCATGATCTAGTTAAACCACCTCTAGGCAGAATAATGGCCTCCCCCCAACATGTCCACATTCTAATCCTTGAAACCCATGATCATTGCCTTTCATAGCAAAAGGAACTTTGCCGATGTGACCTGGAGATGAGATGATCAGCCTGGATTATCCAGGTGGGCCCAATCTAATTGCAAGGCTTTGATTAGAAGGAAATGCAACGATTGAAGAGTGGTGAGATAGATGTGAAGGCAGAGGGGAGCCTCGAAAAGCTAGAAAAGCCTAAGAAATAGGTTTTCCCACAGCCTGGCTGGCACCTTGATTTTAGCTCAGTAAGACACATATCAGACTTCCGATCCACTGAACATTTATTAAGATAATAAACATGTATTGTTTTAAGCTACTAAGTTTGTGACGATTTGTTACAGCAGCCATAGAAAACTGATACACTACCTGTTCTGGCCTCACTCCCCACCACGTCCCTCTATGCTCTGTACACTAATAGCTAGACTGTCTAGTCACTGTATCAAAAATGGAGCACTGGAATGAGAACAGAGCCTTCCACGATTTATTCTTACTGTTCCCTTCATTGGGTGTCATGCTTTTACCTTTAAAAGTCTCACCCACCCAGACTGGATCATCTCCAAGTCCAAGTCAAATGTATTCACTCCTCTCTCACTTCTTCACTGAGTTCTTCCACACTTGTGTAGCATTTTGGTTCCCTTTGCCTTGTATTATATTTACTTTGTCCTCAAAGGGCAGGGCCTGTGTTTTTCATCTTTGTATCCCTAGCTCAGAATCAGACACATAATGCCCACGTGATATATTTTCAATGATTAATTAATTGCAGAACAAGAGGCTGTCTGTTTATTCCCCTCATCTTTAGAAAGATTTATAGGGTATAGTTTTACTCAATTGTCATCTGGGCTTGATAGAGAAACAGCCTTAGATGCACATTAAAGGATAGATGGTAAATAAATATTCCCAGGTGTCAGGAAGTAAATTCAGTATGAGATCCTGTAAGTGGGTGGAAATGCTTACAGAAAACAGCTTGAATGACTCTGAATTACTATCAAAAAAGAAAACAAAATACATAATATAATCAAAGACAGAAAAACTGAGTAAGTAATAACACAGGTGGCTGGTGACACAAATCAAAGAGAAGAGGACTAGCTTCTAAAGGTAAAAATAAAAAGGTAAAGAATCAGGAAGTCTCTTACCAATGAGAATGATAATAGACACTGAAAAGCACACACACACACCCAAAAAAGGATGAGAACATTGACAAGACATGAAAATGGTAGATGTCTTAGTTACTCACTAGACAAAAAAAACCCACTGCGCAAACAGAACATTTAACTTATTTTTCCTTTCATTCAACAAACATTATTTGTGTGCCTGATATTTAAAAAATATATTGGTAATCATTTCTGGGGACATGAAATTTAAAAATATACTTCTTGCTGTAAAGGTGCTCACAAAATAGTAAGGCTACAGGGTGATACATATGGAATAGGTATGAACATGGAAGAGGGAAGCACAGTTATAATCAATGGAAGTGCTTGAGTATTGGTTATGTGTATTAGGATTGTTTGGGTTATAAGTCATAGAAAACCTAACTCAAAACAGATTGAGGAAAGTGAAAATTTATTGACTTCTATAACCGAAAAGCTCGTGGGTGGAGCTAGCTTCATGCATAGCTGGATGTAGGGCTCACATAATATAAAAAGACCCTAGTCTTTCTATATCTGCTCTCTTTCAGTGGTTGGCTTTGTTTTCAGGCTCCATAGGAAGCAAGAAGGCTTCCATTTTCTCTCAATTTTATTTCCAATGTAAGCACAAGTATATTCTTCAAGAATTCCAGTCGAATGTTACTAGATAGCTTTGGCTCTGATTAGGTCTTCTGTTCATCTTTGAACAAATTGCTATGGCTAGGGGAAAGTCATGCTCTGTTTGACCAGATATGAGTGATGTTCCCACCCTGATTCAGGGGAGCAATCAAGTCTACCTGAAGTACGGGGCTGAGAAAGGGAGTAGAGGTGGTACCCAGATGAAATTCAGGGTGCAATTACCAGCAGAAGGGAGAACAATTGTAGCATAATAATAATAAAAAATAGATGTCCACAAAGTGATGGAAGCAGAGAGAAAGAATAATAGGGGGAAATGGGGAATACATTGTCAAGAAAAAAATCAGCAAATACAATAATTCTTGAGCTGAATCTTGGATGACAAGTAAGAGTAAGCTAGCTGAACGTGCTCCCCACTCACCCCAGATGTGAAAGGTAGGTAACAAAGACTAAGGAAGGTCACTAAGATTGAGGTGATATAGTTTTGCTTCCATAGGGGTTTTTCTTTTAATGTGGATCAAGGGTCAGACATCTGTTTTGCTCTGAGGTGAAGAAAAAGATTCCCTTAACCCCTCTATTATTTATCACTGACCAATACAAACAAAAAAAGAACTGAGAAGTATGCAATTGTTAAAAATAATTTGTTTTTCAACATGCAAAGAATCAAACTCTCTATTTGTAGATATATGGTTATATGCCTGGAAAACCCGAGGAGACATTACTCTAATTTACAAAAGCAACACAGAAGGGGGAAAAAAACCTAGGAATAAATTTAAGAAATGCTTAACGCCTGTATGAAGCAAAATTCTGAAACACTGAAATACCTCAAAGTAGACTTGAGCAAATAGAAAGACATTCTCTATGCTTGGATAGAACACCTTTGCATAATAAAGATACTGATTCTCCCAAGGTTAATTTCTAAATTTAATGTAATGCCAAAAAAAATCAACTTTTGAGGGGAGGATGAAAATAGACAAGATGATTTTAAAGTTTGCATAGAATATTAGACAAAGAAGAGTGGCCAGCAAAGCTCTGAAAGAAACAACCAGCAGAGACTAAACCAACTAAATATTTAAATAGATTATAAATATTTAATATTTAAAATAGTCTCATACTGACATGTAGACAAAGAAAGACTAATGAGACAAAATGGAAAGTCCTGAAATAAACTCAAACATAAATGATATTTAATTTTCTAATAAATGTAGCCAACCAGTAAACAATACTGGGATGGGTCTCTCCTTCCCACCACACATTAGATTCAATTCCTAATGCATCAGGATTGGAATGTGAAAAACACTGAAGCACAAGAATACTAGAAGAAAATATGGGGTAATGCCTTCATAAAAAAGATAAAGGATCTTCCAACTGACTTGAAACTATCCATAAGCCACAAAAAGAAAATTTACAAATTTAATATAAAATGTTAAAAACTACTACTATGTCAAACAAAAAAGCAGCAAATTAAAAGTTAAACAAACAAAACTCTACATTTGCTATTCTATCATAGACTAAGTGCTAATCTCCTAAATTTATAAGGAAAAGACCAAAAACCAAGTAGAAAAATGGTTAGAGTACAGTTCATATCGAACTCTGAAATACAATGGCTCTTAAACATCAAAAGATGCTCAACTTCACTTGGAAAAAGAAAACTGAAGATTAAATCTACAATATATTACCACTTTTTCATCTATCAAAATGGAAAATATTTGAAATTTTGATTAGCACTTTTGGAGATGCTATTGGCAAACAACCAGCCTCATACACTGCTGGCGGGATGCCCTTCAGAGAACAAGTGGGCAATTGTTTTCCATATTACAAATGTGTGTGCTCTTGGACACAGCATTATCACCTTCAAGAGCTCAGTTTATGTAAGTGAAAATGCCATGCCTCAAAAGTGACATATTTCAGAATCTGTAATAGCCTAAGTTCAGCTACAATCCAAATGGCCAACCAAAGCACACGGGTTACACTCTTTAAGTGACTTATCAATTAAATGTAATGCAGCTGTAAAATACAAATCAAGGCACACTTCTGTCATGCTCTGGATATTCAGTGAAAAATGAAAGCTATAAAACAAAGGGTAGCATGTGCTACGTAAAGTAAGATGGAAAATAAGAGTACATGATTATTTTTTAACAGAAAACATTATGGGTTGTTTTTCCTTTTTTACTTACACAACTCATATATGAACTCATTTTGGCAAATTTTATTTTCTTAAAAGTATCTTAAGTATTTATTAAAATACCCTCAATATTACTATGACTCAAGTATGTGTGTTTATTTTACAACCGACACTTGCAGCTCCTTGTCGTAAACTTACCTACCTCTTACCTTTTCCTACTTACATCATGGAGACACTAGCAGAATACTTTGTACACATCAAAAAATTACAGAATCAATACTATTAATACCAAGTACAGTGATAGCTCCAAGTTATAAAGTGCCCTCTAGTTTCAATATTTTACATTTTACAAATGTAACTCTTTTTAATTCTTAAAACAATCTTCTCATGAGTCAGTTGGCTGAGGGGCAGGTCAGTCACCAAGCTGCAGAAGTGGAGAAACTGCAGATTTGGGAGGTTAGTCCACCCCAGAGCCTGTGTCCTTCTGTCCCCATCACCCTTTATCCTTGTCTCTTCCGAGGGCTCAAAAAACATGGTTATCTGTTGTTTGAGTAAAGGGATAAATAAGATTTTGCATTGTAAGGGAACAGAATTGAGAGGTTGTCACTCAATCATGCTCCCAATCCTCGGGAGCCATACAAATGTAAACAATTAAAATGCAACTTTTCCTGAAAGAGCTTGTCAGTCAGAAATCTTTTGTTTGAAAACAAACTGGCGTAAGAACAAAAGGGAAATATGAGTTCACATTATCTAAAAAGTTCCAGGGGTAGATTAGACATGGCGAGCTCCGGGGTCACAAGTTGCTCTTCCCCTTGTGCTGTTCCACATGCGCTCTGTCTCCATCCGTCTCAACTCTGCCTTTTCCTAGGCTGACTTTATTCTCAGTCTGACTTCACTGTACCTGAGGGACCACAAACCAGTCTATAAAATCTAACTTTTCTTTCCTCTGTTCACCATTCAGAGGTGAGTTTGACTTTCTTATGACTTTACATGACATTTTATTTTATCTTTATAACTTGGAGCCACATGTTTGCAGAGGAAACGTAATATGTCAGTGAATTTCTGCAGAGCAGGGCCAGAGAGGGCAGATAAAATAAAAACAAAACCTTAGGTTCCATATAAGGAACTGAATATATAAGGGTAATGCAAATTCTTACTAAACCAGGGGGAAAAGAAGTCATTTTTCTTAAGCAAACTTGCTGAAATCATTAACTTTTAAATGCCACCCCAGCAGTTTCATGCATTCAGCTCATTTGTTGAGGCCACTGGAAAAGAAAATTGAAATATGCCAGCTACCATCAAAAGAAAAGGGGAAGACAAGTGTGGATGGCATGAACTTTGGCTGCCAAGTCAAAAGTTCCTCTCTCTGTGTTGTTATTTGTTTTCCTTCTTTGCTATGAAAAAAAAAAATTACTAGTTTGAAAGCCAATTTGGAACAACTAGTGGAGGGTAATTCCATCCATTATCTGAATTTAAAATCAAGAGGGAAACTATTGACGTATAAAGACCTGACTGCGAAAACTAGATACTTCCCCCACTGAGACATTTATGGTGAATCTTCTCCCTCAGGATGAGACCTCCATTGCCCCAGACACAGATATCATGAATCCACTTAGAGGAAATTTCTTTATTTCCTTCCCCTGTATATACCTAGGACACTACCTCCTAGAGTCTCCTGTCCATTTGTAGGACAGGGGTTGGTGCCTGAGATAAAAACACAAAGTCAGTTAGAAGGAACCAAATCTGTATTTCTAGGAGGAAAATTCATAAGGTGACTGACTGGTTGCAGTTTACCTGGAACTTTCCCAGTTTTAGCTTTAAGGGTCCTGTGTCCCAGGAACTCCCTTAATTCTCAGCAAACCATTCTCTATCCTTTAACTGCAATTTGTGTGCGATTCGAGGCAGAGATTTGAGCTCATAAAAGCAGAAAGTGCAAAAGAATTGAAGTGTGCATAGTAATTATAAGAGCTGTGCACAGCAGTATGCTGGTAAATATTAACAAATGGCTTCCCTGTGATGGAGGGTGCAGATGTGTGGTGTTGACCGACTTCCATGGTCTAAACACTCCTACCATGGCCAATGTCAAGCTGCCAACGTGCGGTCACTGAATGTGAGTCGAGGATACAGGGCAGCAGTGCATCCTCACAGAGCATTTCTACTTTATGGATACAACAGACACAAGTAACCTCAGGCACACAGGTAATGGTAAACTAAAAAAATATTCAAAAGAGATGGTTTGAGTTTTTACAGATTTTAAGTTTATGGAATTTAATTTTTTTTATGTCTGCCCATAACAACCAGCACTTGAAAATTCAACAATCAGTTGATTATGTAAGATTATGAACCCACTCCAGCACGCGCTATACATGTCTACTTAAGTTTGCATAAGTTAGCCCCTAGTAAATGACACATGGTGTGTTTCATCAAGTGAGATGCAGTCTTGCCATGGTGGGAGGTCATATACTACAGGAGGAAAATGAGCTGAACCCCAGCCCTGAGATGTGTTAGCCCTGGGACCTTAGACAAATGACTGAACCTTTTCATTTTCTTTATCTTAAAATTAAGGGTTAGGGAGTAAAAATGATACCTAACTCACAAAATGTTTATAAATCAAAATAATTCATGTAAAGGACCTGATACAATGCCTAACACAACATAAGAATCCAGTAATGATGCTGATACCATCTTCCTCCTTCTCTCCCTAAGGCTTTGCTTTGCAGTCTTTACAACGTCTAGAGGAAAAATAAATTAACCAAGGGAACAAACAACAAAACCCCTTTGGGCCTGATAAAGAAAAGTCCTTGACCCAGGTAACCTCACCCAGATTATGTCTTTTGTGTGTTGTTGTGTGTCTTTGTCCTCCATATAAGAGCAATAACTAGAATCACCTAGAATTGTTTGCTTCACAGGAGCAATTACTATTTAAGTGAAGCACCCCTTACATCAACGTGCAGATAGGAAACAATGTTCCCTGAACCTTTTGAAAGGACTGGGTCTTGAATTTGGGTCAACTGGAGTGTTGTGTATGGCTTGTAGGTAGGTGTGCACGAGAAAAAAGAATCTTCAAAATATTAACACGTCAAAGAAAATCCATGATTCACACTGAGAACGTCTTCTATAGATCCATTTTTATCCACTTTGTATTAATTTCCTGCATGAGACGACAGGTTGATAATTAACCTATAAACTATCCCTAAAGAAAGAAAAATGTAAATTTATGCACCAAGTGTATAAAAATCACTATTAATTCAATACTAGACTGTTTTCTTTTTCATTAAAAAACGCCTTACTTTATATTTAGCTACTCAAAATACCACGAAGTCACGACATACATCAGTATCTATTGTACCAGCTGCTTCAATGTGACTAAGAATTTCTGTATAAAGAAAACCTCAAATGGGTCCATCTCAGCCTTAGCCACAGGAACACGTTTAAAGAATGGAAATATCTTTTAGAGCTGACAGTTTTACCTTTGTGTTTGGTTTTCACTCTAGTTGACATAACCAACCAGATGTCATCAGCCCCTCCCATCGCCAAACTACCTGGGAGCAGCTTGCAACCTACTTAACCCTACTTCTCCTTAAACATATTCTACCTGACACTGCCAGCACCCAAACCCAAAACCCACAAACAGAATTAGCTTTAATAAAATAATAAAAATACTGGTATTACTACTGGAATACAGAAATAGTTTCTAAAATTTACTACCTAAATAGAGAACGATGATTCTATGTAATATTTCTCGGTGACCACACCTCCACTCTCTCTTTTACTAGTGACTTCTTGTTCTTTCACTGTCCATTGGCTAGCAGCAAAATTTGGGCCTCAGAAATTAGAAAAGGTAGGACCCTAAAGAGTCAGTATTTCCAAATACCAGTAAGTTTGTATAAAAAATATGAATTTTTAAAATGTGGTTCACAACGTTAGCTAAATCCAAATGTTGCTGAGTAGTTCCTCTCTGGAAAGAGTTACGTAGGATTGGTTAAGGTTGGTTTCGTTTTTAACAAGCTGCCTCCATCTGTGTCTGTGCACCTCAGAATGTACCTGAGTCCTGTCCTTGTGCACGTCTCCCTGTAGGTGCGAGAGTGTGAGGGTGTGTGAGGGTGTGTGAGGGTGACATGACTTGTTTCGAACCTCACAAGGCAGAAATAGTAATTTCAACTAAAACAATTCATTTGTGGTGTTCCGATTATGGGCCAATCCCACTTCTGGGTTCTGGGTCTCATGTTATAAAAATGAATCAAACATAAAATCAGCACTAATTGTGTTTATAACCTGTTCGCAAAACAGACATACACACACACATAATTATAATTCAATCTGCTAGTCTACCTATATTAAGACAAAGGAATGGACATGCTTTTTTCTGTGGTGGCATGTACTGAGGCAACTTGGAAGCCTTTTTATATTTAAAGGACGTCTGAGTTGAGTCCTACAAGTTAAGATCTCAACAAGCGAAGTCAGGATAAAGAGAGTAAAGGGTGACCAGGACTGAGCAACAAAGCCACAGGCAGAAGTGAGTAAAGTGCACAGTGTCTTCAGGGAACAGAGAGGGACCTGGAGCTCTGGGAACAAGGTCCACGTGGGCAGCCAGAGAGCAGAAGGCTGACTGCTGGGCGCTTGGCTGCTTCACGAATCCTGGGATTCAATCTTGACATGGTGGGAGATTTGGGAAACGACACAGTCAGATCTATGTTCATGAACCACATGGACAGCAGTATAGAGGAGGGGCAGCCAGGGCGAGAAGCTGCAGATAGGCAAATCAGTTGGAAGCCATTTGCAAGCTCCCAAACCCAATACCGACAAATAGCATTAACTTTAATTAAGTAATCAAAACATCATCCTTAAACTAGAAAAGCTCTGAAGTGGGGTGGTAACCAGGAGATTGTAGGAGAGAGAGAAAGCTGAGAAACTTTCGTGTCAATGTTGACAGCAGCTGGAGATCTATCAGATGTGCGTGTGTTAAAAACAAGTAGACAAACAAACAAACAAAACCCTGAGATGGTGCAGAGGTGTGTCTGTCTCAGATGGAGGCTGCTGGCACTAGTCCAGACAGGGAGCTTTAAGGAGCAAGTGTCTGGGGAAAAGACAGCATTCGGTCTGATCAAGTAGTTCATACACAGTAGTCTCCACAAGGTGCAGCAGCACATGTAAGTCTAATGCGCACTGTGCAATGCTCGCAGCCACCAGCACACTGAACAGCTCGGTGCAGCTCCTCTGTGCTGAGGTGTGGATGACTATAAAATACTGGCCAGCTTTCAAAGACTGGATGCAGAAGAAAGAAGGTAAAATACTTCATTAACAATTTGTAAGGTGATTACATGTTGAAATAATAATATTTTGGACATAATAAGCTAAAAAATATTTTACTAAAACTAAATTCACTTGTTTCTTTTTACTTTTTTTAAATGTGGCTGCAAGAACCTATTACCTTTGCGTATCTGTCTCATATTTCTCTTGGACAGTGCTGATGTCAGGAACTTTTAATAATACATTGAGTTAAAAAAAAAAACTCTCCTCCAAAAATATGATTCCTATGCCTGAATTGTGATCATTCTATGAAGATGACTCTTTCTGTCTTGTTTTTGTACGTAACTTTGTATCTCATATATGTATTAAATGACAACATGTTTATGTTACTGTGTGAAAGGATTCTGATTACCAAAATAAATCATAAGAACAAAATCTCTTAAGACTTTCAGAGAAGGGTGAAAATAAAATAGGACCAGAAGTTTCCAGGAAGCAGGTGGGGTGGAAAGCACAGGGGATTTAGAGGAAGGGCTGTGGTTCTACTACCTGCTTTCCATGTTGCCCCCATGACCTTGGTAAACAATGATCCCTCTGATCTCACCGTCAAACTGCGAAATAGTAAGGCAGCCCCATCCAACTCCCATGACTTGATGCTACCATTTCATGAAGCATGAAGAACTTCGTCAGATTTATAAACACTGAGAACATCTGACTAGACGAAAAGGATGGAATTCCATAGGGGGTAAGCAGGTGAGTGTTTACAGAGGCATCAACTCCAGAAGGAGCAAAACTTTTAGGAGGAACGTAAGATGCCTTAAGACCAGGCATCTTAAGGTAGATTTATGGAGGAAGAGTTTGAAAACATTTGGAGGCAAACCATAGAGCACTTCTAATGCCAACCTAAGGAAACAGAACTTACCCTCAACACCTTCTGCCCTTTAAAAGCATTTGGCACTCTCTGGAGACATTTGGTTGTCTCTAGACAACTAGAAAAGGAAGGACTGCCATTGGCAGCAAGAGGGTAGAGGCCAGCCATGCTGCTGAACATCCTACAGAGCACAACTCCTCAAAGGGATGAAGCACCTGGCCCAAAGCATTGAAAGCACCATGGTTGAGAAATCCGGCTCTTAGGGAACAGGGAGGGATTCCTGATAGATGACTCAGTCAGTGGACAGATCTCTCCCCTGAAATCCAGGCTCATCCCGTCTCCTGCCTCTTTGATGTGTCCACTCCAAGGGCTACATGATAGCATAGATTTACTATATACAAACAAACCTCCTCATTTCTGTCCCCATACCTGCTCCTCTGGTGGCCTCTGCATTTCTACTGATGGCAATTCTATCCTTCCAGTTGTTTAGGCCAAAATCCTTCACTGTGTGACCTTAAAAATATATCTAGAAACCAACTTTATTCTTGTGCTTTCTACTCTGGAGTGGTCCTCTCTCTTCATATCACTGCAGTCACTATCTAACTGGTCTCTGCATGCCCACTCTTGCCCCCAGAATCTATTCTCATCCGAGTCATAGGGATCATCATTCTAAAATGCCAGCCAGACCACATTACTCCACACATCCTCCACAGGCATCCCATTTCACTCAGGGCAAAAGTCAAAGTCCTTAAACTGGCCTATGATGGTACGTCAGGAGATTCAAACTCTTTCTGCACAAGGCCAAAGGGTAGTAAATATTTTATGCTTTATGGGAAAAAATGGTCTCCACCTCAAATACTTAACTCAAGGCAGCACTAGACAAAATGTAAGTGAATGGTTGTGGCTGGTATTCACAAAACCAGGCCATGGCCAAGATTTGGCAAGTCGGCCAGTTTCCCAACCCCTGTCTAACAGTCTCTCTTCCTGCTTTATTTTTCTCCATAGCACTTGCCACCATCTGCCATGCTGTGTATCTACTTGTTTATTTTACGCCTCCTCTAATTAGGATATAAGCCACAAGAGGGCAGGCACATTGTCTCTTTTCTTTGTGCAGTCTCTAGTACCCATAACAATTCCTCGTGTATAACAGGCATTCAGTAAATAATTGTTAAATGAACGGAATGAGCGAAGATGAGGATGAAGATGCAGTCATGCAAGAGATCACTGGCCTGCTGATAAGTCACTGCACATGCACAAAGAGAACTAAAACATACAGTCCACCGCCCATACTGTGATGCCCCCATCTCATTACACTGGGCAAATACTTCCTAACACCACCATTTCAATTTCTTAGTCACGAGGGTAACTGTAATTAGGATAACAGAAGGATTTTTCTGTTTCTGTCACACTGTATTTTTTTCAAAGCCACTCTCAGTATCTATTATTTTGTTTCATCTTGACAAAAGTTCCATAAGGAGTCAGAGAAAATTTTTAGTATCCACATCACTAATTAAAAAGACAAGACTGTGGACTGAAATAAAATGTACAGCCTAAAAGCTGAGAGCTATGTTTTATTCAGTGGACTTTCTGAGGACTCAGCCTGGGATAACAGCCTTTCTGGCTCTAAGACATAACTGGCTCTGAGAGACTGCTCTGAAGAGGCAGGGGAGGAGCCAGGATATTAGAAGTCTTTACAACAAAGACCAGGTAGTCGGAACATCAAAAGATTATTATTAATTAAAGAAAACCAGACATCTCAAGTTAAAGAACTTAGCGCTTTCCTATGTATGGGAAGGTGCAAAGATTTGGGCTTAATGAAATCATTCCTTTGATATGCACCCTAGCTATCTAGGGCCAGCATCCTGTCCTTCCACATCATGAGTTCCCTCAGGGTACAGCGTTAGGGTGGCTGCAGAGGCCAGGCTGCCCGTTTGTCTGCATCCTGGGTTTCCTCCACTCACTGTCAGGGGTGGCACAGCGGCTGATGACTTGATGGCCACATCATTCTTTGTTTACTGATATGGTTTGTGATGTTTTTCGTTCACAAGACAAAGAGGTTAAACAACTTTCCGAGGGTCGGAGAATTAGCGAGTCCTTCACAGAACCGAGCCTAGAACTGAGTGATCACTTTGTCCTGATGCCTTTTTCTCCTCTCATACATCTGATTCTCAGTAGTCAAGGTTTTATGCTTCACAATAAAAGGGAATATATCCAGGGGAAAAATTGAGAAGAACTCTGTCCCCTGAGATACTTTTGCAAAGTTGTGGGAGAGAGCAAGGCAGTTAAATTCACCCATCCTTGAAAATAATAATCCTCTAGGCTTTAATAAGAGAATTATTGGGTGCTAAATGACAATTTGCTAGTGAGAATGAAGATTAAGGTACTATTTACTGGGAAGGTAGTAAAACCTTTTTTTAAAATAATCAAACTTTTAAACTTCTATGACCTTCATCTCTCTAGAGGCTCTCCCACTGGGTTTTGGCAGGGGTACTCACAGTCTGAAAACACTTCTGCATGGTCTTCCAGCTTCTTTCTTAATCAGGGGTTTGGGGAACCAGTGTCTGTTTTCTTAGTGGCAAAGAGGCAGGCAGGGAGATTTCTGAATTCCTATTCTGAGGTCAACCATATCCTAAGGGAGAAATGGAAATGTGAAACAAGGCTTTTCCAGCACAACATTCTGATTTATGACATTTGGTGTGTTACAGCTTTGTTTCTTTTGGAGATAGCATCAATGTAAATTTCATACAAACTCTCCTTATATCTTTCCAACTAACAGCTGAACGTAGCTTTTTAACACCTGAAATGTCATTTACATATAAAAGAACATCTCAACAGCTTCTGGTTTCCATCCTTGGAATCCTCCCTTTCATTCATTATCTCTAACAACATAGAAAAATCTTTATAATCAACAAATCCACCAGTGAGAAACTTATAATGGTGTCCTAAAGAATAAATTCCCAATTAGAAGTGCCTCACTGAGCACGGGAAAGAATCTGGAGCTGCCTCTGTGCTCAGCAGGAACACGATGGGGGGCATGGTGTGAAAGGGGTAAGTAGAAACACGATGCCACAAGTTTGTCATTCCAGAAGCACTGACCTATATTTTCAACCTTCTCTCTCATCACTCCCCTTCAGCTTGGCTTCCCTCCTGCTGCCAAAAACATTCTGTGGTCATGCTTCCCCTTCTCTACAAGATTGCTCTTTTCCTAAAATGCAGTCCCTCTACATACATACAGACAAGCACCTCTACAGATAAACAAGGTAACTTTTATTATTAGAGTGTGATAGGTACCTCCCTAAAGAACGGACATGATACAGTTGGCGGCACATCACCTTGGGTGGGGCTGGAATGAGGATGGAATAGACTTCACATGGCAGTTGTCACTGAGCTGAGTTTTCAAAGATGAGAGGGATGGTCCCCACAGATCAGGGAGGAAAGGACAGTGTAGACAGAGGAAGAAAGTTAAGTGCCCGAGGGCTCTAGCAACGTTCTACCTACTTCTCCAGGCTCTCCTGCCTCAAACCTCAGTGCACACATTGGTCTTTAACTTTCAATTTAGTGTTTCTTGTTACTTCCAAATACTTAAATCTCCATCTTTTAACTCCATAGCAAGTCTAAGGATTTGAATTTCTTTGAATCCTTCAAAAGTGCATTTCATATCATGAAGGATTAAATATACTTGATGCATAAAACTAACGATTAATTTTTTCTTTATCTGCTTATATTCTTTGAGTTCTTGGAGTTTGTAGCTGCCCATGGTAAAATCCAAACTTTTTAGCATGACACATAAAGTCCTTTCTGGTCTGGAGCAAACCTACTCCTTCAGCCTCATTTCCCCTCGTTCTCGAAGCTGCGTCCTTCCCTACTTACATTATCATCCCACAAACACACACTCATACACACCCCTTAGCCTATGATAATGCTGAACTACTTAACCTTCCTCAAGTTTGCCTTGGTTTTTCTTCATATATTCTTGACATTTCATAACTTCTTCCTTCTGTCTGTATTACCATTTCCTCCCTAATCTTTGGGGATCATCCCTCTTTTCATCCTTGAAAACTTCAGTTCAATGACAACTACTCTGTGAAATCCATTCCCTCCCCACCTACAGCCCCACCCAACACGGGGAGCCACCACCATACCATGTATGGTCTTCTATAGGCAGTCTCTACCATGCTCTAATAATAAAGGTACCTTGTTGGTGTGTCTTTCTGTCTTCCTAGACAATCAGATTCTTGATGTCTATGTCTTCTTCATCATTGTTGATCAGAAGTGTCTAACAAATGTGGAGCATTGTACAAAGTTCTAAAGAGAATTTTTAAAAAGTACAAATGCAGAAGCAAACGTTCTCCCTTTGGGGTATTTAAAAATTATTTAGCTGAGTTACGTAAGTATACATTAAGAATACTTATAAACAACTTGTATCAGTCAGGGTCCCATCAGGAGTCAGAAATCAGATCAGTACTCTGAGTAGAAAAAAGTAATATAAATAATTATTAATTCATAAAAGGAGGTTAACTACTAAAGGAACTAAAAAGAGAACTCTAAGCAGTTTAGAATTCCCAGGTACAAAAAAGCAGCTACTACCTCTCACTAGTAGTGGATAATCAGGGGACCCAAGAAACAGATTCAGATCTCTTCCAAGAGGGTGTGGTCTGAGAGCTCAACCAAAGCTACCATAGGTGTGGCCCATGAGAGGTGCCCAGACGCAGCCCCAGGTTGATGAAAGCGTGGCCTGGGAACGTGGCTGGAACTGCTGGACTCCCACACTGCACTGGCCAGTGGAGGACTGGAGCACGAGGGAAGTACCTGCCTGCCCTATCACCCTGCAATGTCCCTCTAGTGCCCTCTATTGGCAAAGCCTTGCATCATGCCAGCAGCAAAGGAAAACTGTTACAGGGTCCAGTTGCATTTTCACAAAGCGGGGCAAGGAAGGATTTGGAGCTGAAAGACAATAAATGGATCACTGACACAAGCTTCAAAGCAAAATTAAATAGGGCAAATTAATATATGATATAAAATGAATATTATATGGAAGTGCTATGGGCAGTTAACCCATCATATTTCATTTCTAAAAGAAAACTGTAAATGCCCTTTTGATTTTTTTATAAACCAACAAAATTTTAATGTAGAACCTTGCAAAAGTAATATTCCCTGGGTTCAGTTGATAACAGGTTTTTAAATCTCAGGGGTTAAACGCATTGCTTTTTCATTTTTCTTTTTTATTTTTTTTAAAGTTCTAATAAAAAGGCAAGTTTCTGTAACCTGAAATGAGGATTTTGAAGTATTTGAAATATTATCAGAATTGTCGTAGAACATCTTAACCAGAACCTGCAATAGAAAATATTTTTCACACAACAGAGTTACTTCTTTCCTCTACTGCTCTTCACAGTAGTAAGAGACAATGGAAGGCTAAAAAAACAATGGGAAGCAGAAACACATCAATTCGGTTAATTTTTGGCAGCGAAGCAATAATTTTATGGAATAAAATGAAAGAGCAAAACACATTTACATCATAAGATGAGACTAATCAAACTTATCTATTAGACACTGGGTACACTGGAGAGCCACAGCCTCTGCTCACTCCCCTGAAACCTAGGCTGCACAAACTATGCCTGCCCAATATCTGTGCTACTTCCCTTAAAGTGTTTCACTACCAACATGATTCAGATGTTGTGAGTGTAATTCTGCACACAGACTGTTTCATTTTTAGGATGTGTAATCTAGAAACATGAAAGCAATTCTGAGGATAACCATTGCATTCTAGACTTTGGAAGATGTGAAGAATGCTAAGAAATCTGTTGAAATGACTGATTGAGAAATGCAGCTCAAATTGAGTACCATATTTACTTAAATAGAAATGTAAAAATATTGTCAGACATTTGTTTCCAAGTGATATGACAGTACTAGAGACCTGACAGGCTATGGGGTGTGGCCATCAAAGGACTGGCATAACAGGCGTGACCTTCTGGCTGTACTTTTCCACGCAGACTTTAGCGGCAGGGACGATAACTATCCATGACATGGCTTCTCCTGGTTAGGTTTGTCTCCAGTCTAAAATAAACACCACACATCTTTAGTGTGTTCTTTCTCCTTATCTCCTCAACATCTGAAGATTTCTTTCTTTGATTTGCCTTGGATGACCTCCAGACACAGACCACTGGACTTTACTAAGAAATCGGGCAGAACCCACTAGAAATGCTTATTTTTTCTGGCAGAACGGCACCCATGATGCATTGCTTCCCTTCACAGAGCTAACTAACTGCAGTGCCGACGCCGTGGGACGCATCTTGAAAGGACAGGTCACTGAAAGAAAGTTGTTCTTTCCCTTTGGGGAGCATCTGGGAATAATATTCCCACATGTCAAATCTGTTAGCTCCCGTCTCACCCACACCAAGACACCTGGCCGCCAGATTCACACACCAGCTTGTCAAATCCCGTCAGTTCATCAACAGCATCGAGGGACTTTGGATTGGGGTGGCCCAAGAATGGAATGCTTAGCAGAGAAAATATCACATTCTATCCTTCCTCACTGAACGATGATTATTAGAAAAAGTTGAGCAGCCAACCCATGTTATTTTTCTTTGTGTCTAGTAAACACTCATCTGATCCCAAACCAATTTGTTGAGCATCTATTGCAAAAGTGAAATCAGATTACATTTCTTAAGTACTCATTAAAATTTCATGGGCATCCAGATATGTTTTCCTCAAGGTAAATACAGGCAACGTCTTGTCATCCCCAAGCATTTTTGATAAGATTCATTACATGATCTAGGAAGGAGTGTTTATATGCTTAGATCATATGCTGAAGATTTTTTAATGAGGTCCAGGTACTTCAGCTGTTTCCCAGGAATGCATTGTGTCTGAAATTCAGACCAGAAGGCACTCATCAACACATGTTTCTTTGATGAATTATTATTTATGTGAACTGACAAAGCAGTGTGATTTTTCCTTCAGTCATCAAATCTGCCCTTTCACAGCTGGCAATAATTGTTTATTTTCTTCAGTAGAAGAATGATCTAAATAATGCTTGCAACCTTCTGTTTGTTATGATGTTTTTATAACAATGGTAACTTCTTTTAAAAAAAACATGACTCAAACATTATACAGCTCTTCACTGGGTTCAAAACTAGGGAAGTCACATTTTTTGCAATTTTACTCCTATGATGCTCACCAAGTACTTAATGATGTTAGATTGCTTTATCTCAACAGCTACTCGAGGCTCAAATACACTAAAGGAAATTAAAGAAGATAAGAAAGAAGAATATCCTGGCCATCGATGGAAACAAGATGCAAGAGATCACTCTCAGTGAACATGACTGCCTGGGAGACCTGCGGAATATCAGGCAGCTGTGTCCACAAAGGCTCCTCAGAAGGGCAATAATGAGGAAAACGTTGATGAACACTGCCATATACCTCCCTCAAATTATAATTACTCCAACAACGCTGGGTGTTATCGCATCTTCTTGTAGTTCAAGAACACTCAGTGTTTCCCTATTACAAATAATTCCTTATTAAGTTAAAGAACAAATTCATTGGTCTAACAGCCGAGCCTCCCTATGCACTCAAAACAATCTACCTTTTTAGCTTTCTTTTTCAGTCCCGTCTTATGAACTCTCCTGTTCAGGAAAACTAACCTCATCATTTCCTAATCACATCCCAAATTCCCTTGCCTCCATGCCAGTCCCTCCATCTGAGAACATAGTTACTTTTTGATTCCCTCTTCCACTCCTCCCTCCAATTTTATCTTTCAAAGCCTGGTTCAAATGCCACTTCCTTCTTCAAGTTTCCCCATGGCTCACAAGAGTAATCTAAGAAACTGCCCTCCCCTTTGAACTTCTACGCAATCACTAACACTCACCTTCACTTTACCTGGGATTAAAGTTATTTGGGGCTCTCTCATATTCACAAGCAGAAC
This sequence comes from Camelus bactrianus, assembly GCF_048773025.1. Classification (NCBI taxonomy): domain Eukaryota; kingdom Metazoa; phylum Chordata; class Mammalia; order Artiodactyla; family Camelidae; genus Camelus; species Camelus bactrianus. The sequence goes on along the minus strand of NC_133546.1, from coordinate 41,701,732 downwards.
TTGCTTGAGAAAAATAATTGAGTTTTATAGAACTCTGTACCACCCTGGTGATCTAGCACAGTACTCTGAACATATTAAATGCTCAATTTGATCCACTGAAAGAAAACCAAAATTATCTTTCCATGTCTTTTTCAGAAGAAAATGTACTTTTTGTCACAGCTTGAACGCTGGAGCAATATGGGGGTTAGTTTGAGTCCTAGTGAACCCTTGCTTCCTCACAAGAGGTGATGACCACTAACTACCAGTTTGGGGAAACTCCACAGGCAGTGCCCCAGAAAGCTTCTCTTACCTTCTGCATTAATATTAACTATTAGTTATGTTTTTATGGGCATCTGAAGTCACACACAAGTGGCTCTGATCAAGCTGTTGGGCACTCGTACTTGTCCATGCCCTCTTGGTCATCCAGGTATTTTCTATTTTTCCAGTGCCAGAGTGGCTTGTGTTAAATCTCGGAAGACAGATGCCTTGCAAATGCTAACAGGCTCCTTAATGCATGGATGATGACAGTATGGTAGTGATTTCTCGAGTTCCTTTGATTAGTGATATCTTCCTGCATAGTTTCAGTAAAGAGGCTAGCACACCCCGGAAGCTCTTCTGCAGCAGATGAAGTAAACATTGAGCATATCCTGCGTTCTGAATCAGTTAGGATTAGTCAGTCAATGACTCAGAAGAAAGAAATAGTTCTTCTTTCTGATGTTTAAAAAGTTTAAAGCTTAGTCAGGGAAAAAAATGTCACTGAAAAAAAGTCTTGTCAAAATCACATAGTTTATAAGTGGCAGAGCTGGAATATGAGCTTGTGTCTATCTGGTTTTAGACATGGCCAACTTTGGTCATGCTGTCCCCACAAAACCCCCTTCTACTGACGGCCTCACCATTCTGTCACTCTTTTCCTCCAAAAGGCTTCCCTTGTTGGTCAAATGTAAATACTTTGTCAGCGGGGAAAGCACAAAGGACATGAATGAGCCTCCAATTTCTAAAGACAGTCATCAGCCCTGAAAATCTTCTGCATCGCTATAACCACCAGTCCTAGCAACGAGGAAACAAATAAATGCAATGCTTTTCACTGATAATACTGTCTATTAACCCAAGTTATTAAATTATGGGATGCATTTTTCAGGAAAGTGGGTCAGGCATCATCCCTGGACACAGGATCAATGTTCATTGGTCCTCAGTGGTCCAAATGGCTTTAGAATAGGACATCCAGATGAGACCTTCTGTCATCATGTTTTAATAGGATTCATTTCCTTTTCACATAGCTGATCATACCTATATTTTCAAAGTTCTTTTCATCTTCCATACAATTTTTTCAGTTATAATTTATTTACAGCATTTATAACACTATTCTAAAATGAAACTGTATTGAACTATATAATTAATGACATAAAGTTGCTCACCCACTACACCCATTGTGCATTTGTGTCTTGATATAGTCTTCTGGAAAAAAAAAAAACAAAAAACAAAAATCTTTGTGGAGGGTGATGTATGAAATTCCCAACCCCCTTTAAACTGCCTTTGTTCTACACTGTTGGAACAAGATTTAGATTCCCTTCCTAGCTTCCTGTGATAGGGGAAAAAATGAGACAAAATTCATGATGGTGTTTTTGTTGAGTGTGTTAGATCATCAGCCCTGTCCCTGTTTCACAGATTCATACCTGGGAAAGGATGTGATGAATTATCTACTCCTAATGCCTTCTTCAAGGAGCTCCTAGAAATAGTCAGAAACATGAGACTGAGGGAAATGGAAGCAGCAAGAGGAACTTGAAATGTATATGCACGGGTTGTAAGAAAGCCATCCTATTTCACATCTAATTAGCAGCAAAAGGAAGATGTAAGAATTCATATCTCTGTAGACACACACAGTAACTCTTTTATTTGCTTACTTTGTGCAAAACATAACATATAGTGTGTATCTGTGCTTAATATTTTAAACCTCTCATTATCTAGAATTGAAACAAGAATGTAAAAGTTCAGAGAAGTATTTCCCTCTCAGCACTCGCTGATACTTGATTACCTGGAGCAACTGCAAAAATCTGAATGGATCTTAGTATAAAATCTACTTCTGTGATATACATTCCCATACATATATACATTATATATACCTTTTGTATATGTATATGATTTATGCCTGAAATCAAAGATAACTCTCAGGTAAACAAAATATTTTGTTAACAGAATAGTCTATTTACTGACCATTCTAAGGAGCAGAATTTGACTTTTAAGAATATCCTTAATATTTAAATTATATTTTACTATGAAGTTTGTGATATTCCTCATTTCACCAATGGAAAATTTGTGTAAGTAAGGATTTCATCCAAAAAAAAATTCCTGGTGCTAATTCTGAACATTTTTTTCAGGTAAGATTTTGCCTTGTGCACTCTGGCCTACGTAGCATGTGACACCTAGAAACACAACCAGATGGCAGGCAGTTTCATAGTGCCCTTTGATAAACACTGAGGGCATGCCATGAAAGCCTGGGGAAGAATTATTCTGAATGGGGTCAGGGTAATGTGGTTTGAGAGGTACCATTTTTCAGTGATCCAGCCTGATGCATGGATGGAACTTTACGTTCCAGTGACCCTCCAAAGGGTCATGTCCTCAGGAGGGCTTTGGAGAAAGGCTCTGGAGGCAATCCAATTGCATTCTGTACGGAGAGTGTGGAAAGAGAATATGGAGTCTAGAGGGAGAATGTGGAGTCCACATCCTGAGTGGACTGGTTGAGGGAGCATCCTGCCCATTAGGACATGGGGAAGGGCAATTATTTAGTTTCAGATTCTTGTGTGGAAATAAAGAAGCCTAACCAGGACCCCTGCCTCAAAGGAGAACTGTTCAACGGCCTCTACTGAAAAGACAACTGATAGAAAGATACATATTTCCCTCAAGCAACTGTCTTTGGTCTGTTCTAGCAAATAAGTAATGAATGACCCAGCTCCTGAAGACCTCCACCAAGATGGATTTCACCTGGAAATTTTTCAAAGCAGAAACTACAATGTAAGTGGCTCAGGCCCCTGTTTCTTTGAGCCCACAGAGATACAACCAGGACATGTGGTCATGGGGCATCAGTGTATACATTAGAGGAGAAAATGTACTTATTTAATTAACTACTGTAAATTTACATTAAAATTACTCTTTGTTGAGACTGTGTTTCATTCACTGGTTTCATCAAGCATCTCCCCAGTTACTATGAAAAAGTCACATTTCACTATAATGACAGTGGTCATTATTAATTAATACCAAACTCTTCCAAGTTCCCTGCTTATAGCCTTTTTTTTTTTTAAAGCTTTCTCTTTCCAATCTTTCCATGTCCTTTTGCTTTATTTATTTATTTATGTATTAATAGGGATTGAACCAAAAACCTGTGCACACGAAGCACACAATCTACCACTAAGCTATATAAAGTGCAGTTGTTCATGAAGGATTTAACAATCTTTAATTTCTTGGAACTAATAAAATAATTTTAAATTATTGTTTTTATTATATAAGTAAGATATTTATTTTAAATATATATAAAATGCAGGTAAGAATAAAATTTTAAATCACCGATAATCACGTGACATCCAGAAAATAAGTTTCATGTGTAACTTTATCCTTCAGATTATATTAAAAAAATTTTATAAAATATATCAAGAAAGAAAAAGCCTGTTGGTTTAAACTAGTGACTGAGTAGCCCCCAAAGCTGACTGTTGATCCTTCAGTCACTAAGTGACTGGCCTTGCACACACATTGCTTACCTCTCCATGCCTTTATTTTCTCATTTCTAAAACAGTTGTACATTCACTGTATAAACGGTACCCTCACACACCATTTCACAAGGCCAAGTCTAAGTGGTTGACAAGAGGGGTGAAGGGCTCTTCTCTCTGTTGTCCCTATTTTCTTGTATCCTACTTTTATTATTTCTTACTGCCCTTCAATAATCTGTCTCTTTTGATTTGTAAAATTTAATGTTAACTAAACCTACTTTCTGGACAATAATCCCTTTTAAAATGTTTTGTTGCCTAAACACTTTGAGTATATAATGTAAGTTTTAGACTCTCTTTTCAGAAAAAAAAATTGTCCACGAGATCATTTGGCAAATATTTACATAATATTTCAGGTCATTCAAAGTCTTTACCCAGTTCCCTGAAGAAGCCAGAACCCCTACCCTAGCTGTCCTTTCTTCCTCTGCTCTCTGCAATTTGATTTGCTTGTCTGATATTACTCCCAAGGACACTGTGGAACCTTTACTCCAGCCACTAGCTGGACAGATCTCCATTTGCTCCTGCAGCTCACAGCCGCTGTGGGGCTCATCAGCACCGATAGGGGAGGGGGTGAGAGTGTGCTGGGGAAACGAGGAGGCTACACATCAGCAGCTTCCTATCACCTGCTAGACCTGAAGACGATCAGTGTAGTCACCTACGTACAGCCAGTTTTAGATGTGACAAAAAAAATTTGTGAATCGCAGACATGTGGGGAGAGAAACTGAAGGAATAGTATAAAACCATGAGAACAGCCTCAAAACAAGCAGACGGTTCTGAATAATATGGGAAAGTCTTTGTGGGATTCTGGCTACCGGATGCTCGCTGTTCAAAGATCTAGTTACTGTGCAATCCGCAGAAGACTGAAATACCAGGAAATATACTAATAGCATTTGCAGTCCGTCCCAATCCAGGAAGCTTGCAAGAGAGCTCCTGGCCAAGCTGTGAGCTCAGCCTCTTGCTTTGTTCATGCAGCAACCTGATCACTTGCTTAAGGGGGGAAATAGACTGTTTTTCAACCTTGCCTCGAAATTGTGAAATTCCTGTCATAAAAATAAGAAATCGTATATGAAGCCTCAGGGTCAGATCACCCACTGGTTTCAGGCATTCTCAATAGAGTTATTATGCCTTGGGGCAACAAGGTGAGGGGAGATTATGGTTTCATACCAGTGTTTGAATTTCCTGGTATTTGTTTACTTGAGAAAGACCCTTACCATTATTGAAATGTTTAAAGAATTGAAAGAGCTGTTTTTTTCTTTTTTTCTTCATAAATCCAATTTTGAAATAGGAAACTCTAGGATAGAATGGATAGCCACAGAATTTAAAAGTGAGTTTTATACGTTATTTTTTTATCTGACAAAAAAACACCCATTCAATGTGTATCATTCTTCTTTTCATACTCCAGTAACATACTTAAATCCTGGAAAATACTCCCTTTGGCAGAGGTGGGAAGAAAAAAAAAAAAAGATAAAAGATCCAACACCACATGATATCCCATGATATTTCCCTCAGTTGTTAGTCACATTGGATTCTTGGCTGTGCCCCAGAAACCACAACCCTCAATTACAGTGGCTTTCAGACATGTGGAAGAAACACATGCTAAAACAATTAACAAAATTATTACATTTACATTTTTCCCCTGACTGTCAGTCCTTGAGATTCTTCAGCATGTGATTTTATATGAATCAAAACAATTACCAAGAATCAAGCTGACCACATTTGTCCTTACCTAGTGCTTTGAAAATGTTAAAAAGTAAAGCAGAAGAAAACAGTTTTTCCATAGACTAAGCACACTCCCCTCCTGACTGGCAGCCAGAACCACATGTGACAGTGGCAGGAAGACAGAGCATCCAACTCTCTCATCCCAAGACCATTAACAGATAGAGAGCCAACTGCAAGTTGACTACCATGAAACTCTGAGCTGTCTCATTTACCCTGCAATTGCTCCTCCTTCTGTGTTGATAGATTTTAGTGCTTATTGAATGGAGTTTGTAAGGTAACCTGAAATCGATGACTTTAAATAGAAAACAAAAGTGGAACATCAACTTATCAGAGTGTAAGGCGTTGTGGCAATGCTGAGTAAATCTTCTATCAGCCCACAAGTCAGAACATCTTAGCGAGCAATTAGAACAGTGTCCATTTGTTTAGGCTCCTAATACCAAATCATTTTCTAGAACTTCGATAATAGTTTACCGTCAACGTCATATAATTCCACAAGCATTTGTTAATCACCTATTATGGGCCAAGCACATAAGTACCATGGGTATAAACATGAAGAAGACATGGCCCTTGCTCTCAAGAGGCTCAAAATAGCAGAAAAGATAGCCATACATATTCATGATTGAGCTTCACGGGATGGCGAGTTAAAATCAAGCTGGCCAAAACATTCTACGAAGCATGGATGAGGAAGAAGCGCTTCGTCTGCAAGTCACAACAGAACCTCCGACACTGACCACAGCCAAGGAATCTGTCTTTGGTTACGGTGTTGTATAGCTCTTGTTTGTCCATCCTGCACTTTACCTTTCTCCACCCTGTTCCTGCCCCGGGCTGGGGAATGGAAACAATAAGCTCTTTTGCCCGCTTGACTAGAGATAAGTGGATGGGAGGAGAATGTGGTCAAGCAATTTATTCCCCGCTACTTTTTCTGCTCAGTTTCCATGGATTGGTCACATCTGTCTACCAAAGGCCACAGTTTGTCAGGTGTCCCTCTCCTCCCATCTCCCCATTCCAGGTCCCTGGCCCCACCCTCTCCTCTCTCTGGCCCAGGAGAGGTATGGTACTATCCCTTGGTGGGGAAGGAAGGAAGGAAGGGAGGGATGAAGGAAAGGAGGGAAGGAGGGAGGGAGAAGGCAGGCCTTTTTATTAAACTCTCTCTAATTACTCACTTTGAGAATCATTGTTTCCTGCCAGAACTCTGACCACTTCAATAACCCTCTTAGCATTTAAGTGGTTATACTCAGAGCAACTCTTAGTGAAACCAGCTCAGAAGCATAGAACTAGGGTTTTACTAGTCACTGAATGCCCTCGATTAGATCCTCCTCTAAATAAGTCCACTTCTCTCTCAGGAGACCCATATGAACTAGAACAGGCCTCTTCTCAATAGACCTGCCATATGCAAGTCATACTAAACCCCTGCTATTCTGCAGTGGGGCCAAGTATTAGGCAGAATTCTAAGAAGCCTCCTAGGTTCCCAGATTTCAGTATTCACATATTTTATCCTGATAATTCAATCAAATGCTAATCTAGCAAGGGGTTAATCCTGTGAAGGGTTTCTGCAGATGTAATTAAGACCCCAAATCAGCTCTCTTTAAAACAGAGATTGCCTGGGTGGGCCTAACCTAATCACACAAGCACTTTAAAAGCAAAGCCTTCTCTCCAGCTGGTCAAACCAGAGGTGGTCAGAGATGCGTGCTTCAGCTGGCCTGGCAGAAAGTAAACAGCTGTGAACAGCCTGTGAAGCTACGAAGCAGGGAGCTGAAGGTGGCCCCTAGGAGCTGAAAGCAGCTCCAGGCCGACAAGAAGCAGGATAACAAGGACCTCAGTCCTACAACCACAAGGAAATGGCTCTGCCAACAACCAGTGAGGACCCCAAGCTCCAGATGAGAGCCTGAGCTGACACCTCGTGTCAGCCTAGTGAGATTGATCAGAGAACCACCTCACAACATGTCAAGACACTGACCTCCAGAAACTGTGACATGACAAATTCGAGTTTTTATAAGCCACGAAGCTTACCGTAATTTGTAATGCATCAATACACAAGGACAACAGGCCATTTTGTACCTTTGCTTTGTCTTGGGGAAATGAGCTAACCTACACAAATGTTTTCCTCAGATAGATAACATGTATCCTTTAAGTGCAAACACTTGATGAATATACATTATCCATTCATTTGCCTTATAAAATAGGACTCAGTACACTGCCTAACATTTAAAGAATCAAATAAATATTTGTTGAACGAAGTATACAGGGACTCATGTAACTTTTTCTTCATTACTCAGACTACTTAAACCTGTAGGCATCAATCATTTACTGGACTCTGTGACACATTATATTACCAGTTACCGATGCCTGCCTTCCCTTCCTGGGAAAGGGTTATGCTTCTTTGCTTCTTTGAAACGAGGCTTGACATGTGACTTACAAAAGCCAACAGTGAGCAGAAGCAACGTGGTCAATTCCACACAGAAGCTTTGAGTCATCTTGTGCTTTACCATCTCCTTTTTTGTTCCCTCTGCTGTAGTCACTAGCATGTTTCCAGGTAGAGGCTCCTCTGCCTGGGGTGAGGACCATGGTGCTGCAGAGCAAAGCCCAGCCAGTCCACAACGGGCACAGAACATGACCAATCAGTAAAGCCTTCCTGCCTCAAGGCACTGAGGTACTCGGGCACGTTGGCACTGCAGTGTAAGCTAACCCATGTTAACTGATACAGACTCCAACGATACTCATGCACTCGAGGGTCATTAAGAAGTGGATATCCATTTTCCCTTAGTACTAACTACTTGTCTGACTGGTACGTTTTCTTGATCCCTCCTGGTACTGTTATCTCTAAATGTTTCCTTTAAAAGTATAGGCTTCTTTCAACTGCTGCCTTCTTTCGTACACAGTCCAGGCTTGGGATCCTCTAAAGGGCTCTGTCCAAAACAAAAACATGCATGGGTTTTGTTGAGCATTCTTTTCCACTTGCAGATTATTTTCATTTGCTTTCAGAACTATGGTTACATGTCATGGTTTAAATAAAAGGGTGACTTCTGTATGTGTGACACATTAATTACAATGACACACAGACTGGTATTTAAAAAAAAATCCGTGTTCAACAAACCTTTGGTTCCAAAGTGATTTAATCTCAGGAAGTCATCACAAAGTAGTTGTTCCTTCTCATGGAGCTCTAAAGGCCTGTGACTACCACATTCAGACTGATTTCAGACGCTTAGACCCTTAACTTTACACCAAGCCATAATTGCTTCTAACTGCTCGTGTCGACTAGTCATAGAGTATCCATAACACTTTCCCTGCACTGTGCATGGGGAGACCATCTCACACCGGGTTAACCGTTTTTATGCTAAATGCTGTAGGGATTCAAAATGTAATCTTTGCCCTTAAGCAATCTGCAAAGTTTCGCAAGCTATTTTTTCAGTTTGAATTAAAAATAAAAATCTCTTCTAAAATAAACAAAACGTTTAGACTTTCAGGAAAGGTACAAGAAACGTTGCTGAATGAGATGAACAGCCATTGAAAGCTCATTTTCTAGCCCTGCTCTCTGCTCCAGGGACTACTGCTACTGTCCAAGCTCAGTCACAGGGTTGAAGGAGACAGAAGTGATAATAGTTCTGCATGAATAGTTTGAACACACTCTTTCTTATACTCAAATATCTTTCCTTGCCTCCTCCGAGAGGGTGAGGTTTTTATGTTTATGAGAAGACATTTTCCCCATCACCTCCTGTTCTGGTTTGGATAATGAATGACTTGACCACACTGGTTACAGAGCCTGCTTTCCAGTTTCCCCTCCAAGAGTAGGGTTAAGGGGGAAAGTATGGACTGGGTTTAAACCCGGCTTTGCAGCTCATTAGCCAAGTTCAGCTGATGGGTAAGCTTTGCTCACTGGTAAAGGGGGGTTAACAACACCCACCTACCTCCTGGGCCTACTGCAAACATTACAGGACTGCACAGGACCTGGCACAAGGCAGCTGTCCCAAGAGGTCAATCCCCTTTCCCTTCTTTCCACCCTGTGTGCGCAAACAGAAAACCACCCCAGCAGTGCTTTTTTTTTCTTCCTTTCTTTTTTTTTTTTTTTTTTTTTTGAGGTTATACTGCATTTGCAGGGCACCAGCCTCTGCCTTGTGCAGGTTTCCTCCAGCAAGGTGGGGAGGATAAAGGCCCTTCTGGGCAAGTCCCAGAGCTCTCAGGAGAAGGAGAGAGACCTTGTGGCTCCTGGTTACAGTGCTTAGCTGTGATCATTCAATTACACCCTCTTATGCTCTATTTTACTGCACCTGAAAGGGGCAGGGATATCTGGATATCTAATAGCTGCCTTTACCCAGGGGTGAGCTGCTAATAATAGTCCCACAATCTGTAGGCAGGTTTCCAGGAAATGGTTGACTCGTTAGAGCCCAACTGGAGAGAGAGTGTGTTGGTCAGACCCTTCACCTGAATCACTTGCCCAGGCTGCTTTTAGAAGGTTCAGGGCTTAAGTCTTGTTTTTACCAAGTGAAGTAGAATTTTAAAGGCACATCAGCAATTATAAAAGGAGCTGAAGATTAATACAGAAACGTTACTGGAGACTCTACAGGAGTGACTCTGAGCCAGTTGTAAATACCACCACCACCACCACCACCACACATAATTTACATCCTATTTCCCTCAGAATGAAATTGTCTCTAGAATTTCAAGCCCTTAGCGATGACACACACTTTTGTCTGTTGATCCCCTCAGACCTCAAGTTGGTGAGACAGAGAACCCATGCTTGTTTTTTAAAAATACAAAGTACATATGGTGAAAAGACTTTTAACTTCACAGATGGGTGCTACTTGCTATATTTCAGATTTTTTAACACAGAAGATGTCCCAGTTTCTTGCAGTTCTTACAAAGGGCAGAGACAAAGGCTGATAAAGATGGATTTTCATTGTCAGAATTCTGGAGTCTGGCATTTTCCTTGAGTTTAAGTGCTATATTAATAAATGTTGAACACAGTTTAATGTCATTACTTTTTCTACTTGATTTAAAGGCAGTTATTAAAAGGTCAAACATTACATACAATTCTTAGGGAAGAATACTAGGGAAATGAAATGTGATGCACACACAGGTAAGCACTTTTTTTTAAAAATGTTAGTACTTATCTTTAGTTGGCACTAAAGAATAAATGATAAAAATCCAAAGTTAAATTACCAATTTCTTTTGAACTTCAATATAATAAATGAAACTATAACACTGAAATTAAGAGTATAATTATTCATCTGCTAGAAACACAAAATTAAGTTTTTTAAGACTATTTTAACTAATTGAACTATTATTTTAGGATTCACTAAAGATATTTTGTAAAGAATTTTTTGTACTGCACTTTTCAACAAAACAAATGGTGTATTTAATTAACGGGATCCTTATGGGAGAGCTAACAAACGTTTTGTCATAAGGAAATAAACACCTTTACATATAGTAGACAGCACTATTTTGAAGCGGGAGTTGATACCATCTTATACTTCAGTTGTGTTTCAAATTGTTTATTTCTATAAAAAGGGGGGAAGGGGTGTTCCTGACCGAAAAAAAAAAAATCTCAATCTCCTATTAATGAATCACTTGTGGCTACGTTCACAGACAAAAGCCTTTTTATTGACTACGTTGGGTCAGGTTTCCAGACTTTTTACCTACTTTCTGGTCCCATGAAGGCAAAACAAGGCAGGGTAGGAGCCTTTGGGAGCCACACAGTGTTGCAAGTTTGTGAAACTGAGAGGGCAACCAAGAAATCTGCTTCAAAGACGCAATCTAGTTCCAGGTTTACTGTAAACAGTGCGACATTCCTGTTCAGTCTCTGTACACTGAGGGCACAGCACTCTCTGCCTGATAGAGACTTCACGTTTGGGGGCACAGCTGTAAGGGAGCAGTGCTGGGGCCCAGGATTATCTGGTCCCAGTTCAACACTAAGTAGCCACAACCTCCAAAATTTTCACCTTTCACCCCTGTCAAATGATGGGTGGACAGGCCTTTTCTGAGGTCCCTCCCTACAAATTCCCTCTCTAGTTCTTTCATTTTCTGCCATGAATATATTTTTAAATTCAGGTCAGATTGTTCATGTATGAGTAAAAATTAAGAGCTATATTACAGGTGATAATCAAGGTTCAAAATTCAAAACAAACTCTTTAGTTCCTTCTTGGTCTTGTGACAGTTTAATATATTAGTCCCTTTTATCCTGAGGCACCAAATCTTAATTTTAACCCCACAGGAAGTGGCTATTTGCAGTGCCAAACATCAGAAAATAATATAAATGATAAAAACTAAAAAAGAGGGAGGTGGAGAAGGCAACCAGGGTTAAGAAAGTCAGTGATTTCTTTTTTTAAGCCACACCATGATGTTCAGTAAATTAAGAAGCAGTGGATACATCCACTGTGAGTGGGGAGAAGAGAAGGTGGTATGTTACTAAGGGAGAGTGTAAGAGAGATTAAAGGTCAGATGGCAACCATTTGGCTGTGGTTTTTATGTGCCTTTTACACTCATTGCTTTCCCATAAAACTAAAATATGATGAGTTAAATAAGTGTTGCTAGCACAGGATACTGAGGTTATAGTCATACAACAGCATTGTGAGGAACCCTTGGAGAGATTCAGAAATTTTCACACCTTCCTTTCTTAAGTAAGGTTGAGCTGTTTGTTTTATAGTTCTAAGAAATAATTCTCTTAGAAATGATTAGGACTTTCTTCGGGGGTGGGGGGGTGAGAGACAGAGAGAGAGAGAGAGAGAGATAGTAGACAAGATAATCACTGAGCTAAGTTTTCATGAACTTGCTAAAAAAAATGTCTGAAACAGAAAGCTGTCCTCAAATCCTCTGGGTATGCAAAAGCATTGCACTGGAATGGAAAGACGTAGCTGAACATGCTGTGATTTCAATTTTATGTTTTACGTTATTACAATAAAATACCAGATACTGATATTCACGTATTTAAAAATCCACCTAAGACCCTGGCTCACATCTGTAGTAACTCCTCTGCTGGGGAAAGTCCGTGCAGCGGGGCCATGCTTCAGAGCCCAGACAAGTACCCTCTCCTATGTTGCTGCAAACATGACTCCTCAGTCTCCCTGATTTCTAATTACCATATCTATAAAACAACAATAAACAAACCTCACTTAAAGCAGAAGACCTGACAAAAGTTAGCTGATCTTACTTCTAGCCCTAAGAACAAGTGAAGGTATCAACTCATGGCTAAAATGCACTGAAACTTTAATAGCTAAGGTACAAAAAAAAAAAAAAAAAAAAGCCAGTTCTTGGCATCCTCGCTTGTAAAGAGTTATCACTGATTCCTCTCCCCTCTTTCCAGCAACAATCATCTGGTCCCTGCTTCTCTCCCAACGTTCCACTACCCACCTAACTCAGTAGGCTAGAGACTTGTTAGCTAACACCAGTAGACAAACAGCTCTACCACTTGCCCCCCGTGCTTCCCTCTCCAGGCAAAGCACACAGAGCACCCACTCTTCCTAAAAACAACTGATGTCATCATACCCCCATGCTCTTAAATCATGTTATAAAGCTTCAGTTTGCTCTGGCACTCAAGGCTCTCCGTAAACTAGCCTCTTTTATTCTTTTCAGAAATATGGCTCTCCATTGCTTGACCTATAAAAAGTCATGGCTTCAAACAGACTATATTATTCTCTAGCCCCTGAATTAGAGCTATAATGTCCTGTTGCCATCTTTTCTGTAATACTTTCACTCTCCCTCACTTGCCATGAGTTGGAGCAGTCCTCTTCAGCTAATGCAGTCTTCCCCATCCTTTAACGTCAGGCTCAAATCCTACCATTACTATGAAGTCCTCTTTATCTGTCCTCTGAGTTTCATTAATAAATCATGTCTTTATTATCTGTCTGGCCTTTTACTTTTGCTCTTTTTGTTAACAGTTTAGCTTTCCGTGAACATAAGTTTCCTCCAACTGGGTCATAAGCTCCTTAAAAAATCGATGCCTTTCCTTCTCTCTTACACACTTACCCAAAGCTTCATTCAGGACTTCTTGAGCGTTATAAAAACAATTATAAAATGTGTCCATACTCCTTGATATTATGCATACATTTAAAATCAAATTGTCCATCAATTTGTGTATTCCTTATTCCATGACCAGAGTTTTCATCATATGAAATATATTCACTTGGCAAAGTGTGAATGTACAGAAATTCAAAAATACTTGCATTATTTATCCTTAGATAGCAAGTCTTTCAAGTCCTTACATTTAGAAAGATCAATAAAAAATGATAAGCAAAAGTATTAAAGTGCCTCGCTTACCTTCTGTTAAAGATATTAAACAGAATTCTAATCTTTAGCCGTAACATTTACCACAATTGCTTTCAGTACCAAAATTTTGAGCATCTTTTTCTCCTCTTGTTCTCCTTTTAGCCAATGTTCAAAAAGAAAGAAGGAAAGAAAGAAACTAAGAAAGCAAAAAAAGAAAAGAAAAGAAAAAACTGATGATCTTATCATAGCCAAAATACTTTTTCTCATGATTCAAAATTAAAATTCCATGTGACTTATATTTTTTTTATAGAACTAACCTCTGGAAAAGCATAAGACAAAACCTAAGCAGTTTTAAGCATGATGTTATTCAGATATGAGTGTTGGAAATGGTCACCATTTCAGCTAATTATGAGCTGTCTATACAGTCTAGTTTTTCTATTACCTTAATTTTTCATATAATAAAGTGAAAATTTTATTTCTAGAAAGTTTTAAGGCCTTAAATTGCAAGAATTAGTTATATGTCTGGATCAGGCTTTGCCACAACCCATCTTGGTTTTACATTATATTTTATAACCTGGGAAAGGAAAAAATAGGAAACTATAATGAGAAAGTAGAGAGGGTGAAGATGTACGCAAGTTTCCTGGCTTTTCCTCCAGTGCATTTCTGATGGTGAACCCAGGGTCTTTAAAACAATAAGGAACATTGTTTTTCTCCGTGGCTTCCTGCTGATGGGGCCAGGAGATGGCTCCGCAGCCTCCGCTGGTGCTCCCAGCCTGGACTGTCATGCTTCCTCCAAACTGGGCAATATTCATGCCTCTCCAAGTCCCATCCCCAGAACCGGGGAAAGCAGGTGCCTCTAGCATTCTCCCTCCTGTATTGTTGTATTGAGCACATTTGCCTGATTTTCTGAATGCTTCTTAATTATTGCTTTTGAGTTAGAATTTCTTAAACAAAGGATTTTAAAAATAAACTTCCACTTCAGCTATCTTTGGACACCATCAAGTTTTGTTCCTCTGGTACGAAAGGCTATGTTCACAAATTCCCCAGCAGGACAGTCTTAAGCCCTGCCTGGCATACAGCACCTTTGGGAAAGTCTGTCTAGCCAAGCACCAAGCAGAACTTGGAAATTCCACATCTCAGCCCTGAAGGATATGCCCCAGCATGGAAGGTACTGAAAATGTTAGGAGCTTTCAAAGGAACTGGCTCCTGCAGAGAGAGAGAATTCTCAAATCATGTTACTTACCATTATCAGCCTCAGCCTATTGATAGTAGAAATGTCTGGGGTACCCACCTGGTGGGGGGAGCCCCCAGAGACATTTCCCCAACCAGAGCCAATGCTGTGGCTGGACCAATCCCTGTGGTTAGTATGACTGCAAGACACACCTAAACAAAAAGTCATCAGGAAACTGAAGAACCAGATTCATTACTCACAAGTCCAGGACCTGACTCTCTGCCTTTATTGGGGTTGGAGAATGGGGTGCCTAGAGTTTCAAAGGTTCACTTTTTATTGGCAAATGTAAAACAAAAGATCAGGATTTAGGGTGCAAGAAGGGATCCAGGAGGGTCACTCACATGGACAGTTATCTAGGTTACCCAGGGCTTTCTAAAAGGGGAACTTAATGGATGGGACAACCTGGTTTCTTATCTAGTTGTTTTATTGGTATCTGTGTCATGCGGCTGGCAATGTTTATTTGAGATGGATGTCTTTGAAAAGGATGCTTCGGCAGTCAAGAGCTTAACAACTTAATTTCAGCTCTTATTATACACCTGCTAATTCCTCTCTTATGACTGGAAACATACTCCGCCATCTTCTATGTTCCCTAAATCTCCTAACTTCTTCCGGCCAATTGTATGGTTTAGTTTAAAAGCTTGATTTTCTAAAGAGTTGTTATGAACACAAAACTAGTAACTCATATTTAAGAGGCATTTGTTCTGGATAACTTTTTGGAAATGATATAATTTAGACATAAATATTTGGCCATGAAGAATCCCATCAGTATTTAATTTGCCAATAATTTCAATGGGAAATGTGGTTCTTCTGTTAGTTGTCTTGATCCTATAATCTGCCTGGATGAGTCACTCCTAATAAGTGGCTCTCAAATTTCTATATGAGTTAGTGAGCTAACCCACATTTCTCAAAGTGGTTTCATGCCCCTAAAAATGACCTTGTAGAAAAAGGAGTGTGTGTATGAGCTATCTTCCTCACACTGGGGGAGTCACAGAACATAACAGCTCATTACAGTCTTGAAAATTCTAGTGGTGGAGAAATGTGATTGGCCTTGTGTAATAGTACTTCCCAAACTCATGTAGCCATGAAACTCTGAAAAAAAAAATGGTTTCTAGTTAGCATCTGGCAGAACTGACACTTCTCAGAATATACTATGGGAAGTGTTTGTTGGGTTAAATATCTTGCCTTACAAAGAAAGAGAGAATTTGTTTTTTTAGCACAAAGTATAACTGAAATAAACAGTCATTTAATTTTTATCCTATAGTCATTTGCCATTGACTAAACCATGAGTTTCTCACTCATGTTTCTAAAGGTCTGGTCTTGGGCACTCTATATATACATCATTCCTTTAAATCCATTTTGGAGGGATGTGTGTTAAAAATGTGACTGGGGATTCCAGGCACCATCAGGAACTGAGGAGAGAGATGTACAACTTGGGTTTCCACACACACATATTCTGTCCCGTTCCAACCTTTTCTCTTCCTCCTTATTAAATTCCCTATTGAATTTACAATTATACTGAATCCTTTGCGGAGGTAGTAGGTACACTGGTCAACAGGACATAGTCTGGATAAACTTCTCAATCAACAGAATGTCTGATGATAAAATTGAAGCTCTACTCTATTCAACATGTAAGGTCCAAAATAGATGATTAAAAAAAAATAACTCTTCTACACAGAAACTGCATAGGAGGAATTCTGAGCCAATGAGGCACTGAAAAAAAAAAAGCAATCAAAAGCACAAACTGCAGACTTAGAGGTGCTTTCTTCATTCATGTGTTCTGACACAGTAATAACTTCTAGTTACATAAAGCACAGGGTGGAAAGCAGGAACGACTTCGGTTTGAGTGTCTTAAAAAAAACATAAGAAACAGTGGAAACTCATTCCCCTCTGATGGGAGAGTAGAAGACAGAAGACTGGAGCTGAGTAATGCCTTCAGAGCAGAGTCCTAGATGTCCCATGACCTGTAATTTTGCTGTATCACCAGTGTCAACCTGTGGCCAGAAAATGGTGGGTCCTTCCTCTGCAATGTGAAGACCCATAACCCTCTGGTTTATTTGAATTCTTAACAGTCTCCATAAATTATGACCCAGATGTCCCCCTGGCTCACCAAACCATGGATGCAGATGTGGTCAGGTTAAGAGTAAAAAGTAATCACTCAACTTTGACTCCCCTCAACACGATGATGAAGTCCCTGCAAAGTCTCCCCTGGATATTTCTGGGAGTCTGAGAAGCCATCTTGGATACGCCCCTCTAATGGACTGTGGGCTCCAGGGCGTTCCTTCTTTATGCTCTTCTGTCCTCACCATCATGCCACTCCATCACCAGTGCTGGGAGTGCCTTCCGTGCCCCTGGAAATGGGTCCTGATGCAGCCAGAACTGCCAGCTGCATGTGCCAGAGCCCGCTCTACTCCCCACACAGGGGGGAAGACCATTCCACCCTGCACCATGTCACACTTAGTCACTGTCAACCCCTTCACCCACCCCTCTCATGATCTCCAAAGACCTTCCAGCTTCTTCAGTTTTACCCCAACCCTTCAGTCCACACACTCTGGACAATGGGTAGGTTCAGGGAAATATCCACCACACAAAGGCTCTCCTCCTAATACTTACACCTACTCCTTAAGCCAAATAAACCCACATGAATATTGACTTGGGCCCACCAACTCCTCAACCTCATCAGATAATCTCCTTTAGACCCAGCCTGGACCCCCCAGGCTCCATATGCAGTTACAAATGCAGCGCCTAAAACGGACGTGCCCACTTCCCTTGGGTCACAGATGCCAGCTGGGGCACCTGTTCCCTTGCAGCTCCACTTTGAGCCTGATCTTGACATGCATCTTAGTCCTCTGTCACTGAAAACATCTGGAGAACTATTATCTGGTGTTCTCTGTCCCAGGAGGAGCTTCCTCCGGAGATGGATCTGACATTTAGGAGACTGCTCCAAACAGATCTGGGGCCCATTCTCAACCAGGATTTAGAAGACATGGAGCATGTTTGGAGAGATATTAAAGGACAATTAAATATTTAAAGCACTGAGAATAATGGACAAGACCAGAGGCTCGGGGGTCACTGGCGGCATCCCACAAGGAAAGAAGATGGGCTGCTGAGTCAGAGACGTTGCTAAAAGCCCCACTTGGTCTGGACAGCTGCACCCATGAGCACCTGCTGAGGTACCCTGAATCCCAGGTTCCTCGCCTCAGAAATAGAAAAGTACATAGATCTCACAGAGTGTCCACACTGTCTACTATATAACAAAAATACTAGAAACATAATGGGGATGAATAAAAGTGTGAAGCAAAAGTTCTTTTTCTTCTCACACACAATTAAAAGATTGGGAAATTTGGGAACTACAACTCTTGCATTATAGAAATAATAGAAAAAGTGTCACCCCCCCCCCAAACATAAACCTGCCTCTATGCAGGAACCCTTCTTTGAAATACAGAGATATTAAGACTGGTCACCTCAGTGGTCCTGTATCAAACAGCTCCTTCCCTCTACTCTCCAGCTGTTTCCTGATGAGAATGTATGTTTTTCATGGATTGGAGATACATAATGATCCTGCATTTGAAGGTTAATACATACCAACTGAAGACTAGTAAGCAAATTCAACGTAAGATTATCAAGTAAAGGTTTAAATTAACAAGTATTCCTTTACATATTCTAAATTGAAGTCTATATTTTTTTTATCACTACAGGACAAAGAAAGAAATATATATATGTGTGTCCATATACATATACATAAGTAGTCACAGCAAAACAGTCACATTAGTAATATTCCAGGCATATCAAAACCGGAAGAAAGTTCCATTATAGTAAATCAGTATTTTTCTTAAGCTTCTGTTTAAAGTAAATGACTTTAAAAAATAATAAAAATAATAAAGTAAATGGCTTTGTTATGCTAAGAGTATTTTTGACTTGCAAAGTATACTTTACAAACGAAGGACCAACACAAAGGAAAAGAAACTCCCATAAAGATGAAACAGTGTTTTGTTAAACAAATTTTGCTTAAAACATCACCAGGAAGTAGTAATAAATAAGAATATCATTATACGTAAATAAATAAAATTAATTATATCGAACGATTTTAGAAACTAGCAAATTGGCCTGAGCTATAGTAAGAGTTAACAGAATGCATCTTAATGGCTGCTTTCAGAGGCTGCCTGCTGTCAGAATAGCTCAGCTGTACATCCAGCATGGGCCTCAGGTACTTCTCCTCCCCTTACCCTGGGAGAATCAACTGAAACAAAGTGCCAGGACAAACATAAACACTGGATGCTCTCCTAGGCACGCTCTGAGCACTTACCACTTATAAATTGGGGATCATACAAGAGATGTCTAAGCCAGGGTGTATATGCCAGGTAAACATAAATACGATTTAAGATATAAATGGTCTTGATTCAACTGTAAGCCCTAGATTTTATAAAGTTTTCTCCTACATAAAGGGTTGTTTCATGAGGCTAGTCAGCTTCAGACATTAGTTTTGAGGGAGCAGTGAGGGTTTTTTTCTAAAGATCTTCAACTTTTACGGTTATGATGTAAATTTTAAATCTGAAAATTGAAAGAGTTCACAATCCATAAAATGATCATGATATTTCCAGAAACGCTTTTTAAATGGCTACAGTCTAAGTTGAATATGTATTTCTGCATTTCTCAGTGGATTATTCTCCCTTGTTAACTAGACTGAGAAAAGGCAATAAAATATTCAGCTGCCTATGAAGTCTTTCTGATAAAGAATTCAGCTATAAAAGCTACTCAACCAGCAAATGTCTTACTCAGGGACGACCCTATAAACTCTCAACCTAGTCATCTGTGACAAAAATTTCCCCACTGAAGGGCTGCAAATGAATGTAGGCTGAAACATATCAAATTTGTCTAAATAATAAACTGTAGGTTTTCACTGTCTTTTTTCGGAAGAGCGCTTATATTAACCAAGTTACTTTGTTCTGCGTTTACTTTGCATTTTCTCAAGTCATGAAGGTTTTCCTTTTAGAAACTATGTTAGTTTTGTGACAATGAGTGTGTATATGTCCATGAATAACTGAAAAATCGTGCTGAACACTGGAATTTGACACAACATTGTAAAATGATTATAAATCAATAAAAATTAAAAAAAAAAAAAAAAGAAACTATGTTAGTTTAGAGCAACAGAATCCTGAGGAGCTAAAGGTACTAAAGAGGTCTAGTGATATTCTCTCATGACTTGAAAGAGCCTAGGCAACTCTGAAGGGGAGCTCGTGGAAGAGGGCCAGACAGCTTACAGCAGAGCCGTGGAGAACGTGGAGAACAGCACGTTCCACAGGCCTGCCTGACAGCCTGGAGCAAGTCAGGACCCCATCCATGACTGTGTGCCCAGCACTGTATACATTTATGCACACTGCCGTCTGGGTGATGCCAAGGGCACAGAAGACCCCCAAAATCACCAGACAACCCCATAAGCTCGGTGAAACAACTGGTTTCAAATTTCTCTCTTTTCAAGATTTTCATTAAAGCTGCTGATAAAAGATAATAAAAAAAAAAGTTAATAAAATAAAATAAAACAAAAATGAAACGTGATGGGGATGATTTATCTTTCTTCCTGAGTTACTAAAAGAAAAAAGAAGGGCAACGTATGTAAACAAAAAAAGAGTAAAGGAACTATATAATCTCTATCTGGAATATATGTTCTGAATAATAAAGAGATAAATATAAATCTGCAAACAGGCAAATAGGACTGGGAGTCATTTTTTCTCATAAAAATCTTAATATTTAGAATAGAAGAACACTTTATTCTTTAGTCTATTAGTTTAAAAATTTAACTGATGTGTTGGTTATGTTAATTGGCACTAATGGAATGTGATTCAACTTTAGATCTGGCAGTAAGTTGCAAAAAAAAATTTGGTATATATTTATTTCCAATGTATTGAGAAAACTGTGTTCTCCCAGCCTCACTGCATCCCCTATGATTTTACATAGTTTTGTAAAATGTGGAGACCTCTCTCATAATTTTTATACTCAATCGCTCTTTGGTTCTGATGTCATCATTTCTGTATACATTGTTACTTTGTAGTGTTTCTTAAGTCTTTTCCTTAGGTAGTTATTTCATTTCCCTTGAGTATATGTCATGCCTTCCCAAATATATTTCAGGCTTTTTGATTTTAGAGATAGAGTTCTGGTATGTCCCAAAGTCCATAGATCTAACTGCCCCTTGAAGGCCAATGGTGTGTGTGTGTGTGTGCGTGTGTGTGTATGTGAAAAACTCATCTAAAGGCCATTTCCCATTACCTAGAGGCCCTGGAACAAGGTGGGCCTACCAAGACACCCTCAGTTTCGTTAGACCAACAAGAATGGAGAGCTCAGCAAAACGACTTTGTAGCTCTGGATACGACCTTCAACTTACTGATTTATTTCCTACTTCTACTGTGTCATTTCTGACTTCATTTATCAGGTTGTGATACTAAGGAAAGTGGGATGGGGAAGGTGTGCCCAGACCCCCCAACATCCTTATCTGGGCCACTTCCCACATGTTCTGGTGTCTGGTGGTGGGTGGGTGAGACAGGTAAGGGAACAGAGACCACATGTTATGCCTTTCTTGTCTCCTCTCACCACCCTCATCTATTTCCATATCAGCAGGGTCTCACTAAAGGCAGAGTTGAGGAATGGAACAGAAAGTGTGTACACGGATTCATTTATTCAGTCATCAATTATTTACGGAGTCCTACTACGTCCCAGACTGCAATGAAGAACAAAAAACAAAACAAGCAAGGTTCCTGCTCACAGGGGCCTTCCGTCTAAGCAGGGAGCGGGGGATGTAGTGGAAAGCAAACACTAAAGAAGCACACAAACAATGAACAAATGATAATGTTTACTAGTGATACATGCTCCAACTAAAACAAAATAGAATGATGTCACAGAGATAAGGGGCGTTGGGGTGTGTGCTAATTTAGGCAGGGTGGTCAGGTAAGAGCTCACTGAGAAACAGACACTTGATCAGACAGCAGACTGACACGAAGGAGCAGCCCCTGAGGTGTGTGGAGCAGAGCATTCGCCACTAAATAAAGCAAGGGCATGACTGAGTCTTGTGTTCAAAAACAGAGGAGGCCTGTGTGGTTGAGGCACGGTGAGCGATGGGCAGACTGGTACGAGAGGAGGTCAGAGAAGCAAGACGTGCCAAGGCAGGCCGGGCTGTGTGGCTGCAGGAATAGTTTGGGATTTTATTCTAAGTGCCCTGGGGACCCAGTAGAGGGTATAGCACACATGTGATGTACTCAGACCTAACTTTTCAAAAGATCACTCTGGCTGCTAGTAGAGAATGGCTTGGGCTGGAGCAGGGACAAGTGTGGAAGCTGGGCCACGCTATCACAGTAGTCAAGCTGACTGGCATTAGAGTGACCATTAGAAAGGAAGAAGAGTGGTTTCGGGGTAGGTTTTGCAGGTGGTGATGAGGAACTGGAAGACAGGGTGTAAAGGGCAGAAAGAACCACGGGTGGCTTTAGAGGTTTAAGCTGAGCAACTGGGTGGAGAGTTGTGCCAACTACCGAAATGGAGAAGCAGCAGATGGGGGAGAGGTTGGGGGGCAGGGGAGCAAGAGTCCCGTGTGCTTTGTCAGGTAGATGACTGTGACGCTCCTGAGTGAAAATTTCAGGTAGTCACTCAGGAGAGGCAGTTCAGAGACTAAAAGGCATGAATGGTTTCAGTGGTCAGCATTTTCCTCTTTGGGACTGTCATCGTGGAGGGTTCAGAAACAAGTGACAAAGTTCCCTTCCTTGAGCATCCATCAGAGCCCGGGAGAGACAATCATGTCCATAGCTGGATGTGTTATAGGTGAGATCTCTGGCAATGGCTCTAACAGGCCCCAAGAAGCCACTTTAGGAACATTAAAAGAGAGTGACTAATCCTGACAACATGTTGCTTTTGATAGCGCACTGCTAAGTGATTCTGCTCTTCCGGAAAGCTTTACCTTCCCACTTCATTCCCTGGGGCTCAGAGTCTGTAACTCTCCAGGCCCATCATTTTTTAAAGCTTCTAAGGGAAATCACCATGATTTTTCTATGGCTAATTCCTTAATGTTCTCAACATTTTATGGAGCTAAATGTTGTCTGTGAAAGTGTTGTTAGGTTGGGCTTTCAGGTTTCATATTTTAGGGGCTTTCGAATGCTTTTCCTGGTCAAATGCTAGAGCACGGCCTTAAATCAATTTCAGCACTTTTTTTTTTTTTTGCACATTTATACTATTCTGTATGAACCATAAGTGTCAAGGACCCTATGATCCTTGGAGCTTAAATTCTCAAAGCACCCTGCAGTTTCTAAAGTAACATTTTTATGTGTAATTTCTTTACTGAATGGGTGGTTTATAAGAAATCAGAAAAGTGAGCTGGTGGTGAAACCCATCAGCAAATAAAAGTTTATTCTAGTGCAAAAAAATTTTCAAATCCTTGTGCTTTTCTTAATGTTAAGGCTTTAATGTGCCTTAATGTGTATTTAACTACAGCCATTACAGCCTCTCAAGTCAAAAATCTGTGAATGAACTAGTAAAAATTTACATTTTGAGTGGGTTGGGCTTTAGAAGAGCCCCAACAAGATAATGACCAACTAACATGCACACGTACACGCACACGCGCACACGCACACACACACACACACACACACACATCCAAACTGTGGATGGTATTTCTTTGCATATAATAGGTCCAAAGGAACATGTCTCATAAATAAATATAGATTCCAATCAAAAATATCTTTTTAAGGAAACATGGTCTTTATCAATAGAAAACCATTTATTTTAGACACTCAGCACCACTTCAAATCTCCCTGCCAGCTTCAATGTCCTGGGCTCTGCCTCCTTCTCAAGAATCACTTCCCCACAGAATGTCAGGCCTAGAAAGAACCTTAGAGATCTTGCAAGCTGACCACCATATCCACTCATAAGACACACTTGTTTTATACATATAACAAATCTGAGCCCCAAGAACCCTGGTGACTTGTGCATGGTCTCATCACTGGGACAAGAATTCTTCAATTCCTAGCCACAGACCACTGAAATAAATCCTCGATCCTTCCATCAGTCAATATTTTACTTTCCTGTGTGGAGCTGATCTACTGGTAGACAAAACAGTTTTCTTAAACAAATCTGCCCTAAGATATAAATTCCCTTCCTCCAACCCTCACCAGAATGATTTTCTGAATTATTATTTCATTATTATTAATTATTATTAAAGCATTATTTACTATTGCAAATCCATCTCTCAGGGGTGAACCCAGCACTGGGACAGTTGGGGGCCAGGGGATCTTTGTCAGAGCCCTTTCGACCACATACATCCCTTCACTGCCTATGCTGAAGACCACTGCTGTTGAAAGGGAAGCTTTGCTCTACCCTGCAGAAGGAAGGACTGGAATACAGGCTGCCTGGGATCCTATTCTTCAGCCCCCACCTCTTAGTGCTTGGTTGCTCAGGTCCTAGTTTCCTTGTCTAACTCCCGCTCCTCAGTGATGGTGACAACCACTGCCTTAAGGGAAGGCGCTGTACTTAACCAGGGGCTGGCCCTGTCTCCCATCCTCACCAGGCCCATCCCACAAAAATCTCAAGGATGTAGAGAATGCTGGCTGCCCCTCCCTAGGACCAGACCCAGGCATACCCAGGGGGTCCCCAGGACAGTTGACCACTTCACTCAGTTCACTTGTCCTCTTATCTCTAGCTCATCTCTAGCTCATCTCTATCCTGGGAAAAAGAGAATGATGGTGGTAATTCTGACAACCTTGTACCTCACTAGAGGGGGTGCCCCTGATCCTCTTTCTCTCTTCTCTTGGGGAGAGTGGTGATGTGGCTCACCAGGTGAGCTTGGCCTGAAGGCTGCACTTCCTCCAAGTGAGTCCAAGCGAAATCCCATCCAGTGGAAGCCACCCTCTGCCCCAGCCTCAGCCAGTGGAAGATAGTGGGCTCTGCTTCTGGGGAGCTTGGGGGCAACACGTAGTTATAAAAGGCAAACATGGCAGACGGTCGCTTTAGCCTCCACTACCACAGGCCTGCACTCTCCATTTATTCTCAGACTCTGGTAGCCAGCTTACAGAACAGAGGCATCTGCTCCCATTTAAAACAAAAAAAAAGTTAGAGCATATTAAATTCAGCTTTGAAAAAAAAAAAAGAACTTTAAATTTGGAGAAAAGCCTTTGTTTAATCACATCAAGTCTCTGTCACAAGCTGAAAAATGCCAGGAAATTCCAAGCTAAAGGCAGATACTCCGTCTATAACTCATGCCATGGGGCTTATTTTTATTCCTTCACATGCCTACAAACAGAAGACGAAGCATCAGAAAAACCTTGAGTTGTGTGTGTTTTATTTTTTGAGGGGTTTTTTTTCGGTCTTGTCACTTCATGTCATAACCTTGGCATTACTCTGCTTTTTTTTTTTTTAATTTAATAAGAATATGAGATTACACTGATCCTGTTCTCCTATTTCTTGTTAGTGCTGAACAAGCACTTTTGGCACTCACAACTCAAATTACTGCCATGCTGCTCTGCGCCTCGGTATGTTTGGCTATGAACTCGAGTGTCTTGACCTGCCATCTATCTTTAAGGCCTGAGAAAGAAATTATTTTAGCATTCCTGCTCTTAACTCATATATATAAATCTGTGATCTATGACATGTCTGCAGCTCTGAAGTTAGCACCAAAGTTTGAAGAACAAAAAGAACAGAGTGGATGCCATGGGGGTGGGGGAGTGGGAAGAAAAAACAACAAAGACCCAAGAGGAATGTGTTAAATCTCCTACTCTGTGCCCGGCCGTGGGTTCTGGATCTTATAAATGGGAGGAAGAACATATGTAATGCCAAAAATATGTAACTCATTCTCTTTTCAATGTGGAGAGTGTTCGTTTTTCAATCTGAGTGCCCTGAATTTCTGTATGGCTTTCAGAGTTGTGTGGTACACCATATAAATGTGGCATCTGCCACAGACAGTGCAGCTCACCTCTTCAAGGATTTGAAAGATCACTCCAAATGTCGCGGAATAAAGGAGAAACAATGAAACATTAACATCAAGCAGAACCTAGTGCCATAATCATCATTAGGATGGTTAGTCATCATAACGGAAGAATATGGCAAGCCAAGGGACAGTGACAGAGTATGACTTCAGTGAAATAGAGAAGGCTCTATAATAGGTTACACTTTAGGATCAGCTCTTAATCAATGAGTGTTTATTGAGGACCAACTAACGATGCACTTCACTTACTATACATGTAAACAATGGGACCTGCTCTCAATGAGCTTCCAATCTAGTTTCAATATGAACTAGGTTTAGGAAATAGGATACAGGGCATACCAGGAGTTAACAATCCCCATGCGAGGGCTGATCATGGGAACCATGCAACAATTCCTCAATGGATAAATCAATAACTCTGGAGGCGTACACACCTGGGTTTGAATCTCACCTTAACCTAGTCTTTCAACACTATTTACTGAGTGCCCACTCTGCATCAGTGTCTGTGGTGGACACTGGTGGTGCAGCAGTGTGAGAGACACAATCCCCTCCCTCACGGAGTTTGTAGCAGAGTCTGTGACACATGTATTAGGAATCACACAAACGTAAAGCCCCACTTGTTATAAATGCTGAGGGAAAAGTACAAGGTGAAGAAGAGAGGGTGAGGGGGCCCCAATTTAGACTGGGGAGTCAGACAAGACATTAGCAACGCAGAAGCCACAGAGAATATCATCAGACCTGCTAGATGACCCTGGAGCAAAAGAGTAATCAGAAGCAACGAACAAGGCTTACAGCCACTGCTCCCTCAAAAGAAGTGCATCACTTAGGATTGAAACGATCCATGAATCAACCTGCCTAAAGCTCAATTTTCTCATTAGTAGTGTTGAATATATTAATATCTACCACATATTTCTATGAAAAAATCAATAACAACTAACATCTTGACACAAACAGCAGAATACCCTAGGAAACTTACTGAAACCACACCAAAGGTCAGCCACATGCCTACTGAGAAGCAGCACTGACCTAACAGCAAAACATATATAAAATATTTACAGTACCATAAGGACGAAACAAATCTTAAAGGATAAAGGGAGGTCACAATGTCTGCAGGGAGAGATAATTAATGGCAGGGCCCTTAGGTGTCTACACTTTATTTAAGTTCAGCAAAGTATTAGATTTATTGAGGCAGTACATTCAAAAGTTCATATAACTAAATATACAAACTGGCTTGTTTGTTTTGGATCATTCAATGTCTGAGAGTAAATTACTCATTCAAGCATTAAAAAATTAGAAATTTTTTTTTTTTTGGCAGTTGACAAAATTGACTTTAGGAAATAAAAGAGATATTGACCAAGTTTGGACCAGCTTCCGTATTTTTTTTTTTTTTTTGAGCTGGCTCACATCTCAAATCTCCAGGAGCAGAAGAAAATTCAGTTATTCATTAATGTGTGCCTTTCACTCCACGGATTTACAGTGCATGTGAAAACAAATCCTGAGATTGGTTGGAACTCAAGTGTGAAAACAGCAAGAATTTACCTGCATATTATCTAACCCAATGATAACACTGACTCTAGGAGGAAAGAGAATCTTCTATAAGAATCAAAGCCAATGGAATTTTCCTCTATCATGAAATAACTTTTATTGACACTCCATTCCCTTTCAACATGTCACTTCTGTGCCTTTTTCTCCATAGCTTAAAATACTTTTTCTTTAACATTCTCTATTGAAATATGTATCTGGTGACTTCAAACTTACGAAAACAATTATAATTTTGGCCCATTCTTATCTCGATTCAATAGGAAAATGGCATTTTATCAACCACTCCATACAAAAAATAATAGCTCCCAAAAGGTGACATGCAGTCTAAGATCCATTAGAATTCAAATTTTTCTTGGAAGAGAAACAGAAGACTATTTATTAGACTCCTAATAAAAAAAATCATGGTTATTAACTTCCCTTTCATTCTGTTTTCTCATATATTGTTCAAACATCTCTCCTCAAAAACACGTCTTTGCAATTCATTTTGTTCTACTTTTTTTGATGAGCTTGATAGAAAGTCAAAGAACCCAGTGTGAACTGCAGAAATCATGCATATGCCTTGCAAATCTTACAATAAGGTCCTAGAAAATATTTCCTGGTATCCGTCACTACTTATTCTTTCCAGCACTCTCAGGCTTTCCTTTAATGAGCATCGATTGGCAGTTAGTCCTCCACTGTAACTCCTAACATTGAGGGAGGAAAAAAGCCACAAAATCCCAGAATTGCCCCATCTTTCTTAATCCAAGTATAATCATTAGAGTTGTTTTCACCCTTGCACTATTGATAGCTTAACGGAAAATCACATCCTTTTTTTTAAATTGGAGTTTATATAAAGCATTTTTGCAGACTCTGGCACATAATAGGCACGTGAAATAACAGTTCCCTTTCCTTCATTCTTTTCACGTGTCTTGCTGTATCTTTGATACATTATGCTGGAAAACTGATTTAAATTGGGGTTTAATAAAATTATACATTATTTCTTGGTTAAACATCTCCTATTACATTTCTTTGAATTTGACCTGTGGACTTGAATTAATCCTTCATTTCAGTTCTCTCTTATTCATCACATCTAAACCTAGTTTTCTCAATTTACCTTTTGCTCATTTGCCCCAGCATTCCCTTGCTTCCCTAGCTGCTATCGGAAGTTGTGTGCTGGGTGAGATTTCAAATCCAGTAACACATCCTCATCAATCAATAAATGCCTGCTCACTACGGTCTATTCTGTGCCAAGCACTCTGCTAGATTCTGCTGGGTGTAAAATCATACATCAGATATGCACTTTACCCTCAGGATCTGAAGTCAGCATGGACACAAAGCAATGGATAAATAATTTAGTCCTCAAACTGCACAAAGTAATGTGACGAGAATTCAGAGAAAAATGAGGTAACTGCGGTTGGAACACACAGGTGTCATGGGCTGGGCCACATTTTGCTACATGAAGAGGAAGACAGTAATCAGCTTTGGGGACCAAATCACGTCCTGCTCAGTGAAATGCAGGGCAAGAGGGTCCCAATATGCACTGTATTTGTGTCGTGCTTGAGAGGCTTGGGGAAGTCAGTTTCCAAATTTTAGGTAACCATGACTCTGCCTAGTTAGGTTTCCTTGAAACAGTAGCTGGTATAGCAGGAGCTGAGCAAGGGCACAGATACACTCTCGCCAACCTCCCTTTTCACCCCGCTTTACAGCCTTTTCCAGAGCATTCCACACCTATCACCTTACTTGACTCTACAAAGTAGTTAGGAACCACAGGTTTCACATTAAACATAAGAAAACTGAGTCAGTGTAAGAAACTTACCTGGCGTCTTCTCGTATTGAAACCGTCACACCTGTAACTTGCCGTCACTCACGCACGCTTCGTTTTTATAAAAAAAACTTGCGTGCCCTCCAAGCATCGCGTAGCCTTAACAATAAGGTGTTTGCCCAACTTGTTTTTTAGGAACTTGGAGTTGGCTGTGCCTAATTCGAGCTCCAGCTGGTTAAGACTGGTCAACCCACTGACCCTCTATCTGGGTGTGCGTCCGCTTCCACACCTCTTCACCTCAGAGGGCCGCAAACTTCACCCTGAAAGTGCGCCAACGCCGTCGTTTTCCGAGCATGCGTACCACGAAGACGCCAGCAGCTTAGTTGCGTCTGCGCAGAATGACGATTACATACCTTTTTCTTGTTGCCAATTACCTTTCCCCATGCTCCAGCTTCATCTCATAACTATCCCAAGCCCCTAGCCTTCAGAGGTGGGTTTGAGACTTGTTCTGTCTCCTAGCTTAATGCGTTGTGAGCAAACCCTTTCTTTGCTTTAAACCTCGGCACCTCAGCTTTTGGCTTGCTGTGAATTTCATCAAATGCTTTTTCTGCATCTATCAAAATAAGCATATGATTAGGCCATTTGAATTAATTATCTAGCCTTCACCTTTCTTCATATGGCTATTAATTAGAAAGCACTTTCTTAAAATATACAACACCTGTTTGTTGTATTTTTTGTTTGCTTCAAATGCAAACATTTCAATTACCCACAGATCTGAAAATTCTAATTTTGTCCAAATAAAGAATCTTAAGCATGTTTCCTTCATTGTCCAAAAACTCAATAAAGCATCATAGGAATGTGGACAATCACTATTGCTTTTGCAATTGTTTATTGTTAACAATGCATATATATTACAACCATAATGACTATTAATTAAGCCCTAACCTTCAGTCAGGAACTGTGCTAATATTACAGATACTGCCTCACTCAATTCCCTCAAGAACCCTACAGGGGTGTATCATTGCCCACACATTATACATGAAGAATTGATTTTTGCTGGTGACCAAGTATAGGAAAATCATGTACTGAGGTCTTGACATTTCCATCATTGATACTTTTACAAAAGGAAAATGTGAACGTAATTGTTCCTGTTGTTGCCTCTCTCCGTTACGCCTCAAAAAATACTGTTAGCCCTTTTCCCCCTGCTAATGTAGGGATGTAGTATTATAAATAAATTACAGCAGCAAATACTTAAATCAATGAAAAGTTGTTTTCATTGATACTAACATTTTCCATTAGTTACATTCACTTAAAGCTCCTACTAAAAGCCATGGAAGCACCATATAGATGCCTGTCATGTGGGTGACATTTTGCTACAGATAATGTACATAAAATGATCCCAAATTAACTTCATCCATTGATCTATATCTTTAACTGGGTAAATGCCGTTAATTCTTTGCTAGCAGAAAAAAGCACTGAAAGCAGCACACCCACTCCTCTGTGCTACCTTGCTGAGCCCCTCCTCCCAGCCCCTATCTTGAGACATTTATTCCCTAAAGCTACTGGCATGGAATCAGAAGAATTTATCAGCCTGTTGGATTTAACCCTCTGTCTTCTATAGATTGGGTAAATTCACTTGCCTTCAGCAAACATTTGTTTACTCATTCCTTTATTTGGCATATATATTGACTACCTACTATTAATGAACTAACAGGCAACTTGTTGTCACCAGTGACACTAATATGACTTAATATGTTCCCTTTCCCATGACTATTTGGATTTTAATAAGGGAACTGCCTTAACTCAAAGTAATGAACATTAGGCATTAACAAATACGCTAGAGGCTACACATTTGGAGAGAAGCCCTCACTAGTTGCCCTCAAGTCCTACCTGGAAGTGTTTACTCCACCTACAAGTAATTCCAGCCTTACTCATCTACCTCAGCACTCAGTGATGTCCCAAGTATGAATCCTTGCTTTAAGAGCTATCTTCCCAGACCATCAGAATATGGGTATATTTAGTTCTGCTAAATTCCAACATAAAAGGTATCTGATACTTGGATATGATAAGGTTGTCTTGATAACAAGACATTCTCAGAGACAAGTTCTGGGACCATGTTTTCTCCATAATACACACAACACCCTTGTGTGAACAATTCTAGGAGCAAGGGGAGAGAGGTGGAAAGCAGGTAAAGTAAGATAATTCCTTCCTTCAGAGGAGTTCATGGTGTTGAGAAAGAGACAGTAACACACAAACAAACATACAAAGTGGCAAATAAAGGAGTGAATGGGGAATGATACTGGGTGCAAACTGGAAATGGAAGTGTCCCACCTCAAGGGTCAAAATGGAAACACTGGTGTTGTATTTGGAGTTACTGCTCTTAATTCCTGTTTCCCAGGAATGTGACAGTAAAGAAACATTAATGATGCTTATTTTCTTTCATTTCTATCATTTTTACTAGTCAGCCATCCTCCTAGCCTTCCAAACCTTCAGTATTATTGTCTATGTAGAGCAGCTACTTGGGCTCCTAAAGGGTTTCTAACAGTGAAGTCCATGAACCACTTGCCTGAGAATCACCTAGGACATCAGTTGAAAAGTGTGACTTTACTGCTGCTCCACTCCAAACACATGAATCCAAACACCAGCATCTTAATATGCTCTCTAGATGCTTCTAACGAACATCAACACTTACCAACTGCACTAAGAGGAGCACTAGACTACAATCACTAAGCCCTCATTCACTTCATACCTAAAATTTTTTAAGTTTAGTTTTTTTGGTTTTTGTTTTTTGGTGGCAGGAGATAATTACGTTTATTTATTTAATTATTTTTTTAAAGGGAGGTACTGGGGATTGAACCCAGGACCTTGGGTGTGCTAAGCATGTGCTCTACCACTTGAGCTATACTCTCCCCCTCATACCTAAAATTAAGAGTTGGATTAGAGCCTCTCAAAGGTAACACCCATCACAAATATGCCATGATTCTAGGTTAAACATTTCTACTGCCCTATGTATTTCCTTTGGATACTTTGTATGGTTCCTCTAGTTTCTTTTCTCAAAATGCCCAATTCTGTAAAGCTTTTATTCCCTTCACTTAGGATTTTTCTTAACTTATGAATATAAAACAAAATGGAGTGATATGTTTTACTTTGGACATTTAGACACCTTATATGTGAGCAATTTAAGGAATAATGGAAGCACAAGACTCTGATGGGAGATTCCTCCTGAGAAATTCATTTGGTTTAAACCCCAAATCATAAAATTTTAAATGTGGAACAGAGGAGGAGTTTATGCTTATGCTCTACTTATTGTTAACTCAGCCCTCTAGGACTTGTACTTTATTTGCCCTTTATCTAAAATATGGATCCTAAGCACATAATTCATCAATAAGAGATGTTCCTAAAACCAGTATTTTAAAATCTAAACAGAATTAGCTCTGGTAAGCTACAAACCTGCACGCTCTACCTGACAGGATATCCAATTTAAACAATTAAATGTTTTTTGAAAAAGTGTTTATTAATTGAGCCATAGCATTACAGTGGAGTCCCTTTCGACTTCCTCTTGTCAAACGTATTGAGGATGCAATGCAGAGCTATTTGGCAGATGGCCACGCTGTAAAGCAGCAGGACATATCTGGCAGATTTATATTATGAGTTGCCAGTTGCCAGAATTTTGCCATTTGGATTACTAGCATGTTTTTTTCTTTTTTCTTTTTTTTTGTCTTTTATATAAAAATGTTTTATTCATTGTCAGAATTATAACTCACAAATATAATTGACTTCATATTAATATCAATAATTAAATTGAAACATGACTTCACAAAATGGTTTACAAAGCACATGGAATTCTTTCAGGAGAATTTTCTCAAGGTCACATCAGGTGATCTCTACTGGGAAGGTGACTGGTATTGACCAACAAATATTAATTGTAAATATCCATGTTCTATGCATAAACCCCATTTAACTCCAAAACATGTAAATTATACTTTACATAAATGAAGATCATATAATATATACGTACAAAGTTTCTTATTTTTCCTTTAAAGAAATTCAAGTGTAAGTGGGTTTGACCCTTTCCATCATTAAACTGTGTCTTGACTGAGTATGACCGTATGTTGAGTGTCCAGACTGATTTCTTAGGCCCCTTGCATCATACTTTAAAAAAATAATAATAACAAAACAAAAACAAAACTGTGCCATGAAACCCTGGCAGAAAGGCCTCAGCCATGGGCCCCATGTTTTAAAA
This sequence comes from Camelus bactrianus, assembly GCF_048773025.1. Lineage (NCBI taxonomy): Eukaryota > Metazoa > Chordata > Mammalia > Artiodactyla > Camelidae > Camelus > Camelus bactrianus. Next base: position 41,668,375 of record NC_133546.1, on the reverse strand, counting down.
AACTCTGCATATCACAGACAGAAAAACAAATGCACTAAAGGAAACACGGGTGTCTCTGCTACTTAGGAGGCAGAGTTCAGCTCTAACACCTGAGCTACACCTGAAACTCTATACAACTGTTTTTCTGACTGGCATCATTCAAGCCCCAGCAAAACACTTCATCATATCTTTTGCTCTATACCCTCAAAACAAAAGGCCACAGTGCTCAAAAGTCTGTGAGTTGTGTCACTGCCAACACTGGAGACAGACACTGCAAAGTGCAGAGATTTGGGAGAAAAACACATTAAGTAAGAAAAACGACAAAACAATTAACGTACCAACTCTTTCCTCTCAAATAGTATGAATGCAATACATTTTTGCATAATGAAATGTGATTTCCCAGTAATGCTGAGAGCATTGATTTTTATGCTTCTCTTTGTGTCCCAACTTGTGATTCCAAAGGTAAGCAAGATTACCTTCGTATACGCAAAAGTTGCATGTGGCAACTAATGAACACTTTGCAGTATTAAACAATTCCTATTACTCTTAAATTTGTATATAGACATGTGGTCAAGTAAGACGCCTAAGGCATGACACTGACTATTTACACTGACAACTAGATGGATACTGAATGCTAGAATAATATTTTAACCAAAAAAAAAAAAATTAACAAGTTTCGATTAATTTTTTAAAATAAATTCTAAAAAATAAAAATTTAAAATATTTCAATAATTTTATTAAAACATTTAGTACATGTAAATTAAAATTTGCATTTGCCTTTAATCTTAGTAAATAGATTTAATATTTTAGAAAAAAATATGCTTTCTTGAAAATCTATCTTAATTACATGTGGTGGCCTTTTTCTCTAGTCTTTTTCATGGCAATATAACACAGAAGGCATTAGGTCCATAAGAATGGAGACCTTAAGGTCAGATTGGAAAAAAAGTCAAAGGAAAACATCAACAAGCTTTGTCACCATAGAAGGGCATTCTTACAAAGACATCCCACCACTTCCTTAAAAATGATTGCATTTACACAGACTTAATCCAACAGCAATTTCCAACAGACAGAAATTGATACAGGCACAAAAACTTGAATTGGGTAACTGTAAATAAAAGCTATTCCTTTCAGAAGTTAAGAATAAGTTCTGATTAAAAACAGAGATCTCTTAAAGCCATGTTTTAATATTAAATCACAAAAATATCTATAGGCTATTTAAAAACAAGGGATGGGATTATTTAACTATATGAAAGAACACATACATACAAAGGACTTGTATAGTCGATTATTTGAAAGTAGCCTGCTATGATTATTCACTCAATGCAACAAATTATTCTTTTCTTCAGAGATTTTAAAATCCTACATCAAAGTTAATGTAGTATTTCTGGAATTTGCTTTGTATATCACTTCAGGTCGTTATGAAAAGTAAAAGTTTTAAAAGATATTCTCTTCACCTGTTACAATCCAATTTTGCTCTGGCCTCCACTATTTCAAAACATCTTATGACTATATCTGATGTGAGCTGAAGGTTGGTTGTTGGTTTTTTTTTTTTCTTTTTGCTAACTCTTCCTTTTCTCTAATTCTCAGCATGAATCTGTGACAGCTGGTTGCCAGAAAGCACTCTATCATTTTGCTAATAATCAGATTTTACTGTTGTTGAGGAAAAAAAATAGGAAATGATGTGGACTGAAAAAGGATTTCATCTTAAACATTTTGGGAAAAAAAGAAAACTTCAAATGACGTTTTGAGAGAGCTGGAAACATAACGCCATGTGTCCATCTTAGAAATTTTACTAAGTGTTACATTGTTGAATGGAGATTCTTGATGTGCTTTGTAGTCAACAGATAAAGAAAGGTCTAGGAGTTCTTTAGCGTTATTATCATTATCATTATTATTTTAGAAGTCCTCTTCAAATGAGAGCAGATAATTTCTATAAATCAAGTACATTTTTCAAAACTTATTCATACTTATGTGAATTTTCATGCCATAATTTATTCTTAAATTTTCTTTGTAATGTAGCACAGTTCATTCATGTGACCACTGAAGTTGAGCTTTATGATGCATTCAAATGTGAAGAAAGATCTTTGAGAAAGGTAAGGAAAAACTTTTTTTTTTACTTCACAGTATCAGATTCTCTTCAAATACTCTGAGATTTTCTTAAATTTTAATGATTTTTTTTTCTGTATGTATACTTGTCTGGGGTTTACCATCTCAGTGTTCTTTCTGTAATAAACACTATTGAAAATCAGTATGAAGGTAGAATGATAAAGATATTTTATAGAACAAGATAACTTACAGACATTTGCATAATGCTGAGAAGCTATACTCCTCTGGAAGAATCAGAATGATACTATGTTAGGATAAGTTCTCTATTTGCATTGATTTATTTGTTTATCTTCAAAGACATGAGCTATCCTCATAGCTTTCTGTTTAAGTTCATTGTGCTGCGTTTGCAATCAACAAACTATTTTTTAAGCTATCGATTTGCAGACTTTGTAGACTTCTACTTTTATTTCATTTCTTTTCATTTCAGAGGCTCTTGGTTGTATTTTTTTTTATTGAACTGAACATACTTAATATGGACATCACTTAGCCTGCGAACTACCTAAACTAAAGGGACATATTTATGTTAGTTCAAAGTTATAGGCTCACCCATATACATTAGAAGATACTACTGTTCATGAAGGAATCATTTCGTCTCTGGCTTTTATTATACATTAGCCTCCAAAAATGAGTAACACGTTAGAAAACAGGGCCTTACCATCATTGAAAAGTCCACAAACAATAAATGTTGGAGAGGGTGTGGAGAAAAGGGAACCCTCCTGCCCTATTTGTGGGAATGCAGTGTGGTGCAGCCATTATGGAAAACAGTCTGGAGATTCCTCAAAAAACTAAAAATTGACTTACAATATGATCCAGCAACCTTACTCCTGGGCATCTATCTGGAGGGAACTCTAATTCAAAAAGATACAAGCACCCCAATGTTCATAGCAGCACTATTTACAATAGCCAAGACATGGAAACAACTTAAATGTCTATCGACAGATGACTAGATAAAGAAGCTGTGGTATATTTATACAATGGAATACTACTCAGCCATAAAAAATAAAATAATGCCATTTGCAGCTACGTGGATGGACCTGAAGATTGTCATACTAAGTGAAGTTAAGCCAGAAAGACAAAGAAAAATACCATATGATATCACTTATATGTGGAATCTAAAAAAGAAAGAAGACACTAATAAATTCATCTACAAAACAGAAACAGACTCACAGATATAGTAAACAATCTTATGGTTACTGGGAGGAAAGTGGGTGGAAAGGGATAAATTGAGACTTTGAGATTTGCAAATATTAACTACTATATATAAAAATAGATTAAGAAATTTCTTCTGTATAGAATGGGGAACTATATTCAATATCTTGTAGTAACCTATAATGAAAAAGAATATGAAAATGAATATATGCATGTATATGTATGACTGAAACATTATGCTGTACATCAGAAATTGACACATTGTAACTGAGTATACTTTAATAACAAGAAAAACAGGGCCTTAAATTCCTGCATTTTGCACCAACATGTATAACTTTTATAAACCAATGGTTCTATAGAAAGACCCTCATCTGGTTTGCCTTCAGTGGAAATGCAGCGTGGAGGGACTCCTATCCCATAGACCTGAACCACATCAAAAAATTAGGGAAAATGTACTGTTAAAGAGCTTGACATATCTCCACTTAAAAACAGCATGGCTAAGGCCCCAGGGAACTGCTGTTGACAAACTGCAAAGTTCCTCTGGCCTCCTTTCCCTTTGAGCAAGCTTTGAAGTTACTCACCACTCAGACCAGGGTCCACTCCCACCAGGCTCAGAACTTACCGGAAGGCACTTCTGCACCGGTTCGGAGCAAACCCTGACCACCAGGCACAGTGGTCACTGCCGGGAAATTGCCTGTCCCTATGAAGTTCCTGTGTACTTCTACTGCTCTTTAAATGCTTTATCAAAAACTAAAGACCATTTCCCCATAAAACAAGAGTGTGTAGTGACTTTATAGCTAAAAATGTTAATCTGCAGAACAACAGGAGCTGTTACGTGGAAACCTGCTGTTTGAAATGTAGTCCCCAGACTGACAACATCAGCATCACTGAGGAGTAGTTAGAAACACGAAATCTCTGGCCCCACCCTAAATCTGATGAATCAGTCTGAATTTTAACAACAGCCTGAGGTGATGCATATGCACATTAAAGTTAGAGAATCACGGGTCCAGAGTAGTTCTCAAATGATGGGTGGTAACATGAACAGTTTTTTATTAGTGATTTATTTGTACGTAACTACTGTAAAATACAAATAAAAATAAATTATTAGAATAATAAAATGAAAGAAATAAAGGCATATGAACTACAATTTTGAATTTTCTGTTATTAGAGTCACACACAAAAAAAAAATTCCATCAAATTTTAACGTGTTTGTTGGTAACTTTGCAGACGCGCAATTTCAAGATCATCACCCACTTTACTGAAAATTGTTGTTTCATGAAATCTATGATAATCTATAGAAGCTCTATTTTTTTTCAAGCTTCTATATTATTTTTGTTTTTCCATATTATCAGCCCATGAAAAATAGGTTGCATGGCTTCCTCCCATGCATGCAAGTATTAAGAGCATTCGAAAAACAAAAACAGAGAAAAGAAATTCCAGTAGGTCAATTCCCATCTTTAAACATTCGGGATCAAACTGTTTCATATCTTGCAGATGCACAAAGAATGTATTTCATAGTTTAAACCCTCTTGATAGAATTTCCTCCCTTTCATCCGCTCACTTCAGGGTGCAATAACAGTAGTTTATAATCAGTTTCCATATTATCTCATAATAAAGAGAATAATCTCTAATTTAATGCATTAGATTTTACATAATTCACAATTTTTACTACATTGTTAGGCTACTGCTTAGTGCATATGTCTTTTTATTTTAATAGCAAGATTTCCTTGATGAAGGGAGCAGTGCATCCTAACCCAAGCTCCTAATCTAGACAGCTATTCCAGAATGTTTTTCCATCACAACTGACACATCATCATAGCAACAGTCCTCCATAAAACTTCAGCACCAAACCAGATTTGTTGGAATGTAATCTGTCATAGTTTCCTTACTTCTATACAGTTCAGAGCTAGCATTCATTGTCATTAATGAAGATCAGAAAGAAAAAAATTCTTCCTTCACATCACTATCCTGTTCAGATTGCACAGATACTAAAGGAATTGCTATGTTAATAATATGTCCATTTGCCAAGTGCAATAAAAAAAATACCCTGCTAGATTTGTTTATTCTATGCATAGGACTTCCATAGAATTAACCAGTTCCTGAAAACATCAAACTCTGATGTTACTGGAGACTGATGCATCATCTCACTTCTCTGCAGATTTTCCCAGTATTTCTAAAAGAGCTTCTTTGATTCAGCCTTTCACTAGTGCTTCCACAGGTGTGTATGATTTCTTATTCTAATCAATCCAAAATGCTACATTTCAGAAAGACCAAAAATTATTAATAAGTAGGTATGAAATATTAAACATCTGCTTCTGTCAGCTTTTTAATTTAATAGACTTTCTTCTAGTATCCTTTCGGCTTTAAACATATGGTTTACGATTATATGTAAATGACCCTTAACTTTGGATAGATTCTTTACTTCATTAGCCAGTAAGTATTAGCTAATAACCAACTGTGATTTCAGCATTCCACCATCAGTTATGGTTACGGAGTGGAACTCAACTGGAGGAATAACAAATCATAATTCCAAAAAACAGCAGTAGAAACTCTTTTGGTTTTATTTCTTTGAAATCATTGTCATCATTAGCATCATCATTTCATTTATCTCTATAGCCCTATTCAGAGAAATGCTTCTTTTTTTAACCAAAAGTAATCCAGTGAAGCTTATTTTACCGTATATTAACTAGAAATGCAAATAATAATTTATTTTGCCTATTATTAAATTATAAATTTAATTTGATTATAATGATTGAAAATGACAAGTTTTAAGAATAAACACATGCTTATGTTTTCTCAAATTTCTACATATTTGGGGATTACAATTGACTAACCTGAAAATGCTGACATGTATTCTTACTAATGCATGATTATTATGTACCTCATGCCACATATGACTCACCGTATCAGTCTGACAGCAGTCAAACTGGTCTATACCCTGTTCAATGAGACAAGTCATGACTTCAAATATTGCAGCAATATCAAGTTGCAATAAAAGCTCCTAAATGCTCACTCATAATTTCTGTACATATTTCACTGCAGAGCATCAGACACTATTTATGGTCTGGTACCAGCTGGTGGACCACATTTTAACAAGCTCTGATAGAGTCTAGCTTTCAGTTCTATTGGGTTTATTTCACCATGGATATATTGAGCCCTGTGCCATGCTATGTGGTAGAGCTGATTGAAGCACACACCTATATGGGAGATGCTAAAAGTCTACTTAAGGAGACAGACAAGGAAATGGATGGTATTTATATATATATAATAGCACAGAATTACTTAGAGTACTCAGAGATGCAAGTAAGTTCAAATATGGGGTCAGGGGAATTTTCTTATAGAAAACAATGCCTGAACCATACACAAAGATGAATGAGTAGCAATAAAATATGGGAAATTTGTAGGAGAATTTCTAAAGGAACAGCATCATATAAGTGTGTGCTGGAGGAAGCAGCTGAAGGGAGTAAGGACAGAATGAATACTTTGGTGCTTCTGAAGGGTGAAGTGCAAGGCAGGACAGGAGAGAAGGTGGGACTGGAGAGAAAGAACGTCTACTTTATGGAATACAGGCATTGGACCCATGATATCCACTTGGAGGGAAAGAAATGTGGTCCTTTTGTGTGCTTCGCTTCTTTTATGAACATTTGGGAATCAGACGCAAAACCACGTCGTTTTGTTGATAAGCAGTCTATTATGGAACTCTCAGCTGTTGTACATCAGCCTTTTCTTAATGGTCTATTAAAAATTACTGTTATTCCTGTCATTCCATATACATTTATAACTATGTATAATTAGTCTTTAACTTCTCCAGAACTCAGCATCCAGTTAGATGTTATTCCAGAATGTTGCTGCCCTTCCTCAAACTAGGTCTTTGTCTTTGATATATTGTTACATGCATCAGACCAAGCAGATGAAAAGAACAGGTTACACTGACTTCAGACAATTTTATTGCCTGTAGGCAGATAGGATTTTCTGAAAAATATGGTGGGAAGATGCAAGTTACTAGAAGAAGAAACGTTGGTTCTTTTCTATCATTTTCTTTTATATATGCTCTTCTTAACTTCATCCCTCATTATGATAAATAATTAAAATCACAGTGTTGTTAGGTTGAATTCCCATTCTAACTTCCTTTCATGTGCACCTTAAATAGCTGCCTGTTTCTTGTGTTCTAACTCTTTCAAAATTCACTTTGTCCATGAATCCACCCACTCACTGTAAAAATAATTTGATCACTCTGAAGTGCTATTGATTTGTTTTTAACTTTATGTCCTTTTTCATTCTATCAGGATAGGAAGTGAGATATTACCCTTTCCAATTAATTAATGTGTTTATCTGTGAAGTTAGATTACTTAAAGGCACAAACTTACATTTTGCCACAATATATTCTTCGATACTGTGTCACAAAACAGATGATTTCAAAATGGAACTTACTTTTTCATAGAAATAAATTAAAATCAGAAAATATTATTTTTTGATTTCTTCCATTTGTTTAGATATCTATTTTGTTGTTGTTGTTGTTGTTGTTGTTTTTAACCAGCCCAGCTACTCAGAATAAAAGAAAGCAAAAATAAATGTATCTTCCATTTTGTGGATTGACTTCGGACACATTAAAATTTTAGAAGCAACTTTTATGATCATTTAAGCTCCTAGGACAATGTTCTTCACTGAATAAAACTGGTGTGAAGGCCCACTATAAAAAAGAAATTAGCACATAAAAATACAATTGTCATGACTCCCATATAGACTCACTGTAATTTATGTTACCTAAACATTTAAGAATAATTAGCATGTTTTCTGATTTAGAATGCGGGACAGTTTTTTGACTTGATTTGGGTGTTCCTACCATTGAGTTCATTGTCCAGGAAAGTTTGAACTACAGTCTTCTTTTTCCTTACATGAATATCCTTATCAAAAAAAGAGATTTTCAAAATTATTCCATGGACTGTAGAGCATTTTCAAGGTCCTGAAAGAAGTAGTTAGTGTGTTTATTGTTGGTCCACTTGATATTTCTTAAAATGAAAAGCAGATCTTTAAAGAAAGGACAAACTCAATACTTTCCCTCATTTTCTTTCACTAACTCAGGTAAAGTTTCTCACCTCAAGTTTTTTGATGTCTGCTTCATGACCATCTGAAGTAAGCACTAGTATCCTCTTCATTCATCATGGCTGTAGGGCCATTTTGAGACTTAGTTGATAGTTGTCACCAGCCTCAACACTTCATTATAAAAATGAAAGCTATACAAGCAAGCATCCAGTAACTGCTCTGTCTTTTCAAAAGAAACCTCTGAATTGCACCCAAAGACTTGAGAAGGCTGGACTAAGAGGTACTCATTTGTGAGTATTTACTTGGGGGAACAAGGCGATGCCAAATAGCAAATAAAAGGCATTGTGACTTGTGGTGTGAATGTTAATTGGTCAGAAAGCAATGAGAGATGTGGTGAAGTTCAAAGTCATAGGAAATGACTAATCATAAGTAGCCATCCAGCAAAGTCCCGAAAATCACAGGCTTCAAGTTCACTATCCTTTGTCTCCCCTGCTTCTACAGAACTGCTTCAGACTCTCCAGCACAAGAGTAGAGCAAATTGTTTAAGAGCCAACAATTACTCAAGTTGTTTCCAAATTGTTTCAATTCTTATGCAACAGCTAACCATGGCTGTTGATCATTATTTAATTATGAAAACAATTCAAAATTCTTCAAAAGGATATCAATGTTTTGTATCAACATATATAATTATTTGACTCTGTATCCTCTGGGATTCTCCCATTTCTCCTACATTACAGTTATTTTGTAATTGTGATTTCTCCACGGGACCCTGGATATTTCAAGGTGGAGATCATGGCATGTCGTAATGCCTCTACTCTCAGCATCTCCACCAGTGCCTACATAAATAAGGTGCTCAAAAAAGGCTTTCTTTTAAATCCCATTCTTTTCTGCAGATATGATCTTTTTCTATTCCATAGCTGCGTACTCCCTTCTTTATTTTATTTTTTGGTGTTATTTCCTCCTCCACCCAGAAGGTTGCATTGATGAAAGTTAAAAATAAGAAAACTCTACCTGCTTTGTGTTTGCAAATAATCTCATGGATGGAGTTCACATCTTTGATCTGTTTCTTTTCTTTGTTCACATCTGTTGCCCATTTTAATAGAAATTCTCTTTTAGGGCTTGAACTGCAACTTTGATTCACCACCATGCTTTTGTCTTCTGGTCCTCAGCATGCGGCAGCAGGCACTAGGGATTTTCACGGGAGGAAAAGAGAGAGAATAAACTGCAAGTGACCCTCGAAAGAATGGATTTAATATTTTGACTATACTTCCTTTTGCTAGAAGGATATTCTGAGAGTCAGACCCTCAGAACTGTGTTGAAGGACTGCATGGCACTTCATTCCTACTCAAGAAGAGGCCGTGTTTAAGCCAGAGATTAAATGCCTTTTAAAAACAGAAGAAAAAAAAAAAGGAAGAAACCCTCTAGATTAAGATATTACTAATGATGGATTACAAAGTGATTGTCAAAATTAGCAATTCACACTCAAGTGTGACATCAGTATTATACCCAATTGTATATGTGGGGTGTATTTGTGTTTGCGTGTGTGTAAAAACATGAATTATGAAAGGAGAGAAATCAGTCAGTCAGACATTAAGCAAAACAATTTATTTGTGATTTCACAGATAAATCAGCCGCCTAACCAGCTTAAACTTGTACTCTCCAAATAATTGCTAAAGCATTACATAAATCTATCTTTTGAAGAGAATCTCAATGTGTACTTGCAAAAGTTATTTGGGTGTAGTCCTCCCAGCCCCCAGTGATGTTGTTTACTCAGAAGATTCTCTATTGGTTGGATTTCTACCAGGACCCTGGTGTTTTAACAGAATATATACTTATATAATTCTCTTTGATAATGTGCCCTTATTAATTTATTTTCCAAAACAAGAAATGGCCCCAGAAGCCTTCATGAATCTCTGAGATTTTCTTTCTCATTCATCAGAGAAATAACTCATTCGAATTACATTCCAGTCCCTTCAGTACCAAGAGACTGTTCTAGCAATGTAGTGTTTGTGAGAAATGGAACAGGGAGGGAAGAAAAGGAGATTTGTAGGTAAGTTGAAGAGGCTGTTTCAGGATTATTTTCCTTCGGAAGTTTCATGTTTGAGGTTTTTGTCTAGAGAAATCTAGGGGAAGAAGGACCATCAGCTGTTTTGTTCTCTCTGAACTGCCCATTGTGTTTTAAAGACTCCCTAGTGAGCTAAACAGCCTTATGTGCCTAAAGCCAAGTGGAATGGGAAGGGACCTCATTACCACTCAGTGGAGCAAACAGAGAAGTCAAATCTCCCTCAGTTTTTCCACTACTTCCCTTGACCCTTTGTCCTCCTGGACAAGAACAAGCTGACCCTTTATTAGAACACTTTGTTGGCTCTAGTAGTTACTAGTTCAAAACAGAAAGTTCTGTGTGTAAAGGTAAATTGTTCCAGATTTTCATCTCAAAAGAGGATTGTGAAAAATGTGAGTAAATATAAATATTCCAGCTTCAGACTTATGCATAGGGTTGGGTAAAACATGTCATGAGTGTGAACTTTTTTAAGGTTCATTGTCCTACGAACATGTTAATATGACATAAATAAAAGTTGGTGTAAATAAAAATTCCTCTTGCCTTGGCCAGCTGTCTCACAAATGAGTGCCATCGTTCATCGAACCATGAGACACGTGAATTAAGAAGAACTCATCTCCACTGTTAGAAAAGCTACTCAAAACACAACTCTATTTTAAAAGTATACATAATAAGTCATATTATTGTAGGAAATCCATTACAAAAAAGTTAAAGCATCAGTTTAGATATAACGTCCCTTTTTTTTAACTTTCTATCAGCCTAGAAATCGCCTAAACGCACATAATTGCACCCAGTAAGTTGTGAACCTTACTATATCCAATTTAGTAATAATAACATGCAGTGCATGTGTTTAGGTTTAAGTGGAGCAATGGTATGTTTCTTCCAGCTGGTATGTATGAATACTTCAAAGTACGTGGCTCTTGACTGATGAAGATTCCACATCTTATTGATTTGGTTTCTAGAAAACCAGGGGATTTATTCTTTTCTATGAGCCAGTGGCATTTGAGAAACACATGTGTAGAAGACTCGCAAAATTTATATACACACGCACTTGGGGGCATTTTTATTGACCTCAAATGAAGAAGTAGAATCTCCAGGTTGTTTTTCTTTCCCCGCTGTGGAATAAGTTATATTATAATTCTTTCATTTGCTGCCTATAACATGGTAGACAACCAAAATATGTTCTGTTACTTTTTAAAACCAGATGGAAAATTGTGCTAGCTAGATAATACAGTGTCTTCTAGGGACACAAAAGAAGGCTAGCAAAATACTTCCCTCTATTTTCTTTTTGAAATATTTTAGAAAAGAGAGGAAATTATCTTTGAAGGATTACGATTATTATGTTTTTCTTTCTTCCTTTCTTTCTTTTCTTTTTGCAAAGGAGAAAAAAAAAGCTTGTCTAAGACAGGACTGTATGCTTCTAAATGCTGGCTGCTGAAGGCCCGTAGTGAGGTCTAAGCAGAGTTCAAGACTGAAATAAATGTCTAAATGTAAGACAAGCAGACTTTCTTTCACCACTGCAACGTGCCACATATTAACCTGAATGTTGGAGTTCTTTTCTGCATTTTGGGTTTCTGTTTTTATAAAAATAAAAACCCTCACTGTAATGACAGGAGTAAATTCTGAACCCGCTAATGTGTGTTTCAGGGTCAGCACAGATTAGACTCATCAGCCTTGTTTCCTTCATTGTGTGTGTGTGTGTCCACACTCGCTACCCTAAACCTGCCGACATTTTTTTTAAATCTTACAACATACACAGTAGAAATCTCATCATCAAACAATTTACTACTTGTTTTTAGAAGGTACTATTTTACAAGGCAAGATAGATTCTTGGCTAAGAAGGCAAGGGTTACCCTGTCAGAGGTCAGGCCAGTCGAGTCAGCAATATCGTTTGGCATCTTGAACTTTTGAGTCTGCATTTTGACTCATAGGATCTTAGTAGACATACGTATTCTTCTTTCCAGTGGATCAGTATCCACTTTTGCTGCAAATCATTTTGGTATCTGTAGCATCAATGACAACAGTAGCTAACGTTCACTGAGAGCTAACAGTGTACCAGATGCTCTTCTGTATTTTCTACGAATTTATTTATCTACTGTTTGAGTTAGGTACCCTCATCATACCCATGAGGAAAATGAGGCACAAATGCCTTACTTAAATAGCTTACTTAAAATCACCAAGCAGGGAAGTGGCTAAGTCAGAATTCTAATCTAGACAGCCTGGCTTCAGAGCCATAACACTTAACTATGACCCTATGGACATGGATGGATCCACTGATCTTATTATTATCCCATCACTCAGGGGTTCCTGGCCTTGTCAAATGACAGAAGAGCCTTTTGAAGCTATCCTAGCGCAATGGTTAATGGACAATTCCTATTAGGAGGATGCTATTTATATTGACCCAGTGGCCTATAGGGTGTTGTTTCTCACATGGGCCAAATATAGGGATCTAGAAATCAAGGATTAGAGGTGTGGGTGGCACTTTCCGCACTTGGAAAAGTGGCTTCAGAAAAAAAAAATTGACTAACAATGCCAAGATAATAGGCCCTGATAGATTAGAGCTGAGCTGTCTAATATGGTAACTAGTAGCCACATATAGCTATTTAAATTCATTTTCATTAAAATTAAATCAAATTAAAAATTTAGATCTCCAGACACATGATCCACATTTCAAGTGCTCAGTGACCACATGTGGCTTAGTGGCTACTTCTGGGACAGTGAAGACATACTTTCATCATCATGGAAACCTCTGTTAGACAGCGCTAGTTTATGATCTAAAAGTTAAAAAAAAAAACAAAAACATAAATTCTGACCACAATGGCTGACACAAGTGGACTAGAGGTGGCTGTGTTAGGGGCAACTTCCTAATCAGACCCCAGCTGTAGCTAGGCCTGACCTGCTCCCTACGGACTAACCTCACAGGTCACTGTCTGTTATCTAAGCCTGACTCTGAGAGCCACCTAATTTCCTCCTAACAAATCTCTTTCCTGTTTATGTTAGCCACAGTTGTTCTCTGTCAGTTGCAACAGAAACCTTTCCTGATAGAAGGTCCTTTACGTAGCATTTCCTAAAACTAAAAAAGCCATACTTGGGGAAATTACTGATGTTGGATTGTTCCATATTAACATAATTGTCCTTGAATCACACAGATAATTACCTCGCAAAAAGCAAGTTTGAGGATAGAATGATGTAGACCTGAGAGTGACGTGAAGGGGAAATTTTCTGTTTTCTCCTGGCCTAGTGCTTTGGGAACCCAAAGACACTTTGTTTAGTGGAAATGAACTGATCTTGCCTGGAAGAAGAAAGGCAGAGCTGTATAGGGTGTGCTCTGGAAGAGACCCATGGCTGGCAGGCTTCAAGGGCAACCATATCTAATGGCAAATCATCTCAAATCTTTGATAAATCTTGATGAAAATTACAGCCTGTGCTATAGAGAACTACAGAAAGATTTTGTTCCACACTTAGGACAGATGACCAAAGCAGGAATGGTAGCTCCAAAGTGGCGACCATCAGTAACAGCCAGCCGGGCCTGGCAGAGTGACCACCTTATATGGACCATCTGAATTCCAGCCAGTAACATGGCAAATTGGTCAGAGGGCCAGAGCAAAGAACTGGGCTGGAACCATATGAGAGCATATGTGAAAACACACCATTATGTGTGTGTGGTGGGGGGAAGGTAATGAAAAATACCTAAGTGCTCTAAAAAGACTCAAATTCTTTTCTATGTCCATGAATCTATTTCTGGTTTGTAAATAAAATGTGTATTTTTAAAAATTCCACATATGATATCATATGAGATTTATATTTCTCTGTCTCACTTCACTTAATATGATAATCTCTAGGTCCATGCATGTTGCTGCAAATGGCATTATTTTATTCTTTTTATGCCTGAGTAATATTCCATTATATATATGTATATATATATATATATATATATATATATATATATATATATATATATATACATACACCCCCCCCCCACAATTTCTTTATCGTCATCTGTCGATGGACATTTAGGTTGTTTCCATGTCTTGGCTATTGTAAATAGTGCTGCTACGAATACTGGGGTGTATGTGTCTTTTTGAATTAAAGTTTTCTCTGGATATACACCCAGGAGTGGGATAGCTGGTCATATGTTAGTTCTATTTTTAGTTTTTTAAGGAACCTCCATGCTGTCCTCCATGGTAGCTGCACCAACAGTATAAAAGGGTCTTTTTTCTTCACACCCTCCCCAGCATTTGCTATTTGTAGACTTTTTAATGATGGCCATTCTGATTGGTGTGAGGTGATATCTCATTGTAGTTTTGATTTGCATTTCTCCAATAATTAGCGATACTGAGCATCTTTTCAAACTATGGTTACCAAAGGGGAAGTGGGGGAGGGATAAATTAGGAGTTTAGGATTAACAGATACACATTACTATATATAAAATAAACAAGGATCTACTGTATAGCACAGGAAACTATATTCAATTTCTTGTTAAGCTATAATGGAAGAGAATCTGAAAATATATGTGTGTGTGTGTATATATGTGTGTGTGTGTGTGTGTATACACACACACACACATATGTACATGTATAATTGAATCACTTTGCTGTACACCTGAAACTAACATTGTAAATTAACTATACTTCAATTAAAAAATAAAATAAAAAAAAAAAGACTCAAATTCTTACAAGAGCCCATAGGGACTCAAAGTCATCATAACTTGGGTTTTAATGTAAACATAATCTTACAAATATTCAGAAGCTGAAAAGGCACATGACATTGGAATTATATGAGGAAGAACTTTTTTGCCATCTGATATTCAACAATAGACTGTGCAGTAATAAGGCTCTTCCTACTGGAAGGACTCAGCTAGAGATTAGATGAGCAACTGTCAGCTGTAGAAAAGACTTCTGTGCAGGTGGGATTTCAAAAGCTTCTTCCTACCTAAGGCTTTGTGAACCTCTGATTCTAAATAGAATAGCCTTTACAAACTAATGTGACTTCAGATTTCGAGATAGCAAAGTTTTCCTGAAAAACCAGGGAAAAACAAGAACAGACATTACAATACTTGCAATTTGGTGGCTGGACTTTCTAGTTTAACTCACTTCATGACTGGCTCTTTCCAGTTTTCTTTCTGTTTCCTTTGCATGTAAAATCAGCTGTGGTTTTGAGTGAAGTGGAAGCTATTAAAATGCTCTATAGGCAAGGGAAATGATTCTTAATACTATTAGAATTTTAATCAGAATTTGGTGAACAAATCTTGGGGAATACTAACCTTATTTGCTACAAAGATTAAAACATTTCTCTGTAGAAAAACAATCGTATAAATCATTCTGATTTCTCCAGTGCTCTGCATATTTATGTTTCCAAGAACATTTCATCCAGAGACTGAGCAACTTGGGGAAATAGAATTACAGCTGGGCTCTCCAAGACACTCACATGTGTGATCAACCCTGTGGACATGCTTGGAATCTGTCCCTGGCCCAGGATCAGATATATACATAAACTCCTCACAAACTCATACCACATTTTCATCCTATCTGTTTCCAAGAGTCATTCTTCACAAATGCTGGAAGGTTGCTTTATGTTTTACTCATTTAATAATGACCCACATAATCTGTAATTTTTTATACCTTGGGAGTCTTTAAGTCTCACTTAATCTCTGTCTGCTCTGCCTTTCACATTTGGTTTTTCTTTTAAGCCATCCCCTCTCCCCGCATAATGAAGTATCAAATAAACACTCTGAAATTTTACCAATTTTTTTCACAAATTCATTCAGCAAACATTTGTTGAAAAAGCCCATACACCAATAATTTGCCAAACAATAAGTTAGCACATGACATTGCTCCTCTTGCTGTGCGTGTTCCTCTTTCTAATTGTATGTGTTCCTATTTCTTGTGAGTTTTGTACTTTGTTTTCATAAGTAGATGATAAACTCTTTGTGGGCAAGGTTAATATTCCCCATATGGTCTAATATTGTCTGTAACGTACTAGATATGCAATAATATTGTCCAAGTTTATTTTAAACTATCAATACTTATATGTTAAACATGGCAAAAGTCTACAAAAGGAATGCATCAGTAATCAATGATAATATTAGCTAATATCTGTTGAGTGTCAGCTATGTGCCAGTCACTTTAAGTGCTTTTCATGAATTAACTTAATTAATCCTCACAACAACCCTCTGATATGGGTATTGTTATTATTATTATTTCTCTTTATGAGAAAATTGATGCACAAATGTTATATAATTGGCCCAGGGTCCCGCCTTAAGTAAGTGCTGAAGTCAGAATTTGAACTCAGATCATCTACCTGCAGAGCCTAGATTTTCAACCACAAATGTGTACTGTGCCCAAAGACGAACAACAAATTGAAGGACTTGGAAAATGCTTTTTTTCTCCCTTTGTTTTATAAAATTTTTCACCTGGAATATCAGATATTCAAAGGTGGCAAGGAAATTGAATAAGTGTCTTCCTCTCTAGCATCACCACCAAACAAGCGTCCTCCACCCTTGTACACAGGCGGACAGCATTCAATAGAGGCAGCACTGCAGTTTCTCTCTCAACAGTGATAAAAGCAGTGAGAGAACACAGGCCTTGAGCCCTTTTATTGCACCTGGTAGGACATGGCTCTATATCCCCCAAATAAGCACAGACCCCCTCCAAACATCTCTCTAACATCTGTTACTCAGGGATGAACATCCTACCTCAGAACTTCAGGCTACCTCATGTTTCTGCCTTACTCTGAGATAAAAGTACACCAAGATTATATTTCAGTTCAATTCCTTTTCTATACACAGTACTTTGAATATCTGAGACATGCTCACTCTGTCATTCATTCTTTCAACAAACTATTATTCACCCTCCTTTCTGTGCCAGATATTCTGTGTGACTGGGACCATGAGACACTCCAAATCCCTGCCCTCATGGAACTTACAGTTTATTCAAAAGATAGGTTATCAACATACAATTGCATGGGGAGGGAAACAAAAGGCCTCTCTTGTACAAGTAAAGTATGTCCATTTCCTAAAACCATTGATTCAAATATTTATTCATTCAGCAAACACCTATTAAGAATATAATATGTACAGGATGCTATGCGTTGGGTAACTGTCCTTGGTAAAATACAGTCCCCAAAACTGAACACAGCGTCCCAGACATGCTTGACCATCACGGAGTGGCACAAGAGCCTTCATCTCCCTGGCTCCCAACCCGGACAACAGCTTATACTGAACGGTACTTGGTATTGTGCCATAATCCTCTCCTGGAGGGCTATTATGAGAACTACTTCTATAAAACCTGTCTCCAGATTTACTGTGAGTATATTCACATGGAAGCCTTTCTGGATGCCTGGGAGAAACTTCTCTCTGGATGCACATCAGTAATACCGGTGTTTCTTAGAAGTACCTGGTTTGCTTTTATGGCATGGACATTATGACCATTATAAGTGATTCTACTCCTAGTTGGCTGCTAGCATATATAAATCAGTTTTGAGGACCCCCTTCTCCCCATAATTTATTCAGCGATCCCTACCAGTCCACCCAAGCATGTGTACAGGACTTCAGGTCAGGCATTTTTCTCTGTATGCACAGTTCCTCTTACTGTTCTGTGTCAACTTTCCCTTTGCTTAATTTTTATTTATTTTTGTACTTATTTGAACTTGTCATAATACACACCGCTCCTTGAGTTACTTGTATCTTGTTAAAAGCAAGATCTGGAGGAGAAAGGATTAACTTGACATCTAGCACGCTAGGTGATGGATAGATGGTGATGATGACAGACGGACAGACAGCAGGCAGGCAGGCAGCTGGGTCCTTTAAAATTCCTTGAAATTGATATTATGCTTCTAACACTGCTGACTAAAATTTTATGTGTGGATAGGTTTTAGCCAATACTGTCCTCTATTTAAGTATGATCCTTTGCACTGAGCCACTATAAACCTGAACTGAACTTACCCTCTCTGATTTTTCCCTCTTGTGTGCCTCTTACAAACTCTCTCTTTTCTCTCCAGCCCCATTTCCACTGTCCATGTCCTGATCTCAAGGCTCTTCCAAATATCCCTGTAGCAAGTTCAAGTGAGAGTTTCTGCCACATTCACAATGATTTCCAAAGAGACTATCTCTATGCTATACAAACTCTCTTATTTGGGGGAAATTAGTCCCCCTCCCTCATCCTGTTAGACATGTGGTCTGAATAGTCGCTGCCAATTTCTTGCTTGACTGACCTCCATGGCCACAATATTTGACTAAAAGTACTATAACATTTAAAAGGTATTTGGCTGCAGGTAATCAAAACTGTTTAACAGTAGCTTAAGCAAGTAAGGATTTGTTTTTCTCACGTAATAAGAATCCTGGAGGTAGGTAGTTGTTCACATTAGTTATAGTGGCGCAAAAAACTTGGGCTTATATCTTTGCAATTCCCTTGGTATTTCCCACACACACATTAACTGACAGTCACCCGTTGGCCACTGCAACCCAAAGCATAGTATGTATTCTAAGGGTAAGAAGAAAAGCAGGAGGAGGAAAGAGGACCCCAATAAACTCCAATCCTTTTTATCAAGAGAGTAGATACGTTTTTAGAAACTCCTACAGCACACTTTCTTTGAAATCTCAATGGAGTGAAGTGGGTTTCAAGGATATCTCCAGTTGCAAAGTATATACATACATACAAGTTGAAAAAATACAGAATACAGTTGTAATGCGGGCTTAAGCTAATCATGATCAGTTGCATGGCGTTGGACTCACTACATCCCAAAAGAAACTCAGGGTTCTATTTTCAGTTAACAAGTTGGAAGTCAGCATTGGATAGGCAAGTGAGCCTCCAGCCTGTTAAAACATCCCATCCCATGACCTTAGTGATTTGTCCATAGATGAGCACATGACCCAGACCCAGGCAAAAGGGCCCTTAAACAAGGTTGTTGAAACTCCCTGGAGAGACAGCTGCCTGTAGTCATAGATTATACCTAATAAAAATATTTTTATAAGAAGCAAGCTAACATAGAAAGAAGTAAAGAAAATAGATTAAAAAAAAAGAAAATCTAAAATGGCATTCAGGTCACTGATTCTTACAGAATCATTGCTAAAGTAAGTTTGACATCTACACTTGTTATAAGATCCAATTAGTTTTCTATTATGGTCAAACGAGATCAATTTAGATCGCTATCCCTTGCAACCAAAGACATCTGATTAACCTACTTCTTAACATGTTTCCCTGTTTCCAGCCTCTTCCGACTTGTCTGTGCAGCACTGAGTCCTTAAAGCTGCTTTTCTCAAAAACAAATCCAGTGATGCCACCAACTGATGGTCACCAATCTGTGATGTCTTCCCCATCACCTGCAAGATGAAGTTCAAACAATTTATTATATTAACAGCTATTTATAACTTGGCTCACTACACACAATACAAGGTTTGGCCACATGAAACTTTTTTAGGGGGTGGGGGGAGGTAATTAGATTTACCCTCCTCCAACCAGATAAAACTTTTAATACTCCTAAACTATGCCATGTACTCCCATGCTATGATCTTCTTTATATGGGATACTCTTCCCTGTGTTGTCCAACTAGATAAAGCCAGTTCCTCAGGATCCAACTCAGCATCAGCTGCCTCTATACCTTCCACTGACCCACACAGGTACACTCACACCTAAACATACTTACACACACCTGCAAAATGTCCCACGTATGTCTTTTTCTCAGTTCCTGCAGTCCCTTTTACATAACTTTATCATAACATGGATCAAATCATAGTAAAATTACTCCTAGCTAAGTATGACTGCTGCAAGGGGAGGAACTGAGAAAATTTGATGAGTATTTAATTGAAATAAGGTGAAATATTTGCACAAGTGGAAGAAGAAAGAAATTCCTAAAATCATTTGAATTTTTCTTCTATTTGGCTTATTTTCAATTAAATTCCTCAGTGCTTTATCCTTGATTTGCTGTTATAGTTGGCTCCCATCATGTAATAATGTTACTGATATTTCATAATTTAAAGAATATGTTTATGCATAGTTTGTGTCTGTGCATAATAAACCTGGCATTGTGTTTTAGCCCAGTTTTATGGGTGTAAAATATTTTGATAATTTGATTTTATA
Source organism: Camelus bactrianus (assembly GCF_048773025.1). Classification (NCBI taxonomy): domain Eukaryota; kingdom Metazoa; phylum Chordata; class Mammalia; order Artiodactyla; family Camelidae; genus Camelus; species Camelus bactrianus. The sequence goes on along the minus strand of NC_133546.1, from coordinate 41,647,963 downwards.
ATTAGAAGTTATCCTCCCACATTTTTGTGTAGCATTTTTGTAATCAGTTCTATGTTTCTACAAAATGTATCAATAATACATTGAGTAGGACAAAAGTTAAAGTTGTGTGGGACATCCACTAAGACCCTTATATAAAGCTGACACCAATCCATTGATCAATAGTCTTTGAGCCTAATTCGTTTTTCATACGATTTTTTAACATTTTTTAAAAATTGAGGTAAAATTGACATGAGTCTAGTTTTCATCTCACTGTGAATTCATCCTCTAACTAGAGTTTCATTCAAGCCACAGTTCTTAACTTTGCTCTCAAGCAGTCAGTAATTTTGGAATGAGATTGAAAATACATAAATAAATATGCCAGTTTTAGAGATGAAGAAACCTAGTTTCAGAACAACTACATGACTTGCAAAAGCTCATGGAACTGATAAGTGGGCGAGTCGGGTTAGTTTTCTAATTCCAAATCCAATTTCATTACACAACAACCTCTTCAGTTGAGACTCTATTATATGTCCTACTAAAATGAAACACTACCTATAACATTTTTTTTAATGTACCACTCAACAAATCTCATTTAAATAGGAAATAGTGTTATCATTTGTTTTCAGTGAATCAGTGGAATTTCTGAGCAATCACTATTGGCTTCTTTATCTGCATGCTTACCAACCATTTATTAATAAGCTAGTTTAATCCTAAATGCCTCTTCTGGTTATCCAAGAGGTCTCTAGTCAATGTTTGCTCAACTTACAATACGAGAAACTTTCGCAAACTCTTTTGCTCAGGAGCTATAGAATCCAAGGAGGCTCAATGTGACTACGGACATATCAGCAAACAAGCTTAACACCAACCGTAACTCATTTTTTTAAATCTAGGACTTCTCCCTCCTAAACGATTGGTATGGACAGTTTTAGCATTCCTACATAAAGAGGGGCTTACAGGCAAAAATCGATTTAGAAGAGAAAGGCTACTGTACTTGTCTTGAATTTGCATACATAGCAAGCCCGCTGTTTGTTTTAATTTAGATTTCCAAGTGTTTGGTATGTTTGGAGGGCTTATGGAGATTGGGGTAGGGGACTAAAGTACTGTCCCCGGCCACCTTTGGTCTTGCCACTGGATTCTGGCCAGTTACTTCACATGCCTGAATTCCCATCGCATCCAAGTGACATGCTTGCTCTGCAGTCAGTAAGACCAAGGACTGAACAGAAGCCTGCTAATTGTCCAGACCACTCATGTCTGGCTGCCAATTGGCACTTTCCCCTGGAACAGCAGTACACTGCTCAGTGAGAGCAGTCACTGTAGACCAACCTGAAACACTTCCATTCCCCAAGGGGAGCACAGCAGAGGGACTCAAAGGCCTTGCCAACCAGAAGTCTGAAGACTTAATTTCTTTGAGGAGGAGCAGCCTGCTAGGCAAGCCAGTAAAATCATAAGGCAGGAAATTTGGACTATTACATAGCTCTTTGTATAATTCACACTGTGATGGATGTAAAGGATTATATCGATCCTTAAATCTTCTTATTGTGATTGCAGATCACAAAGAAAAAGAGGAGGAAGAGGAGGAGATGACGAAAGAGGAGGGGAAGAAGAGGAGGAAGAAGTTTTACAAGGTAACCCCAGAAAGTCAGTTACCAGTTTCCAACTGAGAAACTCCTTGCAGAATAAATAATATATCCAGCCCTTCTTGTCTGGGTTTGCCTATAGGACAAACAATTGATTATGCATTTTATAGACACACCCATATACACATACACAACCTTGATTTAGTAAGGAAAACAACATAAATGTAGGAACTCTATTTCTCAGCTGTCAGGGCAATGGGGCCCAAAACAATTACCATCCAGTCTTTACTAGTCTCCTAAGTTTATCAGCTTGAAGGCATTTCCTTCATTTGATATTGTCATGGCCAACTCCTGGGGCAAAGCCCTGGGTAAGGACTGCTCTGTGTGCCCGTTCGTAATGAGATCAATTCCAACATTTTTTGAATTTTGGAATTCCTTTCTCTTGAATTTTGGAATTCCTTTCTCTTGAAAAGGAATATGGACACAAAAGATACCTCTAAGATGCGGGCAGTGAAGCACTGGGGAGGAGAAAGACTTGATTCATTGTTTTGTCCGGTTTTGATGAGGTTAAGGTGAAGTGGGGAGACTAGGGCTGCACCTTCTCTATGCAGGTCTTCAGCATTTTCTTTGTCTCTTGTAAGCCAATTTCCTTCTGCTTTACAAGCACTCTCTCAAACACCAGTGTAGGAGTGCCTCTAAGACGGTCATTTCACCGTCTAAGAGTAGTCCTAGATAGGACTTTTAAAACTCAATTTAAATAATCATCCATTTTCAAACTGTTCCAGGACTTAGAAATGATGTTATTTGATTCAACTGATTGGTCCTGTGAAAAGAAGAGTGTATCAGTCAATGTTTCTAGAACAATTTATAAATTATTTTAACTTTCTCCTTTCTTTCCTTCAATTTCTGGAATTGTTGATAGTAAAAGATGATTGAACTCAAGTGTTTGGAGAAACAGGTTTAAATATTCTATTTCCTGGATAATTGCCAACAAGAATGTTTTTTGCCTGTATTGAAGTGAAACCATAACCCTAATGTTCAGTCACAATCATTTTCAGAGGCAGGGGGTGGGGGTGGGGGGAACATTCCTTAACGTGGAAACTAAAGAATTCGGATTAGGAGCTTAGAGGAGACTTTCAACTCTCAAAACATCCTTTTTTTGTCTACCCTGTAGGTTTGCCCACAGAGTTAAACACTTGGAAAAACATTTTGCAAAGAAAAATGTGAAATGCTTGTTCATGGGAAATCTCTACTCCACCCAGGAAAAGATAAATGGTACTTAAGAACTAGTCTTTAAGAGTGAGATGTTTATTGAAAGAAGGGAGGCTAATTGTCAAAAATGATGAGAAACAAATGTGAAAAGCCCTGTGTTTGGAACTCTGGCCACATGGAGCGTTTAAACAAGCATATGCTGTGTTTCAAAAGAAAAGGCATAGTTTCAGACGTTGCCATTTTTTGAGGAAAAAAAAAATGTTCAGTGTAGGAATTTAAAAAAAAATGGCTGTCAAGGAACATGGAACAAGAAACAAGGAACACAGATGCCAAAGTTATCGTCTCAGTAACACTGGAGCTCCACTTTGATAACAGTTTGGCTTTTCTATAATATTCAGTGACATCACAGACCAGTCTTGCTGGAGACATGTGCTAAAGGGGCTGATATGTGAGAACTACTAGAGATAGGACAGAATTCTCTATGGAGATGAGCTGGATAGCTCTGCTTATCCAAGTTCTCAATCTTTCCAAGGTTTTCGATTAATTTTCAGAGCGCCCTAAAATAAGGTTTTTTAAACTTGGCACTAGTGACATTTTGGGAGGCCAATTCTTTGTTAAGAGAAGTCTGTCCTGTACGTTGTGGGATTTTAGCAGCAACTGTGGCCTCTATACTTATGCCAGGGGCAGTCTCACCTAGTTGTGACAATCAAAAATGTCTCCAGACATTTCCAAATGTCCCTGGAGTGAAGCGGTGGGTAGTAAAGGTAATTGCCCCTGGCTGAGACCCACAATTCTAGAGGATAAAACATTAATTTAGGGTTCTCAGATAAATTGTGTATTATATATTGGCAAATGTACTTAGCAAAGATGCAAACTTCATTGAGCCAGGACAAAATAACCTTGGTTCCCAGTAAAAAGGCCAGTAAATTCACAGTCCTTCTATTCCCTTCAAGTAATAAGCACTACGTGCTTCCACAGATTTTCGTCCCAACTCCGTCATTTGTCCTCAGTATGACCAAGGGCTTGTTACCTGACCTCTCTAACCCTCAGTTTTCCACATCATAAACTGGGGACAATACCTACCTCAGAGTTTGTCCTGAGGATCAAAGAAAACAGCATATCTTAGCACTCATAGTTGGAAATCCGTTAATAAATTATCGTTGGTTATTATATGGCACAGTTCGTACTCAGGTTCAATGAAACAGCTATGTCATCTCTTTCATTTTTTTAATTACTAATCCTATCAGGATTGGCAGATCTTATTAAATGGAACAAGTTTAAATAATCATACAGCAGGACCTACGTACAATGAGAGCCTTTTCCAGCTTTGATTTTGATGTGCCTTTAGCGACCTTCCTGTTGGAAGCAACCCATCGCTTCTTTCTGTGCCGTCAGCCCACAGCTTTCGCTTTCAGTGGGAAAAGGATGAGTGTTGACCAAGAGTATCCCATTTGGGCGCCCACCCAGTCACTGTAACCCAGCCCACAGCTTTCGTTTTCAGTGGGACTGCCCAGTAAAAGAGTCAACATCAACTTAGCTACAGCATGACAAACCGCAGAGTGGTTTCAGCACACACAGCATGCTGAGCCGTGTGCCTTTAGGAAAGGATGAGTGTTGACCAAGAGTATCCCATTTGGGCGCCCACCCAGTCACTGTAACCCAGTCCAAGTGATCCCCTGAAATCACAGATGGATTTGGATTGTTCCAAGCTTCACTTTAAACAGAAATACATTGGCCACGGGAGAGAGGATGCGGAGGGCTCTCAAGCAGGCAAGAGCAGACAAGGATTCCAGAGACAAGAAGAAACTGGCCCATCTGGGTGTCTCCTGCTCATTTCTGCTGAAATTTTCCCAAAGACCATGCTGCTCAGGATTGTGAAAGGGGACCAGCCACTACTCTGAGAAACAAAATATTCTTTACAAAAGCTTCCCAGAGGGATTAGGATGTTTACAACACTTGGAGAATGGCCAAGTCAGCATAAATTCCAGCACAGCCCAGAGAAGTGATCCAGTTTACAGCCTATGGTCGGTACAGAGGGTGAGCACACCAAGTAGCTCCCCCAGAGTGGCACTACCTGGAGAGCTCATGGGGGGATTTTACGAGGAGAAGGTGATTGCTCACCTGCAGTCACTTCCATTTGGGAGCATCTCTGCTTCCACCAGCTATGCAAGCTCAGGAAGGCCTCCCTTGAAAACATCTGGGGTCTTCAGCTTGGAGTAACCAGCTAAGCCAAAGAGGTAACCACTTTCCCTCCTCCCTTCTAGCCTCATCTCCAGCTGGGTGGTGTTTACTCATTCGTATGGACAAGACCCTCCCAGGAGTGAGACACAGAAATCCAACTCACACCAGCGTAGGCCAAAGACAAATTTATCGACTCACTGAAAGGAAGAGTTGACTCGGGAAAAGAAGACCCTCAATCAAAGAAGAGGGGGCAAGTTCAAACTCCTGCGTCACAGTGTGAGGGTGAGATGAGCCTTTCTCAGAAGAAGGGGTCTGCTGTTCCGGGCGTGCAAAACCAGAGATGTCTACTCCTGCATTCAGTCACTTTCTGCAGATGACCCTGATGTACAACAATACCAACGCTGTAAATCAGGCAGTGGGCCTGCTTCGGTCAATAAAGTTTTATTGGATACAGCCAGGCCCATTCGTTTATGTGTGATCTGTGGCTGTTTCCCCCCTGGCAGCGGCAGAGTTAAACCATCGCTGTCGAGACCGTGGAGTCTGCAAAACCTCCTCTCTACTATCTGGCTCTTTATAGAAAAAAAAAAGGGGGGGGGGGCTGACCCTTTCTCCAAATAATGCTCTTAGGGAATATCTAGAGTTAAAATATGGCTTAAGCAAATCCAAAAATGGTTACAGTTTTGACAAATCTTTCAAGTTCCTAAATGTTTTCTTTAACAGAAAATTGGTTATGTATTTATCCCTACACTTACTGTGAGATATTTAGTTGTTTACGCCTCCTCTTTTTAAAGGCTAAAACAATATGAGGCAATATATTTATGTTTTTAAACTTGTCCTGCATCATGTAGGTTTGATCATTTATAAACAACTAACTAGGCTCCCCATTATACTAAATGTTCCAAGAATCACATGTACTACAGTTATGATTCCCTACTTCAACTATTTTTTTTAAATAACCAACAAAGTTCAAATTATAAACATAAGAAAAGTGCTTTCCTATCTTTAAATCTTTTGGACAAGATTTGACAAAAGTAAATGCCTAAATTCTTGCTGATTTAATTCCTGATTAAATTAATTTTAGTTTCCCCAGGCTTGTCTTAGCCACCCCTGGGACTTGTCTACAACTCAAGATTTCGAAAACAACTGGTGCTAAATGCTCTGTAAGGGACTCCCTCCTAGTCTTCAATTTCCCTCTGTAATCGCTAAAAATTGCTTTGTAATCAAACTGGATTGTTAGTTCACGAGAAGGCTCTTGTGGGTTTCCTAATGAGCTACGTAGTCCATGCCCTATTTTCTCTGACTTTCCCTCAGATTCTATGACTTAATGACAAAAAAATGGGAGGTAAAAAAACATAAAATAAAGCAAAATAACACAACATTCTACCCTTTTTTCCCTCTAAGCATTTCCTTGATGCTACAGGTCACATTAGTAATGCTTTTTAAACAATGGTAAAATTTAACTTTAAAAAAAGGTTTATTTTATTTCAAAAACAACCAAGCAACCAAACAAAAACATTTACTGTGGGTCTGCTATATGCAAGCAAAGCACTATTTTGGGTAGTGGTGATTATAAGAATGTCTAAGAGAATATCATCCCTCAGGAAACTTCCAGTCTAGGAGGAAGACAAACAGGTACCCCTAAATCACACTTTGAAAATAGGGTTCGGATGGAGGAAAAGGGAAGGGTTATGGGACCACAGTATAGAGAACAATTCATTCCAAATGAGGAAGGAGGCAGGATGCCTAGAAAATACTTCACAGAGAATACGCACTGGAATTCAGTCTTAAAACTTCTGATGGATGTGAAAGGGTAGGGTTGAGGATTCAGGTTCACTGTGCTTCATGGAGAGAAAAACATCATGAACAAGCACAAAAAGATGTGTGAGCCGATTTTAATTACCTACTGGGTTGCCCTGAAATTGCTCCTTCACGGGTCTGCCTTTCCCACCCCACCTTCAGCTCCTAGGAAAGGACCACATCTGCTTCACTGCTGTACTGCCAGGGCTTCACACAGTGGCGTCTCTTGAATTCATAGCAATGAATCAATGATGTGATGCAATTCATTCCTTATTTAACTTATTTTGGTTGCAATGTAAGTTTTCCAAAATTCAAGCTTTTAAAAAACTATAAATTTAAATCCCAGTCTAGATCTTACTAGTTTACCAGGACACAGTATTGAACCTCTCCAATTCTCAGTTTCCTAATCTATAAATTAGGAGTTGGGGGGTGGTGAGGGGATGGCAGGGGGGTCATGGTAGGGGAAAAAGATATCCCAGAGATCAGGATAAAGTGACACAGCACACATCAAGAAGCTACCTAACTGCAAGTTGGACCCAGGAGATAATCAAATTGGCTTCATTTCTTTTCTCTTAAAATGAAGAGTAATACTTGTGTTTTCTACGTGCTCGGCACTAACAGAAATTTCTAAAACCGTTTCCCAAGGACCTGTCTTCCCGTTGAGCTCTTCTAAACATATTCCACAGTTGAATGCATCTGGGGAATGTTCTACAACAGGGTCCCCTTCTGGAGAGTCACAGGGCACATCAGCAAGGCTCAAAAAAGCCTGACAGTAAACAAGCCTGTTTAGCTTTATTTACCCCCACGTTCTTCAAACTTATGTGACCACAGACTTTCTCCACGATACTACCACCCACTATGACACACTGTATAAACTCAGATCTAAAGAGGACATTCTAGGCTCATCACTTTCATCCTGCCACCCACCCTGCAAATATTCTTGCCCTTATTCACATGGAATTGCATAAGATGAGATGGCAGGAAGGTAGTTGTTTGTTGTTGCTGCTTCGTTTTGTTGTCTGGCTCTGAATAGCTGTCTTACTAAGTCATGTGTCCTGCTCTAAGTGCGAGTTAAATACTCCTCCTGCCATCAATATGAAGCATTTTTTCAAATAAAGCAAAACAATTACGAGCCATGTTATTTTTAAGGTTCAGTTTTTAGTTTTATCTTTTAAAAAAGAAATCTATACTATTTGGGTTTATTTATTTATTTTTAACGCAGAGATTTTTTTAAAAAGTTTCAGAAACACCTCCTTAATGACTCACACCACCCGTAGCTACCTGGGCTCCTCATTTGTAGGGAGCCCTGCCACCAGGACCAAAAAGGACCGAGCACTGTTATCATTTGTCACTCCACACTAGCTGATGTGTCTGTGTGGGACACAGCCTCCCTCAACACAGTTTCAGTTTTTACTTATTTTACTTGCACTATTATCCATGAGACCCAGCCGGAGGATATTTTCACCTTCAAAAAATATACATAATAATGATATTTTTCTCTCACCTTGTGAAATGAATAGAATAGAAATAACTCTTAAGCTCAGAACCCTAGTGCAAAAAAAATGCTAGAAAGCTTTTATCAAAAGTAGGCTCATTCAGGAACAATCCTAAACATTTGACTTGGTCATTAGTCAATGTTATGCAAACAACCACCACAAACCTCATTACCCTGTAAGATTCCTGAAAGGACTGGAAGAGTTAGGGGTGAGGATGTTCCTACCATCATGCCCAGCCCTTCGTGACTGCTTATGACCCAGGGAAATAATCCCATTGGAAATTCAATTGAAACAAAACAAAACAGGAAACAGAGTGGTGTGTGAACAGAGAAAGTTCAATTTACTTCCTTATGGCCAGGTCTCTTAACCTGAGGTCCCTGGATCACCACCTCTCTAGACAGGTTTCAGGTGATTTATAAGCAAATTGGAAGATGTACATGGGAATACTTCTAGGGCCCATCCGTCTCATCAGAGAGAGAGTTAGAAGCCACTGCCTTACAGTGATAGTATTGTTGTCAATAACAATAACAGGACAGATTCTCTCCTTTCCTCCCTACCCACCACATGCTCACAAACTTGCCCCCCCAGAAAGTTTTACAAATTACAATATTTGATCATTTAGTATCTGGTGCTAATAATTTTCTGATGACTTTAACTGTAAACAGCCCACAAGCCCTGTACTACTGGTCTACTATTCCCTGGCTACACTAGCCTAGTTGATGTGTTCTATTTCTCCTTTTCTTCCTCCTCCATCTTTCATATCTGTGAATCCCCTTCCACTAATTTCTGGATAAATATAAGTTAAAATGTTGAGATGTAACTATGTGGGGGAAGGTGGAGATGCAGAGTGTCTGTGAATCCTGGTCACTAGGGTTTGTAGAGTAGCTTCTAGTTTAAAAGTGTTTACTGTAAGTTAGGGTCCAACTTAAATTTCCATTTTACAGATCGAAGAATAGGATTCTAAGCAGTTAAGTGACTTGTCCAATTTTACCCAGCTAGTGCAGGATAGAGCCTAGGAGATGCAACTCAAAATCCTAAGACTCAAAGTCTTGGAGACTCAGAAAATTCTACATTCCACCAAGGCCACTTTTACCAAAGGAACACAACTCAGCCTTCCTTTTGCCCAGTACTCCATGAAAATAGGTTCCAAGATCAAATACATTTTAGTTAATGTGGATCTTTAAGAAACAACAGCAAAATAACTGTTTAAGTTTCTTAACCTAGGCGTGACCAGAAGACCTTCTATGGAACGGAAGTGCTGAAAGGATGTAGAACTACATCAAATCGTATCTATGCAAGTAACTCCTCAGGATGGAGAGTTGGGACATGGAGTTGTTTTTCTGTTCCATTTTATCTAATAACCTTGCCAAAACTTGTTTTTTGAATAAAACAGCCATCAAGAGAAGGAGTTTTTTCTGTCTACCTGCTTTAGTATATCAAAGTTTTTAATCAACACTGTTGCTTATCTAAAAAACTTTTCTTAGTTTCAGTCTTCTCTACCTAGTATCATTAAGTGGTCTCCCTAAGGCTATTTTTCTACTACAATTAAGCCAGCTATATTTTTGCCAGATCAATCTTTCTAAAATACAGGCCAGGTGACATTAGTCCCCTGCTCAAAAACACTTTGTTGACCCTGACCTACTACAGAATACAACTGAGGGCTATTATAATCTGGACTCAACTCACCTCTTTAATTTCTGTCTCTTTCTAGTCCTTTACACAGAGGACAACAAGTATGTGATACATTTATCATCACGTCCCACCCAAGCTAATATATTCATTCAACAAATAGTTGTCGAATACCTACCATGTGCCGTATACTCTGCTAAACTCTAGGAATATCCCAGGCATGTGGCCCCTGACCTCATAAAGCTCATGGCTAAGCAGAGAAGACAGACAATAAACAAGAAGATAAATGAACTATGGTAAGTATTCCTGAGGAAACAAAGTAGTGGTTGAAATACAGAAAATGGGGATGGGGCCAGTGGGAGAGAGGAAGGAATCTAGTTAAGTAGGATGGTTGGGGAAGGCATAGCTGAAGATGCAACTTTTAAGTGAAAGGAAGTCATCCTTGCAAAGGAGCATCCCAGATTGAGGGACCAGCATGTGTGAAGGCCGTGAGGTGAGAAAGAGCTTGCAAAAATGGAAAGAGACCTCTCTAAATGGGAAGCACAGGACCAGCACAGTGGCGGAGTCTACATCATGCAGGTCCTTAGACCCAGGGAGAGAATTTAGGTTTTTACGTAATAAAGAGATTTAAGCAAGGAAGGGCCACAGTCTGATTAATATTTTTTAAAAATCAAGGAGCTATCCATAACCAAAATAAGCCTCTGCCTTCAAAGGGAACTTATAATAGTAATAATATTGAAAAGCAAAAGTACTAAGGTATGGAAAAAAAGACATAACATGTTATACAAATATGTGTTTATATGAGACTTTCTGCTAACAAAAAATTAGACTGGAAAATTTTAGGGTTGGAAAATCTCAAGTTTATCCAGCCTTAGTCTATGGTCTGACATATAGCACATGGAGGTGAGAGGCAGAGCATTCATTCAGTCACAACTTCAACTCTTTTGGCCCCAATCCATTGTAAGAGTCTGAGAGGCAGGGGCAGAAATAGAATACGAATTCCAGGATATGATATAAAGCAAGCTTAGCCTGAATTTCAGAGTATGAAAACACATGGTATTCCTAAGTAAATTCCATATAGTATCAAACCAGCTAAAATCTAAGAAAAGATAGCAGAACCCCTGAAGTATCAAAATGAGCAAGCCCACAGCATTCCCAACAATTTCGAGTAAGATCTCCAAGAGATCAAATCTTTTGTATGTTTACAGCCTATCTAAATTAGAAGTTTTTTTTAAGTCTGATGTTAATACTCCATTTTTTGACAAAAACGTAGAGTAGACCCTAAGAAAAAAATATAGAAATAGATTTTAAACAAACATTTCTTTAAAAATTGAAGCATAGTTGATTTACAATGCTGTGTTGGTTTCTGATGTAGAGCAAAATGATTCAGTTATACATAAGTATATATATTCTTTTTCATATTCTTTTCAATTATGGTTTATGGTTTATTACAGGATATTGAATATGATTCCATGTATAAGTGATATCATATGATATTTGTCTTTCTCTGTCTAACTTACTTCACTTAGTATGATAATCTCTAGGTCCATCCATGTTGCTGCAAATGGCATTATTTCATTCTTTTTTATGGATATGTAGTATTCCATTATATACATATACATACACTATACACACACACACACACACACACACACCACAACTTCTTTATCCATTCATCAGTGGATGGACATTTAGATTGCTTCCACCTAGATCTTGGCTAGTGTAAATAATGCTGCTATGAACATTGGGGTGCATGTATCTTTTCAAATTAGAGTTTTCTCTGGATATATGCCCAGGAGTGGGATTGCTGGATCATATGGAAACTCTATTTTTAGTTTTTTGAGGAACCTCCATACTGTCCTCCATAGTGGCTGCACCAATTTACATTCCTATCAACAGTGTAAGAGGGTTGCCTTTTCTCCACACCCTCTCCAGCATTTGTTGTTTGTGGACTTCTTAGATGGCCATTCTGACTGGTGTGAGGTGATACCTCATTGTGGTTTTGATTTGCATTTCTCTAATAATTAGTGATGTTGAGCATCTTTTCCTGTGCCTGTTGACCATCTGGATGTCTTCTTTGGAGGAAAGTCTATTTAGATCCTCTGCCCATTTTTTGATTGGGTTGTTTGTTTTTTGTTATTGAGCAGTTGTAAACAAATGTATTTGAGGAGCAAGCTCAAACCTAAGTAGGAGGCAGCATTGCCATGGGAAGAGCCAGGCTGCGTTTTCTGCTCACTGAGGACTTTTTGAGGTTGCAATCGACTTTCCTTCGGTTGGGCCTGAATTATCATATCACTGAAGAACTGAAGACACAGCCATGGTGCCTAATCCTCTCTGTGACTGCTGTGTGGGCTGCTGTCCACATCGCTGGCCTTGCTGCCTGGATTCCACATAGTTTTGACTGTTTATCCTCTAGTTCCTGTGGCTCTGAATCAATAACTTCTTTTTTGTACCGAAGCTTCTCTTAAAAATATATGAACGAGGTTAGAGAAGTGTGCTTTTTCTGAGTTTCAGAACACTATTGTTCACCCTGGAGAATACTGATCTGGGATTGTAGCTGTATATGATAGGATGTGTGGAAACGGAAAAGAAAATCTTCTGACAACACAGTACATGAGTTACAAAACCCAGGAACTCAGAGCACCAGCTTATCATCTGTTGACTTGAGCGTGACTAGTTCCAAACCTGCCTTGTGTCACTGTTGCAGAGTCCCTGGCGCTGTCCCTGAGGGAGGTGGCTACAATGCGGTGATTAAGCTGTGTTTCTGCTGCTGTCTTCATGATGCTAACAGAGGATGTCACCCTGACTTAACTTCTTTAACCTTTCTTTTGATCAAATTCCCAGGTATCTACAGCAATTCCAAACTGCAGCCAACTGAGTTTGAAGATAATAAAAATAAGCTTCTCCAGCTGTTGCAGTACTGAAAGCTGCGACATCCTATTTGGAACAGCCTTACAAGTCTTTGATTAACAGTCTGGAATCCTGTGTTGGTGCTGTACAGCTCTTGGTGTAAAATATCACCCACCCAACCCAATTTGCTTGGAATTTAGCTCAAACAGTATTTGAGGAGTAGTCATTAAAGTGACACTCCGAGGAAACCCATTCAAAATTTGATTCCACATTTTTATGAAATAGTCAAGAATTTCCCCTCACCTTTAAATAGCTCTACAGATGGTCCCCAACTTTCTGTGTTTCGACTTACAATTTTTCGACTTTACAATGGTACAGAAACAATACACATTCAGTAGAAACTGAACTTTGCATTTTGATCTTTTCTCTGGGGCCAGCGATGCACAGAAGATACCCTCTCCTGGTGCTGGACAGTGGCAGCAACAGCCTCCAGACAGCCGCCCACCCAATCATCAGGGTGAACAACCCACGCACTTACAACCTCTCTGTACCCAGGCAACGATTCTGGTTTTCACTTTCAGAACCGTCTTTAATAAACTACATGAGCTATTCAATACCTTCTATAAAGTAGGCTTTTTCTGATAGATGACTTTGCCCAACTGTAGGCTAATGGAAGTGTTCTGAGAGTGCGTAGGGTGGGCTAGGCTAAGCTATGGTTTTTGGTTGGTTAGGTGTATTAAATGCTTTTCAACTTGCAATGGGTTTATTGGGGCATCATCCTATGGTAAGTCGAGGAAGATCTGGATTCCTTTCCATTCTATCATCTTTGCCTGATACACCAGTTGACTCAGGGTCAGCCAAGAAGCTTGAGGCAGCAGCTGTCATCCCTGCTTTTTAGGAACAATCCAACAGCGGAGAAACATCCTTCCCAAAGTATCTATGCCACTGCTCACAGAAGTAAATGCCATCAAACAACCTCAGACCTTTATCTTCCTTAGGAAACTACAGGAAGATGGAAGTGCTGTTTTCTAGGAGAAAAACAAACAAAACTATGGGAACGCAATGTCATTAAGAGCCAATGGCAGTAGAAAAACGGATACCTTAATCATCAAATAAATAAATTAAAAAAAAAACCCTCTGCTGAAGTTTTAAGAATATAAGGCTGTATTTCTCTTGTAACAATACACGGCAAACATAAGGCTTTGTATTTTCAAATTCTTTATCTGGAGTCAGGCTACCTAGGGTGAACTCTAGCTCTGTCACTTACTAGTTGTTAAACTTAAGGCTACTTAGTTCACTATACCTGAGTTTCTTCTGTAAACTAGGGGGAAAGTATAGAAACTTCATAGAATTGATAGGAGGGTTAAATTAGTTAATATACATAGAAATCTACAACTGTAACTGATCCACCGCAGAAAGAGCCAAGTAACTTTGAGATGCTGTTGCTATTACTATTAGTGTTATTTATCATCATGATCATCTGTGTCATCTTAATTGAATTTCCACAACAAACTGTGGGGCCAATGTGTCCCATGATGTAGATAAAAGAAACCAAGTCCTTATGGTTAAAAAAAATTAAGACTTTCCAACTAATCAGAGCAGAGCCATGGTTAGCATCCTGAGCTCCGTTCACTGACAGTGCCTTTCAAAACTTGTTGCAAGAAGATGGATTCCAGCATCACCTCAGTGCTTCTTTCACTTTTCCTTCTTTGTACCATTTTCCTAAGTCACAGGTCGCAAATTCCAACCTTCTCTCTTTATCTTCTTCTGAAGGTATTAGGCGTTGCAGGAAGAAGGCACAGCCTATGATTCCCTTTGTTCCCCAGATACCACTCATTTATCTCTTTGCTCATCTCTTTTGGATTACAAAGCACCCCTGCCTCCTCTTCCTGCTCCTCCCCCTCTTCCTTTTCTTTCTGTCTCCCTAACTCTAACTTTCTCTAGAATCCTTCAGTTATTCTTCTTTTCTAAGCTATCTTCAAGTCTGTGCTCTCTTTCTACTTTAAACAAGCAAATATCCTTCATTTCCTGTGAAATCTTGACTCACCGTGGTAGCTTTCCATTAATGGTCCACAATTCCCCCTCAACTCACTCTTATATCCTATAATCCAGCACATATGTTTGCCAAGCTTATTGGGATTTCTTCCTTGAAAGTCACCAAAAAGCCACTTATTGTTGGATTTGGTGCCCTTTTCTCAGCTGCTAACTCCCTTCATCTCTCCAGCAGTGACATTATGGGCCCCACCTCTTGCTACACCCTTTGTCCCTTGGAATTCACTACATTGGTACCTTACTAATTTTCCTCCGAGCCATTTTTCATACTTCTCTGTCTTCACTAATATCTGCTTTGTTTTCTCTCCCCCACATTTTTTTTCAATTAAAAAACCCATCATTCTACAAAGAGCTGTCTTTAAGCCCTATCCACTGTCACTCCGTTAACTTCCTATCTGCATTACAGATCTATAGTGTGAAATTCGTCTTCGCACTCAAGCCTTCCCACTTCCTCATGATTTCTGTTTCTTGTCCTGGTCAGTGATGGCTCTCAAGATATTTGAAGTAAAAATGGCCTGGGATTATATTTTGGCTTTGTCAGTTAAGTATCACTCAGGCGAAGCTCCTTAACTTCCCAGAATTTTAGCACATCATCCGTCAAACGGGGTTTGGGCTGAGGAAATTATAAGTAAGTCCAGTGCTATGTCATGAAGGGGATCTTGGGAAGTCATTTCCCCTTCCGACTCCCTATTCTTACCCTGCCACACACCTCCCTTGCCCATTCCAGACTTTCAGCCCTGAAATCATACAGCTAGATCTGATTTCTTCCTCAGCCACATTTCCTATCTCCAGTCTATCACCACTTTCTTAGTATCTCCTGCATCCTTCCCTTCCTGTGGGGTTCCTTTACCATCTGCAGAGCATAAGCCCTCATTACTCATTACCAGATCATCACAAAAGTCTTCTGACCAGTTTCCCTGCCTTCAAGTACTTTCAACTCTCAGTCTACCCTGGATAATGACACCAATTAATACCCTAACATCAGTGCTTAAAATAATCAATTGCCCAAGGAAACACAGCTAACAAGTGGAAAACAAAGATTTAAGCGCAGACAGTCCACTCCTGAGTCTGTGCTCGCAACTCTCAGCCTGTACTGTCTCACCACCAGTGCTTTAGCCTGGAATTCAACATCCATCATGATCTCACCCAGAGTACCTTTCCAAGCTTTCCTTCCGCCAGATCAATATACCAGTGTTTGATTTATTTACACTTCCTAAAATAAGCTCTCTTTAACCTTTAGGGTTATTTAAGCTGTAACAAAAAACTAACTCAAGTGGCTTAAACAGTAAGGGGGTATATTACCTCATATAACAAGCCAAGAGGTAGGACAGTTCCATAGGTATTTAATATCACAGCTTACCACCGAAACTAGGACCCAGATTCTGTCCGTCTTCTTACTCTGCTGTGTTCAACATGATCTCCCTGAGCTCCTTTTGTGTTTGCCAGTTGGCGCCATAGGAATTATGTACAGATATGACAACATCCAATGAAAAAAAAGGAGAGTAGCTCCACTGTGCAACATGCTTTTGAATGAGGAATTTTTTTCCCATCTCACCCAATCCTCACCACCAGACTTCCCTTGGCATCTCACTGGCCAGAGCTGTATCACCATCATAGGGCACTTTGGAAACAAAGCATGAGACCAAGCAGATTCGGCAGCTTCCAAAGTTTCTGAGGTATGACCAGAGTGAAAAATACATTGTACACCCCAACTCAGCACATGAGTAAATACATCTCATACGGCATATATAAAACAAATGAAAGTCTCATAAAATAAAATTCATCCTGTATGATCTGTTTGTATATTTTGGAAATTAATCCTTTGTCAGTCACATTGTTTGCAATTTTTTTCTCTCATTCCATAGGTTGTCTTTTCAGTTTGCTTGTGGTTTCCTTTGCTGAGAAAAAGCTTTTCAGTTTCATTAGATACTATTTGTTTATTTTTGTTTTTATTTCCATTACTCTAGTAGATGGATTCAAAAAAATATTGCTGCAATTTATATCAAAGAGTGTCCTGCTTATATTTTCCTCTAGGAGTTTTACAGTATCTAGTCTTACATTGAGATCTTTAATTCACTTAGAGTTTATTTCTGTATATGGTATTACAGAATGTTCTAATTTCATTCTTTTACAGGTAGCTGTCCAGTTTTCCCAGCATCACTTATTGAAGAGATTCTTTTCTCCATTGCATATCCTGCCTCCTTTGTCGTAGATTAATTAACCGTAAGTGTGTAAGTTTATTTCTGGGTTTTCTATCCTGTTCCACTGATCTATGTGTCTGTTTCTGTGCCAGTACTATATTGTTTTGATTACTGTAGCCTTGTAGTATAGTCTGAAGTCAGGCAGCATGATTCTTCCAGGTCCATTCCTATTTTTCAAGATCGTTTTGGCTATTCAAGAGATTAATTTCCAAAATATACAAACAGCTCATACAGCTTGATATCAAAAACAAACATTCCAAGCAAAAAATGTGCAGAAGATCTAAATAGACATTTATCTAAAGAAGACATACAGATGGTCAACAGGCACATGAAAAGATGCTCAGCATTGCTAAACATCAGAGAAATGCAAATCAAAACTACAATGAGGTATCACCTCACATCAGTCAGAATAGCCATCATCAAAATTCTATAAGTAATAAATGCTGGAGAGGGTGTGGAGAAAAGGGAATCCTCCTACATTGTTGGTGGGAATGTAAATTGGTGCAGCCACTATGGAGAATAATATGGAGTTTCCTTAAAAACTAAAAATAGAGTTTCCATATGATCCAGCAATCCCACTCTTGGGCATATATCCAAAGGAAACTCTAAGTCAGAAAGATACCTGTGCCCCAGTGTTCACAGCAGCAATGCTTGTAATAGCCAAGACATAAAAGCAACCTAAATGTCCATCAACAGATAATTGGATAAAGAAGTTGTGGTATATTTATACAATGGAATACTACTCAGCCATAAAAAAGAATAAAATAATGCCATTTGTAGCAGCATGGGTGGGCCTACAGATTATCATATTAAGTGAAGTAAGTCAGAGAAAGGCAAATATCATATTGTATCACTTACATGTGGACTCTTAAATAGTGAGACAAACTAACTTACTTCAAACAGAAATAGACTCAGAGACATAGAAAACAAACTTATGGTTATCAGTGGGGAAAGGGGTGTGTGGAGGGATAAATTGAGAGCTCAAGATTTGCAGATACTAACTACTATATATAAAACAGATAAGAAAAAAAAATCCTATATAGCACAAGGAACTATATTCAATATCTTGTAATAGTCTATAATGAAATAGAATATGAAAAGAAACATTATAAATGTATAAATTGATTATTATGTTGTACACCAGAAATTAACACAAGATTGTAAACCAACTATAAAAAAATGCTAAATTCAAAACAAATAGACAAACAACAAGGACCTACTACTGTCTGGCACAGGGAATTATACTTAATATTTTATAATAACCTGTAATAATCTATAATGGAAAAGGATCTGAAAAAAGAATATATATATAAAAAAACTGAATTGGTTTGCTGTCCACCTGAAATGAACACAATATTGTAAATCAACTATACTTCAATTTTAAAAAATCATCCTAACTGTGCATTATATTCAGATATTTTCTATTTTATTCTCTATACTACTCTATTTCACTAATTAAAAAAAAAATCCTGATTCCAACTACTAAACTGATTTTAGAACTCATAAATAGACTGCTACCTGCACTTTGAACAACACCAGCTTATGCTAGTGAGAATTTACCCAAGTCATATAGAAGAGGGGTGAACTCAGGAATATTGTCTGGCCAGCATGGAAGAAGGAGAAATGGTTTTGAAGGCAACCAATACTTTTCCATTTTTATTATTATTATTCCATTATATATTTATCATTTATCCATGCCTTTGACACCCCTCACTCAACATCTATTGACAAAAATTGGGATTTTCAGACTTGGGTTGTTTCAACAGACTGCTGAAAAGGCTGGAAGTCTATTTATAATCTCAAAACAAAAAAATCCAACTGAGTTTCCTCAGCAGTTTGCACATCACAGAAAATAAGTTAAAGATTTTTAAATTCAAGATCTAGTTTCTTTTGAGATATAAGTAGGGTGAAAGGTCATGGGAGTTCAATTAATTTACTTTAAAGTGCTCCTTTTAAATGATGTCCAAAGAATAAATCATCAAAGATTCATCAGGAAAGACTGTCTCTCTCCCCCTGTTTGGAATGTCTAAGGATCTGGGAGCAGCTGGCTCTGTCTCTGTTCTCTCTTTTCCTGATTCATCTTGTGTGTGACCCCAGGGAGAGGTCACCCTGTGGCTCTAAATTTCATAAGTCTGTGCCCGCCCGGAGCCTGCTACTTTCTCCCTGCAACTACCCTACCCTCCAGAACCTTAATGAGCTCAGCAAAGACTTTAAAGAACCTGCGCCTTGTGCCCAGTCTTGCTCTACACAGACCTACGATCATTGGTGTTTTCACAGTAACACACTGATGTGCTTGAGTATCTGCTGGGTACATCATCGTGCAAAGCTGCAGGGAACCCCACATGAATAAACTGGAGTGCCTATTATTATGCAACTTGGAGTCTAAAACCGGAGACAATCCTGCAAACGGCTACGTAAGACAGAATTGAATAGTGAAGGTTTCCAAGAAAAGATGCTGACTAGCATTCGGGGAGCACCCACTGAATGCCAGATACCATGCTAGGCCATTTATATAAACTACCTTATCGGAAAGCCATAATATTATTGTGCAGATGATGAAGCTGAGGCTCAGAGAGCATCCCCTCTAAATTTTCCATTGGGACATGGTTAGTAAGCAGTAGACCCCAAGAGCAGAATGAAATGAGCCCCAGGCAAGAGGGAATTTTATCCAGACAAAAGGAATACATACTTAAAATAGATCTTTGAAATAGATGGGCTGTATCCCCAGCAATGGGAGGCAGACTAGGGTGCTGAGGGTAGAAGGTGGCCCTTCCATGAGTTTTACAGGCAGTTTGGGTTCAAGGGATGCTAAACAGTACAATTTGGCTGCCACATAAGGTGAGCTTAGGAGAATGAAAGACAGCAAACGTAGAAAAGATGCTAAATTCCAATCACCCCAACTTTTGTAATTCTGTAGAGGGTTCTAGAAAGAGAAAGCCCCTTCTGCAGCTTGCCTATTAGATTATGAGTTCAGAGAGCAGGAAGTGTGTGCATAGAAGTGACCCTCTCGGAAGAGGAACCAGATGTCATATTTCCATGACCCTCATAGCAAAGCTCAGTGAGTTGCAGCCAGTAGGTCTGCAGCTCACCTCTAATGAATGAATGAAAGACAAACAAAGGAGCATTTTCTGCTCCCTCTTGCCAAGTTCCTCAAGGAATGGATCAGGGTAAGCTGCTAAATAGCAGGCAGTGGGGACAGGGGCTGTCAAGCTTGACTCTGTTCCAACCTCCAGATAAGTGAACTAAACAGCAAGGCCAGCCTTTCAGTGGGTCCAAGACCATCCCTTCTGTTATGTAGAAATAGTGTGCTAGAGGGAAGACAGTATTCAGGAGGGAACAGACCAAACATATAAGAGGCAAATATTTTAAAGGATTTGCAGTGGGATCTCAAGAGTCACTAATCCCATGGCTCATATTCCTATACCTCTAAACCACCTTTCTTGCACACAAATCTGGTACTTTACTCTGGCAGGCAAGAATTCTACCACTGAACCATCTATGTACCATCTGGTATTTTGCTTAGGATGTAGAAAGAAAGAAGCCTAAATTTCTAAGTTTAAGTTACTTATTGCCTTGTGGGTTAAGTGACAAGGCAAATCACACTGGTGACTCAGTGGCACAGTGCACCGAAGTACAGATGCAGCTTTGTGCAAAAGTTTGGCTTCAAAGACTTTGTAAAGTGTTAATATATAGATTAATTTCATACAGGAAGAGGCTAAAATGAGTGGAAGAACAGTTCTGCAACATTAATTTGCCCGGTTTTACAAGCAGGTAAAAATGAGCCCCCTTGCAGGAGGAGTCACAGCCTGAGTAAAGAGAAGCCACATCCAGGGAGAGGAGGGACGACAAGGGCCAGAAATGGGGAAACAAGATGTGGAGAGGAAGTCAAGCCTTAGAGATGCATACACCTGTTTCTGGTACGGTGATGGCTTGGAGTCATTTATAAATGGTAGTGGTAATGGCAGTAGCAGGAGCTGCCGTCACACTAAACAGGAAGCTGCTGGTGACGACTGTTGTTAAGGTTTGAAAATATCTTCCATTGGCTTGTATGTACCAATCACAAGGCAGCATGAAGATATGCTGGCCACATTTTAAGTGACAAAAATCAGGTGGAAGATATCAAAGACTTTCATGCTAGTGTGTTTCAATTAGTGAAAACAGATACTGGATACATTGACTTTGGATAAGTGTGCACCATGTCTATGACTCCGATATTGTGAATTAGATGACTTTTCAGGTGCATCATATTGAATATTTAGGGCTTAATCCTGCAGTGCTGTCCTTTCAAGAAACGGCTGAAATCTGGAAGAGCATCATGATACAGTCAGTGTATGGACCCCTCTGCTGAGTCACCATGTGGCCAAGACTGTCACATGCTTAGCTGCAGAGAAGTAAAATATCAATTTCAACATGCAGTAAGGAAAAACATCCATTTGGGGAAAGCCAAATAGTCATCTAAGGCTAATGTATATTACTTTGTATATTAATACACAATATATATTAACTGCCACATTTGTTCATAAAACATAGGACAATATTTTCATTTAATTTCACTTAAATCAAAACACGAAAGTAACATTAAGAAGTTTTTGAAGCCAAAAAAAAAAAAATCAGTGTGAGAGCTTAAGTGCACCAATATGGTCATGGTTAATAAATAGTTTAGCCTTTCCATTCTCTTATTTTTTTCACAAATCTTAAAAACGATTTCTGTCTTCAAGGTGGGGACCCACTGTAAACTTGGGAACACAACGCAACAGCTTCTCTCTCTCCCACCGCCCCTTCATTTCATAGCTACGTACATAAATGCACCCCAGGTACAAAAATTTAAACACAAGAGGAAAGCTAATTTCTTGGAAAATCCAGATTCTAAGATTAAGATTTTGGACTGCCTCCAAAGTATATTCATATGAAGATGTGAGATTTTCATTTGTTTGTTTTTGCTTCTGTATAGGGAACTCTCAGGATATTAATAAATACTGAATGAAACTCACTGTTCTTCAGCTGTGAATCTGATAGTGCTAGATTGAGGCGTCTGAGGGAATTCTGTCTCTCTGCCACCATTAACCCGCTGTGCTGAATCTTCACTACCCCATCGTAGGCTGCAGTTGAGAGAAAACAGCCTGCAGCCCTGTATCTTCTGTCTTTGGTAATAATAAAACGAGATGAAATGTTTGCCTTGTCAGCTGAGTTCCCTTTACACTCAGCTGCAATTCCTTGCTTCTGAGCTGTGGTTTCCAGATAATGGTTCTAACTAGAAGGACAGTAAAGGTGGAAATGGGAGGCACTGTTTGAAGGCTTTGTAGTGTCTTTGAGTTTGGAAGGGATACTATTGTGGATACACTGGCTGAGCTGCCTTACTTCACAGGTGAAGTCACTCAAGTCTCAAATGCTTGAGACTTTGCCCAAGGACCTCACAAGTAGTCAATCCAGAGAATCTAGCAAAGAACCCAACTCTTTTGCTTCATAATTTAGAATTCTGCCACTTGTGTCACTACGATGCAAGAAAACAAACTAAAATTTGCCATTGTAAAATAATCGAACTCCCTCTTGAAAAAGGTTAAGAAAAATGCAATAGAAAAGAAAAGCTTTAATGTGTCAGATACCAGGCATCATGCTTCCAGGGAGCTTCTCTGACCGCCTCTCCGCCCCATACTTGCCCCTACTTCTGGTCTTAGGTGATCCTCCCCTACATCTCCTCTCCAGGGGTATTTAGTTTTTTATACCCTCACACATAGTGTAATAGCCATTTGTTCACAAGTCTATTCTCTCCACTAGATGTTAAATTCATTGAGAATACAATGATTTTTTTTAAAGTTTTGTTAGATGAATAGTGAATAAAAAATTATATGTTTATATAATTTTATTTTTCTATTTCAAACAACAAGGATAATAATGCCAGCCTTGTAAGATGGCTGTGAAGTCTAAATATTATGCAATAACATACATGAGGTGTTTCCCATAGGGCACTTAACTTGTCAAGTTACATATCAGTAGCTCAATAACATATATTGAGTGCTTACTAACTCTTCTCTTGGAACTGTCAGAAAGTATTATAATCCTTCCACATGCTAATGATCGCACTTTTAGTATCCATTGATTAAGAAGAGATAAATGGATGGATGGATTTTCAGCTGCCTGACTTTGCAAGTCCACAACCTCCCAAGGGTCCCTACGGCCACAGGTTGGAGAAATGGTGAACTTCAGATTGTTTCAATACTTGCAGTGAGTCTTATAATCTATCATGAGAGTCATTACAATGGAGCAAAATAACCACAACACAAGTAAAACACAAAGGCCTAAGAGCAAGAGAAGAAAAAACACAAGAAGAAAAACAGCAGGTCTTCGTTGCTTCCTACTTTTAAAAACGCCCACTGCTTCATAGGTTGCTGCCGGCAGGCAGCTATTTCACTGCCGTCAGCCCCTTTCACCACAAAGCTGTCCTCTATTCTAAGCAGCATAAGAGAAGACACACACACACACACACACACACACACACAGTAGCTCAAGGAGGCGATATAAAAGAAAAATAGACAACATAACAACCTTATGTTTCTTAAGAGCTTGAAGAATTCTGGCTAGAATTCTCTCTCTCTCACTCTCTCTCTCTCTCTTAACCTATTTTATTAGTAAGGACTGTCTTTGTTTCAAGTGATGGAAATCAAATCTGAATGGATTAAACAAACAAGAAAAAAAAGGAGGTAGGTGTAAAGAATTAATTGGCTTACTGAAAAGTCCAAAGGTAGGATAGGTTCAGGCAACTCTGGACCCAGGAACTTGGAAGGAAGGAAGGAAGGAAGGATAGAAGGCAGGCAGGCAGGCAGGCACCAAGATTCAGTTTCTCTCACTGGGTTTCTCCACAGTAGGAATTACTGTCAACTAGGCTCTCCCCTCATGGTGTAAAGAAGGTTAGCGAGAACTCTAGAGAATAACCCCACAGAAAATGAGGCTCTTTTTCCTAGTGGTTTTCACAAAATTCTGTGATTGGCAATCGGGTTTACGTATGCTATGTCTGAGACATTCACAGTGGTATGGGTTCCGTACGCGATGACCAGCCTTTTTGGTTTGCTCAGGACTGTCCTAGTTTTAGCTTTGCAAGTCCTTGCCCCAGGGAACCTCGATCAATTTGGGATGGTTGGTCACATAGACCATTGAGGAAGGGGTTGTTTCCAAACTACGGGGGCTGAGGGTGGGCCACTAACAGGGGTTAAGTGCTAAGCAGCAGGAAATGTCCCCTACATCTACATATGAACTACAGAGCTGTTCTGACCAGTACAGTGGCCTGTGTGCCTGTTGATTGCTTGGAGTGTGGTCATCTGCATTGTAGTCCAAAGGTAGGTCTGAACTGAGATGCCCATTAAGTGTGAAATATACACCTGATTTCAAAAAACTAGTATGAAAAAAGAATGTTAAATGTCTTAATAATTTTATATTTCTATGTTGAAATACTAATGTTTTAGATAGGTTGTTAAAATATATTGTTCTTTTTACTTTTTTTAATGTGGCTTTTAGAAAATTTTACATTATACGAGGCTCACATTGTATTTCTATTAGATAGAAATAAGAAATGGACTGCTATAAGATTTTTAACAATGTAATGATGTGTTTATGTCATGCATGGGGGGGACATAATAAAAAGATGTTTTGAATGTACAGGCATCTTAAACAACAAATGATAGATAAATTAGAGATCAGGCCCACAAACAGTGGGAGATAAAGAAGTCAAATCAAGACCGAATTCATTCACTCAATCATTCCTGCCTTCACTTGTGCCAGGCTCACATTAAGTCCTGAGACTTCAGGCCCAAATAAGAAAAGAGGTTTGTCCTTCAGAAGTCTACAGACCAGAGAGGGAAAGAGGAAAGTATTTGAAAAATTAAAATTAAAAAAAAAATTTTAGATACGAAATCATGTTGTGTGTAACATGATAGACCCCAGCATTCATGGTCTGTATTGATTTAATTAATTTTATCATCCAAGTAATTTTTAGTTTCTTCAACCCATACTCTATATTTTCTCCATTGCATTCCAAGCTCCTTGTGACCAGGAATTTGCACTAATAAACTGCATGCGACCAAATGCATTTGTTTCAGTGGTCTCTTCTCACTTATTGATCAAATGTCCCTTCTCTAACTTACTCTCACAGGAAGCAGGTTAGCCCAGTGAAACCTAGTGGGTGTAGGTTCAAATGTTGCCAATGCTGCTTGTCAACTCCCTTACGTAGGGAAAACTATTCATCTCTCTGTGCCTCATTTTCCAGCAACAACATTGAGGAAAAAAGACCCTGAATGACTCTTTGAAAACACATACACACATATCTTTGCTTGCAATGTAACTTATTATTGTTAATCATCTGAAAATACCGAATGCTTACAAACACTCCTACTTACTGTAATTGTACTCCCGCAGTACAACTATTTTCAACCACTGGGAGGGTTCTGGAGACTAGCAATTGGGTTCCCTCTAAACATCCTTGAGAATGTTTATTTGAAAAGATTACCTTATTTTCCTTCGGGATGAAGTCATGGTCACTGCAGAGAGAGATGATTTGGAAAGATGGCAAGCAGTTCCTGAAGGTTCCTCAGAGACTGCCCTTGTTAAATGAATAGACCCACAAGAAAACAAAATGTATTCTAGCCCACACACGTTAGAGACATTTTTCAAACACCTAGATTAGGGAAGGTAGATAGTACAAATAACATATTTGTTGGAGAGGGTGAAGAAATCACAAACTTGCTCGGCTAAACAGTATTAAATGCATACTTAACCGGCGGATTGCGACAGTTCCCCTCGGGCCCTCACGGACAACCTTGACTCCAGCTGTAAATTAGGTTGCAAAACTTCCTTGTCAGAGAGCTCACCCTGTTAGGAGAGCTCAACCCTGGCTCTGAATCCGCAAGGACAGAAAAATCAATGTGACAGAAAAGCAGTTGCTTGTGTCAGGACTAACCGAGGAGAGAAAGGGCTTTCAATTAATCATGATTTAGTGTTGCTGGCAAAACAGTGCGAAGGCACATTCCTCTGGCGTCTCTGAAAAAGGACAAAAGGAGCCTGGAGCGCTCTGTGCATGCTACCCACAGACCCTGCCCTGCCTCTATAAACACGATTCAGTGTTTACTGTGGGAGAAGCCAAGCCTTGCTGATCTTGTGTAAACAGATAAAATGCATCAAAATCTACACGATTTCAGCCGAGGCAATTATGCACAATATCTCTCTATGTGTAGTGTGAAGATAAACGAAAGTTTCATCTTCTCTCCTAGAACCTGTGAACTGAGTTCAATAAGCTGGGAGGAGGATTTCAGGCTATAGATGAATAAATTTTGATTCCCCACAAAAGCAAAAAGCCAGCATGAGCTTCTTAACTGGAAAGAGGTCCAACACCACCTTCTGGAGATACCTGTTCTCATTCCTCACCTACCTTTGACAATGAGAGCATCTATATGAAGGGAAGCAGTTCATGCCTGGCTTTCCTCTGCGGCTTTAAAGCTGTCATGAAAGACCTACTAAGGCTACTGTTAAGCCACCACCATTAGATGGCACCTGTGAGGCAGCACGCCCCCCACCGGTAGAGGTGAGCCCTGCCTCTGCTGTCAATCTCTGCTGGCCAAACAAGGCCACTTCCATTAGGAGCCTGTCTGCCTCCATTACCAACTTAGGTAGTTGGGTCTTTGCATTAGAGACAATGACAACCTGGTCAGCTGACTTCAGACTGCCTTTGCTCTGGTGCCAGGTCCCATACCTTTCTAGTTCAACAGGTATCACCCAACCCTGAACGAAGGAGGAAAAATGCACTCCCTTCTTTAATGTACTGCTAACTATAGTGGTGGGCAAACCTGGGATTCACTGAGGACCAGTGTCCAGGGTGGAAGCATATTCAGAGATAGAAGAGAACTTGATATTTAGCCTTTTTTGTGAACCTTAGTCTGGCATTAGAAGCCAAGTCAATGAGCGCAGTTCATTCATTTCCACTGTCATCTCCAACTGACAGGACCAGGATTTTGCAGGGCTTTAGAAAATCATTGGCTTCAACTATGTCAGTTGCTTGTCATGACAACACAACAGTTATTCCTCAGTTCTCTACTCTGTAAATGGAGAGACATCCAGTGAAGATCTAATAACATCAGATCTTATTTTAAAAATGTTCCTTTGGCTTCATTTTATAGTGTCATCACTATCACCAGAGAACAGTCACAAGGCACAAGCACTATACAGGAGAATGATGTAGATTTTGTTCTTGTCCACTAGGGCTCACATGGAAATCAGAGAGCACTTCATCTATGTAAATGTGATCAGTACATAGAATGAAAGAAAACAAATAATAAACCAGTAGAAATTTGAAATACAAGCATCTATGGAAAACTGAGTTGTAGGGATCAATACTATAAGTAAATATGATGACTATAAGATTTTTTAAGTGAATTTTTGAAGTTTATTTCAGAATAAGGAGAAGAGGTTTATATAGCTCTACTGCTCCACACCTTCAGTGATCGTGAAGCTGCACTAGAAACATGGCCAGATAACCAACACATGGCTGCTTTTGGAGCAGACTTTTTAGGCATCATTGTATATCAAGCAGCTTTCAAAAACAAAACCATTCCTTTTTTTTTTTTTTTTTGGAAAGCAGTATGTACAGCCATCAGTGTAGTCTTTGAAAAGCAAGAACAGTCTTCATATGTACCAAGGGAAATCACTAAGAAAGCTTGCAAACACTCCCTCTCTGGAGATCTTTATAAATAGGGTAACTTTTCACCTGTTTTGTGTGGCTTTCTCTGAGAGCAGATAATAGGCAAAGAAATCGTTTCAAAATCCTTGTTAGTTCTCTTATTCATGGCTTATTTTCCAGTCATTCCATCTTTTTGCCTTTTCCCCATTTTGCACTCAACATCCTTGAGGAAGGACAATCAGAGAGGATGAAGTAAATAGACTTCAGGGTTCCTGATAGGATGGTGACAATAGAATAATTAATATATATTTGACCCTTTCTATATTCCAAGACAACTTGGTACTCTACTTGAGTTTTCAAAAGGAGACAAAAAAAAAAAAATGTTGTAGTGTTCCTGTCTAGACCAAATCAAGAGCCAAGTTTATAAAGAAATTTCCAGGTACCAAGTCCCATGCTGAGCATTTTACATGACCTTATTCAGTCTAACAACAACACTTTGACATAGACATTTTATTATTCTCATTTTACAGATGAGAAGACAGAGTCTTAGAAAAATTGTCTTGCACAAACTAACAGAACTAGGACATGATGAAGCTAAGATTGTATTCATTTCCAATGGTAGTTGTAATAAACTATAACAAACTTGGTAGCTTAAAATAACACACATTTATTCTTGTACAGTTTTGGAGGTCAGAAAGGTAAAATCAGTCTCAGTGGGCTAAAATCAAAAGGTTAGCAAGGCTGGTTCCTTCTGGAGGTTCTAGGGGAAACTCTGTCTTTATCTACTTCCAACTTGATGCTGTCCTCATTCCTTGGCTCGTGGCCCTGAATCATATTATCTTTTCTCACCCTGTTTCACAGTACATTACCTTCTCCTCTTTATTAAATTTCCTTCAGATTCCCACTTACGAGAACATCTGTGATTACGTTTAGATTTTACCTGGATAATCCAGGAAAATCTCCCCATCTCAAAATTGCTAACTTAATTCCATCTGCAAAATCTCTTTTGCTATATAAAACAGCACTCATAAATTCTGAAGATTAGGACCCAGATCTCTTTGGGAGCCATATTCAGCCACCATAATTAGCTTTCAGACTATCTCCCACTTTCTTAAGCAGCCTTCTTCCTAGATGAGTAGTTGCAATCAGGAAATTGAATGCTTATCATTAATTAAACAGGTAATTGGACCAAGCTGCATCTCTTGGAATCAGGGATAGTAAGGAGATCTCAATGTGTGTGCCAACTCTGACCAACAGAAGAGGAGAAGGACTCCACAAATCTCTTCAAGCTTTATGGGAAATGTTGAACCCAATTACCAGTGCCTGCCCTACTTAGTCTCTAGCCTTCATTTTAATTCTGACTTTAGATGATCATTAACTGTCTTATGAATTGATTCATAAAAGTTATTGTAAAATTTAATGGCTTAAAACAACAAGTATTTATTATCTCAACATGTCTGTGGGTCTGGAATTTGGTGGCTCTGACTCAGAGTCTCTCATCAGGTTGCTGTCAAGATTCCAGCTGGGGCTGTAGCCATCTGAAGGCTTGACTGGGGCTAGAGAGTCCGCCTCCAGGATGGCTCACTCATATGGTTATTGGCAACTAATATTCCTTGCCACATGGGGCAATCCACAGGCTTTTTGACTGTCCTTACAACATGGTGACTGGCTTCTCCCAGAGCAAATCATCCAAGAGAGAATCAATGCCACAAAGTATTTTATGACCTAGCCTTGGAAGTAACAAACCATCACTGCCTCTGTGTTCCATTGGTCACATAGACCTATCCTAATATGGTATAGGAGAGCACTACACCACGGCATAGGTACCAGGAGGTGGGCATGAGGCCACCTTAAAAGGTCAATGACCTGGTAGACTAGTGCTTCTGCAATAGGATTCTCTCACTTTCATTTTGGTGTCTTTCTAGAGGTCTCACCAGCATGTGGAAATCCGTATTTCATAATACTATGTGATGGTTGAGTGGCTTTGTGGCTTAAAAAGGATATTAACATTATAAAACTTACATTTCTAAGAAGATAGAGCCTATGGTAAAGCCGCGGGTGAACTAATGTGGGCTGCTTTGCCTCCCAGGGGCCCCAGGCTATAATACAAACCTCTAGATTGGCTGGCGAGCCCTCCATGTGTGCCCAGTCTCTGCTGTCTGTGTGCTGTATCTCTGGCTACTGTGACATTCGCATCTTTTCCCAAACAACTCTCTCCACACCATGCCTTCAATGGTCTTCCCAGATCAAATGCCATCCTCTCCATGAAGCCTTCCTCAAGTCCTGAGACAGACCAAGTAGCTCCTTCTACTGTTTCATAGCACTTTGTTTCTCTATCTGTTACAGTATTTATCATGCTTTCCTTTTAGTAATTTGATTATATTTTGCTCCCCAAATATTCTGTGTATTTCTTAATGGCAGAAGCCAAGACCTCACAGTATGGCTAGGATATCAGATCAATCAACAGACATTTTTTCAATTAACTGATTTCTTTCAGTAAGTCATATTTCTAACACACTTAGTGAACACCAACTAAGTGATAAGCATTCTTGGGAGGTCCCGAGTCATACAACAGTGATCAGAATGGGCAAGCCCCTACCCTGAGGGCACAGAGGGAGGATTCTCAGATGGTGCTTTTGTTATGACTGTCCTTGTTCTCTCTCTTCCCCACCCCACTTTCTATTTCCCTATCCCTTTCTTGCCTCTTCCCAATTTTCCTGCCCCTCCCAACTCTTCCCTAAGTATGCCATTGCACACATAGGCATTGCTTAGTCTCTCTGACAAATATTATTGGCCACTCCAGGTTCAAGTCCAGGTTATGATCTCTATGTTGCCTGCAAAGTCACGTGTACATGAAAATTTGTTCCCATTTCCCAACTACCACTTAGAAAAAAAATGAAAGGAAAAGAAGCATTCCCACGTCTGTATTGCTCAAAAATTTTCTCTTTTCCTGTCTTCACTGTCTCAAGTGAGATGAATGTTCAAATACTTTTTTCTTTTAGAATGTGGTTACAGTGGCACCTGTTATGTTAGCACAGGTGATACAAGTACATAGAGTATAAACTCCACAGCAGAATATTTTGTTTCTTCTTTCCCTCCTATATCCAGAGCTCCTGGAATACTGTCTGGTATATAGTATGTGATCATTGAACACTTGTTAAATGTGTTCCTTGAAGCTATAATTTCTTTTCATGCTAAGTTTAGAAATGACATGTTCTCTTTCTCATTGCAAATAGCTATGTGGCCTCAGTCAAGTCACTTGGGCTGAGTTTTCTTTCCTATAAAACAGGAACATTACTAGCTACCTCTCTTGCACACGGATGTTTGAGTATTAGAGAAAATGCATGTAAAGCATATAGTTCAGTGTCTTTCCAGAATATAAGCTGAATAAATGATTTGATACTGAATTCAGAATCTACCTGATAGTCTTATTTCTCTGAACATGTAGATTTGAAAAATGCTTACCTCTGATTGTCCACAGTACACCAAGTAGACTAACTTTCTCAGAAGTCAGGCTCTTGATAACTTTTGAAACACAGTATATACTGAGTCAATATTAAGTGCTAAGAGTAAACCTGTTATTATACTAGGCACTAGAAGTACAAAGAAAAACTAAAGTACATTCCTTTACCTAACAAATTTTATTCTCAAATAATGAAAATAGACAATATAGTGAAAAATTACAGAACAATGTGAGCTGTGCTAAGACTGAGATTGGAAGAGGGGACATTTAGGAAGAGCACCCAACCCAGCCCAGGAGGGAAAGAGAGTGGGGGAGGCTTTCCAGAAGACATTAGTTACAAAAGAGTTAGAGGGAAAACTTAGCCAGAGATGGGAAGGGAGGCAGGAGGCTCTACTGAATAAAAGGAACAGCCTGAACAAAAGAACAAGGAGTGGAAATGACATAGTCAATTAAGAGAGGGCAGGTGATATGTTTTGATTAGGATATAGAATGAGACACAAAATCCAGTCAAGAGCTGAAGCTGTGTGGTGATGAGCAGAAGTCAAATCTGAGAGGACTTTGTCTATCATGCTATGGATTTTGGTCAATGTCCTTATGGTTTATGGAGAGCCCATGAATAAATCTAAGCTGATAAACTGATAAATTGGGCTTCATTAAGATTTAAAACATTTTCACCTCATCAAATTTAAAACCTTTGTACTTCATTTTTGAAAAAAAAAAGGCAGGCCACAGGCCAGAAGAAAATATTTGTGAATCATATGTTTGATGAGAATTCGTCTGATAAAGGAATTGTACCCAGCATATATAAAGAACACTTACAACTCAGTAATAAGACAAATATTCCAATTTAAAAATGGGCAA
The DNA here is from genome assembly GCF_048773025.1 of Camelus bactrianus. Classification (NCBI taxonomy): domain Eukaryota; kingdom Metazoa; phylum Chordata; class Mammalia; order Artiodactyla; family Camelidae; genus Camelus; species Camelus bactrianus. The sequence continues at coordinate 41,616,005 of NC_133546.1, read as the reverse complement.
ACGATTTTCAGTCATGTCACTAAAGAAGATATATAAATGGTTGATAAAGTACATGAAAAGATGGTAATCATTATTTGTGTTCTGGAAAATTCAAATTAAGACCACAATGCCTCTCTACATCTACTAGAATCTATAATCAAAAAGACAGACAATATCGAATGTTGGAGAAAAGGGAACCCTCAAATATTGTTGGTGGGAATGTAATATGTCACACTACTTTGGAAAATGATAGTTTCTTAAACATTTAAACATAAACTTACTATACAATACAGTCTGTCAGTTCTTAGGGATTTATGTAAGAGAAATAAAAACATACATCCATTCAAAGACATGTAGGTGAATGCTCATAGCAGCATTATTCATAATGTCCAAAAACTGGAAAAAAATTAAATGTCCATCAACTAGTAAATGGATTTTTCAAATATGGCATAGTCATCAAATGGAATATTGTTCAACAATCAAAGGATAGCACAGCCGATACATGATACAGCATCAATGAATCCCCAAAAAAGAAGTCAGACACAAGAGGCATAATTACTGTATAATTCACTTATGTGACATGTCCAGAAAAAGTAAGTTTATAGAGAAAAAATGCAAATCAGTGGTTATCCAGAGCTGGAGGTGGTACCGGGTGAGCTGTCAATGGACACAAGGAAACTTTCAGGGATAATGAAAATGTCCTAAAACTGAACTACAGCAATGGTTGCACTGCTGTATGAATTTACTAAAAATATTGTAATTGTATACTTACAATGGGTGAGTATTACAGTACGTAAATTATACTCCCATAAAGCTGGGGTTTTTTTTAAATTGTGTTACATTAGAAGGTATCTGGTCATACACTACTTAGTAAGCAAGAGGTCGGCTTATTATAAAAATGTTCTGAGGATTTAAAAACTCTGACCTACTTTTTAGTCTCTTTTCATCTGGTCCCAATCAAGGTAATAGAAAGTTAATTTAGTTAGGTTCCCCTAAACATGCACACATCTTAGACGTGGAGGCAAAAAAAAACAAAAAGTGAGTCAGCTCTCACATGACCCAAACTTGTTAGCCTATCTCTAAAAATGAGTCGTGAAGGCAATTTTTTCTTTGCTTATGAAAATGTTTGAGGAAAAACTATGTGCTTGGTTTAGCATAATTGACCACAATAATTATAGTGCATGTGGATTTATGTTGTATTTATAAGACTGCTGGATTTTGTAGTGGGGGCTGGGGGGAGTCAATGCCTGAAATCTAAGTCTTTAATCCACAAAAAGCCATGCTTTTTTTTTTTTTTTTTTGTGGTCTAAACTGGCAATTATGGGCTGTAGAAGTATTCATGATTGTTCAGATATTCCATAACCAAGAATTTGAAGATGTCCATTTTCTATGTAAATCCAGTACTGAAGAAAAGTGTTGTCAAATCTGAGAGCTGTATCTATTTCTATGATTTGTCACATTTCAAGTAATGGAGTAAAGACAAGCTCATCTTTTAAGAAAGACCAAGTCTGCACGGAAGTTATTTAGGAAGAAGGTATAATTCAGATTTTTGGAGGCAACAAAAAGTTGTACTTCCAATTTGAACTCCATCACTAAATCATTAATGATGGTCCCAGAGCAGCTGTTAGACTACATATGGACTGCCAATTTGATTTCAAGCATATAGTAATAGCGTAAAGACCCCATGTGTTCCCCCAGAGCAACAGAGTGATCACATCCCTTAAGCAATTGCTGCTTAAACTGTTAATTTTGCCATTTGGTCAAAATCAGTAAGGCACCAAAGCCATTATTTCAATCCAGATTAGGATCACAAGATCAAGTCCAGAAAGGCATTTACTCTGCTGAGCATTATTAATATATTCGAATATCAAAGTTAAATAGAGTAGCTTTCAAGTTTGATATCCTACAGTTATTTGGAGGCAAGATAATTTCAATCAATCTTATTTGATAGATTGTTACAGTAAAAACACATAGTCCTTACATGTGATAACTTCCTATAAGCCAGAAATGTTATTTTCTTTCTGTTCCTCCAAGTAGCCAAGAGTGTAAAGACAAGAGGAGTGTTGAACCACACTCTGGATCCCCAAGTAGCTGTGCCTCGTATCAGTGGTAATGTTGGAGAAGGAGAATTTTGCTCTGTTAATCAGTGAGGAGAAGAGCAATGAGAATATTAAATCCCCCAATTTCTGATCCTTTTCCTCTGATCCAGAACCACAACTGAGCAACTGAAAAAACTTAGCTCCCATTTTAGATGGCAAAACTCCAAACCCACAGAAAGTCTGTCGGAGCCTCAGTTCTGCTACTTTCTCATCCCATCTGCAATCAAGTGAGGTCAGCTCCTATTGGCACTGGAACAGTCAAACCTACCACATGACCTGGAAGCAGCTATTGCTCAGGCAAGGAGGGGATCAGAGGCCCCTGGCTGAGCAAGCTTGGCTTCCCAGGGCTTAACTCATGTCACCATTACCTACTCGTCTGTCTGGGTTCTAGATATTGTGCCTACGCTGACCTCTGCAGTGGCTCTTCCACTGACCTGGAGCTCACCTGCTCAACGCCTCATTTCCCAACACTTTTGAATTCTTCTCACAGCATGCATTTTGAATGCCTTCCTGATGTATTTGGACCTCTCACCTCTCACCTCCCTAGCCTCTCAGAACTCCACATCCCTGTACTATTTCCTAGACTCCTCCTGTCTGACGTTTGCCCATGGCCCCAGCCCAGCCATGCCATATGGAACAGGAACCACTGTCACTGCAGAGTCGCTGAGCTGTTACAGTGCACCTCAGTACAGCAAGTTGTAGTTTGGCAACACGAAACTTTTAATCTAAATTCCTAAGTCCTCTTTTTGTGATTTAACAAACATTTGTTAAGGACCAACGCTCTGCTAGGTATTCTATAAAAATGACTACCTCCACCTGACTCTCCAAATCCACAGCACTCTTTACCCCTGGATCCCAAGATTTTGGGGTTTCAAACTGGACCCAAGGAAGAGTTAGTGATACAGGAATCAGCTGACCCTGAATGCTTTACTCTCTGAAGCGTGAACCCCAAATTTTCTCTAATTTATGAATCATAGACATGACAGCAACATTCCTTAAAGTTATTTTCCTTGAAATGTTAGTAGCAAGCATTTCCTCTCCTCCTCTCAAGGGTTTTGTGTACATTAATGCTGCTTCTGGAGTACTTCAAAGGAAGTATAAATGCACAAGGTATACAGTGTCTCTCTCCATCACATTTACTTCCAAAACATCAGGACTGGCACTGTCCAATAGGAACAGAATGTGGGCCACGTGTGTAATTTTTAATTTTCTAGTATCACCATTTAACAAAGTAAAAAGAAACGGGTGATATAAATGTTGCTGATATATTTTTATTTAACCTTTTATGTCCAAAATATTGTCCTTTCAACTAGGTCTTTAAATCTTGTGTGTATTTCACACTTAACATCTCGGTTCAGAGGAACCATTATTTCAAGTGCTCACAGCCACAGGTGCTAGTGGCTGTCACACTGGCCAGGACAGGTCTGGATGGTCCATTAGTGAAAGCTGCCCAGAGCTAAGCTATAGACTCAGAATCATTCTTTCGAATTGTTAATGCTTTTGTGATTGAATGAACCTGGTTAATCACGGTGATATTAGCTCTTGCTCGAAGGGAAGCTATAGATCAGAAATCATGTTTCTGATCTGTCAAAGCTCACACGATTACAAAATTGATGAAGTGGGTCCAATGCCTTGCTTAGCTCTTATCTAAATGTGAAAGTCTTTCCTTTACAGGTCTGGCTGGGAGAATGTAAGATGTCACAGTGAATTAGATAAGATTTTTGATACTGGACCATTTCACCGTTTGAACTGAGCTCTCTCAAATGCACCAAAATGATGAGCCTCTTTATATCAGCATCCGAAAACAAGTTAACAAGGCTATTCGTTAAGCTCTGGCCTTTGCATGTCTTGTGGTATGTCTGGTGGCACTGTGCCCTTGGTAAAGGTCAGGGATGGAGACATGGAGCCTGGAGGACTGGTTTACAGTCTCGTGATAATTAACTTTGCAGACATAAAGTTCCTGACCCTGAAAGGAGAAGCCTCCCTCCATTGAGAAAGAACATCTACTCTCTTCCTGTGTGAGAACATTTTGCTTCAATGTAAACAAACTAAAGAGCTGAAAAATGAGGTGCAAAAATGCCCCTCTTCGGCATAAACAACCAAACTAGTGAGGCTCTGATTTTCCTGGAATGTGCTGTGAATTCCAAAGGCAGGCACACACTTGTCAAAGAACAGGCCGTTCCTCTGATGGTCATAGCCTGAAGACTTAGTTGGAGACATTCATGCACGACATTCCACAAATCCAAATCTGTGTTTACATTTTTCATAATGTTTGTATAAATACCCAGATATTTTCTGAATCTCAATTAAGGAAAAAGCAAGGCATAGCAAGTGTTTGTTTCAAAGAACAATTTGGTTCTGAAGACCATTAAAACCAACCTTATTTGGTAGCTTCAGTGAGTACTGTAATCACCTTCTAGTATCTCTGACACCTGCCTGGCTTTCTGTTTTTCCTTTTATAACAGTGACCCAACATATCAACTAAAGAAAGAAAAGCTTCCCAGACTACATGAGTATCTTAGCACAGCTACAGTAGGATATGGTTCATTAGGCTCCTAAACATCCAGCCAGGTAGGAACATATCCCCTGTTCCTGATATATATTTTATTTTAGGTGGGTAATTAGGTTTATTTATTTATTTCTTGGTGGAGGTACTGGGGATTGAACCCAGGACCTTATGCATGTTAAGCAGACACTCTACCATGAGCTATGCCCTCCCTGCTCCCGATTCCTGATATTTTTATCTGGAAGGGTCTCCACTCATTGACCCTTTGATCTTCAAGAATCCTCATCAGGGAGGGAGGGTAGAATAATAAATAAATAAACCTAATCACTACCCCCAACCCCCCAAGAATCTTTATCAGACTTCTACTTGGAACTCATTGGTTAGAAATGTGTCACCCTGTCCCCTTTTCAGCAAAGAGATTCAGGAAAACAAAGTATTTTTCTGGGCAACCTGACATTCCGAATGAAATTTAAGTTTTATTAGTAATGAAAAAAGAGGGGGGATGGATTTTGGTAGGCAACTGTACTAGTTTTCTATTGTTACTCTAACAGATTACTGAATTTAGCAGCTTGAAACGACGTACATTTATCCTATCTCAGTTTCCATGAGTCAGGAGTTTGGGTATGGCTTAACTGGATTCTCTGCTTAGGGTCTTGCAGTTAAGGTGTCAGATGGGCTGTGTTCCTTTCTGGAGCTCAGGAGCCTCTTCCAAGCTCCCGGTGTTTGTTGGCAGAATTCACTTCCTTGCTACTGTATCCTTGAGGCCGTCAGGTCCTGTGAGATGCCCACAGGCCCTGCCACGTGACCCTCTCAATACCCTTCACATCACAGCAGCTTGCTTCCCCAAGGTCAGCGGGAGAGTCGCCTTATCTGTCTCTAATCTGCTAAGATGGAGTCTCATATAACGAAACTTAATCACTCTCCATCAGCCACATTCTATGGGTTAGAAGCAAGTCACATTCATGGGGAGGGGGTCATACAAGGGCATGGATCCTAGAGGGTTTCACCCTAAAGTGTGTCCACCACAGGGGCTGACAGCGTCACGGAGAAACCAAAAGGGGATTTACTGACGCTTAGAAGCCCACTCAAATCATACAGCAAGTAGAGAGGTGGTTTCAGGATTAAATCCAGTTCTGCCTGAGAACTCCATACTTGGTTCACTAGGCTGGCATTTTCTAAAATGTCAACTGTAGAACCCCACTTCTACAAGATGATATTGGATGTTATTTGCGGGAAGAGGGGGAAGTTTGGGGTTCAAGTAGGTTTAGAGAATGCTGGAATAACTGAAGTGGAACAAGCCTTTTAAATGAAGAACTCCATAGGACTTTCATTGTGAATCTCATAGGAAAGAGATAGAGGTTACAGCCTTTCCAAATGAATCTAATGTGGGAACATTTTTGTGCATAAAAGAATAATAATAATTGCTAACAATCACTGAGCATGTTCTATGCTGCAGGTATTATTCTAAACCCCACCCTGAGACAGTAGTGCTGGAGGGGCTGCTGGAAGTTCTGTGTGTGTATCTGTGTGTGCACACACGTGTGCCCATATGTGTGGTTAGGGAGCAAAATCTGGATGATTCAGTTTCTCCCTTTCCCCCACTCTTCCAAACTTCCATTTTCCCAACAATGCCTCCAGAAAAGGAGCTTAGAAGATACAGTGCGAGTGTAAGAGAGGGTAAAAAAGGGTGAGTGAAGCTTAGAGAGAACAGACTATCCTACATGTGTTCAGACATACATACTATTATCTAAACAACTGCTAAATGGCTCGGATCCAGACCTCTTGATTCCGGGTCTAGTGCTTTGCCAGGTGTGATGGGGCATCGTGCGTTAAAGAAAATAAGTGGTTGATCTTGCTAATCATGCCTTCTGTACCAATATCCATATCTGAACATGTATCTGGTAGTAAACAGCACAGATCAGAATCTGTAGCTTTCTGGTATTTTTCCTAAAGTTACCAAAGTTGATTTTTTTTTTTTTTCATTTTGTTACAATCCCTGCCTTTCTTCTTGACTTCCTTTGGCTGATTATCCACTCCCTGAGATTTGCTTTCTTAAAAGAAGGATCAAGGATGTTGTTAGCTGGCAGCCAGGAAGTGGGTGTCACCTTCCCTCAAAGGTCAGTGGAGAATGCGGTCAGCACCATGGGAAGGGGCCCCTTCGCAAGGAAACAAGACCAAGCGTTTCTCCAAGGCCAAGCTACAACCAAGAATCCTCCAGAGCTGGACAAGAGTAAATATTCCAGGAATGGCTTTGTGGTTGGTTGGACTGTTCCCACACACTCTGAAGGGAATTTTTAAGGAAACTGCCCGAACTCTGCCTGTCTATGTGAAAACTACCAGTCTAATCCTTTGTTTCCTCATTTTCACACTAGGACCAATGACCAAACGAGAACACCCCTGGGTGGTTAGGAGAACTGCAGATAGAACGAACGGAGATTTAACTAAATCCTGAATAAAACTTATCACCTGATAGTATACATATGTAAAGTTATTTTTAGTTTTTGTAAACAAACAAGGAAATTCTCAGAAGACCTCCAGAGAAAACCTTTTATAGACCTGAGGGGGTCTGCTAACAGTTTCAATATATCCTGAACTTTTTTTTAAGTATTGTTATTTGTTTCAAAATTGCCTTGCTTTATATCGTATTTTCTTTAATTACTGCTTTTCCTTTGCATTGGACTGTTCGCCTTTCTTCAAGTAACGGGAGGAATTCTTCATGAAGGAGTACAAATGAAGGTCAGCTATCTGGGGCCAGATTATCCACAGGAGCCCAAGTGCTGGACTATGAGGGATAACTCCCCACAGGTCACAGGAAAAAAAGACAGAGAGAGAAGGAGAGAGAAATTGAGAATGGGTTTTCTGTTTTTCTGCAGGAAGAGGGTTGTGTTTTTCACATGTCCGTTTCCACTTAAGAAAAAAGCAGCAGGAGAAAGGAGCAGTTTACATTTTCCTGACACACCAGACTGCCCCTGTTCCCCTCCATTCTCAAAGCAAAAGGCTTTTTCTTTTTTCCAACTGGTTAATTCCTGAGTTTCTGTCGTATCTTCTTTCTTACTACAAAAAAGAATTTTTTTGCAAAATCTGCTGCTTTATTTTGAGGACTAATCAGTATTCCACACTTCAGTGTTCCTGGTTTTGTTTACCACTCACAAATGAGAATGATTCTTGAGTAACAGTGTGGATTAACTATGGCTAAAGAACAAGAGTCTACTTAAGATCAGGGTAGATTAATTCCACTTAGCATTAAGGTTAGAGATTGGATTTGAAATATTACTGTAAGAAGCCATGAAACGATCAGGAGAAGCCATGGGTTTTTCTATGAGTCACAACATATCGTGTTTGGTAACTCAAACCATATTCCACAAACAGGCTGGACAACCAACAGCAGTGAGTCCTGGAAAGGATGAGGACATTAATAGGAAGAGAGAACATTAAAAAGGATTTAAAGAAAATATATTGTGTAATCCTTTAGATCAGCGGTCAGCAAACTTTTCCTGCAAAAAGCCAAATAATAAATACTTTAGGTTTTGTGGACTGCATCTAGTCTCTAGAATGTTGTCCTTTGCTTGTTGGCTCTTCTTACAACACTTTAAAATGTAAAAGCCATTTTTAATTTTTGGACTGTACAAAAACAAGCCACATACCAGCTTTGGCCCATAGGCTACAGTTTGCCCCTGCTTTAGACAATGTATACCAAGCAATTGAAATCAACCCTTTCTTTTTCAATACAGGTTCAGAAACCAAGACTCCTAGTTGTTTAAAAATAACTCAGTGAAGTTGGGTTCAAATGTGATAAAATCTTTTGTGGTTAAAATACAATCCAAGGTGTCAAGTCAAAGGGGCTTACTTGTCGGTTTTTATTTTCTTCCTCCACCTCAAAAAGATTTAAATTTAAGATAATGATTGGCGGGTTGAATTAAAATTGCATAGCTTCAAATGTAGGAAATTTTTCTTCTTTAGCTTATCTATTTGTCTACAATCCTTGAATGTATAATTAAAAAAACAATAGTTGCCTGATATAACATTAGATGGCTAATTACATATTTTCCACAAGTGCCAGAAGAATGTTAATTCTGAGTTTGGTTATAAAAAGGGGTGAGGAGGAGGAGAAAGAGAAAAAAATATACAATATTATAACCACTAAATTAACAAGCAAAAAGACTAATAATAACAATTCAGCTAAAAAGCACAACTGAAGGCAAAAACCTCTTCTCTTTTTCCTTAGAAAAAGTAATCAAACAAAGACTATTTACTTCCTTAAGCTGAGTCTCATGCAAGTCCAATAAGCTAAGTGTAGTCCTGCATAGGGGAGTGGGATGGCAGCAGAATCGAGGATACAGAGCTCACAGACTTTCTCTACAATTTCCTCACATTACTCTAATGTCAGGGAAGAAGAAAGTCTACGTTTCACATTATGACTTTTACATTACTCCAGCCTCAAACACCAAATTCCTTTAAAGTCTTTATGTGAATTTTGAATTCTGCCCTATAACACATCTGCATCATTTCCACACCAGAGGATGGGCAATTGGTTAAATCTCTATGGTGCTACTAAAATGGGCACCATCCACCTTATAGTTTCACCTGCTCCTCCTGATGCCACACATATCCCTGGAGTCATACTTTTCCTGTGTTGCCTGGCAGGAATCCAATAGAAAGGGGCTGAAGAATCCCCAGCCACAAGCTCCCCTCTCTGCCAGTGATCCAGGCTCCCTGTGGGGATGAAGGGACTCCCAGCTCTGAGCGGAGGCTTCTAGGTAGACCAAAAAGGATGAGAACAACCCAGACCATGGGAACCGGGCAAATACTTTATACGATTACACGTAGATGTCTAGGATGTGCCGATGTAAGATCTGTATAAGTCAGAGAATATCTCAAATGTACCAAAAAACAGCTGCTTAAAAGACAAACTAGAATTTGGGGAGCAAAAATTATTTTTTAACCTAGATTTTCATCTAATTACTTTTACTAAATTACCTACATAAGATTCTACTGTAACAATGAGGGGGAAACTATACTGCCCCCATTTTACAGCAGGGAAAACTGAGCCTCAGAGAGAGCAAGTGAGTAACTTGCCTATAGTCCTAGGGCTGGGAGATGCCAACTTGAACCCAGGCCACTTGACTCCACGGCTGGCTTCATCCCTCTCCTCTTGATGATGTTATTTTGACACAGAACTGCATTCAAATCAAACTATTTCTTAGTAACTTCTTATTCTTAGACTGCTTGATGCTGAAATTGACAGTACTTCTATTTAATCACCCATCACTGATTACCAGAATGCTGGCTGAAATACTACACTATAAAGAGGAAAGGAAACAAGTATTTCTATCTCTTTGCATCTTCTGCCTGGCTTATGCCTGGTAGAATATAAAGCATCAATCACTCCATTGCTTGTACTTAATAGCAAATCGTTTGGGCTGCACAGCTCCTAAGCTATCGCACCAGCCACCCTCTGTGAATGTTCACCTGCTCCCTCTCATTCATATGCAAACATGCAGTGATTTCAGCTTATTCCCAAAGCCTTGTCTTGACATGAAGCCATCTTTTCTCTCCAGGGGCTTCTCTGAGTGCTCATTATCTGAACTTGGAAATGTCCTGTAGCAACATAGGTCTCTCTGAGAAACAGAAATACTCATAGCCCTGACAACAGAAACCAAAGCAGTAACTCCCAAGTAAAATGACAGGACCAGCCCTCCTCTCACACAGGGCCCTGCTGTGGCACAGTCCATTGCACCCTCAAACACGGAAGAGCGCGACTCTGTGGGACTCCGCTGGTGGAAAATGTCTGGCTCACATGTTTCATGCTATCCTAATTGTTTTCCTTGTATTTAACTCAGGTTGCCCTTGTTAGAGGTGCCCTCAACCAGTCCAGCCACCATTTTTCCTTGCTGCATAAGCAGGACGAAGTTAATGTGTTGGCCCATGTGATCTTGCAGCTTTCCTACAGCAGATTCACTCTGCAACTACCAGGATGCGGCAAAAAGGCAGCCTGAGCTTCCTGCTCCTTCATGGTATGGATATTGACCTTTCCTGTCAAAAGTTCAGGGTGAATCAGGGATAAAGTTCTGACTCCAGTCTGCGTCGTTTCTGGTGTGCAGATACCAGGCACAGAGGCAAGCTTTGAACAAGAGGGTGTGTGATTTTTAAGCTTTTAGAAAAATATTCCTATTGACCATTTTAAGGAGTGTGAAAAGCTCTCTGGCATTGGGTGAGCTCAGTCTATCTTTGATTGAGTGTCTATTCTCCTTGTATCGTTATGAAAAAATATTAAAGTGTCTAATTCTTCAGTTTCAAAGCATGGTACACACAAGAACATAGCATAGTTTCCAATCTGTTTATTACTGAAAAGTGATAGTGTAGAATTGGGGCAATTATCCACATAATAGAAGCAGAAGACCCTTAATCACCGTTTTATCCATTTATCAAAAGCTAAGGTGGTGTTGGCCTGATTTTATGGGTGAGCCACCTCCGGTTCTATGTTCACTTTGTATCAGACCTGGAGAAATTTCCATTCCAACCTTATAACCACCACCCTAATGCCATCCTTTAATACATCTCTTTAACTTCATACCGCGCACATTTTTTACCCTGAGTCTTATAAGGGGTTCGCATAGTTTTACTTTAGAAAGCCATACTAGATAAACCACAAAGTTGAAAATACAGACAGGCAGCCCAGACACGTGCATGGTAGTTGGAGGATCCAAAAAGAACAGTTTTTAAAATCAAGATTCGAGTCAAGTTATTTACTTCCTACTGGTAAATTGCACTCATTATGAAACTGAGACATTAAGTCCGTGTTGTGAGGATTAATGAGATGACGTTGGTTAAGTGCTCTGAACCCTCTGGAGAATAAGTCCGTCATTTTACCACCTAGGTACATGATTTAAAAAAAAGAAATCCAGTTTTCTTTGATGCACAAAGTATAGAATCAGCCAGAAGCCTTTATTAATCTTTCTTGCATCTCTTTAGTAACTGATGTTATTAGAGGAGACAGTGTTTTAAACCAAGGCTAAGAGTGAAATAAAGGCAAATAATAGAGGTAAATAAGAATTGATTCCTGTCATTTTTACCCAATACATTAACCTTACAGCCAAATTTCACCAAATTCATCTGTTAGTCTATATGATAGAACAGAATGAGCAAGAAATTTAAGATAAGACCAAATTGGATTCAAGTTCTGGTTCTACTGGATAGATGTCTCTCTTTAAACTTCAATTTCTGCATCTAAAAAATGCAATGGCAAGCTTTCTTCTAGTAATTACAATGTAAGTAATTCAGATCCGCACTCCTATTAAGAACAAGCAGAACAGCTGAACAAAATACTTACAATAATAATCAAAGAGATGACAAGATACTGAAGAATGACTGGACCAAAATCTAAAAGACAAGATTCCAGAGAGGTAAGGCCAAAACTCAAAGCTACTTTTTGCTCTGAAGTCATCTGCTGATCTAGAAAAAATACAAAATAACAGCAAAACTGAGATAAGCTTTCAGCAACCTTAGAGACAAAAGAGCAAAAAAGGTAAAGCCCAGATTCTAAGGAAGCTGGGGACTCTGATAAACCACTCCCTGTCCAACCTGGAACCTCATACCCTTGGGGTGCAGGGACCTGGAAGTCACCCAGTCCTCCGACAGACCTGAAGTGCTCTGGTTATCCCAGAGAACCTCAGAACTTAGACTGGGATTGAGAGATTCCCTAAGCCTTCTGGAAGCACTTCCTGTCTTTGTTAATGACAGCTCAATAAGCAGTCATTCATAATGCAAACTTTTATGTTGAATGCACCTTTCATATGTGTGTTAATAGTTCACATATAAAAGGTTTCTTAACACAATAACACCTGTCTTAGGCTTATGATTGGAATTTGATGAGACTGTTGATCTCAAGGATTCAGCATAATGCTGAGATAGTCTTATGTATTAGCTGTAAGAACATCAGTTATTTTAGGACATATGTTCCAAAGTTTTCCTAAAATAGTAAGTTGGAAGAGTTCACTATTTTATATTTGTGAATCTATTTTAATACCTCCATTCCTGGATGTTGAGCAGATGATGTGTGACCAATAGTAGCCAGATGCTGGAGAGAGTAGAAAAGACGTATAAGAATGATGCCTGCCCCTTGAGGGGTGCACTTGAGCTGTAGCTGAAGAAAAGAAATGAAAACACATCAAGGAATTAGAGAAACAGTGAGGACGCAGAGATGATGGTGTGAGGAAAGTAGGACTTCAACTGGGAGTGAAGGGGGAAGGGCACTGGAAACGCCAAGGAAGGAACAGAGATGATGTTGCCCAAGGGGTGAGGATCTAACGCAGAGGACAGGAGGAGAGGGAACACCAGCTGGAAGATAACAGCTAGTACATGTGTTGAATGTCTACTGTGTGTTATGCACTATTCCACATGTCTTACAGATTGATAAGGCCACCAAAAGCCTTATCAAATCTTTATCATTGGTCAGATGATAAATTGAGGCTTAAATGGCCACACCACAGAGCCTGTAATTAAGTGGTGATGCTAGAATTTGAAGCAAGGTCAGGAGGACACCAAAACCTGTGCTCTTAACAATGAACCCAGAACACATTTCATTTGGCTCATTTTCTGGAAAGCCTGGTGAGAAGGCAAATGTGGATTATAGGCAAAGGGGAGCCAACCGCTATGGGTTCTTGAGGAAGGAAGTCAAATGCTAAGAGCAGTTTTTTAGAGCAATGCCTCCAATCTTGACGTGAAAGAACAAACAGAATTTGGTTATGACCAAATAGAAGATTGTGGGCTGTCTCCAGGGTTTGATGTGTTCTGGTCTTCGACCAAAGTAGGTGGTTGTGAGAACAGACAGCAATGGGTGAATCCAGAAACCAGTTTAAAAGAAGAAAAGGAGGATATGTTGACATTGGCTTGACAGATGAAGGAGAAAGAAAAGCCAAAAAAAAAAAAAAAATCTCAGAGAGAAATAGAAAAAAAAAATGTAACACTGACAAACAGACAATAGACAGGGAAGCAACCTCTATGAGAAGACAGGGAATTCGGGTTTGAATGTGTTCAGTGTGGGATGATGGCAGGACATCCGAGGGCGGGCTTATCATACGTGTTGAGAAACTGTCGGATAAGAGATCACAGCAAGAGGCCTGTGCAGCAGCAGAGCGTATGAAGCACCATCAGTAAAATAACTTATTATTTTGTAGAGACTCAGAACTTCTTATAGGAAACATACAGCCTAAGTACAAGATGATAAACAATGATGAAGTTTTCTCCTGTGGCCACTTTGCCTAAATTTCTTGTCATCTCATGCTTTCTTCTCAGTCTGCACTAACTGCTAGGCATGCGTGTCGTCGCACCATCTCCACTTAATTCCTGCCCGTGTTTGTTTGCCTAGATGTGTCTGTGCCTTTAATCCTGTCCTCCTTTTGTGCTGTGTCAATAATAAGGACACTAATGACTAGACTCTATTTTGGCCTGTACAGCACTGATGGGTATGATAGCCCTGGACACCGTGTTATTTCACAAGAAACATGAGATTAAACTCAATTACATTGAAGATTAAACCCTTAAAAGTCTGCCTTTCTAATGAAACTGACCTCGCAACTCTCTTTGCATCACCTTTGTTACCTTACTTTGGGTAAAGGCTGAGCTATTATTTAAAAAAAAAAAAAAGCAACTTCAAAATATAGGGGTTCAAGAGCATGGAATTTTATTTTTCACTTGTGTCATAGTTCAAAAGGAGCAGTTACGATCTGGTGGGGTGGCTCTGACATCCTCAACTCATGGCTTCCATCTTGGAGATTCAGGTGGCTGTGACGTATCAGAAAGGGGAAAAGACAGGAAGGAGGGCGGTGGCCTTCCTTTTTTTTTTCCCCCAAGGAATTGACACAGAATGTATGCACATCACTTCTGCTCACACCTCATTGCTCTGGACTTAGTCATACGACTCAGGGCTGGTTCAGGGGAGGCGGGAAAATAAGGCTTCTAGTTGGGTGGTCTTGCATCAGCTTTTTAAAATGGGAGGGTGACTGCGGAGATCAGGGTCCCATTACTAAAAGAGAAAAGGAGAATGGATTTGTGGGAACAATTAGCAGACTCCACCATGTCTGGGTTCAGATCCCCACTCCTCACCCAGCTGTTCTTTTCATTTAATAAGACCTTCTTCTCCAGGTGTCAAACTAATTTTTAAAGCAGCAAATTCATTTTGTAGCATTGTTTGCAAATGTAACATATTGCTTTTTAGAAGAACTGAAGGGAGAGCTGCTTTGGTCGTAATTAGGAAGTGAGGGGCTGGAAGGAGCATCTGCGTCAGCTCAGGTCCCCACCCGACTCACTTCGTGGGAGACCCTTCATTCTAAGCATGCAATTTGGAAACTGCTCTCACACTGTTTATTAGCGCAAAAGAATACGTTGTTCTTCCTAAGCAGTTAGACACAACCATCGAAAATCACTCTCTCCCATTTAAATAATGAAAAGTTCTCTTCAAGTCTTGATTATATCCATCTTGTCAGCTGGGTGAACACCCATGGATGTGAACACAGAAGCTGTTTCCCTAGCTGTCCTGAGAGCACTTCTGACCTCGCAGGACACAATGACAAGCATGAATTAACAATCGTGTTGATGCAAAAATTAAAAGGGAAAGGATATTTCTGTGACTCTTCCCCACAAATATAATCTTGACAAATAGAATAATCTTGTTTCATTAGCTAATAAACTGTCTAGATTGGAATAGCATGTAAGGGTAGAAATGAGCTCAAATTATGCCTAATACTCCTGGAAATAATGTTTCATCTTCATTTTAGGAGTATAAGAGAGAAAAAAATAAAACAAGTCCCAATAGAAAAGTCTACAGAATTAAACAAACAAACAAACAAACAAACAAACCACCAAAGAAGTTTTCATTACAGCCACTAATTCCATGGGTTTCATTACTAAAATTTAAGAAAACATGGCAAACACCTTGCCCATGTAATGTAGGGCCATGTCTGATTATTTCAAGTCCTCGGAGCTGAAACTCAGCCATAAAGTTCATCAGGCTTTCTAATTTTATCAACTATTTTTTGTACTATTATCATTTGGAGCTTATAGTCTATGTTAGATACATTAGGAAATAGAATAAGTTTTATTATAGACAGTTTTCAGAATGCTCTGCTTTTTATTTTTTTACATTCATGCCATAGTTTCTCATCTATTTGTCCATTTCCTGATAAAAGTTCCCAGTGAGAGACTCTTTCTTGAAATGTCCGTGTTTAAGGTGTAAGTTGTTTACGTTTCAGATTTCTGGATGTGGGAATACGTTGTTTTCAGCTATTTGTTAATAATACTCCCAGGATGAGTTCAAACTGGGTCATACCAATGCTTGTTAAGGGAAGTTCTTTGCAGAACAATCTCACTCCCTAAATTAACAAAATATACACACTTTATCACAGTGTGACTTTGTCATGATCCAACAGCTTTTGTTTATAGGTTATTAGTAGTGTTCATACAATTCAAATAGAAAACTCAAACTATTGATTCATTTTATATTTACAAGAGAAAAGTTTCTCTTTAATTTTCAAGAAGCCTCTTATTTATGAAGAAATAACTTTCAAGCTACACTAACATTTTTATTATCTCCTATTTGTTATTGAGAATTACAGGAGACTAATGTTTAAGAGCCACATTACAACAAAACACATAATAGAGTATCTACCATTTAAGTTTTGTTTCAGTTTCAATTATTTTAATTTGCACAGGACCTCATGCCAAAACTTACCCAAGAAAATATTAGGGTTTCAAACACTGCTTAATGTGATTTCTGTCAAACAATACTTAGATGAACAAAATACTGTTTTGCAAGTTCTAGTCTCTGGAGAGTCATGAATACATACTCATATTCAAGAGAGAGAATCCATGGAAACAATCCTGCCTACAAGAAATCAACATGTTATTTTTCCAACAATTCACATTCTAGATGCCTGATCAAACCAGCAATTAAACTATCTAAGCACTGCAGAGATAAAATCAGATTAAAATCAAATTATGGCACCTGGTCAAATATTTCCCCAAATGAAAACAAAAAGGGAATCAGTAATCTCTTTTTAAAGATGCCAGATGCTTCAACTCTTAAGATAAATAGTGTTTAGCAAGTTCTAGCCTACAGAGGCAGGGCCTGTTCCAGTGTGTCCTGTGGGCTCCAGTCAGCCTCCCGTGGCCTGGGCCTTTCTTGCTTTCTTCAGTCTTCATGTTTGTGGATGCATGTGCTCACACACACGTACTGTAAGGGTGTGTTCTAAAGCTAATCCATGCATGAAATCATAGCCCGTCATTACAGTAGAACACCCTACACTTGGAGAGGTCAGGCAAAGTCTTTCTTGCTCACCTCAAATCCCCCAATGATTAGTTCAAAGCAGATGCTCCATAAATACTTTTGAATGAATGAGTAAATGAATAAATTGCTGCCAAGATTTTCACCCTCACACTCTATAAAAACTACTTTTGTCAGAGTCTCCAATTACCCCATATTGCTAAACTCAGCTGTCCATTCTCAGTCATCTTTTTGATTCACCTGCTGATTTGACATGATTAGTCACTGCCTCTTCTCTGAAGTCTTCATCTTTCATCATTAGTCAGTCTTTTTCCATCTCTTTTGCTGGTTTCTCTTCTTCTCCCTGAGTTCTGAATGTCAGAGAGCCCCAGGGTCCTAGCAGTGGTATTCTTTTTCTCTGTTCTTCAATGAATTTACCCAATCTCATGACTTTAATTAGCATCATTAACTTCTAAACTTATATCTATAGCTTAGACCTCATTCTTGAATTCCAGACTCTCCAGTCACTTATTGAAAACTCCATGGGGATAGCATCTCAATCTTCACATAACCACACTTGAAATCCTCTTCACCCACCACATTTTTCCCACACACGCTCCATTTGCATTCATGTCCATATCAGTTGATGGCCTTTCCATCCTCTAGACACTCAGTTACCCACTGCTCCTACTGCCACCATGACTGGAGGCACCACCAGAAGCAGAAAAATGGCTTCTCCCTTCCTCTTGTGTTCACTCTCCCACCGTACTTTCCATTGGCAGACACTGTGTGGAAGCCAGCTGGCAAGGGAGAAGAGTTTGTGAGCGCCCAGACTCATGATCCAGAGAAGCGCTGGGAAGACTGAATGTGGAGCTGAGCATCTGTGGACGTTCCCAGCCATGGCCTCCTCACTGGTCTCCCTGCTTCCATATTTCCCTGATTCTCAACACACCACCTGTAGACATTTTTTAAAAATGCCAATCAGATTGCATCACCCCTCTGCTATAATCGCATCAAATAGACTAGAAAAATAAAATAAATAAAATAAACTTGACATGCTCTCTATGTCATGGAGTAAAAGACAAAGTGCTCACAGATGCGAATGCTCACAAGTGGAAAGTGATCTAAGTCCCGTGATCCTTCTGACTTTCTCTTTCCACTTCTGGCTCTGCCATGGCTACGCTGGTCTCCATGCTGTTCCTGGGACACAGATACGCTCCATTTTTGCCTTTGGCACTGGTTATTCTGAAAGAGTAAAACACTCTTTCCCTCCCTAGGTGGTCACCAGCCCAACTCTCTCACCACTCATCTTTGATCCGTTGTTACTCCTAATGAGTTTTATTTTAAATTGTGATCCTCCCACCCCTGGCATTTCTAGTACTCCCACTCTCCAACATTGTTGTTGTTGTTGTTATTTGGTGTTTTTAACATAACACTTATCACCTTCTAGTCCACAGAATAATTTATGTTGTTTTTCATATTTTTAAAAATTATTCCTTCCTGCACAAAAAGTTAAACACCACAAAAGCAAGAATCTTTGTTCGATGACATTTCCAGGGACTAGACTAGTGTTTTAACAGTTATGAAAAATGCTTTCCAACATGCTGAACGTAATGATCATCAGGGCAGGGCTGATGATAACCAGGCAATTGATCTGTGTGAAGGATAAACATAACCACAGGTAACAATTTATGCCTTTTGTGTAATAAATAGCTTTTCAGAAGGAAAAACAGAGAATGGGTATTATGGTGGAAGGGTAAAGTAGCAGCAAGGTAACAGAATCAAGGATTTCAATAGTATCTCTCTTATCTGCAAGTAAACAAAAGCCCAATCATTTCACCTTAAGCCCAAAGTCAGTTTATTGACTATAAGTGAAAAATCCAGGAGTAGATGTGGAAATGGTATGACTGGATCCAGACACTCTAGCTGAGCCACCAGGGATCAGTTTTAGTTCCCTACGTGACTTTTTCTTCTGTGTTGGCTTCATTCTGAGGCATGGTGTCCCCAATAGCTCCCATATCTGGCCACCAGCGGCAGTAGCTTACCTCCTGCCCATGAGGACCACGATGGAGAGAGTGGCTCTTTTCCAGTGGTTCCAACAAAGTGCCCTACTGACCTTCACTGGCCTGGATGAGTCCCTGTCTTCCTTGGACCAAACACTGTCTTTAATTGCCCTGATTTTGTAATAAAGAAGAACAAATATGACTTCGTATTAGATCTGTTCCTTTGGCTTTAACCCTGTGCCCTGTTTTCTAGGCTTAGTCTTGCTAGCTGTGCACCTTTTGTAAAAGAATGTTGCCTATAGCCTGAAATCTACAGGAGAGCCTGTTCTCAAGGCTCTGACCTTTAAGGTATTAACACTTTTGCACTTATATAAAGATAACAAGTCGAAGAATAGAAAATAACTTTTGTCTTGTTGGAGATTTTACAGGAGCACCATGATCTGACCAATGTGGACAGCTGCAAGAACAAAGGATTCCAAGAACAAAGAATTCCTAGACCAAGAAGTTTGCAACAACCAACCATACCCCCTCCCCATTTTTCAATATAAAAGGAGCCTGAATTCTGACTTGGGGAAGATGGTTCTCCAGGACATTAGTCTGCCATCTTCTCAGTCTGCTGGCTTTCCAAATAAAGTCACTGTTCCTTGCCCCAACACCTCATCTCCCGATTTATCAGCCTGTTGTGCAGCAAGCAGAATGAATTTGGAATCGGTAACGGTTTGGATGATATCCCGTTTCTCCAGCCAGGGACTGAGGTGAAAGCATTCAAACCAGCAGACAGTGAAGTAAGCATTTTCACAATGACTAGTCAAGGGCATTTACCAAAAGAAGAAAGAAGGAAGGGGCACTGGACTGGCATTACACTGGTATCTACTGTATTATGAAATACCCCAGGTTCTGAGGAAGGTAAAAGCATGTCTAGAGTAAAGTGATAGGAAATGAGGCTGGAAAATTAGGTTGAATTCTGAGTATAAAGGGCCTTTTTTTTCCCCCCTTCTAATGAGAAAAGCACTGAGTGAGGTCTCAGGAGACCTGAGTGCTATTCTCAAATCTTTCCAGAACTATCTGTATGACCTTGCTAAGTAACTGAATATCTATATAAATGTGCCCTCAACTGTGAAATGATAAATGACACTAAAATAATCTCCGTGTTTCCCACCAACTCTGTCAGATGACAATTCCAGTAGGACAGACTAGATACTGCAGCCAGCTCACGTCCAAATACCATAGACCAACCTATCATCACATGAAGGAAGGCAGAGAGACATGCCTGCTCCCTTCTCCCTTCCCACCGGCTAGGGACCCTGTTCAGCATGCATACCTAGTACAGAGGCATTCCGACAGATGTTACAATTAATCCCAGGCGGAGAGAACTGGGTTCTTGCCAGTGCTTCTGAAACCTGACCATGCTTTAGCACTACCTGTAGAGTGCAGAAAAAAGAGTTTTGAATTTGTATTTTAATATTTGCCTTGTTTTGACTCCCTCCTACTCTCCAGTCCTGGGTGAGGCAGTTTTCTTTTGGCCAGTATTATTTAATACTAAAAATAATCTTACATTATCTACACATCAAGAGAGATCTTGGTTTGGGAATATGTTTCTAAAAAACATAGTCTAGATTGCTTGAAACTAAAATGCGGGAGGAAAAAGAAACACCACATTCACTAACATATCTGAGGGTTTTATGCAGAAATGTCTTCCATTTGACGAGAATTGTGGTTTTCATAATACATACAAGACGTATCCTCTTTGTTCTGCCAGTTTCAGAGAACTAGTCATAACTTTGCAATTTTCACATAACATCCAAATCACAATAAGAATGAAAGTATCCTTCATATGTCTGCAGTCATTGATGTTTTTTCAATTCATCTTCAGAATTTTTAACAGTGTGATGATGGTAAGTAACTCAAGATCAATCATATCTAGTACATCTGCTCCTCTTGGTGATGAATTTTTAAATAGATCACTACATTATGTTTGATCAAGTTCTTAAGTTTATGAATCAATCAGCTTTCATCTTAATTTGTCTCAAAATGTTTTTCTTTAATTCATTTAGTCAATATTTTAATTTTTAAAAGTCTCTCCATTCAGATGTGATCAAATCAACCACACAAAAATCCTGAGTCCTGAAGAAATGACAGCTCAAGGCAGACATGTTTAGCCTAAGTCGTTTGTTCACAAGGACAAGCAGGAAGTCAGAATGACAAAATGTGCTCTAGGTTTGTGAGGAAATAGTTAACTTGCATAATGCCTGTTCCTGGGACAGTAGGGAGTTCTGAGAAAGCTGAAGTGAGATGTAAATACAGTATTTCCTTTCTACAAACATAAGAAAATAAACAGGCACACATACACACACATGCACACACAAAATACATTTAGGATCCGTATGTGAAGTGCTCTGAGAAGAATTTAAGCAAAGGACTCAGGTACAATGTGAATAATCCAAATATCAAATAAATTCTGACTTTGCTATAAAAAAAAACCGAAGTGGGGGAGGGTATAGCTCAGTGGCAGAGTGTATGCTTAGCATGCACAAGGTCCTGGGTTCAATCCCCAGTACCTTCATTAAGAAAAAACTAAAAAATACTAATTACCTCTCCCCACCAAAACAAACAAACAAACAAAAAGATCCAAAAAAAGAAAAAGAAGAAGAAAAAACTTGAAGAAATATATTCCCCATTTTCACTGGAGAACAAAAGTGGTATTTCATTCTTCAACAGGGTTTTCTTCTTGCCAGGGCTGTTTTGAAATGTAAATTGTTCATTCATTAATTGACTAAATATTTATTTAGCCTCTACTATGCCTAGACAAAGCACTAAGGAGAGTTTTAGTAACTTCCGTATATACCGAGACCGATACAACGATGTTTTTTGAATAGATTTTCTGAGACCATGAAGTTGCCCCAGCAACACCAGAGGAGGACCCAGAAAGTACCTCAAGGCCCCTCCTGCCCAAATGCATCACCAGTCAGGACCCAAACAGGATGTGCAACACGATCCCACGTTCACAGAGCGCCTCCTCTGTGCCTAGCACTGCCCTCATCCTAATTCCAGGAACAGAGATGCAAATCAGATCCTATCACCAGGGAACTCCTGCGCTAGTGAGAGAGACAGACACGCACAGACACATGTGCAGTAGAAGGTACAGTGATTTCAAGTGCAGAGTGCTAAGGCACCAGGGGGGACGGCTAGCTGCATCCCTCGCGGCAGCAGGGGCACTGAAAGGGAGGAGAAAAGGAGGAAACACAGATCACGAGGGCTTGGCACAGGGAGACGCTGGTACAAGGGCGAGAACAAGCATGGCTAGTTTGCGGGGGATAACTGCGGATGGCTCGAGAACCAGCGGACCCGAGAAGAGGGGATAAAATGGAAGGGACCTGAAGAGAGGTGAGGGGCGTGGTAAGAAAGGAGGCGGGGCCAGATAGGGAGGGGTTTATTTGCTTGGAGAGGGCTTTTCCGCCTGTTTCTTGAAAGCTAGAGTGGTCGAGTCAGACTGCATTTAGAAAGATCTCTCCTACGTTTGTGTGGGAGTGAATGGAGGTAAGAAAAATCTGAAGTTAAGGCAAAGGGTGAGAAGACCACCTGTATCTTAGAGAGACAAGATAAAGGCCTAAAAAGGGGAGTTCCAGTCAGAAAAGGGAGGGGATGGGTCTGGGACATGCGGTGACTAATCCGAGGTGAGGATGCAGAGGCGCTCGGAACCGTGAGTGACAGGCAGGTTTCCAGACCCCACAGGACCCGGCCCGTCTGTGTTTCTAAGATCACCTTTTCTCTTTCTCGCCCTCACTCACTACCTTATAGCCACACATGCCTTCTTGCTTCTTGAACGTGTCAAGCTTATCCCCTATTTGGAACCTTTGCATTGGCGTCCCTTCTGTACAGAATACTCTCCCTGAGGGTTCCCCCTTGCCATCTAGTCTTAACTGAAAAACGTCGCCTCAAAGAGCCCTTCCTGTCCGTGAACGTAAAGAAAGCCCATGCCTCACCACCATCATATCGCCCTGTTTCACTTTCCTTAAAATATATGTTACTCTTGGAAGTTACCGTGTCCATGGACTGTCTCAGTTTTTGCCTGTCTCCCTTGGCTGAAGTGTGAAGCAGTGGTGCCTTCCTCGTGCATAGCTTGACCTCCAGGAGCTGGAACAGTGCTGGTGCCAAGTAAGGCTCAATCAGTCTTTAAAATTAATAAATGCCAAGCCTTCCACTAAACGTGAGGAGTCCATCCAAAACACTTGTTGAAGGACAGGGGAAGAAAACATCAAGAGAAGTATCAGTTGTGACAGTGTAACAGTCTGCTAGAATCCCCAGATGGAAGATTTGAATCACAGGTAAGGTTAGCGGAAAACCATGAGTCAGTACACGGGAGGTCACGGGGACAAAGACAGAGCACATTTTCAGTAACTGTTTTGAAATGTACCTGACCCAACTCAGAGTCCCTGGGTAGAGAACCACTAACTCAGGAAGCGTGTGTCTCTGTTATGCATTTCATCACTTAATTACACCATGCCTGATGTGGTAATCAAACGCTTTAACGTGCGTGTGTATACCTTGTCTTGAGAGGCGGTGTGTTGTGATGCAAAGTGCACTGACCGTGGGATCAGAAGACCAGGTTCATTCGGTCACTAACTAGCTCTGTGACCTTGGAGAAGACCCACCCATGCCCAATCCCCAGACCTCAGTTCCCTGCCCTCCAAGCCAGTTAGGACACAAAACCTTGCATCACTCCTTTGAGTTAGGATTTTAAAATGCTACGGTTCCCATTTAGTGACTTGACCTTGGCTGCTCTTAGATTTAACCCCCCAGTCAGTTCTTTCCACAATGCTCCTTGTGATTTGTTTACAGTCTTACTTTCTTTTAGGTCTTTTTAATATCTACATCTCATCTTCCAACCCAACTTGTCATCCCTACCTACTCCCAACCTAAGCCCACAAGTATTATGCATGTGGTAAAAAATTAAAAATGGTTGTTAAAATGTTTATCAAAAATTTCTGGAAAACAAAATAGTAATATGCATCAAGTACTTTAAGAAAAAACATTCTTTGACCTAATTATTCTTGTAGACTCCTGGACTTAATATGTGTAATTCCAAACTCAAACAAGAATATATATGTAAGGATGTTCAATCCAGGGTCGCACTGACTGCAAAACAAAACAGAACAAGAAACAACAGGACAACACTAATAATCATCAAGAGAGGAAGGCTGAGTAACTTATGAAATACCCAATGATAGAAGCTTCATATGTATGATACAATATATGATAGAAGGATATTAAACATTCTTGAAAAATGATGTTTTAATGGTCAGGAAACTAAAACATGCTATTAAGAAATCAAGTATAAAAAAAAACTATGCATTATGATTCCAGTTGTGCAATGTTAGAAACACACACAACACACACATTCACACACACACACAAACACATACACACATACAAAGAAAAAAAGACTTTGGAAGTATAACAAAATGTTAACTATGGATATTCTTGGAATGAGATTATGAATGATTATTTTCTGTCTAAATCCTTTTCTATCTTTTCTGTTTTCTATAATTTCTGTATACTACTGCTTACTTAATAATCAGAAAAAGCCTTAAAATGTTGCTAATGAATTAAATGAAGCTTAAAAAATGATTGTACTAATTTATTTAACTATAAAATGGGACTGATGATACTATTTTCCCTCCCATATTCCCATATATGAAGCATAATAGAAACATTATTATACTTTGCATTCAAACTGTTAATATTGGTTTCCTCCACAGGTTAGTAAAATTTTAAAGAAAAATGACAGTGTCTATATTCCTTTCAGATTAATGACCCTCAGGACACGTAGTGAGATGTGGCCAACAAATAGTTGTTAAGAAATTATGACTTATGAAGATTAATCTAATCCTATAATTTCTAAACTCTCTGAAATTCACAGTAATACAAATTGGTGCACATCCATAGACATCACAAAGGAAGGAAAAAAAAGAGCTAGATTTGCTCAGAGCATTTAATTTACATCTGTTTTCTGAGAACTACTGTTAGTGGCAGGGATCATTAGGCTTGTTTCACAGTTTGAGGAGGTTGAAATTTAGAGAAGTAACCTCACTAAGATCACCGAAGTAGATTATATTCAGACTACTTTCTGCTCCTCCCAAGGAGCCTATTATACAATCTTACCCCACTGACTTGGGCTTGGCCAATGAGCAGAAAGCAGAATGGACTAGTCATAGGGTACATGTCTCTTAATTAGAAACTTTCAGTTTTACAAAATGGTGCACCATTTTATTTTCCCACTGGTAATGCTGAGAATCCCAGTTGCTCCGTATACAGAAGGACGTGTAGTGGTATTTCATTGTCTTTCCTATAAGTTCCTGAAAGTCTTTGAGCACATCTAATCCAGTCCTATGGCAAACGTAACAGAGTTCTTGTGTTCAGGTTAAACAATGATGACTCCTATACACTTATAGACTTCTAAACACTAGAAGCTCAATACAGATTTTCCTCTTCTGAAGTCAAGAAAAAAGAATGACAATAAAAGCCTGAAATCTTTCATTTCAATGAAATTTCTCTATATTGGCTTCTACTGTTGTGATGCTTTAAGGCGAAGTTATTAATTTTGTCCTGATGTATTTATTCCCTGGTTGCTTGTTTTCAGAATCCCTCACCCTTGCAGGGTACGTTGTGATTTCACAAATTCATTGGCACTCTCATTGCAGCTTTTATAAGGTAGGGAGATAAAAGCATCAGCATCCTGCCTGGAACTCCATGGTTGGCAATGGGTCCTGAACAAAAATAGCAGCCGCGAGAATGATGTTTCCCAAAGGAGGTGCCCAGACATGAAACTTGCCGTTTTGCCTGAACTGAAACTATGTTCCAGATCAGCACTAGAATTATAGTGGAAGAGATGTCACACCTGGAGATGTAGTCACTTGAGATCCCATGCCCCTTAGCACATCTCAAATATGCAATAGTGTTGACTATTGCACACTCAGCTGCCATGTGCCATTTACTCCTGGGTGAGGTATTTCATAACCAACCTGACTGAGGCCCAAATCAACAGTTACAAGGTGAAGGAATTTAAGGAGATAATAATTTCTTGAGAATTTGTTTCATTATTCATTGAACAGACACCTCCCACCCTTCTCCATTGGAATTCTCCACAGGCAGGGAAATACATCTTAGCTTTCCTTTTACTCTGCTCTTTGTATCCTGGTTGCATTCAACATTAATTCATGCATGATAGGCATGATTTGACCAATATTTTCCCTGGACTATTTCCCTAGATATATTCCACTGTCACAGTGATATATTTTTAAGTAAGTTGTTTGGAAGAAGAGGATTATGTACATGTAAGATAATCATTAGTCAATTTTAAAATAGACCCAAATTAACCAACATCATCTTTAATTTTTATTCTCACTAACTTGAGTTACATATAATGGACATGTGCTGGGATATGTGCGGGTTTGTGCACATGTGCAAGCCTCATAATTAAGTCAGTCAAGAGCCCTAAATCTGCCAAAAGCTGCCAGCCAAGCCCAACCATATTTGTCCTGCACAATCTTAGACTCTTTAAAAAGAGCTTTGGATAAAAGCCGGGAAGCCATTGGGGGCGGGGTTCTGCAGTGTCTTGCAGTTACCAGGTACTTGCCCGGGGACCTGGTTGATGTGGCCACAACTGCTGTTGCCACTTTTTGTTCTTCTTCCTTAAGTCACTCGTTTTCCAACCCTCCTCCTAGTTACCACAAACTAACTATGGAAATTCATTAAGTCTACTTGAGGGAATAGCCTATATGGCTCCCTAAGGGAATATTCATTTAACATACTGGTTCTTGGTCCCCCCACACAGACTTGTATGACCTTCTAGAGCATTGGTTTTCTACTCTGTAAAACAAAATGCACAGTACGTCCTCTTGGGATAGTTGTGAAAAGTAAATAGATGAGTAAATGTGAAAGTCCTCATTCATGTTAAGGCATGGCAAAATAGTGTTATTCTTTAAAAACAGGAAAAGCAAGATGAGTGCCTAGAACAGGTTATCACTAAATGTCTGCATCTGAACATATGAGTAAGATGTGTGGTATTGCTCTCAAAATGTTTTATATTTCATGTCAAGAGGGAAAGATAAGATAAATCATGTCCAAAGGAGAGGGTGCTGAAAGAAGGTATGTCAAGATGATGCCTGACAGAAGGTGGTATTAACACTAATGCTAAGGATTAGTAAAGGAAGGGCAGCTAGAAAAGCTGAAAAGAAAAAAGAAAGAAAGAAAGTAAGAAAGAAAAAGAGCTGGTACAGAGGCAATAACACAGACAAATGAAATATAATTGTGCTCATAAAATTTAGCAATAAAGCTGTTAAAGTATATGATAACCCACTTCACTAATGTACACATCAAAGGGATATTTAGAGGTAGTAAAATCAAAGGACTATGTCAGTTCTCCTTTCAGGTATACCTGATGTTTGCAGAAACTGTCCCTCCTTAGCGTTACAGGATCACCTTGAACCTTGACCCAAGAGTTGTTCTGAGATTGTGCCTCAGACTGTTCTGTGTGCTACCGCTATGCTATTAATCGTCTACATCCAGGCTGAGACTCATCTGTGCTCCGGGCTACATTTGCCCCAGTTCAGTTCACCTTACAGACATCCCAGGGGGCATCCTGCATTCTTCATCCTCCAGTAGCTCAGTGGAATTACACTTGAATGAGGAAGGTCCCCGCCCTGAACTTCAGGACCTATTGCTGCTAATCAGAGCTTGACCCATCAAAGTAAACTCAGAGGTGACTTCTGACTAAAGTTCTCTGATTTTTGTATATGGTAGGACTTTGTCTACTGTAGATGTCTTTCCACCCCCATAGACAAAGCCTGATTCACAAAAATGCCTGCCTCCTCAATAGATCCATTTAAAAACACCCTTTGGCTTTAAGAAAAGATTTGCTATAGGATTTCTTTAAATAGCTCTTTCCCTTCCTTTGAATAGGATTTTATTTACCAAGTTTCAGGAATACATTGATCACCAGTAAAGTGTGATATTTCTGCATAAGAATAGCACAGGAAAAATATCCTTAAAAGCCTACAGGCCTGCCTAGACAGCATAATAAAAAATGATGAATATTATTAGCCTTGGTCACAAAGAAGAAAATGGCCTCACTTTTATCTCCGAGTCCTGTTAAGGCTCTGTCTAAACGTGGGTCATGCATTGCCTCATGTCCTTTGCATTTAGAGGCTTGGGCTTGGCATCTAGATGTGACTAGAATCATTTTTTTTTTTTTTAAGGATAAACTCCCTTTCTTATATGTGAAGAAAATGAAAGAAAGTAAACTCCTAGAGGGAGTCATAAGGTTGAACTTTTATTTTAAAAAGAGGGAGAACAGAGTAGAAGCAAGTCGCCCTCAATTATCCGTGTTAATAAGGGGCAAAATTAATTTACCGAATCCCAAAACTTTTATTTAGACAACACATTCAGTCTTTCTAATCCATTTATTCATGACAAACATTGCTTGTGGTTTTTAAATTAATACCTTTCCCCATACTCCTTTCTAAATCTCCATCAAATTTTTTGTTTCTTAAGACCCCGGAAGCATTCTATAGACATGAAGGAGTTAGATCCCACCTCTTCAACTAATTCATTTCATTACCCAACTCACCCCCAAGCAACGTGCTAACCAGAAAGACAGCATATTTTGTTAGTGACTGTCTGTGGTTGGCAAAACTGGATCAACTAGATTCTGCTTGATCAAGGCCCTGGTTTCTGCACATCTGCTCTGAGTGAAGCACTGGAGGGTCAGGCAGTACCGCAGAGGCACTGGAGGCTTGGGTTAGTTTCTGGCTTCTTCCTCTTCCAATATTCTTTAAACACGTACAAGACTCTTCCATAATCCTTTTTTAAAAAATCTCCTTTGGTCTCATTCTATCTCCTGGCAAACCGTTCAAATTTTTTACCCCTTTTCCAAATTTCTCACCCCTTTCCAAATTTCTCAGCAGCACAGCCCACACTCCCATTTGCTAACATCTGTTCCATTACTGGACTGAAACTGATCTCATTGTTCCTCCTAAGATCACAGTTTCTAAGTTCCCACATCCGAGGGCTGTTTTCCAGTCTTTACCTGTGGAACGCAACTTGGTCTTGATACCTGCTTTTCAAAGCTCTGCTCCCTTGGACTTTATGCCATCACAGCTTCCTGATTTTCCTTATATTTCTATGAGTCTTCCTTTTGCCTGGTTTGTCTGCACAAACATTCAATGTTGCCTGGGCCCAGATCTTTTACTGCATTGTTCTCCATCTGTGGTTTCATCTCTTCATCTCTCCCCCTCTCCCTCTGTGGTTTCATGTAGTTTAACAACCACATGCTTACTAATGGCTTTCAAGTTCAAATCCTTGGTTCCCATCTCTCGTTCAGTCTCACGCTTCATAGTTCAGAAAGCTTGAAATTCCTGTAGTTTCTCAATCTAGCAAGATTGAGATTCATGTGCTAAACTAGAGGCTGGATAACACTACCAGAATAAACAACAAATCTTCAACATACCCAACGCTGAAATCACCCATTTTTCCCTTAAATTTGTTCCTATCCTATATTATTTATTTAGCTTATGATACTGCTGTTCAAACAAATGTTTAGAAACCCGGGTGTCATTTTTCACTTTGCCATCTCCCTGAATCTTCGTAGGTAATCAGTGAAATGACAAAATTCTAACGACTTTGTCTCAAAGTACTTTTAAAATCTATCCTATTTATTACTCCAACTACTATTATAACTAAGGCTATTGTCTCCATTTAAACTCCGTGGCAACCTCCTCTTTCACCTCATTTACATTCTTTTTATTTTCCACTAGCCCTAGAGTTATGTCTGAAATGTCTATCTTTTTAATGGAGCCCTCACTCCTCAGAACGAAGTCCAAGTTCCTTGACATGGAACACAGCCCCCTGCCCACCTCTAAGCCCTCATTTCTTGCCACTCGATCTCACACCTTTAACTTGTCACCATTCATTCTCACACTCCATAGTTCAGAAAGCTTGAAATACCTGTAGTTTCTCATACTGCATTCAATTTTGTGCCATCACACTTTGCTCAGTCTGTCTCCATTCCTATCTCTTTTTACCTTCCCCTCACCTCCGCCAACACCACCTACCTGCCTAGCTTTTATTCACCCTTCGAGAATGAGCGAAATGTAATTCCCTAAGGCTTTTCAGACAGCAACACTCCCCTCCATGCCCCAGGCTGAGTTGAACCTCTCTCCTCCAAGACCTCGTAATGTCTTGCATACCTCTCCTGCACACTCATCCTCAGCCTTTAACATAGTACTTGACAAGAGCTGGCTCTCATGAATAGTTATTGAATGAGTAAGTGTGGAAGAGCAGGTTAGCTTCCTGCTGACTGTGCTTTTACGTGTATCAGTCTAAGATGTGATGTCATTTCTCCCCAGTGTAGAGGACACTGAGCAGGGGAGTATGACAAATGATTTTATCACTATTTCCTTTTAACAGTTCAGCCTCATGATTTTGTTTGAAGTGTTGAAGACTTGTAGAATATCAAACACATCCAGATCTAAATGTGGCCATCAAACTACATTTCAAAATAGTGATTTTAAAATAGCACCCATTGTGGAAAATGGGTAACATTTCCTCCAAGAGAGGACACAGTCAAAGGTTGCCTAGAATTTTCATGTCCTTCCATTCCAAATTTTTCATTGGAGACACCAACAAGTAGGACCAAGTTCACCTGTGTATCTAGTCTCTATCCAGACCCTGGTACAGGGGTGACAATTGATGGAAATGGTTAGAAAGTCACCAAAGAGGAGGAAAATATAAAAGCATGGGAACCACCCTCTCAATAATCAAGAGATAACATAGTGCGTTTTTACACTATTTTAGCATTTTCAACTAGGGGGAAAAAAAAAGAACAGTGCTTCCTGTAACTCATAAGTCAGTGCCTGTGCTTTGTCTCACAGGAAGCATCTGGGTGCTGCAGGTCAGAGGCGACGGAGGTTACAATGGGCAGGTTTCACAGGGAGTGATTAAGTGCGTGGAAACTGGAAGTTTCAGGGAATAGGATGTGAATACTTTTTAAGACAAGAGCAAAGAAACATAGACAACAGAAGAACTATCTGGAGAGATCTGAAAAAAACCAAAACAAAAACAAGAGGCTCCGAGAGATAAAAACAAAGTAAGTCAGATAATTACTAATCACTGTGTAAAAATGATAGAAAGGGAAAAATTAAGAAAATGAGATTTTAACTAAAATAAGTGACAGAAGAAATGCAGTAGCATCTGTAGATGACCAGATCTAATGTCCTTTGCTTGAGAAAGGGTGGGGAACAAAGAATACCAGAAGGAGAAAGAATGTTTTTTGATCAGAAAGTTTTCCAGCTTTATAGACAAGAAAGTATTTAACTCTTTATCTGCATAATGCTTGTCTTGTTACATCTTATGTTAACTATCACTCATTTTCATTTAACAGCTTTAAAAATAATTTAATCACCTTAAATATTTGATTCTAGATAAGATAAAACTCATTAGATTGTTCTACCTATCTTGGTTTATTTTCTAATTTGTAATATTAGCATTTGGAGGCCTACATTCTACTCTTATCCACTTGGTATCTTCCATTCAAAGTACCCTCATGACCCTTCTCTCTTTTGCCCAAGATCAAGTGCAAAGTACCTTCATGAAACCCAACCCCCAAACTCTCCAAGCACCTGTGTTCCTTCAACTACCAGAAGGACTCAGCTTGCTCTTTACTCCCCAGGCTCCTTCTCCAAAAGCTCAGCCACTAAGAGCACCATAACCATTTTTAAGGACTCAAGGTGTCTCAGTGGAATAAAGTTCATACAAGAGAGTTTACTTTTGTCCTGCTGGTAAAATGAAGCATTAGAAAAGTAGATGCCTATATTGTTTTATATTAAATAAAAATGTGTTTGATCTGAGTTTGAAAAATTAGTTATATGGTATTTATTAGTATTTTACAGTAACACAATACATAGGTACCACTAATACTAAAGCTATGGCTTCAGAATATTTAGACAAAACTTTAAAGTTTAGGATCACCAAATCATTTTATAGACCAGAAGCGCAAGACCCACATAAAACAATGTATAATCCACAATATTTTAGACCTAGCAGGAAAAAACAAAACAAACAAAAAAAACCCACAAAAAACAAACAAACAAACAAACAAAAAATCCCACCAGCATGTATTGAGAAGTAAAACTTATTACTAAGTTGTGGAATCCTAAATTTACTTATTAAGCAAAAACTGAGTAATTTTTTTTGTTTGTTTCTCAGCTATAAACATACTTGTAAATGTCATAAATATATCATCTTATTGACACCTAAAGCTAACTCAAACTTGAAACCTTTACTCCAGACTGTTCTCTCTTGGTGTCAGTGAAGCAGGAGTCAAAGATAGAAGAAGAAGCATTAGCATTTTATATTTTACCTGATTTAACATTTCTTTGTTGTTTGGGGTTGTTCACAGGCAGTAATTCCATTTTCACATAGGGCATTCCTACTACTCCAGCGAGAAGGCATTCTGTTAACATTTCTCCATAGCAGTAGAAATAAAAATCAAGGTACCAGGAAAGACAAAATATTCTCTCTCATATAGGGGAGTAGGATCTAGAGAAATCTTCTAAGCAGAGTTATAGAAAATTAGAACCTATTCCTTCGCATGTTCCAGCAGCCTTCTGTCAGGACAGAATGTGGTTTCTTGGTGCAGTATGATATGGTATGGGTATTACTTATCCATTACTGGTTACAAATGACCCCAAAATCACTATAAGAAACATTTAATATCTCACACAGTTTCTGGAAAGTCAGAAATCTGAGAGCAGCTTAGTTGAATGGCTTTGGCTTGGGGGGGTCTCAGGTCACAATGAAGCTAGGGTGGCCAACCATTCCAGTTTGCCCATAACAGAGGAGTTTCCCTGGATACAGAGTGTTAAACCTAGGAATGTCTCTGGAAAACCTAGACCATTGGCCCCCTATATCAAGTGCCATTTGGGGCTGCAATCTCTAAAGACTTGACTGTGGCTGGAGGATCCACGTCCAAGTTCATCATGTGGCTGTTAGCAGGAGGCTTCAGTTCCTTGCTGTGTATACCTCTCTACAGGACAAGCTCATAACATGGCTTCCCTCACAGAAAAATAAATGATGCTACACTACCTTTCATGGCCTAATCTCTGAGTCATACAAACTCACTTCTACCTTAGTCTATTCATTAAAAGCAAGACACTAAGTCCAGCTCACACTTAGGGCAAGGGATTATAGAAGAACATGAATACCAGGAGACAAGGATCATTAGGCCATCTTGGGGACTGGCCACCACAGTATGGTCTAGGATGGTAGGGTGTGATATGGATACCAAAGAAATGTGTTGAACATAACACAGGTAGGTGTCCAGGCGAGGCCCCTTCATGTTTTCAGTCAACAAGCATTTGTTAAGAACAAAATACCATGTGAAACACTTTTCTTTGAGTTTATACCAGGAGCCTAATGAGAGCAGAGCAATCCCCAAGGCAATGAGCACTTTAGCAAATCATTCCCCCAGGAGTTTACACAGGAGAAATTGGGTTTAAAAGAATTTCAGGGTTAACCTAGAAAAGGAAAAATAAGTATAAAAAGCCAAAAGTAAGATAAGGAAACCATCACATTTTGTAGCTTCTCTGGAAACTGAACAGGCCAAACCCTCGGTATAAGGCAATATAATGTATGGGCTGTGGAGACATACTGCCAGCTTCCCTGTCTTCTAATGCATGACCCGGCCAAGTTAGAGCCATCAAATGGGAATAATAATGGCACTGACCTCGTGGAGTCGTGAGGGTCAAAGACGCTAATTGTGTGGTGACTAGAACAGCGCTGGGCATACAACAGGCAACTATGAGCCTTTATTTACCAACCATCACCATTCTTGAAACCAATGTTCCTGACTTCTCAACCACTTTACTGTTAGTTCTCAGTCTTCTTTGGGGATCGTTTCTTCTCCAACTCAATTTTGTCTGCCATTCCTCTTCCTGTGTTTCTCAGGTTCCTTGCCTCAAATTACTTTTTGTTTCCCTACACATTCTCCCTGGGAAATGCCATCTTTACACAGTTTTAACCACCAACCATATGCCAAAGACTTCCAAAACCCATTTGCCACTTCACAGCTCCTCTCCTATTAAGTGTTAAATATCATCTAGACTCATAAGCAGTAGGAACACAGCAGATCTAAAACTGAGACCACTACCGTCCCTGCTCTTTCTCTTATCTACTGTTTCCCCTTTCTTGGGAACTGCTGTCACTATCTTCCTCCTTGCCCAAACCAGACTTCCACCCAAGATTCATCCAGACTTACTCTTAAGTCACTCAGCATTCAATTGGTTCCCCCATCTTATCTCTTAAAAATCTTCCAAGCTATCTCTGTCCCACTGCTTCCATCTAATGCCTCAGCAAGCCCTTCTCACCCTCAGAGGAGTTAACACAGCATAGGCAAAGGACAAGGGTTCCAAATCCCAGCTTTGTCACTTCTTGATTATATGAGTTCTTAAAGCCTCAGTATCCTCTCTATTAAAAAGCAAAAACAAAAGCAAAACCTCTCGCCACCACCCGAAGGACATAAGAACCTCCTACTCAAGGCTCCCACAGGAGCCTCTCTCAGAGTGCTGATTTCTGACTATACCCACTGGGCTGCGAGCCCCTTGGGAGTCGAGGTTGACCTCAATGGTGTTATATGCCCAGTAAAGTGGGAAGCCTGGCCCAGAGAGTGTCAAAAAATGTTTGTGGAGTAAATTGCATGGCGACTGGTGGGCCTTGAGCTTTTCCAGCACCCAGTGTTAGAACCATCACTGCTCCCTTGTCAACCACATCCCTGAGTCCAATAGATGTCCCCTGTATCACCCACATTTGACCACCATAAATAACTTAACTGACCACCTGTTGGCCATGTACATGGAACTGTGTTTTACCAATGACAAGCGTATATGCATTAAATGGAATATCGTTTCCTCTTTTTTTTTTAATTGACTAATCAAATCCATGATAAAACCACTTTGATTTGATGAGAATCATACCTTTTCCATAGAATTTTTCTTCAAAGACATGAAATTAGGGAGTAAATAGTATTCACTACATTTTATTTTCCTTTTTTTTTTTTAAAGTAATAATACCTTGTATGATTTTTTTTTTCCACTTCAGGCCTGACAGCTGTGGTAATGATTTGAATCAACTTTGAAAAAGAAATAATTATATTTGCTGGTATAAAGCCCTTGAAGTATAATTGGGTTTCACGCTGGGAAAAAAAGTAGGAGATGTTTTCAGGTCTTCTCAAGTCTCAAACCACAAATATAAATTCCAAGGCCTTTGTGGCACTGACAAAGCAGGTGATTCAGGTCTCCAGTATCATGGATAGGTAGGAGTGTCCCAGTATGGCTAAATACCACAGCTATAACATTTTGTCTCCAGAATCCACAACTCCGCCAAGACTCCCTGAGCCCTGGATATTACCCCAACATTCTGATATATCCTGTGAGTCAGGCTGCTGAATTGGTTTACCCCTAAGAAAATGTTTTTATTAAATTCAGGTTGATTTTATGTTTGTGATCTCAGAACAATTGATATATGACATCTCACAGGCAACAGCAAAGATATTTTGTACAAAGGACAACCTCCCATTTGTCACAGATTTGGTTAAGAGTGGAGATCTCGAACACCATTTCATCTTCTGTCTATTCTGGATTTCTCCCCCTCTCCACTCAGACCTCATCAGTGACATGGTAAATATTCTTAGAAGGGACATGCCCATCAGTGCTCACATTGACCTGGATACTTAGAGCCAGTGTGAGGTAAAGTGAGGCCAGAATCAAAAAGAATTAAAACTAAATTTGTAAAACTCTTTATCCAAAGAGAGCAAACATGTAATATTTAACTTTGGATCCTGAGGAAGGTTTCTACGATCTTTTTTTTTTAAAAGAGAATTTCTTTTTTATCTGGGCAAGATATGTGTTGTTCTTTCTCATTATTTTGCTAGTTCCTTATTTCTAAACTTTCTGTTTTACCCTTTGTCTTTTTGAAAATTGAAAAGATAGCAGAATATCATTGGTCAAATTAGATGTGGCAAGCAACAAAAATAATAATACAACTGATTCATGACATAATATTCAGGTTCTGTAATCATATTAAAAATATGTAAGAAAATATATGAGTTTTAGATTCAAACCCAAACCTGACTTAATCGAAAACCTATATAGCTCTTTCCACCATAACATAGGGCCCTTTAAATACTGCTAATATATTGAAGGGAAGATTTGTTGAAAGGACACCCTACAACCTACAGTAAAGGGACTCACATCAAGACGAGCATTTCGGAACTGCACACTGATGTGCAATCTCTGTCTTCCCTGTGTTACAGTACAGCTGTTACCATCCATTTGTGTGGTGGCTGTGTCATACTGGCCCTGTCGGGGTCATTGAAATCACAGACACATTCACTCAGAAGAAAATGAGTGGATTTTCTTTTTCTTTTTGAGAAAGCTTTTTACATTAATCCACTTAATCCCATGGCTGGTTTGCCATTGAAATCTGAAGCAGAGTTTCTTTTACTGGGAATTTCCTAACTTTGAAAAAAATTTAAAGCAGCCAATAGGATCTTTTTATCATGCCTTCCTTAACTTTCAAAAATAAAAAAAGTATGTGAGTGTGTGTGTGGTTGGGAGAGCAGGGGTAGAGGTGGGCGGCAAGGAACAGATGGATCATTTCAGTAAAACGAATTATTTTACCTCTGAACAAAATTACAACATATTCTATAAAAGCAAAGGAAAATGTGAAAACTTGTTTACTTAGTAATAGCTAAAAATTTATCTTTTAAAAAAGCAGGATTTTAGATACATGTCATTACACATTTGTCAAAACCTATAGAATGCACAATACCAGGAGTGAACCTTAACGTAAACTATGGGCAGTGTGGGTGATAATGACGTGTCAAGGCCGACAGTTACAAACACACCATTCTGGTGGGGGACGTTGATGGTGGGAGAGAATGTGCATGTTGGGGCAGCAGTTTTATGGGAACTCTGTACTTCCCACTCAATTTTGCTGTGAACCTAAAATTGCTCTAAAAAATAGTCTGTTTTTAAAAAAAGCACATTGGCATGACACAAATCAATGTACTCCCCCAGATTTTAAAAGAAGTAAAAGATGTTTTTATTATTCCAGTGGGATAAAGAGAAATATATATGTATGTATGAATATATATGTATATATAACTGGCATTGCAGCTTACTTATTTATATGGGAGGTGATCCTATGGGAGGTGACCCCATAGCCCTAGAATTCTGCCATCATTCCCCCCAGTCCTGAATGACATCATGACCTCACGTTATTGGGCACAGCCCAATGCACCATCAGCATCCCCTGGGAACTTGAAAGAAATACAAATTCTCAGACACAACTCAGACCCACTGAAATAGAAACTCTGATGGTAGGGCCAGGAAATCTGGTTTTTAACAAGCCATCCAGGCAATTGTGATACTAACCAAAGTTTGAGGACCACTGGTTTCGAGTACAACATTACTGCATTCCCTGGACAGATCGTTCTTACCCTCAGAGTTGAAAGGGACCAAGAGATCAGCGCTTCTATTTCACAAACATGGAACCCAATTTCAAGGATCAGGAGTTCAGTCATCTGTAAAAACAGGAAAAAAAAAAAACCTATTTCACAAGATTTCTGTAATAATTAATGAGTGAGTACATACAAAATACTTAGAACAAAGTCTGGCATATATGTTCCCAATAAATAGCTTATTGTCATTAGCATTGGTACCATTATAGTTATTTAGCTTTTTGAAATAGTTCATGAGCAGAATTCAAAAACTATGTTGGGACAATTGAACATCAATTCTGTTAACCGCTCTTAAATTCTTACAGTTTTTTTAAAAAGGGGGGAAGTTCAATGAGTGCTCATTAAACTAATGTAGCTTATGCATTGATAATAATAGCTAACACACTGATCGAACCAGGCACTGTTCTCTGAGCTTTACAGACAATAACCTGTGTTATATTCACAACAACCTTAGTGGGGACTATTACTATTATCAGAGGAAACTGAAGCCCAGAGAAGGTAATAACTTTCCGAGATTAACAGAGCTGGTAACTGTTGGTGCTAAGATCCAAGCCAAGCACTTTGGTCCCAGAGCCTAAGTTCTTATCCCCTGAATTTTGCTGATATTATCCTGTCCTGCAGGTGCTGTTTCTATTTTGCACCTCACAGACCCTAAATGGAATAACCTCTTTATTTGATTTACCCAAAAAGAAAAAAAAAAGAGTGAGAGAAAAGAAAAAAATGATCACACAAAGTGCTTAATGTGTGTTGCAGACTTCATTAAAGGTTTAAGAAGACAGAAAGAGGATGTCTGCCTTACAGTTATTAAAACAACTTAAAACTGAATTGTAAACATCAGTCTATCTAAAGGGCCTTCCTTTTCTTCCTGTCCTCACCTTCCAGACCAAACCTTCCAAAAGAACCAAGGGCATCTTTTGATCACACTCTATTGGTCCACATGACCCTGTTTATAAAGAAAGGGAAAAAACACAGTTTGTTCCCTAAGAATAATTCTGGCACTCGCCAGCATGATTATTTTTATTTCCCCTTGTTGCCCTGGCATTCAGAAATCAGAGAAACCTTTAAGTAAATGTCCTCTAAAGGGCTAAGAAGCTGGAATTACATTAACAATAGTCTCTAACACACACCTGGCTTCACAGAATGCAATGTGAAAAGGACTGCTGTTCTTCTTTTTTTTTTTAGGTCAAGCACACATGTCAAGGGACACCTCTGTCAGCAGCAACAGCATCTTTGAACAGAGACCACATGGGCCTGAGTGGGCACCAGAATGAGATTCACAGGGATGTCTTCTAGAGCATCTGTCAGTGCAGGCACATGGAGTCTTGCTAAGGTATTAAGTTTAGTAGGAGCAATTTGAGGATCCCAGCAGAGACAGCATCACAGGCATGGGACCTTTGCAACTGAACAGAGCCCTACCATCAGAAGGGCCCTGCAAACTTGACTTAATTCTCTGCCATCGCTGTCTTGGAACTCTTAATAATTTTTGCATAACAAGCCCCATATTTTCATTTTGCACTGAGCCCTGCTCATTCTACAGCCAGCGCTGGCCCTGGTGGCTGCCCTGCATCTTCTTATCTGGTAGGCCAGCATAATACCTTCTAAATGGACAGGAAAGTGAGTTAAAACTGTTGGAAGATATTAAGCCAAACAGCATTTCTGCTTGATCACACACCAACTAGAATTCGACTTTGAAGGGCATCAGGTACCTTGGAGCTGGGCTCCCTGCAAGAAGAGCCCAGATACTAAGTCCATCTACAATCTGTCACCAGTCCTCAAAGGGACAAACACAAGAACTGAGAGTAAGTATTCAGAAATGTTTTTAACAATTTGACATTGCCACAATCTCCAAACACATGATCATTTTTCTGGTCATATATTGGTTTTTATAAAAATATGAACCCATGATGGATAGGAGGAGGGAGGAAAATATCCTGGTCCTTGCCACATGTTTTGCAAAGCTCTGCCCAAAAGTCAAAATCTTCACTCCAACGAAAACTAAGAAACAGGTCAAGAACACCAAGAAGAGAGACCACCAATGAAATGTCAGATTAAGATTCTGCTCTTAGAAATTTTGGGCTCTGGGACACCCTAAAGAGATTTACCAAACAAACAAAACACCTAAAACATTTTGTTGCCTAACAGTTACCACAGAAAACATATTTTTTTTCTTGGTCTTCTCGATCTTATTAAATTTAAATTCTTTGGACTCAAATGTCGGGCATCAGTAGTTTTGTATTCCTACTATTTCCAGGTCCAGAATTAGCAGTTAGCAAGCGGTATAGTCTAGGCTGGACCTGGCCTTTCCATGCCCCAGGAAGGCCAACTAGACTCGGGGAATTGTTTACTGCCCTGGTGTGCTGGTGCTGATTAAAGATTGCACAGGAAAACATGCAAATGCAATTTATCTTCTCTGAAACTCAATTTTCTAGACAGTATTCACTTCCTCTCTGGGTGGAGTCTGACTCTCAGCTGACATTCCATGAAGATGGGAATCTAGGTGTTGGCCTCTGGTCAAACGAGGCTGCCTACACTGTTTGCCTTCACTTCCTCTCCTGAGCTTTGTAAGTCACTCTCATCTCTGGAGCAGATAAAAAGAGGCAGAGCAGTGACCGGGACTCATCAAATTGTTACCAAACAGCTTTGGCAAGATGCCATCTGTGAACAGAGGGTTGCTCCATGAAAGAGCCCCACAAAACTCACTCTTGTGTCTACTAAGAGGTAGTTTGTTGAGTTTTTTGTTTATAAATTTATACCCTCAGGAGAAATTCCTGGCTGTCCTTATTACAAGCAATAGTTAAGTTTTTTTCTGTCCAATTAGTCTCTTTTTATGTCGTGGACTCTGTAAGTTGTATAAGTGATCAAGCAGTGTTCTTTTCCTTCTTGGCTGCTGGGACGCCAATTAGTCTCAGATTCATGGTCCTTTTGTATGTACTCTGTGGGCTTTTATGGAATGTGTTTTTATATCCAGTTTGTTCTTAGCTCCATATTATCTCATTTGCTTTTTCTTTTTACAACTACTTATAATTTATGTTTCATAGAAAAAATACCTCACTTGTTATTGGAAGAAAATATCAGAAAAAGAGAGAATGGAGAAAAAAAGAGTTGGGACACATCAGGGTAGAAGGGAAAAGAGGGAAGAAGAAAAGGGAAAAGGGAGGGAGGAAGGAAAGAATTTAAGAAAAAAAGAAAGTATAAGTCAATGAAGGGGAGGGGCCGTATACTATACTTGTGGTGATAAACTGAAATGAGAGTCTCACAGAATTAAACAGGGAAAGGGTCATATGAAAGGAGATAGCGTATGGATTATTATAGTATGAATTCTGTAAAAATAATTCCAAAATAAAAATGTAAGAACTGCCCTCCAACTGTGCTATTCATTACCTACTGCTATTTAATTATGTCCAAGTTCAAATGTAGCAAGATATGAAATGAAGCTTTTCCTACTGTTTCAGAAGCTTGCCTTCAAGTCTAAAAGCTTCAAATCTAAGGACCAAAGTTAACTATTATCCCCTTCCCCATTTGAAAAAGATCTAGACACATCCCCAAAGGACTCACGAAGAGGTGGTCAAATAGGTTTCTTCAACTACCAAGTCTATCAGCCAACACCAGCCCGGTGGAGCTGAAGAAGCAATAGAGGAGATTTTTCTCAAAAGGCATTGGTAGGAATGGAGAGCGCTTAGTATTCTCTCTCACCTCCTCCTGGGATGTTCCCTCTCCTATACACATACACACACACCGACAAACACATACACACACTTCAAGCCAGGAGAAAAGGGCCCTGAGGGAAACTCTTTTAGAGATTGTAATTGTCTTCTCTCAGATGTGCCTTGTACCTCACCCTCAGCTCGATATTTGCTGAGCTGCAGAATCTTGGCTTCTTGCCCTTTCGAGAAGATTGGGGAACCCTGACGTGTAGACAAGTGTCTCCAGGCATTTGGGGCTATACAAGAAGAGAGACACTCATGGCTGCCTCTCCTTAAAGAAGTCTGAGGATGGGAGGCTGGCTGGAGGAAACTAGAACAGAGAGAGAGGAGAGAAGGTAGCAGTAGGGGTAACCTGCACTTCCAGAGTTTTCCTTCAGGTTACAAGAAAGTTGCAGAAGGTAGCCAGGCTCTAGCTGCCTTGAAAGAATCCCAGTGGAGAGGGCAGCCCCCAGGCTGGAGGAGACCACAGGGGTGCACCTCTAAAGCAGGAGAGAAGGAAGGTTCCAGGAACTGAACCAGGGGAAGCCTCACCTGTGAGGGAACTGCAGAGTGGGCATCCCCAGAGTGGGCCCCCCCCCCCAAGAACCCACCACTGCATCTGGCCAAAA
This sequence comes from Camelus bactrianus, assembly GCF_048773025.1. Classification (NCBI taxonomy): domain Eukaryota; kingdom Metazoa; phylum Chordata; class Mammalia; order Artiodactyla; family Camelidae; genus Camelus; species Camelus bactrianus. Next base: position 41,574,273 of record NC_133546.1, on the reverse strand, counting down.
AGCAAGTGTTGGGCATCTGCCCTAAAGAGGGTTGAAAGCTGGATGAGTGCACAACAGTCGGGGCAGGGTGGGGCTCCATCCAGGTTTTTGCTCCCTTTCCTCTGACGCCTGGGAAAGCAGTAGCCATGTCTGGGTGAGGCCTCAGTTAGGGAAAAAGAATACCCCTCTAAATTGGGTACCAGCTTAATTTTTTTAATTAAATTTTTTCATAGCTGGGAAAAAAAAAAAAAAAACTGTTCTAACACCTGAAAGCAACTACAAAAGCTCTCTAGTTCTTGGGAAGGGAACTCTATAAGATAGTAGGAAAAAAACGTTTTCTTGATTTATACCCTCTCAGGTCCAGTTCTTTCAATAAATTTATTTACATACATTTACATAACTTTAATAATTCTGATTCAAAAGACAAAACAATTGAAACAGTATCCCCCCAAAAGATTATTATACCTAGTAATATAAAGAAGCTACATTGTTTGCAAATATTTTCTCCCATTCCATAGGTTGTCTTTTTGTTTTGTTTATGGTTTTCTTTGCTAGTAAAAACCTTTTAAGTTTAATTAGGTCCCATTTGTTTATTTTTGTTTTTATTTCTATTACTCTAGGAGATGGATCCAGAAAAATATTGCTGTGATTTATGTCAAAGAATGTTCTGCCTGGATTGTTCTCTAGGAGTTTTATAGTACCCAGTCTTACACTTAGGTCTTTAATCTGTTTTGAGTTTTTGTATATGGTGTCAGAGAATGTTCTAATTTCATTTTTTTTTTTTTGCATTTTTTGTAGCTGTCCAATTTTCCCAGCACCACTTATTGAAGACTGTCTTTTCTCCATTGTATATTCTTGCCTCCTTTGTAATAGATTAATTGACCATAAGTTTGTGGGTTTATTTCTGGACTATCTACCCTATTCCATTGATCTATGTGTCTGTTTTCATGCCAGTACCATACTGTTTTGATGACTGTAGCTTTATATTATAGTCTGAAACCAGGGAGCATGATTCCTTCATCTCCATTCTTCTTTCTCAAGATTGCTTTGGCTATTCAAGAGATTAATTTCCAAAATACACAAACAGTTCATGCAGCTTGATATCAAAAAAAAAAAAAAAAACCTAATCCAAAAATGGGTAGAAGATCTAAATAGACATTCCTCCAAAGAAGACATACAGATGGCTAACAAGCACATAAAAAATGCTCAATATCATTAATTATTAGAGAAGTGCAAATCAAAACTACAATGAAATATCACCTCACATCTATCCAAATGGCCTTCAAAAAGTCTACAGATAATAATGCTAGAGAGGGTGTAGGAGAAAAGGGAACCCTCCTACACTGTTGGTGTGCATGTACATTGGTGCAGCCACTATGGAGGACAGTATGGAGGTTCCTTGAAAAACTTAAAATAGAGTTACTATATGATCCAGCAATTCCACTCCTGGGCATATACCTGGAGAAAGCTCCAATTTCAAAAGATACTTGCACTCCAATATTCACAGCAGCACTATTTATAATAGCTAAAACATGGAAACAACCTAAATGCCCATCACAAATGACTGGATAAAGAAGATGTGGTATGTGTGTGTGTGTATAGATAGATAGATAGATATAGATGTAGATAATGGAATATTACTCAGCCATAAAAAGGAATGAAATAATGCCATTTGCAGCAACACGGTTGGACCTAGAGATTATCATACTAAGTGAAGTAAGTCAGACAGAGAAAGACAAATATCATGATATCACTTATACGTAAAATCTAAAAGCAAAATGGGCAGCCTCCCTTGACCTCTGACCTGCCGGCAGCCCTCCAGCCAGAGCTGTGAGGCCAGGAAGCCAGAGTCCGGCCCCCGAGGCAGAGTGGCCGCCATGGTCAAGTACCTGGCCCAGATCATTGTGATGGGCATGCAAGTGGTGGGTAGAGCCTTCCCCTGGACCCTGCAGCAGGAGTTTGCAGCTAGCTGGGCAGCAGCTGACACCCGGGGTCACACAGGACACCAGTCTGCCACTGCCTCCAACCTATCCAAGAGGCACAGCAGATTCTCAGCATCTCCAAGCTGAGCCCCGAGGAAATCCGGAAGAACTAGGAACACCTGTTCAAGGTGAACGATAAATCCGTGGGTGGCTCCTTCTACCTGCAGTCAAAAGTGGTCTGAGTGAAGGAGCCCCTTGATCCAGGCCCAGGAGGACAGAGAGAAAGAGCAGACGCCCAAAACATGACCACCTGGCTCCTCCCACCCCACCCGACCTGCTGCCTCTAATTTGTAGCTCTGTAATAAATGTCTTTTCCACAATAAATAAATAATTTTAAAAAATTTTTAAATGCTGCAAATGAATTTGTTTACAAAACAGAAACAGACTCAAAGACAGAGAAAACAAACTTATGATTACCAAAGGGGAAAGGTAGTGAGGGATAAATTAGAAGTTTGGGATTAACATATATAAAATAGATGACCAACAAGGGCCTACTGCATAGCACAGGGAACTATATTCAATATCTTTTAATAACCTATAATGGAAAAGAATCTGAAAGAGAATAAATTAATATATATATTATATGTATATAAAACTGAATCACTTTGCAGCACACCTGAAACACTGTAAATCAACTATACTTCAAGAATATTAAAAAATTAAATTATACAAACTTATTTATAGTTATATAAATAATATAAACTTAATTCATATTAAAATAAAAGTACCCAATACTCAAAAAAAGAAACTACATTCTCCTCAAAACATTTAAGATATATATACTAAAACTTTAATTGATAGTAATATCTCACACGTTATTTTTCTCTTTCTCAGGTAAACAGTTGAGCTTCCCTCTTCCCTTTTCCCAGATTCTCCCATTTTTAACATACTTCTTCTAATTAGTTTAATGAGGGTAAAGAAAAAAAAGGACAAATAATAAAGATAGGAGTTTGTAAGTTTAGAAAATTAGTACAATTTCTAAATTCACAGGGGATAGGAGTTATAATAACTTGGTTATAGAGACATTCTCATACAACAGTGAATTCATCTGATTTTCTATGCAGCACTATATCCCATGCCTTGCTGGGAGGACATATGGCCTGAGAACAGAAGGTTTATATGCCATATACACATAGGGACTTAGACTATATCATTTTCAACAATGCAGCTTCATGAAATCAGCCCTCACCAAGCTCCTTTCTCAACACGGCTTCATATTCTTGCTGCAATCAGCAAATGTTTTACCATTCGGATATAAAATTCTCCACTAAGAAATCCTAAATCATTTGCAAATTGCTTCCATAACTAGACCCTAAATTGGGCCTTCAATTTTTTTTTCCTCTCCATAAAATTGAGTTTTCAAAAATGAGTATAGTTTATTTTCTTTCCTAATGACTACTTCCAAAATCTCTGCATGCAGGCTATTTTAGTTCAGCTGAAACAGGTGGCTGGAGCCAGAAAAATTGGGGCCTAGGTCTCCTGCCCCTTGAAACCTGTCTCCTCCCTGGAAGCAGCTGCCCTGCTAAGAGTAAACCAGGAACTCTCTCCACTAAGAATACAATTCATCAGTGACTGACTTTTGATAAATGCATGCAAAATCTAGAGTACACAATTAAAATTAGACAAAAACTGGACAACACAGTAAATCAATTTTTGTGAACTGTGTGTGATCCTAACTACAAATTATTCCAGAAATATATAAATGAATGAAGAAATCAGAGATGACTTCATATAAATTTTCTGATACTCTTAGTTACACTTTCCACATCACAAATTATTACAAAACTTAGTGCCTAAAATAACTATTTTATTTGGGGCAGTATTTTGTGGATCAGGGATGTAGGAAGGGCTTGGCTGGGCAGTTCTCAATTGAGGTCTCTTAGGAGATGGCAGTGAGATGTGGGCTGGGGCCCGAGTCAACTGAAGGCTCTACCGGACTGGCCATCTGAGACGTCTTCCTTACCGGGCCGGCAGTTGAAGCTGACTGCTGCTGGGCACTGAGCCAGGGCTGGCCAGAGTGCCAGCACACAGCCGCTCCCACAAGGCAGTCTCAGGGCTAGACTTCCTCACAGCTACCTCCGTGGAGTGAGCATCCCAAGAAAAACTGGAGGAACTTCATGGCTCTTTTTTAAACAAGCTTCAGAAGTAACCCAGCATTGCTTCCATTGCAATCTGTTGCTTCCAAGCTAGCTACTACAGATAGCCCAGATTCCATAGGAGAGGATATAGATCCCACCTCCCCATGGGAAAAATGTCAAAGAATTTGAGGACATGTCTAAAACTGCCACATTTCAATCCATCTATTATAATGAAACAATCCCTCTCTCTCCCTGTACAGTAACTGCCCACCATGCAAAAGAAAACTCCTGCAATTACATTACCCTTGAAAAATCCTTGCTGAAATGTAAGGCATTTGAAAATACAAGATTGAATTATTCAGTGTAAGGCAAACAGTTTTGGTTCTGGTTTGATTTGGGGGAGGCAGGGAGTGAGGGGAGTCCACAGATACATTGGCTAATTTTCACCTGGATGATCTAAATGGAATTTAAACATTTTTTAATGGGTTTGACACTTTCACTGAAACTGAGCCATTTCTATGAATAACTCAACAAATGAATTTGGTTCTAAGACATGGCTTAATTAGCATTTTGACACCACCCATTCAAACAAATTTTCCAAAAAGAGCTCCATTCTATTAACTATAAAATAATGAACTGCTGGGCTCCTGATAATATAAAGGTCAATTAAGAGCTTCTCTACCCCTTACGCAACGCACAAGGTACTTGGCTGTCATTGTTTTTCCACTGCTCTGAAGTTATCTTGCTTTGCATTATCTTTTTCCCAGGCAGACCAGAAGCTCTTAGTAAGAGGAATTCACCATCTTTCCAACGGAACTTCTAATTTAAGGGTTGAGGCATTTCTAAAACTCACTTTCCATCCACAAGGAATCTCATACTCCATCCTTCCTGTCCCACTTGCCTGTATATGGTTCACATCTAATAGGTTGTAAATGTCTTTGTTCACTTGTCTCTCTCTCCTATTAAACCATAAACTTTCTCAGTGACAGGAATGGAGCTTTAGTCATCCTTCCATCCCCCACAGTTAGAACATAGAAGATGCTTAACAAACATTTGATGATTTTATTCTTTCTTTTTCTTGTAAAGGAACTGTTTCTGAAGTCTTAAAAAATGTATAAGTACATACTGCTTAGTTAAAGGAATGTTGATTACCAGGAGTTTTCAAACCTTCCAGTACTGTTTTGGTAACCCAAATCAGTGGTTCTCAATCTAAAGATTGAGGCACATTGAAGATCTCTAAAAAGTCTAAGTCCTAACCCCAGAAATAGCAATATAATTGGTCTGTAATGGGACTCAGGCATCCATAGCTTTTAAAACACCTTTTATTTTAAAATAAATTTAAACTTACATAGAAGTTGCAAATTGGAACTGCCTCCCCTAATGTTAGCATCTTACAAAACTGTAGTATACTTATCAAAACTAAGGAATGAACGTTGGTACAAAACTCTTAACCAAACTACAAGGTGATTCAGATTTTACCAGTTTTGCAGGAATGTCCTTTTTTTTGTTCCAGTATCACAATCCAGGATCCCACATTGCATTTAGCTGTCCTATCTCCTCAGTCTCCCCATTTTGTGATGGTTCCCATCCTTCCCTTGTCTTTCATGACCTTAACATTTTTTAAGAGTACTGGTCAGTTGATTTGTAGAATGTTCCTCAATTGGGAGCATTTTTAAAATGATTATTAGATTAAGGTTTTTCATTTTTGCCAGAATACTACAGAAGTGGTCTGCCCTTCTCAGTGCCTAATATTAGTAGGTATGTTATGTTAAATATATCTCATTTCTGCTGATGTTGATGTTGTAAAATGATACAGCCACTTTGGAAAACAATTTGTCAGATTCTTAATTTAAACATCTACTTATCATATGATCCAATCATAGATATTTATACAAGAAAAATGAAAGCCTATACCTATATAAAAACTTGTACATGAATGTTCATAGTAGCTTTATTTGTAATAGCTCCTATTCAGATGTCCATCAAGAAATGAGCTGATAAGCAAATTTTGGTTTTTCCATACAGTGGAATACTACTTAGCAATAAAAAAGAACCACTGATACATGCAACCTCTCTCTGGTAGAATAAGCCAGACCAAACAGTATATATTGTATGATTCCATTTCCACAGAATTATAGAAAATGCAGACTAATCTGCAGTAACAAAAGGCAGATTGGTGGTTGCCTGGGAATGTCAGAGAAGGGCAGAAGGAACAGTTTACAAAGGGGCATGAGGAAAACATATGGATGTGTCCTTTATCTTAATTGTGGTGATGGTTTCACTAGTATATACATATGTCAAAACTTATTGTATATTAATCATATCTAATAAAGAGGTTTTTAAAAAGAAAGACTTTACAGGAAAACAAAACTACAGTCCCATACCCCTCATGAACATAGCTGAAACAAGAACCATAAACCTGATTCCAAGTTCCCTCACTCAGAAATTTGAATTTAATTGGGAAGTGATATGACTGGGATATCAAGATTTTTTAAAAGTTCCTTATATGATTTTAAATACAACAAAATTTAAGAACAACCATTCTATTCCATGACCCTAGGCTGCACCCCCAGCCCTGGAAAATCACTTAAACTAATGCCCAGGGAACCACATTGGAAAAATATGAGTGGGCAATGTAAATCCATCATCACTTCCAGAAAACAGCCAGAAGTACCTAACATTGATGGCTAATCAGTAGTATCACCTTAGTGAAGTGAAGGATAACTTTATTAGAAAACGATCAAACAAACCCAGAGGTGGGATGCTGAGAGTTCAGTGCCAGTGCTAACAACTGAAACGCATGTAGCCATAGCTGCAGCATGTAAGGAGTGAGTAACTCAGAAAATGAAGCTTTCTGAAATGCCCTGATGAACAGGGAAAGGTGAAAGGTCCAAGATAAGCTTTAAAGAAAATCAGGGGAAAATGCAGAAGTTTTAGACAAGGGATCTGGAAGTAAAGGAAGTCAACAACTTGAATTATCCCTCTTAAAGGCACTCTCTGTCAGTAGGAGCTTATGTTTACTTTCATTTGGTGCCTTCTATATCTTTTCTATTGTATAGTATTTAATATGGTTTTAGTTTTTTATCTACTGTTTTATTGTTCCTTTCTTCAAAAAGATATCTGAAATTCTTTTCCTTCTTATCAGCCATGCAAATAGTTGTGCAGTTTTATGTTTTGGTTTACTGGTTTATGAATTTTAAGGATTTAGGGCTTCTTTTTGAACTCTTTTTACCATAAGAATGTTTACATTCCTTTTCCCCAACTAGTGCTTATTGAAGGATGTGGGGGAAAGAGTTCACTGTGCTCAATCCCCAGCTGTTTTCTTCCAGCCACTCTGATAAGGCCCAACAGAATTCCTTTAGGAACAAGAGACAGAAATTGTAGATTTCAGTCATCTGTCCCTCTCTAATGCTGACTAACATTTGTCCCGAATTCCATTGGAACACTTCATAGATAATGATAAATCTGCATGATTCTAACTGAATACTTGGCAACCTCACTATTTTTTACAGTTAAGAACCCAAGAGGGAGGCAAAAACAATTCCAGATCATGTTTGACTTTCAACCGAAATGCAAAAACTAAGGGTGCCAAAATCTCTAAGTTTTGTATGGATCTTTCTTGACTTATGAAGGGGTTATATCCTGATAAAATCATCTAAACTGAAAATATTGTTAAGTCAAAAATGCATTTAATACATCTAATTAACTGAACATCATAGCTTAGCCTAACCTACCTTAAATGTGCTCAGAACACTTATAATAATTAGCCTCCAGTTGGGCAAAATCATCGAATACAAAGTCTATTTTATAATAAAGTGTTAGATATCTCATGTAACTTATCGAATGCTGAACTGAAAGTAAAAAACAGAATGGTTCTATGGGTACAGAACGGTTGTAAGTGTATAGATTGTTTACTGTCATGATCATGCAGCTGACTGGGAGCTACGGCTCACTGCCCCGCCCAGTGTCACAAGAGAGTATCTACTGCATCTCACTAGTCCAGGAAAAAGTCAAAATTCAAAGTATGGCTTCTACTGAATGCAAATCATATTCACAGCACTGTAAAGTCAAACTACAGTAAGTCAGGGACCACCTGTATAAGGAAAAACTTTAACATCCTTTATTTACTCCAAATGGCAAAAGCGCAATTTTATTTTTTTAATTCTTTATAGCTGGGATACCCTTTAACTGGAGATGGTGCAGGACTCTTTTTCTGAGGAAATGAAATAAAAGAGCTCAGATCTACATTATTTTATACAGAAATATACCAGGTAACATTACAAATTAAGACATGGATCAAAGATGGCTCCTGAATGTTTGTACCATTAGGTGGTGCCAAAAAAAAAAAAAAAAAGGACTCTGGTTCTACATGGCCACATTATTAAGAAGAGAAAGTAGAACTTCCAGGCTCTCACTGATGTGTGGGGTGCAGCCTTGATGAATGAGATGAAATATATTAGAGTTTCTGGAGAGAATTTGGTGACCAGGAGAGAGAATGGAAGGTTTTACCACATGGATCTTGAACACAGTTTGCTAGACATGAGGGTCACGATAATGAGAACATGAGAAAAAAATTCACAAGGAATGGTGTGTGTCATTACTTACAAGCATGAGGACAACTCAAATACAGAGAATTGCAAAGGAGATTTGTGCAGCAGGCACAGTCATGGCCAAGGTCCCATATAGAGAGGATAACCCTATAATTTAATATCCAAACAGGACACTTTTGAGAGTAAGAAGGCACAATTAATAACTGCTCAGGAACAACAGGCATAATCAGGACTAGCCTGGGTGAATCAGGATATATAATTCCTTACAGAGAGCAGAGGGCAATGAGATTAGAAGGAAGAGGGCAATGGAAAGACCAGAATCTCTTGAGAAGATACTTAAATTTGATGTGACGTGTTACTGGAAATTACTACAAAAGAGGTCATGCAAAATGAAGAAAATGATATTTCTTGTGTGTGAATGCTGATTTCAGATGAAGATAGACTAAAGACAAGGAAACTGGCAAGGAGGTTGCTAAAGGCAGCAAGCTGGAAGCTCTGCAACTGTAGAATGAAAAGATGCCAACAGTGGATTTGGAAATATCTGAAAAAAATACAGGATGGACAGTAAATTGATTGTTGGCCAGTCAAGCAAACCAATACAGTGACATAACCAGCAATGTGGGGATGGGGAAAAAGTTCAAAAAAGAAACCTGGAGAAATGTCAACACAGATAAAGATGCTTGGGAAGTACATGCAAAAAATACACGCATGTAGATAGAATATAAGGCAGAGAATTAGAAGAGTCCAGGAAAGCGTGAACAAAAGGAGAAATAAAAGAAGTATGAGGGTGGTGAAACAAGCACAGAAACTTTGAAATCAAGAGCATCCAAGATGAAAAGGTGGTCAGAACAATGTCAAGACTGAAAAGGAAAAGAGAGTAGGTTTGGCTTGAGGGACATTATGGAGAGGTTTCATTGAACAACTGAAGCCAGAGATTAATTTTTGGTTAATGTGATTTTAAAAAATGAGAGCTATTGCAGTTCTTTGAGAAATACCTGCAATCTCTTCCATGTGATACAAGGAATCGATTGGAAATATAACTGAAAAATAGGGATTTTATAGAATTTTGGAGAAAATGCACGATGGCTGCTCTTCTGTTGCAGTTATTTATTGCTGTGTTCAACATGCAAATTACCTTATTTTATCTGTTCTGATACTCTCATTCTTGGTAATGTGGAGCCCTCCTTGCTGTACTGATTTATAATTTTGCACTCAATTTTGACTTCAGATTTCTATTAGTCAAGCTTCAGTTCAGTCAAACCCCACCCAAGCTAAAATATTTTAAACCATTACTCCTTTATGACTAGATTCACTTTTCCACTGTTGATATAATTCGAGGAAGTATTGAGTAGAGAGTAGTCACTCTTACTGAGATTATAGAGCTGGGAAAAAATGGAAATATCCTTGGGCAAGTTCTTCTAATGATCTAGAATCTTTTGAACTAGGTCTCTCAGTCACCTGTGAAATACAGGTGGGGGGAAAATTCCTCTTTTCCTAAATTTCTTGATACCTGAAGCTGTGTAGACTTGCTTTCTAATTAATTCTAAATTTTCTTGAAAATTAGGCATAGCACCTGAAATTTCTGTGTTCATAATGTTATCTGATGGGACACCTATTATATGCAGAATTTACTGATTGTCTTTTTGTCCTTAAATATAAATTGAATTGTATTCTGATTAATTGCCTTCTAAATGAACTGAATTTGAAGTAAAGAATTCTAACAACCCTTCTTGTTGGCTTAATTCTCATCTTTTTCTATATAAATGTGTTCTGATTCAGGGCCCTACTTGCCTCGAACTTTTGTATAAATCAGAAAAACACCTTTCCTACAACCTAAATGTTCACCAACAGATGAATAAAGAAAATGTAGCCTATTTATACAATAGAATACTACTCAGCCATAAAAAATAATAAAATAATGCCATTTGCAGCAACATGGATGGACCTGGAGATTGTCATTCTAAGTGAAGTAAGTCAGAAAGAGAAAGAAAAATACCATATGATATCATTTATATGTGGCATCTAAACATAAAAAAAGACAGAAATGAACTTATTTACAAAACATAAACAGATCACAGACATAGAAAACAAACTTATGGTTACCAGAGGGGAAAGGGGGTGGAAAGAGATAAATTGGGAGTTTGAGATTTGCAGATACTAACTACTACATATAAAATGAACAACAAGTTTATACTGTATAGCACAGGGAACTATATTCAATATCTTGAAGTAACCTATAATGAAGAAGAATATGAAAATGAATATATGTATGTGTATGTATGACCAAACATTATGCTGTACAACCACAAGTTGATACAACATTGTAAATTGACTATATGTCAGTTAAAATTAAAAAAAAAAAAAACAAAACCTCTTCCTGAACACTTTCCTTCAATCTGTTGGAACAATATCATAATAAATGTGAACATTTATAATGTCTTTGAGTTGAATGGTATCCCTAAAATTGTGTAGTACATAGCTTGTACAACCATACACAGCAGCCCTGGGAAGCTGTCCCTAGTGCCTGCCTCCCTCTGCTCCAGGGCACAGAGTCACCTAGATGAGGTAAGACGTGGACCTGAGGCCCAGAAGAATGAGACAATTCTTCCATAAAACCTCATAACATATGGTGATAAAAACCAAAGGGAGAGACCTAACTTCCTGGCACTTAGAACCGGGATAACCTGAATCTCTATCAGTAATCCTCCCAGAGCTTCCAACCTCCCACTCAGCAGTGATGCCCCAGCACGCCCCAGGAGGGATGACATCAACATCACCTCTGCTCAAGGCTGAGGCTCAGTTAGGGAAGCAGCCTTGTTCTGGTAAGGAATTTCATTTTCCGACAGTGTTTCTAAGAATGGTCTATACTTATACACACACAGAAGCTGGTGATACCTACCTACCTACCTACCCAGATTTTAAGACTCTCAAAAGGGATAACCTGTAAGAACATTTTGTTAACTATAAAGTGCTGTGGCCAGGTAAGTTGTTATAACCTTAAAACACAACGACATTTAACAAAAGGCAAAAAAGGCAAAACTGACTTACAATTAGTGGGAGGAGAGGTTTGGGTGGGGCTCACCCTAGGGCTTGCTCTAAGAAGACAGTGCCAGTGCCACCCTCTCTCTGCTCCTGTTACTGCAACAGGAAGACATAATCTCCCCAAATAACCTGACTGCTGGCTCCCCAAGTGAGATGCATCCCATCCAAACACGTACCCGGCTCCACGCAGCTACTCTGAAAAAAGAATACTTTAAATTTATGCAGCACCTTTCATCTAAGGATTTCAAAATATATTTCAGTCAATAATTAAGTCTTATAGCATCCAGTCAGCCTCCTAAATTTTAAAGAAGTTGCAGAACTTTAAGGCTAAAGATCAGTGCCTGGATGGAAATAAAATATCAATAAAGTTCATTCCTCTTCTCAGGTGCATTTGATCATCTCATTTTATCTTTTTTTTTTTCCCCCTTTGTGAAGTCATTATATATGAACTGGATTGGGAACTAAGAGCCTTGACACCGTGGACAAGTATTACAGACTGGAGCCCGTGCTCTGGCTTTGCAGCTACCTGGACATGTGGCCAAGGTGAACCATTTTACCTTCCTAGGCCTTAGTTTGTGCACACATAAAGGACTTGCGGCCACTGAGGTTAATGGTTAGAGCCTCCATAAGGAGGTAGATAGGAACTGATTCTGACTGAAAGGAAGATTAAATAGCAAACAGCTGCACTAAAATTCAAATGCATGTTCTCTGCAGAAGCCTTTCATCTTCTGTTCTGTATCTGGTCTTTGCCCCCAAACCTCTTAACCTGTCAATCTAATAGAAAGGAACAGTAATGAGACAGTGATGGATTGGTTCAAATGAATGAAGATGTAATCAGATCGCTGTTTTGAATATCAAACCCTTCACACAGAGTTACCAGATAATCTATCAACCTGATTTGATGACTACTAACATACCTGAGAGTCTGGTAGTACCGAGTTTTCCCTCAAGGCTACTTCTGGCTTTGTTAGATGCTCCTAACACTTAAAATTGCTACCCACTCAAGCAAACTGTCATGAGATATCTGAAAGCCTGCTGAATCTTCACAAATGTCCCTCATCCTTGGCTTCCCTTTGAAGTCAGGAGACAATAATGCTTGATTAGATTTATTTAAACTTCTCCCTGGGTCTTATCCTGTGTTGCTTTTGAAAGCCTCACATTGGATTTGTCCTGAAGAGGTAAAGGAATGAAGAAGGAAAAAAGGCTGAGAAAAGAAGTGGTTTATATGTATCCCTTCCTTCCAGAGACATGCTGCTGTTGCTATTAAAATACTGCTTTCACAGAATTATTTTCTAACCTAAGACTCCAAGCAGAAGCAGCCTGAAGGAATTCTTCAAATATTCAGTTCCTTTCAGCTATTAGGATGCCTCTTCTTTAGAAACCATAAGAGAGAATCAATGCTATTCTGAGGGCCCTCCTCCTATACAATTAGAATTATAATCCCAGGAAATTTTAAAGCAGTACTTGGACTTTTGTTTTAACTTTAAGCGCTGGCTATACCAGAAGATCAGTTCATGGCTGGGAGCTGACACTTAACCCCTGTGGGTCCCTCCACCTCCTTATCTGAAAGTTGATGGTGTAGAACCGAATGCCCTCTAAGATCTCCCTTTCCCCAAGAACCCAGGCACTTCAGAGGTCCGGGTGGGAGGGTGGTGGTTTAGAGTGCAGGCCCTTGGGTCAAACTGCTTAGTCTGGACTCTGGGCTCTGTCAATTCCTTGCTCTAATTTCTGTAATTTGTTCTTTATTCTCTCCCCAAACATGGCCCCCGTGTCCATCAAACTACTCAGATGCAAGTGTAGTGAATCCATCCCCAAATAGGTCTTCTCCCTTCCGGTCACCAGATTCTCTCCAAAAATCTCATCAAACCCCCTCCTCATTTAGTTCAACATCCCAGGGCTGCACCACATACAATCGAACAGGCAGGGTCTGAAATACTGAAAGACTTCTTATCAAATTGCCTACATGGAGTTGGACAGTATCTATTCATAAATTCAGGGTACTGTCAATAACCTGTGGATCACAGTGAAAGTTCAAGTTGGAAGTTCAATCAGCAAGAGATAAGAAATGGGACACTATTTAAAATCAAAATGAAGATGATCATTTATTTCACCCATTCCTTCATTGAAAAAAATAATCCTTATTTATTTTCTGACAATTTTCTGCTTGATCCTTGTGGTGAACAGACCTGAAGTGGCACTCTTGATTGCTGCCCTGTGGTGTCTACACCCTTGCGTGGTCCCCTTGCCCTTGAGTGGAGGTGGGACCTGTGACTAACGTCTTACCAATAGAATATAGCAAAGGTGACAAGGTTTATATGATTACATATATGTGATTACATTACATAAAATTGTAATGGCCTTCCTACTAAGAGTCTCTCTCTTCATTCCTGGAAGCAAGCAGCCATGTTTGGAAAGCCCACATGACAAAGGGCTGAGCCCTAACAGCCAGCAAAGAACTGAAAGCCTTCAATCCAACAGCCCACAAGGACTAAAATGCTGCTGATTATTACCTGAGCTTAGAATCGGATCCTCGCTTAGATAAGACCTCCAGCCCCAGCCAACAGTGATTACAGCCTTGTGAGATACTCAAGTGGAGGTTATCAGCTACACTGTACCTCAAATCTGGGTCCATAGAAACTGTGAGATAATAAATACGTGTTGTCTTTACCCACCATGTTTGTGTTGGGATAAGTAATACAATTCTCAGCTTAAACTTGAGTCCTGTCTGTTTCTTCCCTCTTAGTCAGCTCACGAGGATATAACAAAATGCCATAGACTGGGTGGCTTAAACAATAGACACTTACTTCCCACAGCTCTGGAGGCTGGGAAGTCCCAGATCAAGGTGTAGGGATATTCAGTTCTTGACGAGGGCCCTCTTCCTGGTGTGCGGACATGCATTTTTGCTGTATCCTCCGTGGCGGAGAGAAAAAGCCCTGGTGTCTATTCCTCTTCCTAGAAGGTCACTACCCCCATCATAGTGCGCCACCATCATGACATCATCTAAATCTAATTACCTCCACAAGGCTCTCCTCCTAATACCATCACATGGCGGGCAGGGGGGAGGGGGCGGTTAGGGTTTCAACATATGAATTTGGGGGGAATATAATCATTCAGTCCACAACACCTCTCTTCCTGTTTCTTCCTTTCATGCTTTAGCTCATTTTATTACCACTTTCTGAAATACCTTCCCTCTTTTCACTCAGATTCTTTCCATTTTTCCAGGCCAAATACAATTGGCTTTGACTTCTCTGGACTCTCATGGCACCAACTCTCATAGAACATCAGCATTTTAAAAGCTGAAATCTTATTCATTTTAAAATGTCACTACAGGTAGAATGGTGTTTGCTTTTTGAAACCTAAGTGATTAATAGAGTGCCTTTCATATAACAGAAACTCAAAATGGTTACTTCTAGGTTACCAAGGAAAATATTAGCGTTCCAATTTGTATTCATGAAAAGTACAGTGATGCATATTTTTAACAAAAACATTTAATTACTGTTAGAAATAAGTGTTAATAGCCCCTTAAATCAAACATATGTTTTAGGGACAATCTACAACTTGAAATCAGGTTTAATACTCCATTCATCAAAGATGTAAATATTCTTGTGGAAAGAACTCTTAACAAATGGGTGAATTAAAAATCGCTCTATAAATAACATTTTTTGTTTTGCTTATTATTTTTCCCTTTTGGAAATAAGTATTTGTTTCCAGAAGAGTACTCATTATAGATTCAAAAAGTTAAAATGTACACTTAAATTTCTGTCTTTAGAAATTATCTTTAGGAAAAAAGATAATTGCTTGCTTTAAAAATGGAGGATATTTTAAATAATTCATTCATATATACAAAAGATTCTTTAATATCTTAGTCTGTTAAAACTAACCCTCATTAAATTACTCATAGTAGTGAAAAAGAATAGTCAGACACTAAAATGTGGAAGTTTAAAATAACCCCAGGCACTGATGTTGTTTTCAGGGTTCACAGTGAGCTCAGACGGCCATTTGGCCTCTCTCCTTTGACCAGAGCTCTGAAACTACATGTGCTCCCACAGGGGTCTGTGGGAGGTGGGGTGACTCATCCAAGGATGCTCTTTTTCATATAAATATATTACAGCACTGCTGTGAGACTTAGACCAAATTGCCCTTGGGCAAGTCAGAAGAGTGGGAGCTTTGTCTGTATTTGTGGACTAAGAAACTACACAACGTTCATTCTAAAGAGGAGTTGAAACCAGATAAGGCCAAGGAAGGAGGAACTTTGAGTCCGATATGAAAAGAACTGTAGATAATCATTCATTTTTACTTTAAGGAAAGCCAAAATGAATTTGCCTTAGAAGAAAAAAAGGTTCACAATTTTCTGATGAGAAAAGAAGGGATAGTTTGCAATTCTAGTGTTTGACTCTATAGTTTCCCGACATTGTTTCTCTCTTTGCATTTTATCAGGCATACACAGTGTCAGACACAATAGAGGGAACAGACACGTGTGTGTCTATGTGTGAGTACAAACACACATATGTACACACATATATGTGCACAGGCATACATGCATATTTAGAGAGAGGGAGGAAGAAAGCGAGAGAATAAGAAGGGAAAAGTAAAATAACTTTCGCATGTCACCAATTTCATATATCTTTCCACCAGTTCTTTCAGGGCTGAAACCTACTCCCTTCCCCACCTACCCTCACCTCCCATATACATGTATTTATTTTATAGAAAGCTTAGAATTGTGTTACCAAGCTTGGATATATTATTAATAAAATATTAAAAGTAATTGGGGAAAAAGAGTTATTTGTAACCTTAAGGCTTATATACTGTTATAAGAACATACAATGTCATTTTTGAACTTGAAACAGACATGGAAACTCTAAAGGTTAAGGAAAAATGACTTTAAAACAAAAGACATACTTTTACAGTAAATATGACAAATACCCTTCACCTCCTGGTTATTAGCTGAGATCTAGTGTCACAGATCATTAGGTAGCAAATGCCATTCGTACTTGGAGGAGGAATCCGAGTGCTAATGCAGAGTAGCCTGTGGCTATTAAGAAAATGAATGGAGCCTGGAACATATTATTGGTTCCTCTTAGATGATGTAACCTTAGAAGACTCAGAAGTGTTATGTCATCAGCCGAAGAAAAATAACAAAACACATAATTACATGAATATTTTAATTTTCCCCAACTAAGTGTATCCACTATAATATGGCTTGTCAGGAGTATAAAAATAAGAATTTGAAGAAAATTGATGGAGGAAGTTTAACTCTTTAAAATCAAATTGTCGAGTGATTGAATGCAACCCAGATTATAAAGAAAACTTTCAAGATGGTCACAGATTAAGTAATGTCACAAGATTATTTGGTTTCCTTAATTCTTAATGGCTATGAGAAGTCCTGAGATCACTCATCCCATCTGAAGCTGATGAGAGCAAATCCAGACTATTCAACTGTTAAAATATCTTGCCATTTTTTTCTTTGCTGATGAAGTTGGGAGAACTTGGCTGCAGCTAGTACTTCCCGAGTCATTTGCCTCCATTAACTGCACTTTAACTTCCAGTAATTTACGTGGCATAAAATAGAGCAGAGCTTCAGCCTGTTCTGAATTCTACCATGAAAGATGAAGGACTGAGGAGAAAGAGAAGAGAGAGGTGAGAGGTTTGTAAAATGCACCAAAGCAGGCTTTCCTAGAACATTTGCCTTGGGGTCTGAAGATAAACCTATGCTTCTCTCCCAAGCTGGGCGAATGGCCCGGGGTTAAAAATCCCAGAGTATTCTGTTTCAGCTCCGGAAGCCACTAATGGGAAACCCTTCAATTGAGAACAAATGATTTGCAAATGAGCTATCACATTCTCCACTGTGGATAAGAATCAAAGACAAAAACAGTGATACGTTCTTTTTACTTTCCCGTTATCACAGGTATAAAGAAATTCCGAAGAAGCCTGCTCCGAGGTTAGGGCTGCGAGCAAAACATTGGAGGCTACACAGCTTATATATTTGTGCCCCAAATTGTCTCTCCATTTTCTCCTTTCAAATTCTTCTCCTCCCACTCCATCCTCCAAACCAACCCCACACAGAAACATATCTCAAATCTGCCCTTTGAATTTTTTATTAATATTTTCTACGTCAATGACTGATCCTTTTGCCACCATCAAAGCCTCACACTAAAGGGTTATCAATCCACTGGTTCAGTATCAACAACCTGCCAGAGCAGAGACTAGGTCTTGAAACGAGAGGAAAAGAAAGACAATTTATGTTTAATTTTGTTGATTGGGTGCACTGTTTAGCGCCAAGCCAGTTCTGGGAAAGCCCAGAGTCAAGTCTTCATTGCCAAGAGAAGTAGAGAATCCTTTCAAGGAAATAACTGAAGTCAAGTTGCTTTTACATCAGTCGCCGTACCAAATGATTTTAAGATGACATGGCAGAGTGGCAAGTTTACAGAATTTGAAGACCACATCCAAGTCCAAGGCAGAGACCACAGAAGTTTTGATGTTAAAAGAACTTAGGACAGACTAAACTCTCTCACTTCTAGTGATAAGCCTAGAAACACAAATGGATGATCTTAGTTTTCTTTTGCCCTGCTAGCTTTGCCCCTCACTAGCAAATGACTTCTTAAAAGTCATCAATTTTTAATTTTATCAAAGTAATTCAACAATGTGCTTTTGAAAAGTCAAATATTTCCAGAAAATGCAATGAAAACCAGTGTTCACTGCCACACATGGCCACACTAAGCCCTACTTCCCAAGGCAAATATTTGCAAAAAAAAAATAGCTCTTTTTTTTCTGACTTCCACCCCTGTGTTTCCAATTAATATAGTTATACATCATCTACCGACTTCCAATTATGAAAGATATTTGTTCTCTCTTACACTAAGCCACCCCCCATGCACTAATATTCACTTCTCATCCCCACCATCCTCCCAGTATATGTGTACAACAGTTTTTGGTTAAATTCCTGAATAGGGGTACTTTATTAAAACTGTGTAATTATTGATTGCTGCTGAACCGAGTAGTATAATATGATTATTACATTTCCATTTCTGTAGTATTTTTATTTCTTGAAGTTAATAATTGTCTCGATTTTTCTTTGACTTAGGCATCTATAAATCTATACCTAATTTGTCTCAAAAGTGTAAACATAACACATAAAATATTTCATACTTCTACTTTCCACATGGTCAGAGGCATCAGACAGTCTCACAGTTCCATGTTTTTTCCTGGAAAGCTCTCCCTCTCAGGCCTCTTTCGCCTACTCTCCAGTCTGGACTGCCCGGGCTTCCAGGCCCACCGCAGAGCTGCAGAGCTGTCATCCTAGGAAGTTCCTTCACCCTGCTCCTGTGACGGCTCCCTCATTTGACAATCCTGTATCTTTATTTTTCTTGGTTTCTTCCTTGCTGTGATGGTACACATCTCTCAGTAGCTTCCCCAAGGAAAGTGAATGGGAGGCAAAGCTGTCTCAGTGGCTAGTTGTCCACCAAAATTTGTATTTCCCTTTCGATATTTTGAGACTTCCGCTGCATATGGCTACTCAGCCATAGACTTCAAGTCTCAGACCCCCTTATATCCAGGTATGGCCGTGTGACTAGGTCTCCACAACAGAAATGTTAGGACATTCCTGTTGATGCTTGACGCCTCCAGGCTGCGGTCTATAAGAAGCAGGAGGGGCCTCTTTATCTTTTCTTCCTTCTGCTGACTGGAAGTCAACACCCAAGCTTACCTTGGAAGGCATGTATTACAGTGTGATTCTTCATCAGCCTGGACCCCTGAGTGACTAAGTCACTCAGAGGCCTCACCAGCCCTCCCTGTATTGGACTGTTATGTGAGTGAGAAATAAACTTCTATTGTCTTTAGCCATTGAAATTAGAGGATTATTTATTACAGCAGTTACCATTACCTTAACTTGATTAATAATATGACTCGGTAAGAAATCTTAGGTTAAAAATCCTTTTCCTCAGAATTTTAAAAGCATACTTCCAATCGTTGTCATCTGCATATGTCTTGTGAATAGAAAATTTAGTTTATTTACATTTAAAGTAATTATTTAGAGGTATATACTTGTTGCCATTTTGTTAATTGTTTTCTGGCTGTTTTTTGTTCCTGCCTGTTCCCTTCTTCTCTATTGCTCTCTTCCCTTGTGATTTTATGACTTTCTTTAGTGCTATGTTTAGATTCCTTCCTCAACATCTTCTGTGCATCTACTGCTTTGTGGTTATATACTTTTAATATTAGCAAATGAATCTCCTTCACATATAATCTAGGCACCTCTCAAACTGTTGCCTTTGCACTGGGTCCCAGGGTGAGTAAGTCTACATTCAAGTCCCTCAAAAGAAGTATCTCATATCCCTACAGCCCCTCAGATCCCCTGGATGCAAGCCCCTTCGGTTTCTAAATCAAATATTTTGGGGACCCCTTCTCTTCATTCAGGCCCCAAAGGCTGAGGTGCCCAATGTGAGGCACAAATCCCTCATGCTCAGGAAGATGCTCCAGATCCATGAGATCCCTCCCTATTCTGGGTTGCTGTGCCAAGGTTGTGGGCAAGACTACACCTCTGCCACTCCTACCTGTCTCATTGTGGCTTTTCTGTCTCATTGTGGCTTTTCTGTCTCTTGTTGTGGAGGGAGCTGTTCAGCTACTCAACAGTTTTCTTTCAGCATAAGTTATTTCATACGTAGCTTTAGATTGGGGATGTTCATGGAAAGAAGTGAGTTCAGGGTCCTATGCTGCCATCTCGGACCCTCTTCTGAATAAATATTAGATATTAAGAAAAAAAATAGTTTGTAAGCAGTGTTTAATTTAAGAGGAAAAAGGAAATAATATGCTTTTTCCAGCCACAGATGTAATCTTGGAAACTATTAAAAGTTTCCAGCTCTCCTAAATAGACATCATCTCCACTTTTTGCCTTACCTACTTCAAATACAATTTTAAAAATAATATTTCTCTGATTATAAAAGCAGAACATATTGATGTTTATTGTGGAGATTTTAGAAATGTGGAATTACAGAAGGGTTCAAAGTTAAAAATAAAAATCAACTGCAACTCTACTACTTAAAGAAATAATCCTTGTTATGATTTTGTTTTATATCCTTTCTGTCTTTTCATGTATAATACACAATCTTATTTACAAAGTTGTGACTTTTTAATTAATATATAGTTACATAGCTAATATATTTTCATGCCATTAAAATATTATTTTAAGGCATAGTATCCAATCATGGCTACATTATAATTTAGTTAATCTCCTATTGTTGACATTTAGGTGGTTTCCAATTTTTCACTATCATAATAATGCTACAATGTAAAGGATATCCTAGTACATAAATCATATTACACACCATAGTTATTTCCTTGACATAAATACCTAGAGCATAGGTAATTAATATTTTTGAAACTCCTAATATATCCAGCCATGTCACCCTCCAAGAAGACTTTACAAATTTTATGCCATCAACAACAATATGTTAAAAGGTTTGTTTGTCCAAAACATTACTTAAATAAATTATTTCATATCAGCCCATCTGATGAGTTGAAATATATCCTCTGTATTACTTTCACACATGATGCCTTTCTGCCAAACAACATGAAATCCAAATGTGCAAAAATTAAATAATAAAGTAACATCATTATGGGTTCCAAAGAAGGCAAAAAAATTATAAAATTCCTAATTATCCTTTGCTTCTTCAGACACTTCTTTCAATGGTATATATGTATTTCTTATAATGTCCTTCACAAGCACACACTAAATTGGACAACTTGGCTTAAGTCTAATAAGAAACTACTTGAAACTAAATGCTAAATGCTTTCAAAATGCCTAATAATTTCCATCTTTGTATTCATTGTCTCAATTTTCAGCTATATATTATTTATCAATAACATACATAATTCTTATTTTTCCATTTCCACTCATTTTTGCAGAATAAAGCAAAATTTGATAAAATATTAAAATAATTTCATGAACACCATTATTTCAACAAAGATAAACACTGCTGAAACCAAAATGCTAGCAGACAAACGACATCAACCCACCGTATTTTAAAATATCCTTTTATCAGGTAAATATTCACATTAAATACAATAAAGTGCTGTCAATGTATTAGGCACAACAATATGAGTCAAACCTAATCTAATATATGGAAGCCGTATAATCCCATTGATACTTTATTTCCTATTACTTTGATTGCTAGCAATGTTGAACATGTTTCCTTAAGTGTATTGGTCCTTTGTGATTTTTTGTGAATTTTCAATTGTGTCTTTCGTCCAGAGTTTATTGGGATGTTCACAGTTGATTCCAGAATCATAAATGCAGTAAAAATTATCATAATTGATTTGAATAGTGATACCTAACTGGTCATACATCTTTAGGTTTGGTTTATTGTGTGTGTTTGTTATGAATTAGCAGATATTCTCAATTTTTATGTTTGTAATCAAATATCTCAATGTTATCTTTAAGATTTTTCTCTGCTTTATTACTTTAAAATATGATTTTATTCTATTTACATCTATTTTCTTCAATTCCAATATCTCTTTTAGGGGAGAGGAGGACCAGGTGTTTCTTTGTTACATTTAAGTAATCTGACTGCAACTGAATTTGTGGCCTTGTTTAAAGTAGAAATTTAACTTTATTATATTGCACATTGTAACCAATTAGTCCAGCATCATTATTGACCAATCCATTTTTCCTCTTGAACTGAAATAAAATGAACTTATTTTTATACTAAGCATTTATGTATACTTGAACCTATTTCTTAGCTTTCTATACGATAAAATTTATACTTCTTTGAATTTCCTGTCTAGTTTTTTATACATATACCACAATTGGAATTATTTTTATTTCTTATATATTTTCATATCTCACAATCTAAATCTTCCTGTCTTCATTACTATGTTTAATAATAGTCTTATCTAAGTTATTTGTTTCTTTCATATAAACTTTTGAATTATTTTTCTAAATTTAAAAAATCCATTTGGGTTTTATTGGAATTGCACCCAAATTATGAATTAATTCAGGAAAATTTACATATTTGTTATGCTGACTTTCCCATCTAAGGTCATGCTATTAATAAAATTCACAGACTTCTTCATTAACTTAAACTGCTAGTCATAATACTCGGTGAAGTTACATAGTTTTCCCCCAAAGTACCTATAAAACTTTAATCAATGTACTTTCTATGTTTGTTCTGATTGTGAATTTTTCCCATTTGAGGGTGACAAATCATTCCACTTTACCCAGGAATGTGAGGCTTCCCGGGAGGCAGTACAAAATTGGTAACACCTCAGGCAAATTAGGACAGTTCATCACCCTACATTATATTGTTCAACTGATTATGATACGTATATAGAAAAAATAATTGCTTATACATGTGTTTATTTTGTTTCTAGTCACTCCTATTTTAATTTTCAACAGAATATCAGCTGACTTTATTGTTATTTTTAATTAGGTAGTTATTTTATCTACAAATAGTGATAATTCCCAACATTTATAGCTACTTTTTTCCTTGTCTTACTGGATAGGTCAGTATGTCCAAAATAATGTTGAATAGAAAATAATAATAGTGACTGTGTGTTTGTTGGCCATTAACTTGATAGATATTATTCATCAAGTTATAGAACTATCCTTCTGTTCTTGGTTTGGTAAGACTTTGTGGTGATTGCTGTTTTTGTTTGTTTTTAAATTGAACATGAATGTTTAACTTCATTTTTTAAAAATGTGGGAACCTTCTATTTCAGTGATCTCAATGGAGAAATATTGAGGAGAAAGAAAAAAAATACTCCATAGGAGGTTGTAACAGAATCAACTGTAGGGCTTTTTTCAATCTAGTCTCTCACATACCTGAGATTCTGATCCATCCCAACCTTTCTTTCTTTCCTAAGATAGGAGGGGTGGTGTGGATTTCTCCTATTTTAGAATCAAAGATGATGTGAGCCAGTTTTCTGATATAAGGTATTATCTCCCAAAGTAATAAAGTTCAATTGGGGAAAAAAATAGCACCACTAAATAGACAATACTATATGTTTTTTCTTCCTTTTATCTATAAATGTGATTAAAAAATATATTAGTAGAATTCCCAATATTAAACCTTTCTTATATTGCAGGAATATACCTGCCTTTTTTTCTTAATAAATTACCAGATATGAGTTGCAAAACTTTTGGTATCTCTATTTCTAAATGAGATTCTTTTGTAGTTTCCATGCCATATAGGGGAAGATTTTCGTATAGTTATCATCATAAACACTGAAAGCAAATTGGAAGATTTTACATCTTTTTCTTTTCTGCTCTTAAACAATTTTATATATTGTGTGAATCACCTGTTTCTTGAAAGTTTATAGGATTTTATCCATGAAAGCACTCAAGCCATGTTTTTCTGGAAGTGACATAGCAATAATTTCTTCTTTTTTAAATAATTATTGAACTATTTAGGTTTCTATTTCTTCTTAAGTCAGTGTCATTAATTTAATTTTTAAAGACATTGTCTATTAAGTAAAATTCTAAACTTATAAGTATAGATTTATTCTTATAATTTTAATCTCCTTTATACCTACATTTTATATTCATTTTCAGATTCATATTTCGGTTTTTTCCTTGATTATATTAGGTAATGCTTTGCCACTCTGTTGTTGATGTTGTTATTTGTTATGTTTTAAAAACAAATTATTTTGAATTATCTTCCTTTGAATTATTTCTCTACTGCCATCTGTTTTCTGGAAAATTCTAAGTCATTATCTTTTCATTGTTTCTACCACATTCTCTTTCTTTTTTTAAGACTCCAGCTGCACATACATGAGGCCTTTCACCATGTCCATCCTATATAATGAAACCTATATATTCAATATACCTATATACTTGCAATTAATACATCCTTTTCAGTTCTCAAATTTCCTTTTAAGTTATTTATATTTTTCTATTCTCTGATAAAATTCTCCATCTTTTCTTTTAATAAATGAATCACAGATATTTTAATATCTGCACCTGATAATTCCCATATCTGGATCTCTTGGGAGTCTGATTTTATTGTCTGTTTTACTTTTTCTCTCAGTTTTTGGTCAATATGACTAGCAATTTTTAATTTGATGCTAGACATCATACACAAAAAATAATTTGAAACTCTGCACAATGTTGTCTTTCTCCAAAGAGGATTTGCCTTTGCTTCTGATAGTGAATGAAGCTAAAGGATTATCACTTTAATTTAACTGATTAAAGTTGACTGGGATGACTCAAAACTGGGTTTTGTTTTTTTTTTCTCTTGTGAAAGCTGGCCAGTCAGCCCATACTCCTAAGATGTAACTGTTGGGGAAAGCATTAGGTATCTGCAAGCAATTCCTCTTTAATGGGCTCTCAACTCTACTTTGGGTCACTCCAGACCCATAAGACCACTCCAAACTCTGTTCAGCTAAGCTTTTCAAAAACCACTTATTGCAAAACTCCCACCCTCTCTGCCTTCACCCATGCTTCTAATTATCAGATCCCTTCAGATGAAAAGTGGTACCAAAAATAGGGTTCATCTATCTGTGCTCTTATTTTGTCCAGAATCTTGGCCCTCAAATCTTTGTTACCTTGGTAGCTCTTCAATGTCTTCAAACAGATTTTGTTCTTGTTAATTTTTTTAGGTTTTCTCAGTGTGTAGAATTGGTTTAAAAGTAATAGTCTGCCATGGGCACAAAAGGAAAAATTTCATTCTTTTTCCTCAGTAATTAATTTCTGCTTTTATTTTTATCAATTTATTTAGTATCTGTTTTGTTGTTGTTTATTTTATTGAAGTTTTTCTTACTGACTTGAATATTTAATCTGTTCACTTTCTTTTCTTTATTGCTTTAAACAATGTAAAATGCAAACTCATTTTGAACTTGTTAAATAAATGTCCATGAGTGGTGACCAGCAAAATCATAGAACCTGATGTAGTATCCCAAAATTTATCTAGTAAATATATAATGATATTCCATTATATATGGATCTGTTACCCACTTCCCACTTTTTAATAGCACTTGGATTTTGTTTAAGTATCTGCTATTCTCCCTCCAGCTAAATTACTTTGAGGGAAATAGATCCTACCCCCATTTCTAATTTTAGGTCCTAGGTTGGTTTAAATCAAATGACATTTTATTCTCTTGGCCACAATTATTGGTTCAGGTGTACACATATGCTGTAATCAAATTCAGTAAGAATCATCTCAAAATCTTGCTTGGAATCCTAAGATAAGAATACTCTTTTCTCCCCTGTTTATAAGTGAGAAAACATCAAACCCTGTTTTTTCTTGCTATTCATCTTGCAACCACAAGAGAAGCCTGTTAGGGAGTAACATGAAAGATGCATGGAGTTGGATAGAGCTGGAACAGTCACAGAGCAAATTGACCTGGAGCCCTGATTAAACCATGCAGGACGCCTACCTTCCAGCTGGACTTCTAAGTTACTGAGCCAATAAATTCCCTTTATTATTTAGGCCAGTTTGAATTTAATTGACTTTTCTTTCACTCACAGCCAAACGCATTCTAACTAATACACTTGGGTACCCAACAAACACTTTGTAATGATGGTGACATTAAAGAAAAGGAAAACACAAAAACAAAAGCAAAACAAAAAACTAGGTTTATGTTTTTAAGACCATATTCATTAGTCCATTAAATAAAAATAGAAGCCCTTCATTTTCAGCATCTAGAATCTTGTTTGTTTTGTTCCTCACTGTATCGTTAGCACCTAGTCTAGTGCCTTCCTTTTTTCAATAAATATTCAGTAAGTACCTATTGAATAAGTGCATAATTGTGGATTTGAATAGTGTTTTCTAAAGATATTCTCATAGACTTTCAAATAGTGGAAGAAAAACATTTTCTCAGTGTGTAAAATGTCTCAACCCCATGCCCAGGAAAGATTCTTAACACTCAAATGGTCTCAATCAAGCAAAATGCCTTGTTCCTAAGATTTCTCAAGCTCAAAGGTTATGTGCATAAACAATAAATATAAATCCCCAATACTTATAACAATAAAGTTCATGATATATGTTTTTATAGAATATCAATTAATGAGAATAACAGCAATGTGTAAACAATATATAGAGAAGCTATAGGACTTTTGGTTCTCTTATTTGTGAAATAAGTTAACCAAATGATTCTAAGGTTACCTCCTGCTCTAAAAGCAGTTTATGTTTGTGATGCTAGAGCTCTTTCGTCATTAAAGGGATCAAATCCATTCACACCCCTTGCATGTTCTGCTGGCCTCAGTGGCACTTCCACTAGCTGAGTAATGGTAATCATATTCAGACTGGAAAAACTTAATGGTCTGGGATTTGCATGTCCAAGAACCAGGAGCATTTCAGGAAGGAACCTAAGCTCAGCTGATTAAAAACAGCATGAATCCATCCTCCTCCTCACCCAAGGGAGGACTCACACATGATCTCTTCAGTGAGGACTGGGGATGGCAAGCACAGTGGGCAAAGTCAGTCCAATCAGGCCCAGTCCCAGTTAGAGCAACGAGTCAAATGAAGGTGGGTTCACTAGCATAGAGTGAATTGGGGTTGGGGGAAAGGAGGGAAGTGACTGTAAACTTAGAGGCAAGCATATTCAATGTTCTTGTATTTTGCCAGGAGAGGAGGATTTGAGTCTATGCCAGGCTGGTAATAGGAAATGCTTGGCCCTCAAAGTGTTTCCCACCCTGACATCTGCCGTGGGAGAAGAGAGAGCAGCCAGCAACGGGCGGTGGGGACTTAAGAGTCTAATGCACTGGATAGGGGGAGGAGTGGCAAGGGTCTGGGGTGGTAACACAGGTGGCCGCCAAGTAGCAACTTGCATGCCAGATGGGCGAGTGTCACATGCTGCCCTCTGGCATACACAAAGCCCATTGTAGGGAATTAAGGAAGCCCTGTACTTCTCAAATGGACATATGGTGCCAAAGAGGAAGGTATAAAATTCTGTGCTGTGGAAACTGATGAATAAAACCAAATATTTCTTTTTTACTTAGACAGGAACTGTAAATAAATGAAAAGATCAATTATGATTTTCAAATAAAGAAGACACAAACTTCCACTGTAACCTGAAGAAAGGAAAAACTGCCGAAATAAGCCCATTTGACAAGAAGGCTACACCCTGCTTCCCTCTACGATTCACCTCCCTTCTCAAAGTTAATTTTCTCCCATGTTTAATCTGTCTGCTCATCTCAGTTCTAAGTTCTCTCCACCAGTTCCTCATTACTGTGGAGGAGCTTTTCCAACCCCCCCACATTTTTGTAGGCATGGTAATGGATCCCTTCAAAGAGGAAATTGCTACTTTAAAGCTACAGGACACTTTTAAAGCCAAAATAGTTGAAAAGATGTCATTGTAAGTTAATAGAGCAGACAAACAGAATCTGGAAAGAATTCTCTCCAAATGTATTTGGACATGAAGAAGGAAGTGGGTCAGAAAATTATGACCCCTGCATATTTAGGCTAATATACATCCTCATTCCAAGCAACTAATTGAGAGCCATGGAAAATGAAAGTCTAAAGAGAATATCAAAAAGACTTTCTCATAGCTGCTTCTCTGAAGATTCCATAAATAGATTTGAAATAATCTCCAGGGGAATTTTTCGACAGCTTGTGGACTGGTAGCAGTAATTAACAGAATCCAAACATGATGTAACCTTCCACTTAAACACTGTTACCATTTCTTATTTTTCCTTAAAATTGTGATTATTGCTTGCTAGTTTTCTTGGCTCAGAAGATATATTTAAGTTGTCCTACTTCTCCTCCCTGTATATCATAGAGGGAGAAAAAAAATACACAGCCTAGTGAGCCAGAAAGGAAAACAACATTCCTATAAGCATATAATCTTAATTTGAAACTGGCAAAGCAAATAGAAGTGACTGAACATATCATTTGATTTCTATATTCACACCTCCACGTGACAATAGGTGGTAGTTGCAGGAATTGGCGTTTTATTTCTTACTGTATGTAAAAAAAATTTCAAGCATACATCCTAAAAACAGGGATTTTACTTAGAAAGAATTATCTTCCTTTAGGGGACTCTGAAATGCTAGAAGAGAAAACAGGAAGGTTATAGCATTTTCTTTTTCATGAGATTTTAAAGAAGAAAGTAACAATATTTAAGAATAGTTTATCAATATTTCCTAGAGAAAGAAAGATATGAATGATCTTGTATCACATAAACTCACTAATGGCCTAACACTGTATTTTTTTCTTGGGGTGGTGGGAACACTCTTTGTTACAGAAAATTTTTGCCTAGCGATGATTCATAAATGTTCTAGATTAAATTTCTAATTATCTGTGTTCTTTTGAGTAGCAAGATGATTCTGAAAATTATTCCAGTAGTAACCAATAAATGAGGTTACTATATAAATAAGGTTCAGAATAAAATGAGGTTCTTAAAGCAATGAGCCACTGGTGAGCGTGTGTATTAAGTACAAATTCTAAGGGGTCCCCTTTAAGGCACACTTTTTATTTCACTATGATATCTAAAAATATATATATGTGTAATTTTAGAATCTGTGTGCATGTGAATGTGTGTGTCCAAAACCAGCAATGAAATTACTAGAGGATTTTTATCTAGACTGTGTTCTAACAGGTACCTGTATTAGCTTGCTAGGGCTGCTGTAATAAGGTACCACAAGGTGGGTGGCTTAAACAACAGAAATTTATCATCTCACAGTTCTGGAAGCTGGAAGTTCAAGATCAAGGTGTTGGCAGGGTTGTATCATTCTGAGGAGCAGACAGGAGGAATCTGTTCCACGCCTCTTACCTAACTTCTGGTAGTTTGCTGGCAACCTTTGGAATTCCTTGGCTCAGAGGAGCACCACTGCTATCTAGATCTATGCCTTCATCTTCATGTGGCATTTTCCCTGTGTGCGTAACTGTGTTCAAATTTCCCCCTTTTACAAAGACATCAATCATACTGGCTTAGGGCCCACTCTAAAGACTTCATTTCAATTTTATTATTTTTGGAAAGACCCTGTCTCCAAATAGCATCACATTCTGAGGTACTAGGGGTTAGGAGACCAACATATCTTTTTGCAGGGGACACAAATGAACCAATAACATATCCCCTAAAAGAATAATTACATTGATAAAGTTGAAGATGTAAAAGCAGGCAAGAATATTAAACCAAACTAGATCCCTGGGTTTTTTTTAAATTTTTTTATTATACAAAGACTAGTTCTCTGTAATACCAGAACAAATGGACATTATAATTTTGTCCTCAGATTGAGGAAGTTCACTGTCTTGTGTTTTGGAGGCAAATCACCCATTAGTTAATTTTTTAAAATTCAATTTGCATGAAGTTGAGCAGACGCTATACAGATAGAGAAAAACCAAAACTGCCATACCCCTGGAATGACTTGGAGCCATAATCACAGGTCACAGAGGCACTGCATTTGGTTCTTATGCTAAATATCAAGTGAGTGCCACAAAGAAAACCCTTAGGATGAATGGTTTCACTGCTTATATAGATCACCTGAAATGCTAGAAATGTTTTTTCAAGTTTTATATTTCAAGTAGCCAACTTGTTTTGATATAATGAAAACAGAAAATACTACAGCTGAAGGGGACTTCAAAATTGTCCAGTCCAACTATAGGCCTGAAAACTGTGCATCTGGGAGAGTAAGTGACTTATCCACGGCAATCTAGCAAGCTAGAGGACAGCCAGGAAGATAACCTGAGGTTGGCTTCCCCTCCTGGCTAATGATGTTCTGTTACTATACAATCAGTATGTCACCTTTGTTTGGGAATCACCCCTTACACTCAGAATTAGCCTCTCAACAGCCACACGAAGCCTAGAAATGTTTAGAATCTGTCAAAAAGTCATGAGCTATTTCTCCACTGGCCAGAACTATAATTATCCTCAAGGACTCACACAAAAATTGTGGTTGTCTTAAGAGTCTTATCTAAAGGGTAGTATATAACTTTTTATTGTAGTTGCCTGCCTTCTCCTTCAAATCTTTAGTTCTCCGTAGAGTATTGTAATAACTGCATATTTTCAAATCTAAAAATCAGGACACATACTCTAATTGGAAATGTATTTATCCCAATACATTAGCACACAATGATTACTCATTTAGTATTATTCCAAAAATGACCCTGTTTTGAAAGTCTCAAATTGGTCTGAATACTTATGAACATATGAGTGTTACACTGACATTTACGGTGGTGAATGGCAAAGGAACCACAGGATAGAATTTTTAAAATTAGGCTCTCCCTAGATTGGTGCTGGGGTGGGAGTTAAGGGCTATTAGGACGCCACAGTTAGAGGAAACAAAAGATTTTAAAAGTTTGAATGGGTAGGGAAGTGAGAATGATTGTAATGAGGGCCCTACAAAAACATGGGTTGTTTCAGAAGTGACAGCTGACAAAACTACCCAGGTGAATAAGATGAAGCTATTTTTGTATAACAAAAGGTATACCCTCTTACAGGGCCCAGAGCAGAGCGCAGCGAGTGAGGCGCCTAGGACGCAACATTTAAGGAAGCAGGCTTAACTCACTCCATGCTGGACTGAGTGCCCCCTTGAATGTTCCCTCCCAGGTGCCTCCCTCTCCTCACCGAGTCCCCAGCCTGCCTGCCCTAGCCCTCAGTGGTTCTTGAGACAACCATTATGTTATAATACTGTATAACAATTCACGTCCATAATTCTGAATTCCTAAAACATTAAATTACTTCAACAATTCTATCTAATAAGGCAAGGAAATACACTTAAAAATTTCAAAGAATGTAAATTTTAAGTTTGGGCTTAAAATCTCTGCCACATGGAGTAAACCAGAATGCCTCATTCTGGACACGGTTTCGGGACTCCCACAATGACTGCACAGTGTTGTCAGCGCATTATATGGAGACATGTCCTTCCCCTGGTATGGGTGCTGCCTGTGATACCCAGACTTAGGCTCCAACCATCGCTACTGTACTACTGGAACCTGCCACTTCCCTCCCCTCTCTCATTGGTCAAGAGCGATCACCTGACACAGACCCAAGCTGGGCCCATCAAAATCTACCTTCAGAGAATTTGAAATTTAGATACAGAAAGCGGAGGTTACCAAAACGTGGACATACTTGTCACTAAGTTCTAAAGACGAAGTCCACAGATTCCTGCAGTCCAGGCATGGCCCTTCGTGTCTAGTCTTGGCTGTTCACCACTGAGAGTCTATATGACTGATCAGCACCCTTTCTGTAAATCCTCCTTTGGGCTGAAGTTTGCCATCAATTTGTAACTTGTTTCTTTAATTCCCAAAGCAGCAACAGACACAGACCCTCCTCCATGGTGGGAACTGCGCTAGGTGCTGGGGTACTGAGGACAGACATAATACATTTTCCACCTTTGCAAATCTTACAGAGAGTCACTGGTAAATGTGGCATTACTGTCACACATTTATTATTCCATAATTAATATATATAAGCCCATGTTTTTTTCCTCTGAGGAATTCCCTTGGTGTTGTTTGAGACTGGAAATTCTGGGAAGACACATAAAACTATGTGGTTTTGTATATTAAATATAAGTCGTACAGGATATAATTGCCCAATACAATGTTGTCTCATTTAAGATGGCATTTGAAAATGTTATCTTAAAATTTAAGTATCAATTAGAGACATTTGGATTAAAAAAATACTTTTTAGAAAAAAAAATTTATTTTAGGGAAAAAAATACCATAACTATAATGTTTCCAGATAATTAACAAGAAAGGAAGGATGGAAAGCAAGTATTTTAAAAGTAAAACTAATATTAAAACTAGTATTAAGTGGAATCTTTTTCACACTTTGAAAAATATATTTTGCTTTTCACACACAGAATCTTAGCAGCTGGAAACCTGTTATGTGTTCATGAAATGGCCCGCACATGTGTTTACCATCCAGCGCACTGTGGCCTGTGAACGGATCCCCGGGGTGTCCGGTCATTCTTCTGCCTCACTGAACTCCACGCTGGAGGTCGTGGGAAAGGGGGTACTTATTTGAGTTTTCTCCTTTCCAGTTCCACATTTCCTCCACCAACAACTGCCGTATAAACAAACCCATGTTCAAAAGGTGACGGACTCCACTGACCTAATCCGCTCTGAGGTGCCAGACCTGTCCCCACGTCCTCTGGATTAAACCAGCAAGCCCAGCTCACCAGGACGTCCCCTAAGAAACCGCACAGCTTGCCTCCCCCAGGCCAAGTTCATCTGATTGATTGGCCTTTTGCTCTCTTCCTCCCCTGGGAAGGGAGATCCTCAGCACAGACTGGGGGTAAAGAGAACTGTGAGGCTGAGGCTGATTCTTCCTCAATGAGCTGAAGTTCTCCAGATGGCAGCAAGCGCTCGTCATGCAAATTCTTGGCAGCAGGGAGCCTGTCAAGTGGCTACTGCTGCTTATTGTTACCACCACTCCCCCACCCCCTCCACACAAACGCAGAAGAAACACCATCTGTCTGCTGTGGGGCGGAGGGGTACTTTCCAAGTGCTGGAGTCGGGGCGCTTAGCAGCCCTGCGCTGCACACGCAGACCCAACAGGAGTTGCCTCAACAAGGCATCCAGTCTGGAGCATCCCTGAGCCAGGGAGGTCCGCCCCAGCTGGCTCTCCCCCTCCCCCCACCCCGGCCTGGCCCCCTCACTGGCTCCATGCAGGGCGGTTTGCTAGCATATTTCTCATAAGATATTAATGTAACAAAAATAGCAAAACTGGTTCTGTTTATTCCCTCCGATTCTGGGAACAAGAGGAACTGAATTAGCAACATGTCGCCATCACTAGTGAGAGATGGAACAGCAGAAAGAGCACACTCCACAAGTGAGGAGCACAGAAAGTGAAACATACCTAGAACACTGATTTGTTTGCCTTCCTTTCTCTCTCACAAACATGACTTCTAATTAATAATGATCTCTCTTGAGGCAGAGTAGTTTTATGTACAAATGAAAGCTGTCACTCAGAAGATTCTAAGCTCTAAAGGAAGCTCAATACTTTGTCCATCACTGAGTCCTGAGACCACTGCAGTCATTCAGTAACTCTTTTTTGTTGTTACCGGATTTTTTTGGTCATATATTCGAATGCAAATGAATGCCTAATAATAAAATGTTATATTATTTCTGCATCCCTAATGTTGTCTTTTTAATCCCAGAAGTACAAGAGTGAGTTGTTCATATGCCTAAATTCAGGTGACACTATCTTTCTCTATTTGTGCAAAACTCTTTCACAAATGTTTAAACTTTTAGTATTAATCCCCCATGGACATAAACATCCAGAAAGCCTATGTAATTTCCCCCTTTCTAATCAACCTTCCATGTTTTTCCTTAGAAGAGCATCCCTGAAAAATAACACTGTTTCACACTTGTGTACTTTTAGAAAATTATATGTATAATGAACTGACTTTTTCACCAATATCATGCTTTTACATCTGTCCCTGCTGCTAATCTTCTTCATAGGGGATGTCAATTTCCCATACCCTCAGCCTACCTTGTTTTTCACTCTGCCTTTGAGAGACAGAGTGACTTCTTGACTGGTAAATTTGAGGATGACAGGCACGCTCTGCTGTGTTCTGCCTGTTTGCTCGTGGGTCCTGGCTGCCAGCAGGGCGTCCACTTTATCTTCTGCTAAGAGGCAAAGACTGCCTACTCTGGTTTTCAGGTAGCCTATTTTCTCCCACACTAAACTACGTCTTCCAATGCCACACTATCAGCAATAAAAGCAATATTTTATTTATTTATTTTTAGTGGCGATACCAAGGATTGAACCCAGGACCTCATGCATGCTAAGCACACACTCTACCACTGAGCTATACCCTCCCCCCAAAAGCAATATTTAGACTTCCATCTATTCTTGCTTTTATTCCTCCATTTGTTCAGAATCCAAGAAAGGAAGAGGATCATTCTCTATTAGGGGCTTCCTGGGAGACCCCAATAGCTTTGGTAAATCTAGGACTTATGGTTTGCATTTTCATATGATACATATTCCTCTGGTGATAAACATGTGTAGTTGTCTCTCTCTTTCGCTAACATAACTAACACTGTAATAAATAGGTTTTCCTATGAAAGTGGGGAGAGTTTCTCTGGGGTGTACACCAGATGTGGGATTGTTGGACCATAGTTATGAATATTTAATTTCACTAAATACTGGCTAATTACTGCCCAGAGTGACAGCCTCATCTTACCTCCACCATCAGTTGATATTATGAGCACTTGATATTATGAAGTTTTCTAATTTTTGTCAGTCTGATAATAAGTCTTGATTGCTTAAATTAGTAAATACTTGCTATTATTAACTATTTGATCCAATTCTCATGATTTTGTGAACTCCTATGCATATATTGTATTCATGTGTTACTGGGTTTACAGACTTTCTTGCTTATTTGCAGGAAATGAATACACACAATGTGTGTATGTGTTTGGGTGTGTGTGTGTAAAATAATTATCACTTGTTGATTTTCACATTATAAATGTCTCCTTCCAATCTATACCTGCCCATTAACTTTGCTTATGAAATCTTTTGTTAAAAAGAATGTTAATGTTTGGATATTGTCAAGTATATCAACTCTTCCTCTTCTCATTTGTGCTCTAGAATCTTGTTGGGGTTTCCCATAAATGAGATCACAAAGTTAAATTCCTATATTTTCTTCCATAAAAGCTTTAGATTTTTGCCTTTCAAATCTAGGCCTTTAATCCAGTTGGAGTGGATTCTCTTCTCTTCTTCTCTTTTCTTTTTATGAAATGAAGCATGAATTCCAAATTTATTTTTCATGTGGTGACCTAATTTTTCTATTACTGATATTAAAGAATCCATCTTTTCCTTGATAATTTGTGATTTCATCTCAATCACATTTTTTTCTCCTCTTTCTGGACTGTATTCCATTCCACTATCTACCTACATTTTTCTAGGGTAGTACCACATTTTAAAAAAGTTTTGTTAGTACAACATTTTTTAATAATAGTTTTGTCATATGTCTTAAATTCTGCTTCGATTAGTCAGCCCTTCTTTGGCATCTTTTTAAAAATTACTTTAAATATGCATGGGGCTTTATCTTTCTACACGCACTTTTGAGTCCATTTTTGAAGTTACTCAAAAATCCATAGCCCACTTCTCAGGTTCAAGTTACATCTTGCTTACTTCCATAGAAAAGGATAATAGAAGGAAAATGTTCTTTGCTTAAAAGAATAGTATATGGTTAGAAAATTTTTAAAAACCAAAATAGTGGCTCTTTGCAGGAACAGACCATAGCCTTTATGGTCAATTTTCTGTGTTTTGGGAAATAGGCTGCTTATCATGTCAAAGTACTTTTAAAAATATATCTTTTAATATCTCAGATAATTTGTATCAAACAATAGTTCCATGAGTTAAATATGAAGAAAACAAATAGACTAATCTTCTTTAAGATACTTTAGAGATTTAAAAATCATAGCTAACAATGCATATCCATTGTCATTGCACTTAAAATGCTAAAGCAACATTTAATTAAAAAATATAATTATGCAGCTTTGAATATTTCTCTAAAAGTTTTCCTAGTTTTTACATTCTTTTTTTAATCAAATTAATGGTTTGTACTGTGCTCAGGAACACAGCAGGATGTTCAATGATCTTCCAGTCTGTTAAGAGAGCAGTTCTTATGTTATTTTCAGGACTCTAGGAATGCAGTTCTTGTTTATGGGAGGACTTGGTTTCACATGTAGAAAATCAGTTTGAGTCTCAGATGAAATCAACCTATAAAGACTGGCTCAGGCATTTAATTATGACAGTCACACATCATAAATTGCTCCAATCATCTAAATAACTTCTGGCCAAAAAGACTAAACAAGTCTTTGTCACACTTGGTTCTATTACCACTGTGGGTAGAGCCAATGATTCTACGTCTTCACGTTTAAGTTGATAGTATTTAGGAAACTGGACTCCCAGTGAAGAAATTTTGTAATTGTCCAAAACATTTTCTGCCTGGTTGAATTCCTTCACAAAAGTAATAACAAACAAACAAACAAAAAAAAGCATCTTGGCAATCAAATTACCATTTTTGCCCTTGTCATAACATTAAAAAAAAAAGGATATTTTGTCATTTATAAACATGACTCTTTTATTCTCTGTTCATTATGTAGGAAATTTTATTCCATTCTGTCTTCTTTTTCTTTTCTTTTCTTTTTTCCTTCTTTTCCTGAGTGATGCCAGCTTAGTATAAACTGTTTGTCTTTCTTTTTAATTTTCACAGTTGAACTTTGCACAATTTGGTTGTAATATTTAGCTTCTTCTCTTAGCAACTTACTCTATGATTCTAGTACTTTGTTAGGTATGATTTGGAGAGTGGCAGGCTTATTTTAATATACATATAGTATAAAGAATATGGACTTTTAAAACTGATAAGTGTGAATTCCAATCCTAATTATGCCATTAGCTCTGTGTCACTTATCTCTTGACACATCAGATTCTTCCATTTTAAAATAAGCATATGAAAACCTGCTTCTATGTGTGAAAAGGCAGCACAGTTCCTGAAACTTAGTTCACATACAAAAGTTCTGGAAGGCAAAAGTATAAATATATTATATACAAAAAAAAAAAATTTAAGAAAAGTTAAAATATGAGACTAAGCCATATGATATGTGAAACTGATTTGAGTTTTCAGAAATTTATTCATCCCACAAATCTGTATTTTGTGTACCTGTAAAGTTTGGGATCTGGCCTCTGGATTCAGACCAGAGTTCAGAACAATTCACAGGATGAGTCTCTAAGGCAATGTAACTGCCAGGCACTCTGCTAGGCACATTGCACATAACCCACAAACGTTCCTTTGGGAGGGTTTTTGGTCTCTTTTTTGGTCTCCACGGCCTATGTTTTATTACAACATCATGCTGTGAAAAAGAAGCCTGATTTTTACTCCTGGCTGAGCAGAACTTTATGGTATTTCATTAAATATAGGATAACGTATCCTGTAAAACATCCCATTAATTTACATACCACTAAGAATGACTAAAAAGCTGTAGATTAAATTATGATCCATAGTTTTTTGCTTGTTTGTTTGTTTTAAGAAATTGTCTCATAGGTTTTTTTTTTAAAGTCAGACAGTGAAAGACAAATATCATATGATATCACTTGAATGTGGAATCTAAAAAAAAAAAAATACAGATTTTATTTACAAACCAGAAATAGACTCATGGACATAGAAAACAAACTATGGTTACCAAAGAGTAAAGGAGTAGAAGGATAAATTAGGTGTTTGGGATTAACAGATACACACTACTATATATAAAATAGATAAACAACAAGGATGTACTGTGTAACACAGGGAACTACATTCAATTTCTTGTAATAAGCTATAATGGAAAAGAATCTGCAAATATATGTAAATATATATGTGTGTATATGTATATGTATAATTGAGTTACTTTGCTGTACACCTGAAACTAACATTGTAGATCAACTACACTACAATAAAAAATAACATTTAAAAAAAAGAATGACTAAAGAGCTGCAGATTAAATTATGATCCATACTTTTTTCTTCTCTTAGAATTTTAATTTTATACATCCTAAAAGAGCCCATTTAAACTTATTCCAGATTGTATACTACGCATATGCATCTATTAAACAGGAAAACATAAGCAAAAAAGGTAAGTTAAGAGAACCTTTTGCATAGTTCAAGTTCAACTCTCTTAAATCATGTTTTGTGTGAGAGTTGATAACGTCTATGTTTTTCCACATAATAGTGTCATCTGTGCCATGGGGAGCCTTGGGGGTACAGCATTTCTTACAAGAGAGCTCTGTCAGTGTGTCCATAATTTTCCAAGCCACCAACACTAATTCTGCTAGTTCTTAATACACGTGTGCAAACAACAACATCCACAATGTGAGTGCCACCTAGCCAACAGCAATTGTAACATGCCCAATTTCAGAGATAAGTATATGAAAAAAGGTACATCTTAGAATCTATGACATGCAGTACTTACTGAGTGAGCTATAAATCATTAGGTAGGATTTTTTACTACTTCAAAGAAGTTGGTATCATTTTTAGAGTATGAGAAGATAATTTTCTATTGTATTTTGTCCCACCTTTTCTTTTATTTTCCTTTCTTCCTCTAGAATTAATGTTTTGTCCCTAACTCTCTTAAATTCCATGAAACAGAAACCTGACCACTGTAGCCCAGCCAAATAGGGATTTATTTTTCTCACATAACACAGAAGTCTCAAGGTGAGAGGGCTAGGGCAAATGGTACCACAATGCCATCAGAGACCCACACTTCTGTCTTTCTCTTTGCCCTAGTTCAAATGCTGTCACATCCTCGTGGTTGTAACATGGCTGATGCATTATGGCCACATCCCCAAGAGGAATCAGGGAAGAAGAAAGGGTAAAAGGCATCATGGAAGTGTCATTCCTTTTCCAACAGTAGATTTCTTCTTACATGTCACTGGTAAACACTGGTTATATGACCAACTCTAATTTCAAAAGAGTCTATGGAGAGAAATATTTTTTAACTGGGGACATAGATTCTGATGATACTGGGGTTCTCACAGTAAGAAAGAAGAGAAAGATGGCTATTGACTGGAAACTAGCTCTATCTGCTACCACTCTCTGGCCCCAAAAGTTTAAAAGTATGAAGTACTATGCTTGCCACATGCCCATGGATGGCTGTGCTTTTATTTAATCTAATGTAGTTGGGTAGAATTTTAATGAGAATTAAACAGATCTCTCAGATAATGTGACTAGTATATTATATATTCTTGTCTTCATAAAAAGCACTAGCCGTATAGTAAAAACAAACGAAAGACACCAAAATGCTTAAGAAGAATTAAACTGACATAGTATTACAGTAGTTTTCTAATCCAGAACAATGCTTTTCACATAACAAGCATTTAATAAATGTGTATAGAATGAATTAGTATTTTCATGACTTTTCAAAAGATTGATTTGGAGTTTATTTTTTTCTACCTGATTAAAGGGAAAAAAAACCCTATGAAAGTAATTTAATAATAATAATTTCTTACATATACATTTAACCCCAAGTACTTTCTGTCACATCCCAATTTCAGCTTTTCAAAAGTAAGATTATAAAAGGTATTTATTTATATGTTAATCATAAGTTGGTACAATCATTTCTCTAGCAAAGCAAACAATGTATCCACTGATGTTGCAGATCAAACAATTCAAACTTGTACAGAAGTTTTACTCTGAAATGTCTATGGTTTGCTCTTCACCTGTCGCTCCCTCTCTTTTTCTCAGCATCTGCTCCTCTTACCAGTTCTTCTTTTGACTCTTTCACCCATACTTATACTTGGACTTTACTATTTTCCAGGAAAATCGTTACCCCAGTATCACAATTCCCTGTTACCCTTATACCAAGAAGGATAGATATTGTAAGCTCTCCCTCTGTAACTGTAGTCTGCCAATTCTTCCTTCTCTCTCCATCTCCAGTTGTCTTAGTTTTCTTGATCCTCCTTCTGTAAAGTACTTTCAGAAAATGCATTTTGCTCTGATCTTGTACCTTCTCTGGGAAGATACTGTCTCCACAACCATAGGATTCTACACAGTTTTAACTGGGGATTATTACGTAGGTTATTCCACTGACACCCATTTTGCACCAATTCTTAGATCTCTTTCAGACTATTGCCAATCATTATACTATTCTAAACTTCAAGTCCATCAATTTCTATTTCACAATTACCATTCAGATTGGATAGATCTTACCGTAGCACAGTTCCATAGTTTCTGTTTGTTTTTGCTATTCTGTAACCCTTTCGAGGTCCTTTATGTTTCCATTAACCTACATAATCTATCTATACTTTTTATCTACATTAGATGCTAGGCTATTAGGAATAGGGGAATGTATCTAAATGGTCTTTGTATTCCTACAGCCCTGCAGACTATTTCATGTAGAAATGCACAATAAATGTTTGCTGGGTGAATGAATGATTCTCCTACACAGATTTTCTATAATTCCCTCTTCCTATTTAAAAAACACTTTTAAGTGAATGCCCATTTCACTAGCCACTTGATATGAGCAGGCCGAATCTGAGAAGTGCCTTCTTACTTGTTCATGTGCTCAGACTTCTAAAGTAAACATGCACACATCAAACCTGAAAGACATCCAAGTTGGCGTGCCT
Organism: Camelus bactrianus; assembly: GCF_048773025.1. Lineage (NCBI taxonomy): Eukaryota > Metazoa > Chordata > Mammalia > Artiodactyla > Camelidae > Camelus > Camelus bactrianus. The sequence continues at coordinate 41,533,660 of NC_133546.1, read as the reverse complement.
AGAATCATTCTCTCCCTTGGCAAACACTGTGAGCTGCCTTCCTGTTTGCAGTGTTGTTTCATCAGGTCATGAAAAAGGCCCCATCAGAAAGCTGGCACAGCTCATTAGTGGAATTACACTCAACTAAGGTTAAAAAAAAAAGTTGGCAACAACAAGAAAAAATTGATCGATATTACCGTTTTCTAAAAATTGGTTTGCACCTTCTGATCATTGCAGTATATTCCAGGAATTTTCACTGGCCCTTCAAAATTTATTTATCAACAAACATTTATTAATAGAAATTGCACCCCCCTACACACCAATCTTGCTACTCATGCTCCATCCAGCCCCTACTATCCATTGGTCTAGCTCTTGTACTGATGCTAAATATTTTTGTCCCTAGTGATTGTGCTGTTGAAGCTGGTATCCATTAAATGGTGAGGGTTGTCCCTTTGTTAATTGCACAGAAATTATGTAGATCATAAAACTGAAAATTATGACTTCAAAGGTAGAATTTGGAGAGTGAATAAACTGGATTCCTTTCTCTTCTACAACCATATTCTCTTCAGCCTAGAATCTAGACATTCTTGAGAGTATTACGGGGTGGTAGGAGAAAGATGGCCACCACCATATTGAAGTCAGAATGAGAATTTTGCAAAGCAGCAAGTATAAATTTGGACCGATGCCTGGAAAGCAACAATACAAGTTGGTAGCTTACTTTCTGAGTAATAATTGTATTCTGTTGCTACCCACTACACTTGAGAAAGTTTTGTTAAAGGTTACTAGTCACTTTGTGTGGTATTAAGAGACAGGCTCATGTCCACGCAATTCAGAAAGAGCTAAGGAGAGCATAGCACTCTCTGAGGCCAACAAGGAAATAGCAGTTGTGCTTAGTCAGGTCCCAAAGGACCAGCTCATGATCCTCCCTCTACCAGGATTTGTCCTACTGCCAAACTTGCAGTCTAATAACTTGCCATTATTAGCAGAGCTGAGGGAGTTCCTACAGAACATTCTCTGTGCTGCTCATTTTGCTGGGGTGCAAGGATAGAAAAATGAACAATTTTGACCAGAAAGAGCTTACATTCTGGGAGGGCATATAGCCCATGAAACAAGCGATTAGAGTGTAGTACATGACATGATAATACTCTGTACAAAATAAGGGTCTGTCTTTTACCGATACCTTCAAGATTATAGTAATTTTTTTGTCTCTCCTTTTTAAAGTTCTCCACTTTGCTTTCTTTGCTGTTCTACAATAGTCACAGAATTTAAAACTTTAAATATTGCCTCCTTTTATGATATAATAAAGCTTTGTTTACTGCGTTTAACACTCTATGATTAGCTAGGGAGTCCTCTAAGCCATAGGATTAAATGATTCATTTCCTTAGAACTTAAGCTCTTCTAGATGTTTAAGGTGATGGTTTTATTTTAATGTTAAAATAATCACTGAAATATGGAGTAGAATGCAAAATTAATGATTAAATTTTTTAAATCATTAAAAAATTCAAAGACATTCTGTGCTTACTTACATAGAAAACAAACTTATGATTACCAGGGAGGAAGAGGGGAGGGAGGGATAAATTGGGAGCTTGGAATTGGCAGATACAAACTACTAGGAACAGAATAGATAAACAACAAGATCCTAATGTATAACAGAGGGAACTATATTCAATAGCTCCTTGTAGTAACCTATAATGAAAAAAATATGTGTGTGTGTATCTATCTATCTATCTATCTATCTATCTATCTATCTATCTATCTATCTATATCTATATCTGAATCACTATGCGGTACACCAGAAACTACTATAGCTTTGTAAATCAAGTATACCTCAATTTTTAAAAATGAGAAAAAATAAAAATAAACTATAGTTAAGCATCAAAAATAAATAAATAAACAAATAATAAATAAATAAATAGTCTTTAAACAAAAAACAAAAAACCAAAGATGTACTTAAAGCAGGGGGCTTTGACGCTATCCCCAGAACCTCAAGAGTAACATGCTTATGGAATATTTTCAGAAGCCCTGATTATAAACTCTAAGCAATATCAGTCCACATGCCACCATCTTTTTCTTAAAACTACAAATTATACATACATCCCAAAGAATACATGTAATGTATATATAAGGTATAAATAACAACAATACAATGAAACACTGCAGTACCATTGACACTCTCATGTATCCCATCCAGCCCCCTACACCACTATCCTGAAATTTTTCTTCATCATTCTGCTTTTTGTTGAAGATTTTTATGACATATGCATGTATCCCTAAGCGACATATTGTTTTTGCATGGGTTGTGTATTTAAAATTGTTTTATAAAAGTACTCACACTGTATTTATCCCACTCACACTGATACTTGTAGCTATTGCTTATTGACTGTCACAGCTGTGTAACTGCCATGGCATGAAAAGGATAAAAAAACATTTACATATTCTCATGTCAATGAACATTTAGGCTGTTTCCAAACATTTACTTTTACATACATTGCTCTGCTGGGAACGTCACTGTACATGTTTCCTGCTGCACATGGGTAGAAATCACTCTATTTATCCAGGAGTTATTTTCTGGGTCATAGGATAGGCACAATTTTAACTCTGCAAAATAGTGCCAAATCACTTTCCAAACTATTTATACCATTTCCTGTCCAAAATACATGAGTCCTTATTGCTTCATATCCTTTACAACATTCATTGTCTGGCTTTTTAATTTTTGCCAGTCGTAAGAGTTGAAAATGGTATTTGATTCAGAGTTCAACTTGCACTTCCTCAATGTCTTATAAGGTTGAGCTTTTTTTTTCATGTGTCTATTGGCCTCTGAGTTTCCTCTTCTGTGAAATGACTCTTTGGGTAGTTTTGTTTGGGATTTTTTTTTTTTCCATCCATATTTCTATTGAGCTGTCTACCTTTTTCTTATTGATTTTCAAAAGCTTTGGGGGTATATAACCCATTTTGGTTAAACATTACACGTAGATGATCAGTCTGTGCTTGACTTTTCATGTTATTTATGCTTCTAATGACAGTAGTTCTTAAAGTATTCTATTTATCTACCTTTTTATTGTGGTTTGCACTTGTGGCTTCTTATCTAAAAAAAATCCTTCCCTATTTCTAAGTAGGAGTAAAGGTACGCAATTGTTTCTCCTTTGTGAAGAAAATAGGACAATAAATATAGAAGTTCTATTGTCTGATTTTCATTTACTGACTAGCCTGGATAACCAACACTCTCAATGCTCTCTAGTAAAAAAAAAAATATTGAACCCTCGAAGTTAATAGATTGCTTCTTAGTTGCGGTAAATTGGAAAAATAACCACAAAATCCTCCCTTCCCTACATGTACTCTTCTTTGCAACGTGATATGCCTTTGCCATCCTGAGATGGTGTCTATCTTTCTAATCCTTGCATCTGGGGATGGCCGGGCAACTCGACTTGGTCAATGGGACTTTAGCAAATTTATGCAATCAGAGGCTGGAAAATTGTGTATCCTTTGGAGCTTGCACTCTTGCTGCTTTAGGCCCCTCTGAGACACCTATAAAGAGAAGCCTGGGCCAGCCTGTAAGATGAGAGATCATGTGAATCAGAAATAGGTCATCTCAGTGAAACCACCCTAGGTCATGCAGCCTGAGTAAAGCCAGCCAGACCAGAAGAAGTACTCAACTAACCTATAGAATTATGAGGAGTAATAAATGTTTGTCATTTCGAACAACTATGTTTGGAAAGGTCTGCTATGCAGCAAAAGCTAACCAATACAATAGTACACAAGACAGCCTTCTATTTCCACTATTTTCTTTGTTTATGGGGTCAGAGACTGCTAGTGCCAAGATTCAGTGTCTCCTCACAGTAGAAAAATTCTCCCTTTATCTGGATACATGGCCATCTATGGACTACATTTTCCAGCCATCTTGAAGCTACCTAAGACTATGTGACTAGGCTTGGGCTAACAGAATGTGAGTAGTTATGACAAGTACAACCTCAGGGTTGTCTCCTTAAATACAATACTGTCTGCACTGGACTCCTTTCCTCCCCCCAACTCTTTGGACCGAATATAGGCATGGCATAGCTCACCTTTCACTAAACAAGAAAAGGAAACATTTCAAGAGTTATTGTTTAACCACCCTTCTGTGAAAATATACTTCTATCATGGTAACGCTACTCTGTGTTGGACTTTTTTATTATAGCAACTCGGCCTTACCTGAACTAATACACTTACCAAGAGTCAGTTGTGTTTGTCTTCAAACTTATACATGACAAATGTGTTTTTTATTGTAATTACATGGTTTTTAAATGTTATTTCACTCAACAAAATAGGAGTATAAAATAAAAAGAAGTTATTGTCCCTATGAAAGTTAACTTGAATCCTTTGAAACAATTTAGTAAGGGCAAGTCACTAAAAATTAGATGTGAGTGAGAGAGCTGGGAATGATGGGTAGAAAATCATCAGAATCTAAGGGATTGTTCCCTCAGCATGCCTCACAAATGACTTTCAATTTTCTCTTTACTTAAAAAAAGTTTTGAACATTACAGGAGTGATATTGTGTGAGATTTACAGAAAAAATGATAACTCTGTGTTCCAGTCGATAGACATATATTTAAAGAAAAGACTTTGACTCAAGATTATAATCTAACCAAAAAAAAAAAAAACAAATTAATATGCTAAGAAAGACCTTTTTAAAAAATTCCCTGCTTTAGCTGTTATTATTTTTTTAATGAACCAAAAAGATATTGGTCCCAATTACATTGGCTAAGAAGGCCTCTAATTATAATCCCTTCAAGTATGAGTTGATTATGCCTGGTGAAGTGAAGGAGGACAGGGTTGGGACAAGAATACAGGTGGTACGGATGACAGCAACCTGGAGGTAGGATGCTTCTTCCAAAGGGGAGCTACTACTTGGCTCCATCAAATTGTAGCCATGTGGAATTTGACCAAAGTTTTCAGATTTGGAGGGAAGCTAGAAATTGGGTAGAGGTGTGTGTGGGGGTGGGGAGAGAGAAATCTGTGGGTTTTAAATGTCAGCAACTGTGGCAGAGACTGTGAGTCATCTATCAGAGTACATTCTCTTCAACTAGACCACACTTCCCAAGATCCTCTGCATTTTTCTGAGGCCACATGATTGGGTTCCAGTCCATGGCAAGTGTACAGAAATGATGGATGTCTTTTCTTTCCAGGCTTGGAGTATAAAACGTCATGAAATACTTTTCCCCTTCCACTGCCTGGGCTGTGATAATCAGAGCATCCATGCAGGGCACTTACTAAAAATGATAGAGTCACCTTCATCCTGGTTCCCTGAAAGATGGCATGAACAGAGTCCTCCCTCCACCTCCCAACCTGGAACACAGGAGCATCCATTCTGGACTGAGTGAAAAATAAATATCAACTGTGGTTAAGCTGTAGCATTTGAGTCTATGGGTTATACCAGTTAAGTCAATACTAGCCAGTATAGCTACCAACTTCAGTTTAAAATGTTACGCATAGATAAACAACAAGTTTCTACTGTATAGCCCAGGGACCTATACTCAATATCCTGTAGTAACCTATAATGAAAAAGAATATGAAAATGAATACATGTATGTATATGTATGACTGAAACATTATACTGTACACCAGAAATTGACACAACATTGTAAACAAACTATACTTCAATTAAAAAATAAAGTGTTAAATAAATGAGTAAAATGTTATGCAGTTCAGTATTCAGTCCTCTGAGCCCCTACTTTGGAACCTGACTTTAAGGATCTTCTTACTTGCATCTCCCCTTTCAGAAAATACAGAGGGATTCTTAACTGTTTCTTGTCTTTCTGAGTCTCTCTCTCCTCACTTAGTTCTTTTTGAAGGAGACGATAAAGGAATAGTTACTTCTTCCTTTCCTGTTTTGTCATCTTGCCCTCCTCCATTCTATCCCTTTTCTCCTTTTTTCTGCCCTAATCTTCAGCTATTCCTTTCAGCTGTTCCTTTGGCTTTCCTCTTTTTGAAGCCCTCTTGTGCAAGTGTAAAAATGCGTGTGTGTCCAAACTCATTATGTCGATATTCCCACAACTTTTATTTTCTTGACTCCTCCATGTTTTTTCCATCGAGTTTTTCATGGCCTCACACTCCTTAGCGCTAAAATATTTTTAAATAAATGGAAGTGGAAGAGAAAGGATTCTTATCTGATGGGATAGGGAGCACAGCAATGTCAGGAGGGACATGAAGTAACAAAAATCATATGCTGACAGTTACACAAGGCCCCACTTCTCTTCCCACTGGCTCCATTCTGACTCCAGAGCCCTCTGTCATAACCACAGCACCATGGGTAACACTTCTAAGGCACTTTTCCAAAGTCCCAACACTTACTAGCAGAGAACCCCAGGTTTTGTGAGTCATAGTATAAGACTTGTTCCAATAAACCAAACATTTTCTCTGAATTTCCAATTGCCTCCCTAGGTTAGGCACCCACATCTTATAAAAACTTTACAGTGTATCTGATCTTCCACAGAACCTTCCAAAGAATCTGCTCTCTTGAAATACTCTCATCTTGGATAGATGTCTCCTAGAAAAAGCATATATTACTGTTCTAAGTGAACATCTGGGTGCTCTAGCTACAATCATCCCAAATTCCTAAATATTTAAAAATAACTCATGTTTTGGGGAGAGTGTTAGCACAGTGGTTAGAGTATATGCTTTGCATGCATGAGGTCCTGGGTTCAATCCCCAGTAACTCCATTAAAATAACTAAATAAATAAACTCAATTACCTCCCACCAAAAAACAAACGAAAAAAACCCCACAAACAAAATAAATAAAATATTTTAAAAAAATAACTCGTTTTATATTTTATAGACACAATATCCAAATATTTGATAGTATTTTCATTTTTATCCAGTATTTTCATTTTATCATATTTAATCTCAAATGTTTTCATTTGGAAAAAAAACCATACAGGCTTCTATTTATCTGATTATTTAATATATACATTATAGCTGACTCTTTTTTTTAGAGTACTATGTTGAGATTCATGAAACAGAAATTAAAGTCTCAAACTCCTCCCATGACCTAGTCTTAGCTCCTGAGGGCTTGGCCCCCCAAGAAATATTTTCAAAATCCTTAGTCATTTTTTGTTTTGAAACTCAGCATAAAACAATATACATCACCTCCCTCTCCAACAGGGTATAACAAATCATAGAAAAGAATAAGGTTATTCCATTAAACCAATGAAGCAAGGAAGCTCATGAAAGAATAATCCAGAATTAAAATTTGGCTAGAATACTATCCCTCACATTTCTCCAATACCAAGGTAATGTATTTGTACACAAAGTAGAACAGAATTGCAGCAATTACCTAGATCATTTAGGCTAAGGACCACTGTCAAGGGTAATAATCCACACAGTCAGTCTTTTTTTTGGCTCAGCTGGAATTATTCGGGTAGCTGCCTCAGTTTTTTCCTTCACTTTCCACGTATAGAGACAGTTCAAAGTAATCTGAAAACCCAGAAGTGGACTTTTTAATGTATTGTTCCACATTTTATTCAAAACATGAACCTTACTGACTGGAGAAGTCATCTCAAGAAGGGGATCGTTCCGCAATGACCAAAACCAAATCTACTCATAGCATCCTGCTACAAGAATGCCTTAGTCAAATCTTAGCGTTCACAATGTTCTGCTTTTATCCAATCTTCCAAACTCAGGCCACAAAAGTAATTCTTAAACACCTGCTAGACGGATGGCAGCATAGTATATAGTTTATTTCGTTTAATTCTTACTTCAGAAAATCCTCTATATGGCAGATACAGTCCACCTATTTTGTAGACACAGTCAAGATTTTTTTTAAAAGATAAGAAATTTGCCTAACAACAAACTTTCAGTGCATGAAGAACCAAATCATTCTCTTGATATGAAGCCCAATAGTCTAACTAACACGTAGATAGATGAGAAAATTTTCTAATCAGGGAATTGAAAAGTAGCACCTTTTGGTGTTTTCTTTTTCAGTGTAACAGCCTCTAAGAAATACGAAATCTTCTCTAAATTAGTAATGTCTAAAACATTTGAGTAAAAGATTGAAATTAGAACATTCTCTAACACTGTGTACAAAAATAAACTCAAAATGGATTAAAGACCTAAGTGTATGACTAGATACTACAAAACTCCCAGAGGAAAACATAGGCAGAACACTCATGAACATACATTACAGCAATACATTTTTTGAACCAGATCCTGGAGTATTGGAAATAAAAGCAAAAATAGACAAATGGGATCTAATTAATATTAAAAACTTTTGCACAGCTAAGGATACCATCAACAAAATGAAAAGAGAACCGACAGAATGGAAAAAAATATTTGCAAATGATCTGATTGACAAGTGACTAATTTCCAAAATATAAAAACAGCTCATACACCTTAATATCAAAGAAATAAACAACCCAATCTAAAAATGGGCAGAAGACCTAAACAAGCAATTCTCCAATGAAGACATGCAAATGAACAACAGGCCCATGAGAAAATGTTCAGCATCACTAATTGTCAGAGAAATGCAGATCAAAACTACAATGAAATATCACCTGTCAGAATGGCCATCATTGAAAAGTCTACAAATGATAGATGCTGGAGAGGATGTAGAGAAAAGGAAACCCTCCTACACTGTTGGTGGGAGTGTAGATTGGTGTAGCCACTATGGAGGATAGTATAGAGGTTCCTTAAAAAACTGAAAATAGACTTACCATGTGATCCAGCAATCCCATTCCTGGGCGTGTATCTGGAGAAAAATAAAATTCAAAAACACACACGCACCCCAATGTTCACAGTAGCACTATTTACAATAGCCAAGACATGGAAACAACCCAAATGTCCATCAAGAGATGACTGGATAAAGCAGATGTGGTACACATATACAATGGAACACTACTCAGCCATAAAAAAGAATAAAATAATGCCATTCACAGCAATATGGATGGACCTAAAGATTGTCATTCTACGTGAAGTGGGCCAGAAAGAGAAAGAAAAATGCCGTATGACATCATTTATAAGCTCTGTCCCTCAATATCTTGCTTATAAATTAGAAGTCTTAAGTACTTTGGAGAGTCAATTGACTTGGCTTAGCAAACCAAAGGGAAATTAAGGGAATAAATAAGAAAAAAATAATAAAATCATTTTTAAGAATCCTTTTACTTCACAAAATCAATTAAATCAAACAGGTTGTTTTTGTTTAACCCATTTTGTGGCTAGGCACAGATAAAAAACATCATCACATAACAGAATGAGCCTAGCGTTTTGGTTCTTTGAATTAGGAACTTAGTGAAGGCCTAATCCTTACTTTGAAATGTACTGTATACAGCTGTCTAAATAGTTAAATGAAGAGAGGTACATACAACTTACACGGAGATAAGATCCCAAAGAGGTTCTGACATTTACATGCAGGAGTTGGTTTCTCACCAAGGGTTGGTCTTACAATCCTGTTAGTCAGGAAGCAGATCAGAATGACTTGGAAAGCATTACCTGACTACACTGGTCAGATCCTATCCTAGTCTTGGAATCCAATTCCTCTAGGATATAGTTTGGACATATGCACTTTGAAAATTTTCCATGTATGATTTGATGTCCATCTTACTTTAGAACTACTGGGTGTTGTATCAACCTGAATTTGCTAGAACAGTCAGTATCTTTTGTGTTTCTGGTCCAGAAATCTCTCGTTTTTCATCATACATGTGTTACTTTTTTCTACACTGGTTCTACATGAGCCCATCATGTGTCTTGGCCACTCCTGTGTATGTTTACATCAGCACTCCAATTACTCCTGTGTGCATCATGGAAGGGAGGAGTAGAAAGCCTGCTACGGGCTAGCCTTTAAGCTAGGCCTCCACCATGAGGAGCCCAGAGTCTGTGGGTTCTCTGTGCGGCCCATTCTTGTAGTGGTTCAGTGCCACATCCCAGTCCCCTCTAGTTCTGATGAGTTGTTTGCTCCCTTCTCGTCTACCCAGTCCTCCATCCATGCCTCTCCTATACCTATCACTGTGACAACCAGGAGGGACTCCAATATGTAATGGACATTTATGTTATTACTAAAGCTAAAAACATTGTTTTGGGCAGTTGAACTTTAAAACTCAATGAGTTCTTTCTAATAGCGCCATGTCAGGCAAGACGTTCTATGAGAATATAATGGAAATTTTGTTATGGCCATGGGGAACCATCATTACCCATCATACTTTAAAATGTCTATAGATAAACATCACTGTAGTTCTGTTTTATGGAACGGAGCTGTGGGTTTCTGGATTTGCATTTATTTGTGTGTTTGAAATTTAGAACTAGGAATTTGTTTGGTTTGGTTTGGTTAGGAAATGTTGCCCTAGCCCACCAACTATGCATCAGTCCACCTATAAACAGATAGAAAGAATCCACATTTTAAAAATTTCTACGAAAGACGCCAACCCCATCCTTCAGCTTGTTGATGAGCAGAACGTTCAGACTGACCCTTAATCAAGTTCAGATTGACCCTTAATCAAGTTACAGGAGACATCTGCGCTCCATATTCTTTCCAGAGTGCAATCCCAGATATTCCACCATTTAATCCTTATGAAGAACTTACTTACAAATCGTAGTAATAACACTTATGGAAGATTTTCTGAAGGACGAGCAATCCCACCATTATAATATAATATATATATAATATATATATAAAGTTCTTCTTGGATCAAGCCAGACCTTGAGAGGCTACCTATTTGCACCACACTATTTACTTCCTTGTATTGTTTCTAGTGCTGAGTTGCACTTCAAACTGTGCCATCAGCCACTTACTCGGCTTCTTCTAGCAATGACAAAAGTCAGCAATACTCTCAGATCAGCTGCAGTAATCAACACACACCCAGTCCTTGCTGGAAGAGCAGAACCATGGGAGAGTCAGGCCCTGGGGGAAACCTGCTGTCATTCAGAAACCACCATCACAGTCCCAGTGATGGGCTTTCCAACCCCAGCTTGGCAGCAGGAGTTGCTGTATTGATTACACCACTTCTGTCCATATGAAATCCCCACCTCATCCTTTTCTCTGTGTGTCCCTTTCACTTTGTGACTATTTATTGTCTCAGCTGCCTTTTGGCCTTTGCAACCTAACTTTTCTCTCAGTGCCCTTTGGTGCCTGCTCACGCTTCCAAATAATTGCCTCCCTCTAGGTATCTCTTAACTTCAAAGACTCCAAAAGAAAACATCCAATTGTTTCCTCTCAACTTCGATCACCCTTTCTGAGCAAACCTTTTTTGTCAGATGGCCTTGTAAGGCCACCAGTCAGTCTGTAAACATTAGTTACTCTTGAGTCAAGTGCCCCTCCCATCCCCAGGCCAATTAGCTGTGGCCATAATGTTTGTAATTGGGAGGTTTGGGTTACTCTCTGTGTGTGTGTTGGAAGGGAGGCTACATGGTACAGAGCATACTTATTTGTGGTCAAGACATCCATGGCTACTTTACTCTCTTTAAAGGAGAATCTGTGGCCACTGTAAGCACTTTGAACCTTAGTCTGTCTTGTTTTGCACTGAGGAATAGTACACAAAATCTTTACAAGGGACATTATATTGCATTTATTTTAGGAATGCTGTTGAGAATGTACCATGACATGACACCATATATCCTTTTTCACAGATCCAGTAGAGAAATTTCTCTTACATCTCACAAGTAAAAGTTCTGCTTGTCATTAGTTTTTTGCTGCCTCTGCTCTTATGCACATCATGGACTTTGTAGACAATATTCTTTGGACTGGCTACTAAAAAGTTCAAGGTTAAATTTGTGGCAACGATGCAGGATTTTCTGGTCTGTGTCTAGAGCCCATCGGATCCATACTTTCATCTTACTTTCTTTTCCTATCTTGATTTTATTTCACCTATTCATCCTGTTTTACTTTACTTTTATCTTTTCTTATATATAACTATTTAAGCCGTATCAAATCTTAATTTCAGAAGAGATGAGATACAAAAAAAAAATGACAAAAGCTGTTATTATATTGACATAATTATCCGTTTTGCTAACCTATGACTTTTTCAAGAAAAGCAATCATACCGTCATCTTTGCACCTATAGAATTTAGTCCAGTTCTGGTCCACAATAAGCACTTATTTAAAGGTTGCTGAATGAATGAATAGTCTAATGGTTTTTACCAAAATATTGGACAATGATAAATTTCATACTGCAAATATTGAGGAAAATATGCATTTGGAATTAAGATTATTTTAAGGAAACTGGCACATTTTGATACAATCTTGGTAACAATATTGTCATATCTCAAATTCTGATTCATCTGAGCTACAATATCTCTTTTCTTTTCATCAAACAACAGGACTATAGTCACTAACAGTATAAAAGTGAGATTCACATAAGTTCACGAGGCTTATGAGAAAGAAACATGAATTACAGATGAAGACCAAAGCCAATACTTTAAAAGCAAATTGCAAATTCTTTTAGCAACCATTTTGGCATTACTATTCATCATTGTGACCTGACTCTGAATGAAGTTGTATTTTCGTGTTAGTGTCCTTTGAAATATGTAATTCCATAAGCATTCCATTGTGCTGAAAGCTCTTGTGTCCATCCAAACAGAGAAAACACTGTATCACAAGTTACTCATGGCAAGTTTTTGGCAACTACTTAAAGGGAACAAATAAGAGGAATTTCATATAATTCAATCAAAGATGGGGTTATACACATGAGAGAAAAACAAGGCTGGACAGAAAATTAGTAAAGTCAGCATTATCCCTGAATGCAACACTTGACAGCGTTTTAGAACTGGTTAGAAGGAATGCATTGTGCTGGCATGATACAACAGCTAATTGATATGTGTGACTACTTAAGTTAAAATAAAACTGTAGCTGTACTAGGCATTAGAAATTCACCATGAGGACGTCACTTCATGGCTCTGGAAGGATAAACAGCCAGCTGGGATTTCTTTTCATTGGCCATGGAAGCCCAGGAATGCCATCAGTGTCCTAGGGCTGCTCCTGTGTGCGTCCTAAACAGTTTCAACATGTCACTGGTGATAACATGCTGCACCATGTTCAAAGGCTGCCCAGAGAGGAGAGCAAGCCTTTCCCTTCACACTTCCCCATGGCCCAGCTCTAAATGCCTTCTTAGACTCAGAGATAAAAGCCCTTGACCTTTTTACCTAAAACTGAAGTGCACAACCACAGGAACTGATGGTCTGTGTACAACACTGTCCCTCCTGCAAGCAGGGACCCATGCACTTGGTTTCAGATTCTTATTCGCAACCTTTTAAAAGGGACGCATCATTGAGGATGCAATTTGGACTCACAAAACTCTGCATTAATTATATACTGACTCTGTGCTATTAAAACAAAGCCCTTTGACGAGCGGCCATCAGATACCTTTCAGAGGGGGGAGTCTCCGCTGTTATTCTTTCCAGCGCCCGTGAAAGAGCACTGATCCTCTCTTGGGCCACAGCTTTTGTTTCCAGGCCTTCTTTTTCAATGGTTGTCATGGAATCAACTTATTACCATATGAAAAGCCATACACAACACTTTTCCCTTTACCCCCATCTTCCCCTTTTAGGAAAGCCTGTTGCTAAAGCCTTAGTCCTTAATATTCATGTAAAGGAGGGTGGGGTGTGAGAACAGAAATAAAATTCTGGGTGAAAAAACAAAGATGTTTTCAACTGGCATCCTCCGGGGCAAAAATGGTTGATTTTCTTAGTCTGAATTTTCTCAACATCTGTCTTTCTACTGATTTTTTTCTCAGATTATGGTTAACTGCAGTCTCCTACCCTGTTACAACCGATTTATTCACCAGAATTGATTTCAATTGCCTTGTGAGTCAGAGGATAGACACGCAGGCGTCACAACGTACTATGTCAACAGCTTTTGCTTAATTTAGGGTTAATTTCTACCACCAATTCTTGTGTTTTCTCCAAAATAATTTTTGAATTGCTTCAAAATTTTCACCTTAGTCCAGAGTGAGAGAAATTTTTATTTTCTTTTGTAAAGTGATCTTACTGATTATCTGGACCACAGCTCATGAAACAGGACAGGATCGTGTTTGCTTTGTGGAGTTGTCTTAGCCCATGTCAGTAAGCTACCTCTTTGTCTCCCCCTGGGTATGTAGTCAAAGTGAGATATTGTTTTTCAAGGAAAAAGTAAATCTTGCCAACTCCCCCCAAATACACTTATGTAACTGACTTGGAATGGCTCTGAGAGAATGAACAGAAAGGCAGGAGACTTCTTAAAACAAAACAACAAAAATCTCTGAAGTACATTCTACTCTATATAGTATAGTCATAGAGACTAAACCACAAATACTACCTGCAAAATATTCTTGTTTAGCTTACAGACTTACACCACTTTCTGGCTTCCAGGAAATTTCTCAACCTAGTCTCCGTCTCAATAACTTTTAGTAAACACTGAGAATGAAAATGAAGATGATGACAATAGTTAAACAATTAGAACCATGTATGAACTGCTAAGAGCTTTATATGGTTGACTGATTTAATGCTCATAACAATCACAGGAGCAAGAGTCAATCACTTCTTCAATCTGGGGACTAACTACACTCAGGAAAGTTCCAAAGGGAAAGAAATTCTGATAAAATATACTTTGTCCAAAATTGACCAGGTTGGTTTGGATAACCCACCTGGATATTCCACAGATAATGTTTGTTAAGCAGGATTTCTTTGAGTGTCAGTGGCAAACAGCCCATTCAAATAAACAAGTAAGAAAATAAGGGAGAGGATAATTATTGATTTCTGTAACTAGAAAATCCAAGTGAGGCACTGACTTTAAGCAGGACTAAATCCAGGGGTGGATAAATGTCCAATATCTGTCTGAATTTTCTTCCTTCTTCTCTCCCTCCCTTCATCTCTTGGCCCTACTTTCCTTGAAAGAGCTGCCTGATGCTCTATTCCCATGAATACTCCCTCTGAGCAGCTGAAATGGCTGAAAAATGGCTGAAGGAAGTTCCAGATTCACATCCACTCTTTGCTCAGTTACCCCAACAGAAAGAGGTCACTCCTTTTGCCTTTGGTTTATGTAGCAAAACCAGAGAAAGAGTCTGACTGGTCCTGCTTGGTTCATATGCCCAGATTTTAACCATCACTTCCTAGCGATGGTGACTATTTGACCAGTCTTGTTACTACCTACTCCTATGGCTGGAGGTACAATATCGGTTATACAATAAGAGAGATGAGGAAGCTTCCTGGGAATGGATAAAGTCAATAGCTACCTATACTCTAAACAAGTCTTTACTCATCTGTGTTCGAAATAAAATATAACTCAAGTTAGGGAAGGATTTCTAATAATCAACTTCCTTAATCATCTAAACCAATGAAGGTAGTTGAGGTGTGTTTATTATCAGGAAAGTGAATAATATTAAAGTCTCCTTCACTAAAAATTTTTCTAGCACCTATGCAAAGCGAAGTCCTGGGAAGGTTGGAAGGGACTGGTGATGGAGAAACATAGTGGAGGCCCAATTTTATTGAGAGAAGCACTTAAAAATCAACCAGGCTGTGTGATTGGAGGTCCCGCAGATCTGTCTCTTGCTTCAACAGAGTTTGGACAGAACAGACCCAGGGATGCCCCTTCCTCCAACCTCAGACCACACTCCAACCTTTTTTCCAGTCGCAACATTCCAAACCAGCTGCTCAGCTATCCTCGGCCTCTGGGACCAGCCAACACCATTCACTGAGCTTTGCTCCTTATTACCCATCAACCATGAGCTCCCAGATTCATCAGAATTATTCCACCGAGGTGGAGGCCCCTGTCAACCGCGTTTTCAATGTGCACCTGCGGGCCTCCTACACCTACCTCTCCCTGGGCTTCTTTTTCAATCATGACAATGTGGCTCTGGAGAGTGTGGTTCACTTTTTCCCCTGAATTGGCCGAGGAGAAGTGCCAGTTCATGGACTGGTCTCTTGAAAAAGCTAAACCAGGGCGGCAGCTGCGCCCCTCTCAAGAAGTGCAGAAGCTGTCCCAAGACGAGTCGGGTACAACTCAGGATGCTATGGAAGCCGCTGTGCTCATGGACAAGAACCTGAACCAGGACCTTTTCAATCTGCATGCCCTGGGTTCTGCCCACGCAGACCCCCACCTCTGTGACTTCTGGGAGAGCTGCTTCTTAGATGAGTAGGTGAAACTCATCAAGAAGATGGACAACCATGTGACTAACCCCCGCAGGCTCACTAGTGCCCAGACTGGGCTGGGTGAGTATCTCTTCGAAAGGCTCACCCGCAAGCACAACTAGGAGCCTCTGGAACCCAGCGTCCTTTGAGGAGCCCCTCAGGTGTCAGGGCTTCTGCCTAAAGCCTCTTTCTGCAGCCTCGGGGCAGCTTTTTAACCACCCTAGAGCCCTCTCCCAAGCTTTGGACCAAATGGAAACAATAAAACTTATTGCAGCAATAAGTAAATAAACAAATATCAAAATATACTTATTTCGTTCCTGCCATGTGACCCATACTGTGCTTTGTGCACTGGGAGAGGAGAAACGAGAGACATCCAGGCTATCAGACAACAGAAGTAACATGTAATAATTACTCAACACACAGCCTGGAAGGTAAAGTGAGAATAAAATTGGCTCTTGTCCACCAGGACAATCTATAAGAAAGTGATAAGGTAGGGGAGTTAGCCTGTATCTAAATTAAGGAAGCCTTGAGTTTAGGATGCTCCTCCCCCACTGCCCTCCAACATCCTTAGATTCCAGGATATTCTATAAACCCCTAGTAGCAGAGACGAGATGCAGCATTTGGCTTAACTGGGCTCAGCATAAGGAATCTGTAAAAGGCTGTGATCATCACTGCCGGCTTGTTACCATCCCACCAGACTTGGGACAGATGTTCCAGTGCTCGTGTAATTTTTAAAACCATCAGGACTTCTTGCAGCCTCCATGTTCTTGTGGCTTTTCACCCATTAAGCATCTGGGAGAAAGATGCTCTGTAAGAGGAGCTCATTTCCCACTTCGTGGCATCTCACCACCCTCCCAGTCACCAAACAGAAATGAATGGAATTCATGGACATGGAAATCTAGAGCCTGTAAACCATTCTGTCACACACTAAGAGGCCTGTGCAGACAGGAAGAGCCACCATTCTCTGGAGCATCATTATTTGGAGAGTTACCAAGACCCTAAGGAGTTTTTGCCATTTTGATTCACTGCAATCACTTGTCCATTCATTTTTCTTTTCTTTCTTTCTTTTTTTTTTTTTTTGTTTGTTTGTTTTGCTCTCTACATGGAAACATTTGGGATACCTACACATTCACTGATAATCAGATATCACTATAATTACTTTTAAAATCACAACACTGCTTTTGAAAGTCTTAACAAAAAGTGGCTCATTTAATGAATCTAAAGATGTTCCTATACTCAGTGAATTATATTTCAGTAAAGGGATTTATTATAAAATCATATTTCTCTTAATAAATTAAGAAGCATCATTAAACACCTACTTCTAATTTCCTATTCTGCTACACAAAGTCTCTCCTTTCCAATCAATATTCCTTCTTTGCTTCTTTAAAAATCAGTTTTGGGCACACCTCCATGAAGAACCTGCCCTTATTAAATCCATTCTATCTTGATCAGTCTATCACTTTAACCTCCACAGAGGTCTGCAAGACCTGGCAGATATCCAATCGACCACAAATAATTATTGGGCATCTATCGTGTGCTTAGCTTTGAAAAAGTATGTGGAGAAATAGAGAAAAAGTATAAGATACTTTCTTTCAAGAAGCTTACAGTCTTGCTGAAGAGATAAAATTTACAAATGGGAAGTATTTTAAAACAATATGTGATAAACTTGCTAAACTGTATGATTCATGTAAAAGTAGAAGTGTTTATCCTTTCCAGGACCATTGTGATCATCTACTGTTACCAAGCAATGTTAGATTGGGGGATAGGAAGGTGACCGAACCACAAAAGTGGCCTTGGCAGGACTCACCATCCAATCAGGGAAATAGGCATGTGTGCAGGTGCTTGTGACCAACATGTTGAGCACAAATGAAGAATCTGTGTGTAGGGCTCTGGAAGCACAGAGAGGAAATGTACTCAACTAGGAAGGAGCAGGGTTTCTCAGTTTCAGCACTATTGACATTTAGGTCAGGATAACTCTTCGCTATTTGTGAGAAACTGTCCTGTCGCAGCATCCTTGCCTCTGCCCACTAAATGCTAATAGCACCACCCTCCGCCTCCCCACCCCACAACCCACCCCACAACCCACCCCACCCTAGTTGTGATGATCAAAAGTGTCTCCAGATATTGCCAGATAAAATCACCCCCAGATGAGAATCATTGGTCTACAGGGATCCTGAGAAGTATTAAAGAATAAGTAGGATTTTACCAGGTCACAAGTGCAGTTGAGCCAGGATAGGTGAGAAACAGCAGAGGTGAGGAAAATGAACCTGTGTGCAAAAGCAGCTTGTGCTACGTCGCTGGAATGTAAATAGAGAGCAAGATTCCTTCAAATCCTTTGGGACTGAGGAGGCACATAAAAAGAGAAATCAGCAAATAAATAATATCCATACATATCTGCAGAAGAGCAGAAGCAGATTTACCCAGTTGGTGCTGGGATCTGATAGACTTTATGGAGTTTCCAAGGTGGGGTGGGAAAGCCAGGTTGCAACCAGGAAGCAGTCTATGCAAGCGTGTCTGCAAGGTTGCCTAAAGGGACCTAAATCTCCAAGTTCATTGTGATTTATTTTCTCATCCTAAATGAATATTCACTTTGGTACCTAATTCTGTGTTCTTTATTGTAAAGGGAACTCCTCATATTATATAAAATTCCATTCCCCAGAACCTGAATTTGCCCTGCTGAGGAGAGAGATTTTCAATGAATTACTTTGCCACAAAGACAGGCCTTGACCTGGGTTTTGAATAGAAGGCTTCCCTGCTGAGCAGAGAAAGAAATTGTATTCCAAGCCGGGAAGTTTTGTCTGTGGGATGGCTTAAATGCAGACTTTCCCAGAAACAGAGGTAGACTAGACGGCAGTGAAAGGCCCTGCTCTGGCTTGTGATTTTGTCATTCTAAATATACACTGTGCAAGTATCAGATACTTAAAGGTACATGGGTCGCATTGTAGCTACAACCTTAAAATCCATGAGTCTCAGATTTGCCAGACTCGAGTGTGACTCAAGAGTACGCACAGCTGAGTATATATCAGAATTTATGCATGAACTTCAGAATTAAAATGCTGACTACTCAGCTGAGAAATAAATGTCATTCAGATGGAGGCTCTAAACTGTTGTTTCCCTCCGTGCATTTGCGTAGACTTAAACTAGGTGATCCATTTGGTAGGTAGGTGTTCTGGCTTAGGCCAACATTATAGACTAAATAACTCAGTTTATGCTAACCAGAAATGCTATGAAAAGCTGCCTGCTGTGCTGTAGTTGATAATCAGCTCTGTGCTTGGAGCAGTGAGTAAGCCAGTGAGTAACCGTCATCAATCCAGACAGACCCAGCACACGGTCCCTATTCTTCTGGAGATGAACATCTCCTAAGCCATGGCAGTTTTGACTTCGTAGGAGTAGGCATAAGGGCTAACGTCCTGGGGTATGAGAGGCAAATCATTAGTCTGAATCCAGTGGTTCTCAATCCTGGCTGCACGTAGACTCACCCGGGAGCTTTTCAAAAATACCTGTGCCTGGACCCCAACCTAAACAAATTAAATCAGAAG
Source organism: Camelus bactrianus (assembly GCF_048773025.1). Lineage (NCBI taxonomy): Eukaryota > Metazoa > Chordata > Mammalia > Artiodactyla > Camelidae > Camelus > Camelus bactrianus. The sequence continues at coordinate 41,514,079 of NC_133546.1, read as the reverse complement.
CTCTGTGTGTGAAGCCATGAGGAAGCTTCCTCAAGTGATGTCACTGTGCATCCATGATTGAGAACCATCAGAAGTAAACATCTATTCTCTGTATGCATATGAAGCAAAGAGCACATTATCCTCAGTACCTCCATCTGCCATACTGTAGTGGACACTGTAGCAAGTATCCACTTCCTAAGGGAAATGTCCTCTCATAAAGAACCTACTTTATATATACTATCCATAAATCCAAGCAAGAGAGCTGAATGCTCTGTGCCCTGCATCTTATAAACCCCTGTCTGGCCTTTCTTAAAGGGAAGAAGAGTCCATGGGGCCAGAGATATTCCCCCTCCTACACACTCTCAGCCATGCTTTGGTTTCTCAGGACCCTGAAATTCCCTTTCCAGCCAGCCAGAGTCAATTTTCAGGATCTGTGTGAGGCCTCTTTCTTGGGTCTGGCCACCGGAGTGCAGGCACACCTCTAGGCCAAGGAGTGGCCGTGGGGGGCTGATGGTGGGAGTGTCATGGGAACTTGGACACAGGAGGTGGAGTGTCCTACATGAGTCTGAGAGCCCACACACATTGCAGTCTGGAGCCAGAATGTGGAGAGAAGGGGGTGGATCTGGGACCAATTGGAGGGGGTTGGGCAGTGTGTTCCGGAATGAAAATCCAAGGTGCCAGAGAAATCTATATTTGAACCCAGCCCGTAGATTATCAATAAAAGTACGTTTATCATGGAGAGATGATAGAACATATTCTGTTTTACCTATGTATTTTCAAGCTTTTATCCTAACTTTTAAGTATTTCAGCATATGGCATATAGGCCTCCATTTTTACACCTACACTGGGCCCTTGTGTGTTAAAGGCCAGCGCGAAGGATGCATCTTTGCCCCACTTCCCAACAAGATGTTTTCTTATTGGAAATCAGCAGCCATGGAAGCTTTCCAAGTCTGTTTAAATGCAATGAGAATGTGGTCCATCAAAAATGCTGTCTGGTTTTATTGCCCACGAGAGGTTTTTAACTCTGGCAGTCTCACCAGATTCGTCTGTTCTCATTGTCCCTTCAGCTCCCCAGCCAGACCCTAATGGGGTAATGAGTCTGTGCCTGTGAGATGCGAGGGAGGGGCCGAGGGGAGTGAAAACCAGCACATCACCCAGTATGGAGCTGAATGACAGGAGTGCTCTGCCCCTCGGACTTCACTTTCAATTCACTTCATTTGGGGTTTGTTTTTTTGTTTTGTTTTGGTTTGGTTTGGTTTTTGGCAGTGGAAAGAAAAGGAATGGTCTCTGCTTTTCCTCTTATAAAACCTGGAGCATGATGACTCCTCTGGCTCCACAGGAACACTGTCAGGAAGATCTCACAGAACAGGCACTGTTTATAGCCTACACATGAAGTACGTAAGTAATCACCCCCACCCCCATTTGTTAATCTGGCAGGATTTACTAGAGCTTTAGAAGGGAAACGTGGCCATGCTTTAAGAGAAGCTACAATAGGAAAGTTGTGGGAGTTGGGCAGAGGAGGCCGAGGGCAGAATTCAATTTGCACTTTATAAATCTGGCACCAGTGTGTGTGAACTGCTTCATGAACTGGCCTAGATTCGGCAAGGAAGAAACTTAGAGCAAACCAAGAGTTATTCTAAAATCAGTGCTGCCAGCGAATGAACCATGAACCAGCAGGGGTAGGAAACTCTGGAATCTAGGAAAATTCTATGGAGACCACTGAAAGAGACTGCAGCTGCCAAGGCAGCCTGTGGATACTGCGCACCAAGGGGGCGGTTTGGCCCCACAAGGAATACAAGTCCCTGAGCCCAAGCTTCTATGGAACGTGGCACCGGCACTGGGACAGCACTGGGGGCGGAGGGCGGGGAGAGGAGAGGGAATAGGGAGGGCCCTCCAGGGCTAAGGTGGCCCCCGAGATGCTGCTGGGATTTCAGTGAGAACAGGCAGGCAGGAAGGAGGCGGTGTGGGAAGTCGACCTCACACAGATGTTAGCATAAAAGAGCCTGTTTACTGGGTGATTAGTATCCTGAAATAAAAGGTTCAGGTTTCATCTGCTTCAGGAAGAATGGTTATTTTCTCCACAGTGTGGCCTTTGCTGGGCGCTGAGAATGTGTTGTGCTAATTGCCTTCCCAGGTGCTTCTCTCAGGAAGGTGGGAGTCCAGATTCAGGTCGGGTTATCCCCCTGGTGCCATAATATGTGGGAACTGGGGGGCTTGTCTGCCTTTATGTAATGAGGAAGGGGCTGAGTCACAGAGGAGTTATCTGTCAGCCAGTCTCCCCTCAGGGTCTGTGTTTACCAGGCATGTGTCACTACAGGAAGGTCACCAACAACGCCAACTTCCTCCCATGCCACTGGGGGGAGATGGACTAGCTTAGAGCTTCTTGGTGGCAGGGAGGAATTTCTTTTCATCAAAAATGGACCTACCCATGGCCATAGAATCCCAAGTGTGCATACTGTGGAAAGATGACTCTCTTTATGCCTCAAAATTTGGAATCACTAGGTTATTGAATTATTCTACCATATCCCTCAGAGAAGCATGAAGCAAGAGGTCATTCACATAGTGGAAAGGACGTGAATTGTAAACAAGCAGAGCCCTGTTTGAATGCTTGTTCTTTGACTTCTAGCAGTGTGACCTTGGATAAATTATTTAAGCCTCTTGCATCCCAATTTCCCAATGTATAAAATAGAGTTAATAATATCTACATCATAGAACTATTAGGCTGATTAAATTAAATAACTCCTGCTAGACACTCATTATAAGGCAGCTTTTATTAACAGGAAATGTGCTTTTCAACGGAGCCAGTCCCTCCCTATTGCAAACTTTGGAGCTCAGCAGGTGCTTCGGGACGATTCCACTTAGAGCTACCACGCTGCCTTCTGCTCTCCAAAGGAGGAACTCTAGATGCTCCCACTGCAAATATTATTGTCTGGATAACAGTTCCAGAGGAAATGATTTTAGAAAACAATCTCAGGAGCTCCTTTCCTTCCTCTCCTTCCTGCCATCCCACCCCACCTCCATGTTGCCACGCAGTGTGGTAAGAAACTGAGTCTGGAGAAAGGAGAAAGGATCTGGGATGTGGTTCTTCTGGGAAGTAGTGATGGGAAAAGGCAGTTGAAGGCCATGACCTTGAAAAGACATCAGAGGCCATCCTAGGGAGCCCCCTCATTTTGTTACCGAATTGGTCAACTGGACCCTTGCTGGGGTCCTAGCCCAGGTGGAGACCCCTTGTCTCAGCCAGGGAGGTTCTTTTTCCAAATGAATTTGCACAGAAAATAATGGAATTAATGCTAAGACTGGGACAGCACCAGCTTTATTCAATGGCCAAAGAAAGGAGAAGCAGGAGCTTAGTTCTTGAATCAACTTCTCAACCCAATTAGGCCGATTTGGGCAGAGACACCAAGTATAGAGAAGGGTTGAGGTAAAAGGGAGGGAACTGGAAAGAGTGGGAGGAGTATTCACAACTTATCGGAGAACAGGGGTGTGGTTTGGACCAGGAACTAATGCAACTCTCCTTTTCAGTTTTTGTGTGGGTTTTTGGGGTTGTTGTCATGGCAATTTCCAGCTGTCATGGCACTGGTGAGTGTGTCATTTAGCATGCTAATGTATTCCAATGAGCGTAAAATGTAGCTAAAGGTCAACTAGAAGTCAAATCCTCCACCATTTTGGGCCTCGTTGGTTCCAACCAGTTCTTGTTTTTTGTAGCTTCATCCTAAAACTTCGATAAGAGTAATTGGTTTCCATTTGAGGGAGGGGCAGGGGTATGATTCTGGGGCAACAGCCATGGTAATAGTTTCACTCTGAGGTTGAATAGCTATATAGTTGCTGAGGGCTGCTCTGAGACTAGTGCTCTGACCAGCTTCAAGGCTGCCCTGAAGGCAGGCCAGCAAAGGGGCTCTTTCCACATCTAAGTCCTAAGTATGGACCAGCACCCCAACTTTTATTTGCATTTGTGCACTACCCTCTGTGCAGTGTGTCTCAACTGGTGATGCATCCTGTCCTCTCTCCACCCCTTCACAACTGTTTTCTGCATGTTGGATGCTGTATCTATGCCACCGTATAAAGCCTGTCATTATCATTAGGCCCAGATATCACTGACATAAGCACTGGTGTTTTTAAAACATCTTAATGCTACAATAACTGATATTACATCTTGGCATGACTCTTCTACCTGATCTCATCCAGAACTTCTCAGACTTGCATGAATATACCTGCACTCAATGCTGAACATGTGTTCTGAGTGTGTAATGACAGGTCCATGGAAAGGGAAAGGAGGGAGTGTATTTGTGGACGGGCTTAGACAGATAGAATAGACTGCTTAGAACTGGAAATGAAAATGGATAGCTTAGAATTGCGCAAGCATTCCAGATCTCATCACGGCAACAAGGAATTTTTACCAGTTCTTTATCTCATCATCCAGCTTAGGGATCTGCCAGAAATTCCTATACATGGACTAGAGACATCCTTCATTCTCCCTTTCCAGGACTGACTTCACACTTTGCAAACATGAGACCTTGGTTTGTAATGGCAGAAATGAATGCTAATGGCCCTACTCTGAACAGATTTTAAGTTTACAAAGCATGTTGTTGGAGGAGCCTGGGACCGGGGAAGAAGAGCAGGGTAAGCAGGACTGTGTGGCTCTTCTGCCTGGGCCCAGGGGGAAGGGTGACCATTCTCAACACAGGACACACGTTGTTTTTTGAAAGCCTTGGTTGACAAGCACATAAGCACCATCTAACTCCTTAATCCAGTCTCTAAAAGCAACTAGAGCATCCATCATCATTGTTCAGAACAAACAGAAAGCAGAACCAACAAACACATATTAATCCTTTACTTCTATGGGCATCGTGCTCTGCAAAGGATAAAAGAGCCTCTTAAGCAATGAGTCACAGGAATGAGGAAGAGAACAACCAGGTGGTCTCGGTGATGGCTGGGACGAGAGCGAGAGCTAGAATAGGAGCCTGAGGCAGGACTCCCACACATCTTCAGCCTGGCGGCCCTGCCCTAAGTCTCAGCTGGACTAAGAGGTCCCTCACACAGCCTTTGGGCAAGTTATATGTAGCATGATGGTTTACAACATGTTCATAAGGCCACAGAGCCACATGAAGGGTGGGGTCCATTAGTTTGGCAACTAATTGTCACTAATGTATAAAGGCCACCAAAATATCACAGGATCAGTGTGAATTGATCCCATTTCCAGTGCCTTTGAGAGAAAAAAAAACATTCCTTACTAAGATAAAACTATTATAGTTGAGTATCTTGGGAAAATGGCATGATGGTCTTCAACTGAAGATCACGGGGAGCTGAATTTTCACAATGAAAATGTTCAGCCCAGTGCTCTTTATGGGAATGCTTTATTTTATTATCTAAAATTTAAACACTTTACCATGCCATCAACAAATTGAGGCTTGGAAAAAGTGCAGAAGAAAGTAGTCAAACAAAACAAAACAAAAAACACAGAATAACAGGGAAAACTTTACCAAATTTTTTTAGCAGAATGTTCTTATTGAGCACTAAAAGGTAACTGGTTAAGAACCTGGTTTGTATGCAATATTTAAGAAAAGAGAATTCATTTCTCTGCATTCCCACTAAGATGAGAATTGGGCTAATATTTTTAAAATATCCATTTGATATTAAATCATGCATTATCCCAATTTGCCTATAAGTCTAGCCCCTGGTGGTATTTTCTCAAAAAAATTTTTTTTTCTAGAATAAATAACTAAAGATCTACTGAAGTTGTTCATGGGCCAAATATAGCAGAACCACTGTCCTAGAGACAATCAAGGGAGACTTCCTCTGGGGAGTACCTACTGATGAAAAATAATAGACTGAAGAGCTGAACATATTCCAGTTTTCATGGTGGTCTTAATTACTAAATCCATTTGATTATGTGGTTAATCAAATTGACTGTGGATTAGTTTAAATGGCTGGAGGGGAAAGCACATTGATCCTTTTTTTTAGATGGTAGGTTATGTCAAATAAACATGGTTTTTCCTAAATATCTCTAGCGAATGAGATTTATTATTGTTCTTTGGTAAACTTTTCCAATGATCAAATGTCTTAAAATCCAAATATTATTTTGCACATCTAACCAAAACTTTCTTGGTATAAACCTACTTTCTGTTCAAGATCATTTTCAAAATATAGATGTCCTCCTCTCAGCTTCATTTTCCACCCTGAAGAAAATTACCCATTTCATTCAGCATAAAATTCAAACTCCTTAATGTTGCCGAAAACACTCATTGATAATCTCACTACTCCCCTTTTCTTTTCACCTCTCTGATCTCTTCTCCTCCCACTCCCAATCTGCCCTTGCCTGCTCTGTTTTAGGCACACTGGCCTCATAGCTTTAAAAACACTAGACACATACCTACCCCAGGGCCTTTGCACTTGCTCTTTATTCTGTCTAAAGCCATTGTTCCCGGATTCCAGCCTAGCATGTTTCCTCACATCATTCAGGTTTCTGTGAAATGTCCCCTGACCAAAGAGGCCTTTCCTGATGTCTCTATATAAAAAAGCCACTCTACAATTTTACAATTCCACAAATTTCTTCATTTACTGTGCCTTTTTCTTTTGAATATTCTTTCAGTCAAATATTTATATATCTATTGTATGTCTCCACTGTAGGTGATAGGTTTGTAAGATCAGGGTACTTGTTTTTAATTCACTGGTATATCCTCTACACCATTAATAGGTCCTTTGTAAGTAGTATTGAACATCTCTATGTGACAGACACTGAGATGTACCACAATCAAAGATGTACAAGAAGGATGTGGGATCAGCCTTTCCCAGTGTGAGGAGGGTAGGGTGTCAGAACTCTGTGACCCTTTCTTTCTCTTTTGTTCTCCAGTAAAGCAAAAATAACAGCATAAACCAGTTTCTTCCAGAGCCCTTTAAATCTTTTTTTTCAATATGCAATTGTCCTATTTGATTGCTTTCACAATTCTGAATGGTCTTCCCTTTATCTTTAGAGACTAATTTCTTTCATTTATAAAAAAAAATTCAACAGATTGAATTTTCTCTTAAACAAAAGATTGATTTCATGGTTGCAAAAAGGCATGACATGTTTTGGGAATTAGTTGTTTTTGACTCTTGCATATAACTTGAAGTCACAGGTTTCAGCAAGATTAATTATGGACAAACTCAAGCAATTTTAGAGGCTCAGATTTGGTTAGGCTCAGGAAAAATACCAGGAGATATTTATCATTTGTGCATTTGGGCAGAATGCCCACTATGAATGAAAGCACTATGCAGATGGCAGCTCGCCCATCTTAGTCATCACTGCCCCAGTCCCCCGGTACCTCTCACAGTGCAAAGTAGTGGTGAACCATTAGTGAACAATGCTCTGTGTTGGCTTCAGTGTGCTCAGTCAGTGCTCCTGCCTTCCTCCTGACGTTCTTGGATATTTTGATTTGCTTAAGTCTTGGGTTGTGTTTTCACCTCCCACTCCTACAGAAAGATGCTATCTTTCTCAAAAGAAGTTGAAATGATATCTTTCAAAGTAGCACTTTGATTGTGAACACAAAGTGAGCACCCCACATCTAACTTCTCAGTATTTCTACTTCTCTTCCCACCAAAGTAAACACCTCCAGACTTTGAAACAGATGATGGAGCGAACTCATTCTGTGTACCCATACAAATAGTTTGGGCTTAGTTTGAGACTTTGACCAATATTTAGGACAGTTCCTATGTTGTCAAACATGTTTAGCCATCCCCAAGGGGAGCCCTATTACACTGCTTCCTACAGAGCACGGAGAGAGGGAGAAGGTTGGCGACTTATGCATGGGAAACAGGAGAAAGGCCTTTCTCTTACCTCTGGGGATTGTCGATGGTTGCTATGGAAGATTACACTGGAACAAAGATTGCATTGCTGGCCCGTGTAGTTTATGCTCTACTTGTACTACATGATTATAGACTAGTTCTATTGTCTTGGTGGACAATAGAGGGTTTTATTTCAGCATTATGTACAGAATGCCTGCATGGTCTCTTTCTTCCCTCCTCCAGATGCAGGAAGATATTTGGGATCAGATTTCTGAAGGAGCCATGTCAAAATGAGGAGGTATAAAATTTCCTTTTTTTCCTTCTTCCTCCATGTCAGCTTTCAAAATCCAATAATTCTGTTGTTTGTGAAGGAAGAGTAAACCATAGCACATCACAGTACAGCCTTCTTGGGCAACTCTGTACAAATAAAAATGAATGATAAAATAGGATCTCAAAAGGATGATTTCCATTTCAAACACTGAAGGGTAGGTCTCTAAGCAGTTTAAGGAAAAAAATGGTTTAAGGCATAAATACTCAGAAAACTCCCCCTTTTAGGTAAAATCTCTTAGTTTTCTTCCCTCTCCCTATTCCTGCTTCTTCAGATACATATGCCAAATCAGAAGTTTTATATTCCCAAAAGGATACACATCTACAATAATTGCTTCAATTAAATCACTGTTTGCTGGTGTTATTTGGTGGGATGTATATTCAGTAATGTTGTCAAAACGTGTATTTAACTAAAGTTTATGCTCTATCTGAATCCATGATTTTCTCCTCCCATTGATGAGCCAAAAATAATCCTTAAATAGATAGTCCCATGCAGGCAGCTAGTAGATTAGGACATATTCAACACACAGCCAAGTATTAACAAGTCATTTTTTCTTCTTCTTTTTTTTATAAATTTGACCAAGAAGATAAAAGTTATTCCAGATAATTCAGGACAACAATCCAATGTCATTGTCCTAAATTCCTAAATTATCCAAGCCAGCTTCAGCAATTAAGGACGGTTCCTTGTTAGAGGACAAGCCCTGGTCCTTCACACAGGCTCAACTGTAATTATCCCCTGGTAGTCTGTTTCATCAAAAGTCTGGCCTGGTCAAATCATTTCACTGTGAAGTAACTGCCACCTAAAGCCATCCTGACCTGTCTCTCGCTAAAGAAAATCGGTGTAATGGGAACACTGCTCTTGTGCCACCTTGTATACTAGTTTCTGTGCTACAGTTTCCCCATCTTCAGAACAGAAATGTTTCACCAGTCTCAGAGGGAGGGGCGAGGGTTGAACAGGCATGTCCATAAGTCCCCCTGCACTTGCAGAGTGTGGGGAGTGGAGGGTCGGGAAAGGAAGCATATTAGACTTAAGATGATAATCATTACCCATAATTTGATGCATGTCTTTTAAATCACTGACTGAATCCACTTCATAAGTAAATCATGGGCAAAGTAAGTTGCACATTTGCTGAAGGTTTAGCAGAAGCATAACTGATTTTATCGCTTCACTGGTCAACACAAAGTCAGTTCTCTGGAGAAATAAAATGGCGCTCCCACGTTACATATCTTCTCTCCCTTTTATTCATATTGTTGCCACCTCGTATCCAGCTCTTACCATGCCACACCTTGAGTGTTGCAATAATTTCCCAAGTGACCTTCTTCCCTCCTGTGGTTCATCCTGCAGATTGCCCTCAGTCATTTTCCTAAAGCACAGCGAAGTGACCCAGCTCAGACTTAAAATCTGACTGTCCCTTCACTGCCTAGAATTAAGACCAAACCACTTAGCCTTAAAATCTGGCTCCCAACTTTTCTTCCAGTCTCCAGCCCTACTGTGCCTCAAGGGTGAACTCTAAACACAATCTATTTTGGACTCTTTTCTGATCACAGGTATCAGGGACCTGCTGGTGTCCATGTTGCTGCTTATGCTGCAGATTCTTAGTCCAGCACTGCCCTCCAGTCTCTATCACAAGGAAGTCTACACATTGGCTCCAAATATCATTTCCACTACAGCTGGAATCCCTTCTATTTCAGATTCTGGAGCACACAGTCTTCATCATATGTATGGCCTATCATCACTGCCAGGAATATTACATATGTAAGTGTTAGCCCTCCCACCAGATGCAACCCAGTGGGAGGCAGAAGTCAGACCTTGTGTGGCACAGTATCTGACACAGTGTATTCTGGAAGAAGAAAGATGATATTGATTGGATATTCACTGAGTGAATGAACTGATAAAATCAACAAAAATAAGAATAGAGCTATAAGAAAAAACAGAGGAAGGACCATAATTTTGAAAAAGAATGGAAAGTAATTCTATCTGTCAACAAGATAACTAACATAGACTGTGAACAAATCATGCTACAAGCCATTTCTTATGAAAGTTCCAAGGGGAAGATGATGCTAGGACCAGATGATCACAAGGCTCCTCCCTGACTTAGGACTAAATACTCTCAACCTAACACCATGCTTTTTCAGGTCAAGGCAAATGAATCTTTGCCATTGATGGATGCTCCAGTATTTCAGAAATGGACTGGTCATTTGCATCATCAAATACCTCGTAGTTAAAGCATGGTCAGTTCACAATGATGATTCAGTCCACAAGATAGTGCATGTTGGATAATTAATGCCATTAACACTGTGTCTGAAAGCATTTGCAAAGATAGTGTTTTCACTAGCCCTTAAATACCTTGGCAAGGAAAACCATAAAGGTTAATAAATCAATGACTGAAAAGAGTGGAAGTGAGACAATATCACAAATATTAGAGGGATTTTGAATAACCTAATGGATTACCCTACCCTATATTTTGAAATTTTTTCTATGGGAAATAATCCACCAGAATGCATTGATATTATAAAGCCTTTTCTCTCACACAATAAAAAGTAACCACCATACAATCAGATTGCTAGTTATATACCACTTTGATGAAGTGAAGTGACTTACATATGGTATGCATACATTGTTCTTTTATATCAAAAGTCCTGGCATTACACTAATCTCAGATATGTCCTGTCTTCCAAGTATGAAATGATAGACACGTTTCTGGATCTACATGTGCTTTCCCATAAATGCCATTTTCAGAAACATATAACATAGCTTCATAGCCCAAGGAATGAAAAGCATTTGAAACTAGCAGACTGTTTTCCACCTTGTGTTTCAGCTCATTTACACTGGGGAGTCCTGCTGATCACCTGTCTGTTGGCTTCACTGACTTTGATGACTTATGTATAAATGTAAGTGAGAGGCTGGCTGAGTGGTATGATTTTAAGGGTGAATGCCAAAATTCCACAAAGGAAGCTTCCTCCTTATCTTTCAAGTCTTTGCTTCTTTTAAGATTGCAAATAAGTCCAAAGAACAAACTTTTCAAATTCTTCTCAATTATTTGTAGATAGATGCTGGTGGAAGATCTGAGAACTTAAGGCGGTTTCTTTTGTATAGCACAGGGAACTATATTCAATATCTTGTAGTAACTTATAATGAAAAAGAATATGAAAACAAATAGATGCATGTATATGTATGACTGAAACATTATGCTGTACATCAGAAACTGACACAACATTGTAAACTGACTATACTTCAGTTTAAAAAGAAGATAACCCTATTCCTGATAAAACCATAGTTACAGACAGCAAACTAAATTATGGAAAGACACTGAGGAAAGATTTTTCAAGCACTGAAATTATTATTATTGGGAAGACCATGTAATTTATCATTCAAATGAGGATACAAAAGGGGGCCCCATTTATAATTATATCAGGATGACAGGAAGACAGGCAAGCTAGAATGTATGGTTATCCCATTTATAACTCTATTTTTGGCCATGAATGACTATTATTATCTTTCTGGTGTGTTGGATAATTAATTTTCATCTTTAATTGTCCTTGAAAATTGAATGATTGATTCCATAGCTACTAAGGTCTACAAATGGCATTTGTTTTCTAATTCCTGATCTAGTTGGCAGCCATATAGTGAATGCTTAGTTAACCTAATAAACCCTTGGCTGACAGCCGACCTTGGGATGAGGAGTGGCAGGAGCCCAGGGGTGCAAATATAGTTAGAAGGCTCTCCGACAGGAAGTCAATTCTTTCACACAGGATAGAGATCACTCATGGAGGACTTTGAGACAGGAAGGATCTGGAAAGAAGACTGAGCCCTTGCAGGAGAAAAGGAAACCTTTTGAGGCTCTGAAGGAAAATGTTGAGTAAGAGAGAATGAAGAAAAGAAAAGTTCTTAACATCTCTGTTACAAAGGGAGTGAATGGCTCATTTATTTTACAAAGATATGCTATAGTTTTAATTCCAGGTTTCCTTAAATTGCATTAGATTGACTCTATCACATCAAGCTATGGTTACACTTCTCCTTTTGCTACTTAGAAAGTAAAGGCGGGGAGGGTATAGCTCAGTGGTAGAGCACATGCTTAGCATGCACCAGGTCCTAGGTTCAACCCCCAGTACCTTCATTTAAAAAAAAGAGAGACAGAGATAATAAAGATTCTATGTGACTCCATCCTCCTTAAGTAAAGACCCTCAGAGCCCAAGGATGGGACCTGTCACTGGGAACAGACTCTACATCACCTGAAACAGTTCTTTGGCCTGTTTTGATGCTGTTCCCTCCACATAGAAAATAGAGAGGATCGCTTAGAAAGTTCTAAGGTTTAATCTCCTGAGCTAATTTAACAACCACCACAAAAGTGGTGCTGAGAATGCTGCATGGATTTCAATATAAAGACCTGCATATGCTTTCAATTCTGTGCTATGGTTTTGTCAAAAAAGCAGAGGTTGCATTTTAATGGGATCACATAAGCATACCAGGCCCAGATTTTCCTAAATTGCACTTACTAAATGGAATTCCTTTACCAAAGCACAGACCCATTTTTTTCTCTCCAAGGGGCATACTATTTTAGTTATCCAGTGAAACTCAATTCTGGACAGCTCAAGGTTGAGCAAAAGCTGTAATAAATTCACATTTAAACACTTCCATTTATTTATCAGGAGATTTAACATTATTTGATCCTATATAGTCTGTTTTAATAGACCAGAATACATATAGCTATGGAAGGTAATCCCTAAGCCTTGTCACCTACTTATTCTCTGTTTATCAGTTCACTGGTTGGGAACATAATTGTTACAGTACTACTTGCTGAGTAAAACAGATGAATAGTTTGCTGCTAGATTTGAACGTGGAAAAGACTGACAGTGACTTTCTCACATTTCTCTTCTCCATCTCTTCCACCCCTGTCAAAAAATGTCAGCTTTCTTTGGGGTTTCTAAATGTGTTTTTCAGAAACTCCGAATCAACTTCATTTTGAAATCTTTAAAATGCCAGCAGTGAGCGTTTCCCTGTGTGCGGCGTTGAGCCGAGCAGCCCAGGTTGTCATGGTGAAATGGGTCAGCACTGTTTGCCAGGCAACTCGTGAAACTGCAAGCAGGCTGCTGGCCCAGTGGTAGCCACGCAGGCCAGAGCAGTCCTGGTCTATAGCTGAATCTAGGTCACCAGGATTCTTTGATGCTGCAGCTGTCGGCGTGGGACTTCCATCTCCAGCAGGCTTCACAGAGCTCTCCGGCACACCGGGCATCCCCTGGAGCTGTAAACATTGTCGTGCTGCTGGATCCTCTCCTTCTGGCCATGTGTTAAGCTTCACATTTAATTGAGGGTTCCTAGCCATGGGAGCTGAAAACATTCTTCATGACTCTGTGTGTGTGTGTGTGTGTGTGTGTGTGTGTGTGTGTGTGTGTGTGTGTGCGCGCGCGCGCGCGCGTGCCTAAGACCCAGAGAGACGGATCTTGCTCTGGAGCCCGCGTGCTGAAACTGCCCCCATTTAAATGCATTTTTCTGCAGAATGAGCCAAATATTAATATCACATTCCTCTGTTAATGTAAACACCAGCAGCGAGATTTGGCAGCTCATAAAAAGAGGAAGAACTTGAGGTTTTCTCCATTCACAGCATGTGCATTTTTCCCCCCTTGGTACCATTTAAGTTAACATCACGTGTACAGTGTGCCTGAAAGGGTAGGAATTCAGTGAGATCAGAGGCGAGCAGAGAGAGCAGAGGCCTCAGCACCGATGTACCCTTCACTGTTTAACAGAGCTCCTGTTACTAGGAAAACTCCAAATTGTCCTTCTATGCTGGAGCTGTAAATTATACATTTGTGCCCATTTATTTGACATTACCTTTTAAATAATCATTATCCTTTCCTGTTCTATTTAAAAGCAATGATCTGAATTTTAGTATAGACAAGCAATCTTCTGTAGCATTTATATTTTCATGATTCCTTTCCTCTTTAGATGGTTTTCCCAGTTTTGATACATTTTGTAATTGGAGAGCAAGCATTTTTAAAATGGCTTGTCCAAACATGAGTTAGGATTTCCAAATTTTCAGGCTAATTGCCAAATGCACCCACCTACACACACACACACACACACACACACACCCCCCCCGTTAGTATGTCACTTGCTGCTACCTCATTTGCACTGTATAAAAATCTGAAAACAAAGGATCTTTTCTCAATATGACTAAGGAGAAAAAATAAACAGTAAGTATGTGAGGTAGGAGGATTTATATTTATCTATCTCTTTTCCATAAACAGAAAGATAAACAAAAGGAGATACAGTTTAAAGCCCCAGATATCAAGACACTGGAAAAGATGAAGCAGGCAATACATGATGGAATGGCGGCCACACAGAAGGATTAAACTTGAAAAGAATGAATTAACCCTCTGAAAGCAGAGAAGAAGAAAGTAAGAATGGTTACTGTTAGGTATTGAATTGTGTCCCCCCCCACAAATTCATATGGAAGCCCTAACCCCTACTACGTCAGAATGAGACTATATTTGGAGATAAGGCCTTTAATGAGGCAATTAAGGTTAAATTAGGTCATATGGGTGGGCCCTAATCAAACAGGACTAGTGACCTTAGAAGAAGAGGGAGAGATCCCAGGTTTAGATGCACAGAGGAAAGGCCGTGAGAGGACACAGTGAGAAGGTAGCCATCTGCAAGCTGAGGGAAGGGCCTTAGGAGAAACTAAACCTACCAACACCTTGATCCCGAGTTCTAGTCTCTAAAGCCACGAGAAAATAAATTCCTGTTGTTTAAGCTGCCTAGTTTATGGCATGTTGCGATGGCAGCCCTAGCTTACTAATAGCTACAATTGCAAGTAAGTTTGGAAGGTGGTGGACAGCAGTCATGCACGTGTTTGCTCGAGTTAGGTATCTAAGTAATGAAAACAACCGTGATTGTAATCAGCATCTCTTACGTATATGGCAGCATGTGAAGTGCTTTCATGCACTGTTTCACTGCATCCTCACTGTAACACTAAGCGATGAACACTGTTAGTGCCCTTATTGCACAGATGAGAAGTGTGTGTGTGTGTATGTGTGTAGAAGCAGACTAGGTAAAGAAGGCTGCAGGCAGATTCCCACTGTTCTTACAGAAAGCACTGGTACATTTTGTAAACAAATGTGTCTCAATTTGTTGTTCATCACGGGTCAATTTTTTATGGTATTGAAATGTTTGTTTTCCCACCGGGGATGAATAAACTAAGCAAAGCCTCAAAGACAGTCATTGATGATCCGTCAGAGGTAGGTAGTCTCCATCTAGACTTCATACTTCACCACCACCACACAACAGGCACATCTCCAACCACATGACCTTCCTGAAGTTCTTCAAGCAGAGAACGTATATTTCCACTCCCATCTCTCCTGTCAGGATGTACATCTTTCCTGCTTCCTCCTTGTATCTTATGTACCAATTCAAAGCCCAAGCGAGAGTCCAACTACCCACCAAAGCCCACTCATGCTCTCTGCTTCCTCTGTATCCTGGAGCATAATGCTCAGTATATTCCTTTAGCACCACCTGTATGTTGCTGAAATTATCATGAATTATCTGCCAGGGGTTATGTTCTGTGTCCATATCTAGAGAAAAGGCTTCTTGAGGTTAGGGGCTAAATCACGGACTTCCTCCCCAGTATCTATTACCAGTCTAGTACATAAAGATACTTAACGTTATTTGACTGCAACTTCCAAAAATAAATTGCAGTCCAGACACTGTAAATAAACTTAAAATCTATGCAAACACCTCAATAAATAATCTGGGACATGTGATTTCAGCTGTGTCAAGAGTTTGGGCTGCCTTGCCCCCTTTGAGATTTTATATAGATGCGGTGCCCAGGGATGATGATACAAGGAAAAGTGGGGCACAAACCCAGTGGCCCTAGGCTGAGTTCTGAACTCTCCTGCATCCCCTACTCAAGTATCCCTACGCTACCCTTGCAGGCTTACTTCCAATACTCATCAGTTTCTCAGACAATTTGTTCTGCAGAAGAGGCAAAGTTTTAAAATCAGACACTTAATAACTGAGGAAACTTGAGCAAGTTAATGTCTCTGAACCTCAGTTTCCTATTTGCAAAGGGTTGATAATAATGCTTACTTATTCAATGTACGTTTAAGGCCACTTTCTGTCACTTCTTCCTATGCCAAATTTAAAAACAACAAGTACATCAACGATCAGTTGTCACTAGTAATTCAATTTCTCTGCATAGACCTTCAAAAAGGGCTCCATTTTTTATTAAAGATTTGATATTTAACATTTGATTAAAGACTTACTGTTTACAAAGGGCTTTTATGTGCCTTAACATTTGATCCTTATTAAAAGTTCCATAAAGGATCAAAGCAAGAATATTTACCATCTCAATTTTAGAGGAGAAAACAAAAATCACTTTAAGTCCCCTATAGAACAAGTTACTCAACTCAAACAAAGTGACTCAACTAAAAAGTCACAAAACTCAGACTTCAACAGCCCAAAGTATCAGGATCTTTCTGGAAAAGAGCAATAACCATCCAGACTGGGCTCTGAATCAGGGGACTGTTGTAAAAACAACACAGGGCATTTAGCATGTGTTCTCTAGACAATCATGACAAAGGTCTCTACCTCTTTTTCCTCCAATTATCCTCAGGTTCTGTTCTGTTCTAGGGGCACTGCCAGTGTAAGGGAGAAAACTGTCTCTTTCCTATTTCTCACAGTTTAAGAACATGTGGCATCTATCCAACTCTCTTCTATCTAAGACCCGGTGAAAAGGCTGGGAAAGACTGTGTGCATTACATAGTTGATTCAAATTATTTCACCTCGTTGTATCTCAGTTTTTGGCTGTAAATAGAGTAAATTTTTGTTTTGTGAGAAATAATTCATGAAAAAGCTAGCAGTATGTTCATTTTTAAGTTTGCAAACATAGTAATCTCAAAGTAATAATGCTAGAAATGATTTTCTAAATAAATTGAGGAACAAAAAATGGAAAATAAACCTTCAAAAGAATATCATATGCAACGGGCTCAAATGACATAAAATACTTAGGAATAAATTTAACAAAAGCTGTGCATCATCTTTATACAGAAAAAAATAAGACATTGCTAGGGAAATTTTTGAAGAATTAAATGATGGAAATATATATCATGTTCATGGAATGGAAAACTCAGTATTGTTCTCTGTTCTTACCGAATTAATCAACAGATATGATGTAGCCCCAATCAAAATCCCAGCAGTTTTTTTTTTTTTAAAGAAATCAACAAGCTGATTCTAAAAACGTGAATGGAAATGCAAAGGATCTAAGGGAAAAAATAATTTTGAAAGAGACAAACAGAATTGAAGAACTTACACTACTTGATATTAAGACTTACTATGAAGCTACAACAATCAAAATAGTGGAATAGAATAGAGAGTTTAGAAATAGACCCAAACATGAATGATCACCTTGTGGTAGAACAGAAGTAGCATTAAAAATAAAATAAAATTGATCGAATTGGACTTTATCAAAATTAAATCTTTCTGTTCTCTTCAAAAGAAAACATCAAGAAAATGGAGAGACAGATCAAGAAAAAATATTTGCAACGCATACAACTGATGAAGGAGTACAGCCAGAATATAAAATGCACTTTTTCAACTTGATAAGACAAATAATGCAATTTATTATGAAGGGCAAAAGACTTCAGTAGACTCTTTGCAAAGATATACTAATATCCAATAAGCATATGAAAAGATATTCAATGTTAGTCATTTGAGAAATGTACATTAAAACCACAATGTGACATCACTTCATACCCACTAGAATGGCTAAAATTAAAAAGACTGGAAATATGAAATATTGCCAAAGATGGGGAGCAACTGGAATTTTCATACATTGCTGATAAGAGTGTAAAATGACGCAACTACTTCAAAGAACAATTTGGAAGGTTATTACAGAGTTAAAAATATACTTACCAAACAGCACTATTTACAATAGCCAAGATATGGAAGCAACCTAAAAGTCCATCAATGAATGGATAAAGAAGATGTAGTGTGTGTTACTTATCCATTAAAAAATTTAATACCATTTGTAGCAGCATGGATGGACCTAGAGATTATCATACTAAGTGAAGTAAGCAAGATAAAGACAAATATCATATGATATCACTTATATGTAGAATCCAAAACAAAAAAAATGATACAAATGAACTTATTTACAAACTCAAAATAGACTCACAGACATAGAAAACAAACTTACGGTTACCAAAGGTGAAAGGGGGTGGTAGGGATAAATTGGGAATTTGGAATTAAGAGATACACACTACTACATATAAAATAAAAAAAACAAGGTCCTACTGTATAGCACAGGGAGCTACAGTCAATATCTATAGTAATAACCTACAATGGAAAAGAATATATATATGTATAACTGAATCACTTTGCTATACACCTGAAACATTGTAAATCAACTAAACTTCAATAAAAAATTGTTTAAAAGAAATTATTTTATATATGTACTTAACATATAACCTAGCAACTCCACTCCTAGGTATCTATACTCAAGAGAAATGAAAATATATGTGCACACAAAAGACTTGTACACAAACGTTCATAGCAGTTTTATTCACAATAGGCCAAACCAGGAGTCAATTCAATGTTTATCAGCAAGTGAATAAATAAATTGTGGTATAGCCATACAATGGAGCACCCTACTCAAAAATAAGAAAGAATGAATCACTGATACATATCACTGCAAGAATGAATCACACAGACATTATGCTGAGTGAAAAGAGATGACTCGAAGAAGTATATGGTATATGATTCTATTATATGAAATTACAGAACAGGCAAAATCAATTGATAATAACAGAAATCAGATCAGTGGTTTTCTAAAGTGGGGAGGGGGTAATTGAGCACAAATGGCAAAAGGGAACTTTCTAGAGAAGTGGAGATGTTCTAGACTTTGATCAGGGTGTCATTAACTTGTGTACTTAAAATATGTAAACTTTATTCCATGTAAATTATACTTTCAAAAAGTTGAATTTTTTAAAAGCTGAATTTGGTCAAACTTCCTTAAATATTCTTTTTCTCTCACTTCATAAAAGTGTATGAAAATCTCTCTCTTCTACAACAGAGGTGAGTCTATACTGAGGGCTATAGACTTTACTGAGCTCCCCTCTCAGATGTTCCAAACATTCATCTCCTTAGACGAACAATTTCAATATTCTTAAAAATGGTGAGTGATGAAAGAGGGTTATCGTTCTTAAACTACTAACAAAATTAGACATAACTCAACCTACAGACAAAAGAAGTTCCGAAGTCTTTAAAAAAAAAAAAACCAAACATTTTACTATGGAAAATTACAAACATACACTAGAAGAGAGCACAGCATAAGAAATCTCTGTGTACCATCACCCAGGTTCACCAGTCATCCTTATACAGCCAGTATTATCTACAGCCATACGCTCCCTGTCCCCAGCCTCCCACTCAATTATTTTGAAGCAAATCCTGGGTGTCATATCACTTCATCTGTAAACACAAGAAGCTCTACCATTGTGATTCATTTGCTCATGCTGTGTTCTCTGCCAGAAAGGCTTGCCCCTTCGCCCTGACTATAGCTGACTCCTTCTCATCCATCAGATGAGACCTTTTCAGGAAGATTGTTTCTGACTCCTGATCAAAATAGCTCGCCTTCTACCATGACCCCATGACTTTTTGTACTGGTAATTTTTCACAATTTGTAATTATTAGTTACTGTTTTTTGTCTGTCTTCTCATTTACCCTCAAAATGCCAATGGGACAGCCCTAGCACAATTCCTGCAAGATGTTTAATAAGTAGTAGGTTCTCATTGTTAATGAATTGTCTGAGCAGATAATCAGCTACAACTCTTCAGAGGTCAATAATTAACATTTCTTCTATATGTGGTGATGCCCTGGACAACCACTAAAGATGAGTTGGCACTGCTTTTTCAGAATCTCGCAAAGCCTTCTCCTAAGGTGTAAAGTGAGTGTCAAGTAGAACCAATGGGTTTGTTTTTATAAGAATTGTAGAACGTTGTTAAATGGAAGCAGCTTGAGAAATAAACTACATTCATAGATTTGTTGGCTTTTAGAATGAAAAGATGCTTAGATAACATTTTGTTGAACATGGTTAAGCCTTTCAATTAACAGATAAGAAAACATCACCTGAGATGCTCAACATCACTAATTGTTAGAGAAATGCAAATCAAAACTACAATGAGATATCATCTCACACTAGTCAGAATGGTCTTCATTAAAAAGTCTACAAATGATAAATGCTGGAGAAGGTGTGGAGAAAAAGAAACCCTCCTGCACTGTTGGTGGCAATGTAAATCGGTGCAGCCACTATGAAGGATAGTATGGAGGTTCCTTACAAAACTAAAAACAGACTTACCATATGATTCAGCAATCCCACTCCTGGGCATATATCTGGAGACATATCTGGGCATATATCAAAAAGACACATGCACCTCAGTGTTCACAGTAGCACTATTTACAATAGCCAAGACATGGAAACAACCCAAATGTCCATCGAAAGATGACTGGATAAAGATGTGGTACATATATACACAATGGAATACTACTCAGCTATAAAAAAGAATAAAATAATGCCATCTGCGCAACATGGATGGACCTGGAGGTAATCATTATAAGTGAAGTAAGTAAGAAAGAGAAAGAAAAATGCCATATGATATTGCTTATATATGGAATCTAAAAAATGACACAAATGAACTTATCTACACAACAGAAACAGACTCATAGACATAGAGAACAAACTTATGGTTACCAGGGGGTAAAGGGGATGGGAAGGGATAAGTTGGGAATTCAAAAATTGCACCTTTTGGGGAAGTGATGGAAATGTTAGCTATCTTGATTGTGGTAGTGGTCCAATGGTGTATACACCTATCAAAATACATCAAATTGTACATTTGAAATATGTGTAGCTTATAGTACAGGAACCATATCACAATAATGGTGTCAAAAAAAAAAAGAGAGAGAGAACATTACCTAATGTTGCAGAATTTGTGATTTACAAATGGCCACAATGTGAGACCTTTGTCTAGAAATATAATCCATTAATTTAAGTGAGAATTTAATCCCATGAAATATTAGAAAAAATATTCACCTTTATATTATCTATGTATAGTATATTCAGTTAATTCATTTACTCAACAAATATTTCACATCTATTATGTGCCAGAAACTCTTCTGGATGGGGATATATCAGTGAAAATAATAACAAAGCTTATATTTTAGCTCATGTGTCAATATTATAATAGGGTAGTCTCCTGAGTATACCATAGAAGTGTCATAAAGTAATATAAAAGGACATTTCTTGTAAAGAATATAATACCAAAACGCCAATGTCATTAGCTTCTCCATCTTTTAAACTCAGAATAATCACTCCTGCCAGAGCACCAGGATGTTATTAGCTGGAACGCTAGGGCTTTCCAGAATCACAACTCCAGAGAACATTTTATCCCAGGAGCTCCTCTCCTACTGTCTGACCGATGCACAATCTGACTGCAGGATCCCCTATTCAATAATCCCAAGACTTTTATTACAACACTGGAATGGAAGCAGATATGGAGCATGCTGTACCCTTGATTCCAGAAGTGCCCAACATACCTAATACACCTTTGAGTTTCAGGTGACCCAAAGCTGGTCATTCAAAATTCAACCAAGTCTGATTCATATAAAAGGCATCCTCCGTGCCATTTTCTCCAAGAAGTTCTATCAAATATTCTGTCCATTTCCTCATCATTCATTCACTCTTGTCAGAACGCTAGTCCTAAGACGTGGTTTGGGAAACGAGTGCCACACTGGTACATTCCCCTGCACTGGACACGGAATCAAGGACAACTTCAAAGTGCAGGGGGCAGCAGGAAGGGAGGTTGGGCTGGGCAGGGAGGGAAGGCATATCCCCCAGAAGTGGAGCAGATGCTACTGTCTCCTCTGTAATCTCAGGATGGTATCACAGCTCTGACCTCTGCCTCTTTAATGTTCTCTCCCACCAACACAGCATGGAAGGGAGCTTTCCTAGTTCTCTGATAAAATTCTTCTCATTCTCTGAATATTTTTCCCATGGCATTCCTGGGAATTCCAGCTAGACTTGCTCCTTTACCTGGAAACTACCAGCCCGTGAGGTATCCAGTTTGTATGACAAAGATATCATCGCAGGAAAGCCAACTCAACAAAAGTGGATTTTTGAAACAATAGGATACTGAATCAACATTATTCTTCCCCTCCTCGATAGGAAAATACCAAGCAATGCATTTTTAGAATGATAAAATAATGCAAATTTCTTATTTTAATAGCTCAGATCTCAGTTGCCAAGTAACAAAACCCACAAGTTCTCTGTATTTTCCATGAGTTTTCAAAGTTTATGTTTTTGGCATACTTCAGGGCAAGGAGGAACTTGTTGCTAAATATATTGCATGTTCTTCCTACAAGAAATTTGGGGATTTCTCAGAAGAACGTAGGGGGTTGAAGGGGTGATTGAAAAGTCACTGCTGACTTTTCCTTTCTGAGCTGCTGATTCTATTACTAATGAGAAACAAAGACTAATTGTTCCTTGTCTTGATGAATGTTGCTTTGAGAAGCCAGAGGCACTTCTGGAAAGATGGAGCTTTAACCCTGGCAAGTTCAGAAAGAAGCATTGTTGGAAAACAAGTCTGGGGTCCTCTCTTCCTTGCAGGCAGTTTTCTAACAATTCAAAACCTGCAAAATTTTAGTCAGTACACAGGACGAGATGCCCAGCCCTGTGTCTTGTCTTTCTGTTCCACGCTCATGTTGAAAGTTAATACCTCCTGCCTCTGAATTCTTACAGACTTCATTACTATATAAGCTCTTGGTGCCTGTCACATGCTGTCTCTACCACTGATGCTGCTATACAGTGTTACATCCCTACCTAGATCACAAGCTTTCAGGGAGCAGATATGACTTACACTCTGTATGTATCCTCCACTGCCCTAGGAAAAGGCTCTATACCTAGGCTGTAAATAAATATATGCTAAGTCACTAAACATTCCATATATGACTGAGCTAAGGGAACATAAATTATATCTGTTGACAATATTCCCCATGTGCCCTGTTTCCTTCCCTAAATCCCAACCACACACACACACACACACACACATATACACACTCCTGCAAATATTAAAAGGAAAGCCTATTTTTAAAATTTTTTATTAGCCCCAATTCCTAACTTTTCGTGGCCTTTTCTGATTTCTTAATAGTAAAGTGTATTAATAATTGGGCCTGTGTTTAGGTTCATCTTGGTTTTCTTTAGAGTCATGATTCTGTAGAATCAGCGCTCCCTGGCTTTCCCCCTCTTCCTTGTCTAGTCTCCGTCTCCTCTGAGGGTTCCTGCCTGTGGCTTATCCCTTGGTGGGTGGTACTCCTTGGCTTTGTGCCTAGTGCTGCTCTCTTAGCAATCACTCCAGGTCGTATCTTCTGTTACCATCTCCGTCTTGGTAACTGCCAATTTACCTGCAGACCAGCCCTCTCCTCTGAGTGTTGTTGGGCCCATATAACAAGTTGCCTACTGGACATCTCCATGTGGATGACCACAGGCACCTCAAACCCTACACAGCCCAAACCACGATCATCATCTTCCCTCTTCAAAGCTGCTCTTACTCCTAGGTTTCTGATCTCTGAAAATGGCATCAGCATCAACCCAGTTACCCAAACCAGACCTCCTGACCTAGCTAACCACCAATCATTGACGGTTATCAGGTTTACTTCCTCCATATACCTCTTTACCTTCTGGTCACTAGACTAGTTAAGGTACCAGCATCTCTCACATTACTGAAGTCCTCTTCTAACTGGTCTCTACAGATGTATGGTTTTAAGTCCTCCAGGTCATGTAATGCTGAAGCCATAGTGATCTTTGTAAATTATAAATTTGATCATGCCATCCTGTGCCTAAAAATAAGTCTCATTGTTCTTAGAGAAAAGCAAAATTCCTTAGCTTGGTTTACAAACTCCTGCACGACCTCATCCCTGCCATTCCAGCCCCAATATTAGCCTTTCTAGCCCACCTAAATGTCTTTACTGCCTCAAAAGCTTCCTCTCATTTTTGAGACTTGGTCCATGCTGCCCCCTCAGCCAATCACTCTGCCTTCCTGGCCGAATCCCCCCAGCTTTACCCCGACTCTGGCTTCTCCTTCATCTTAGCTCCACTTCTTTCAAGAAGCCTTTTTCACCACCCCTCATCCCCCCTGGACAGGTTAGGTGTCCCTCCTTGGTATTCCCAGAGCATATGTACCCTCTCTTACTCGCATTTATCAAACTGTGTTATCCTTGGCTGGTTTTTGTTCTGAATTTCCCATTAGCCGCCCCCATGAGGATAGTGATTCTGTTTGAAGCTTAATCCCCAGCACCTGGCCCCATGCCTGGTACATAGTTAGCACTCAGAAATATTTGCTGATGTGTCCTGAATAATAAATCACAGGAAATCACCTTCCCAACATGAGTGAGGTACTCTGACAAGAAAAATATTTTTGCCTGGTAGTTAAAGCTAGAAGTGGGTTTTCCCCTTTCCCAACTTTATGGGCTGTTTCAATTATCAAGAAGCAGCAAATTCCTGATTCAGTGAAATAGAGGCAAAAACTGTACAGAGGAGCTTGGTATGAATGGTTCTAGGGTCCAAGGAGAGCAGATTATCCTTCACCATGAAGTCCACACAGAGCAGGAGTCTAGAAACCTCTAAGTTAATTCCCCTGGGATTGCTATTTTCTTTGACTTATTGACCAGTCTGAGATGGAGTCAATAATAAGAACATTCCAAACTTCTGGTGCACTCTGGAAGGTTGCATATCAGTCTTTCTGTGCTCATTAGATACATAATAACAATGGTCATTTAGACCTCATACTGGCAGACTTTACATTAAAGGAAGAATGTTTCTTATTTGTCTCCTCAAACCACCTGGCCCTCCCATTAAATTCACAGGGACCCTGGGTTTGACTCCTCTCTAAGTAGACACCGAGCAAGACAAGGATTTAGTGATTAGTAACCACATATCCAGGTTAAAGACCAGAGTGCAAAGAAATCACTTCTTGCCCTGAGTGGTTTAGGGAGAATGTTTTTAAGAATGTGATTAAAATTAAAGGTCAAAACCAAAAACAGACAAATAAACAAAAAGCCAAAGGTCCTGAAACATGATGCTGTACACTAGAAACTGACACAACATTGTAAACTGACTATACTTCAATTAAAAAGAAAAACTGAATGTCTTAGCTGGCAAGGCCTATAGAACCTGTTGGATCCTTTCTGAGAAAATAAATGGCCTAAATAAATAGTAACTCTACTAAGAGGCATTTAAAGGCCACTTTAAACAGAATGTTCTTGTCAGGGACTTGAGACCTCATTACTGTGTGCTGGGGACACTAGTTAACTTGTAAGAAGGAAAAACAAAAGCAGTGAATAAACAAACACAATTCTTTTGTCATATTCCAGGATGCCATATATCTCAAAGTGCAGCAAGTTGACCCGGAAGAATACGGGGAAAGTCAATCTTTTAAGCACTGAGTTTACAAACCTTGAAACATTAGCTTTGAGCTCAAATGGGGCCCTATTTAGAGCCCTATGGAGGGCTTGTAAGTTGTGATTCCACCAACATCTAGGTGCAAATGTGGAATAATCAACAAATACAGAACTCAGGTCAGCAGACTCAAATTTAAATCCCAACTTTTACACCTACCAGCTGTGTAAACTTGAACATGTCATTGAATGTCTCAGAACTGAGGACTCTTCAGCTTCAACTGGAATATAGCACTACCTGTAACACTAGGTTATCGTACTTAAACAAGGTAATGTATTTAAAAGAGCCTATTAAAGAGCCTTACACACAGTGTGTGTGCAGGAAATATTAGGATGAGAGAGAAACTGTACTCTTGGCCAAGTCACTCCATTTTTCTAGATTTTGGTTTCCTCATCTGTAACACGAAAAATAAGAATACCAAACCTGTAGACTCACTGTGAGGTTTAAATAAAATAATGTAGGGAAGGAACCTAGAATGTTCCCAACACATTGGAAGCATTCTATAAAATGATAGCATCTCTTTTGAACATACACTATTCCGTACATTTTATTATAAAACACATACACACTCCATAAGTAATTTTTTAGCCCCAGAATTCACATAAAAGCAGTTTTCTTATTAAAAAATGAATTATGATCACTTTAAAAAAAAATCCAGCAATGTCACTGGGGCTCCCTGAGACCTGCTTAATTAGCACTAAAGCCAGCATCCTCTGGGATGTTGGCGCTGCTGTTTTTCTGAGCCCTGTTGAGAAGCAAGATGGACAGAGACCACTTTCAGAAGAAATATTTCTTAGTCTTTTTTTTTAAATGGAGGTACTTGGGGATTGAACCCAGGACCTCATGCATGCTAAGTAGGTACTCTTACCACTGAGCTATTACTCGCCCCCACAGAAGATCTTGTAAAGAGAGTCCACACTAGATGCACACTCAAGCTCCCTGCCTCATCCATAGAAAGCTGCAAGTAAGAAGTTTTCCAGAGTTTTGGAAACCTCAGGAAAAACTGGACTAGAGAACTGAGTTGGTCAGTCTCCTGGCTTCTCTACTAGAAAGAACCTCCTGTGGAGGTAGCAAGATTCGGCTGGCTTCTTTGGCAAAGAGTTAACATCCGCCTCCCATCCTTCTGAGGTGCTATTAGCAGCAACCTGGAAAGTGCCTTCATTTATGCCCAATTACACTGCAAAATGTCAGTGTGAATTTATAAATTTACTGTCAACATTTTGCTGCAAGTAGACAATAATTGATATTAAATCACCATGGAATGTCTATAGAGATGCACTGCATGCCAACGGCTTTCTGGCTGAGGAACGGTAAGCACAATGAAATAATTAGATATAATTTTCCATTTCTTTACAAATGTTGCTAAATACTTAATTCAGCAGGACCTGGGATCTCACTTTCTTTATGACTAGCTTACTTGTATTCATTTTGTCTAGCTCTCTATAAGTGGTTTATTAAGACCTTTGAAATAAAAGAATTGAGTATTAAAATCAATTTACTTTGTTAATCACAATACTTTCCCAGCAGTGACTATTAACCTGAACTCTGGGTCTGTGACAATACTGAGGGAATTCAGGACTTATAAACATTTCTAAGGAAGAAGATGGGTACATTGGATTTGAGCATGGAGTTATCACTATACACTTGAGGGATATATGTAAATTCCAAAGTTATTTATAATACATCTCTACAAAGTTGGGGTCATGGAACAGACATATATGCTGCTTACCTGTATTCTTAGCCTTCCTCCCTTGGCACAAGGGAATATTATTACACTTTCCCTTGAACTTAAATGTAGCCATGTGACCTCCTTTGGCCAATGAGATATGAGTGTCACTTCTCGGCAGAAGCATTTAATTGCTAGTATGAGACCCTCCAGCATTCTCCTGCCCTGCCTTGACTGCCATGGAAGCACATCTTAACATGGAAACATGACACTAAGCCATCACAGCTCCCCTGGGGAGTTACCCAGTCATGCAGCAGACTTGAAACAAACAAGAAAGAAACTTCTAAGATTCGGGGCTGTTTGTTACCACTGTCTGGCTTAGCCTTTCTAACCAATATAGTGACCACCAAGCCCTACCATAGCAAGCTCCCTTGATTCCCTGAGCATGTTTTCAAGGACTATCCATTCTCTCCTTAAATTCAACACTAAACCTAGAATCATACATATTTTTAGGAGAACTAATAAGAAAATTTGAGGAGCCAGCACTGAGAAAAGCAATTAATCAGACTGACCATAGGTATATGACATAGACCAAAAAACCACATATTAACATACTGGATTAGATGTCTACTGGAATTTTCTATCCTTGAGCCTAAGAGATGTGGATGCTAGTTTTGTATTGCTGCAGTTACAAACATAGTGACAATGCAAATTTATTCTTTTACAGTTCTGGAGAGCACAAGTCTCAATTAAGTGTTATCAGGGCCATGTTCCTTCTAGAAGCTTCTGAAGGAATCTGTCCCCTTGTCTTTTTTAGCTTCTAGTGGCTGCCTACATTCCTTGCCTTGAGGCCCTATCTTCCAAGAGCATACTTCCAACCTTCATTTCCATCACCACATTTCCAACTATTCACTCTGAACTCCTGCCTCAGTGGACACCAGTGATTACATTAGATCTCCCAGGATAATCAAGGGTAATTGTCCCATTGCAAGATCTTTAACTTAAGCATATCTACAGACTCTTTTGATATATCAGGTAACATTCACAGCGGTTGTTTTTAAATCACCTGGCCCCATCTTGCTTCCCCTTCACTCCACACCCCTTCTCACCTTACGTAGCACAGCATCTTAAACAGAAGTGCTTGATGAATCAATGAATATTGAGTTCAAATGTACATTGTATCACATTTCCTTTTTCAAGAGCCCAAACAATGTGGTTAGTAAAGCTACACACACAAACACATAGAGAAAAATACCTTTCACAAAAGCAAGAATAGGAGAAAAGAATGTAGCTTGATACAGGCTGATCAAAATTAATGGGAAGAGGAAGTAAAACACCTTCTCATACTGGCACTCAGTACTAGGTCCTTAAGAAAAACTGGTAAAAAAGCTTCAAATCTACTTATGTAAATACATGTGTTGTCCATACATATGTTAGCAGTTGACACACATGCACAGATTCAAGTCACTAATAACTAATCAGAACATAACCCTATGTCTTCTTCTGAAATTTGCATACCAGTCCCTCATTCCACCTAATTTGCTGAAAAGTAGAGCTGGTTATTTCATTCCTCTCAGTTTGTGGTCAGAGCAGGATAACTTCTATTTCTGATCTCTTGGTACCTTCATATTCATCAATTCATATGGGTCTGAGGTAAGAAAACAGTTTTTCAAAAAATCCCCTTTAAATGTGTGACCGCCCAAGTCTACCAAATTCTCCAACTCCATGGTAATTAATTTAACCACTTTCCTCTGCTGACCCAGCACTTACAATACCACAGATGGCGAGCATTCTCTTTTACGAGCTGTTCAATTTGCTGGCACTCTAGCAACTGACCTGTCGTCTTCATCATTTCCCCAGAAGAACACATCTGTGGGAACTTCCAGTAGTGAGTATGGACTCATTGGAACAATTATCTCTGGGGCTCCTGCGTATCCAACGAGTGGCAATAACTGGATTGTGCATAAGTCTCAGCCACAACCAAAACAGGTTTTAGTTTGAATGCAGGTTCTGCAGCAGAAGCTAAAAACATAAGACTTGGGTGTTATTTTAAGGGGCTACTATACAGAGAAAATAGTAAGAACTTTTTTGCCACTGACAACCAATGCTAGACAAGGGTCAGCTGCCCTGACATAGAGGCCTGAGAAGGCCTTGGAGGTGATGGTTCCATGGCTGTGGCTGGGAACTAGGACTGGCTGAGCCATGACAATGAGTCCTGCAACATTCCTTGACACCCAGACTAACACCCTGCTCGTGGAGGATTTCTCCCCTTGAATTTCAGGTCTGCCCTCATCTCCCTTCCACGCTTGTCAATTCTAGGTTTTCAGCTCCTTTTACATTTAGCTTAGCTTCAGTTTCCTCATCCAAAAAATAATGTTAGAAGAATGAAATGAAATAACATAAGACACTTAGCATACCACAAGTGCAGCAGATCAAAAAATGCTGTTTGATTGATTCACTGATTCATTCCTTCAGTGTATTCAGGAGTCAATATGCACAAGGCTATCTACTAAGTGTGGGAGGTATCACATCCAAAAAGTCATGGTGCTTGCCCTCAATTATTTCACACTATAGAGTTTTTTGAAGCTGGAACTCAAGGGTATGGATATGGAATTTCAGAAGTTCTGTGAATGCCAGTAATTATAAGCAGAATTGTTTCACGTTGAGATGTATTTATGAGCAATTCTCTAGAACTGGAAGGTTCATCCTTTCATCAGATACTCAGATACTTAAAGGGATCTGAGTAGTCATCATTCTTGGTGTGTGCCTGCCCAGCATCACTCTCCTAGTAACAAAATGCATTCCTTCCCTTTGAAGAAGTACCACTTTGCCATTCTCAGTCCCTGTGACTTAGATGGTGCTAATCAGTCCACCTGGCTCCAGGGTGAGCCTGTGACCCAAGTCAGACCCATCAAAATTAAAAAGGCATAACCTTTCCACCAGGGCTACAACACTGGTAGAACATAAGCTACAAGCTTCAGGCAATCATCTTTGCCAACAGGTCGGGAAGCCTGCCTAAGATGGAACCCAACAAGGATGAAAGCTAAGTGGACATCTAGAGATAGACAAAACTATAGCAACTTTTGTTGGAAGACATAATTTCATCCAAAGCTGGAGCCAAACCTAGCTTAGGGCTTTTCAGTTACAATAAGGAATAAACTTTAGTACACCTGAAACCAATACAACCTTGTAAATCAACTATATGTCAATAAAAATAAATAAATAAAATAACATAAAAAACATTCATCCATTGTGAAAAAAAAAAAGGAAAGAAACTTTAGTTTTTGTGTAAACCTATTAGAATTGTCTTTCTCTCCTTTTCAGTGAGAATCAATCCAGCTAATTCAATTTAAACACTCTCCACAAACAAACAAACAAAGCTACTAGTTTATTGCTCCCAGATGCTAAGCTCTCCAATCCACGGTTATTGATTCAGCTTTGTTCTATTATTCTTGGAGCCCACTACTTTTACTATCCTTCCCCAAATCCAAACTCAACACCACCAGCAGCCCATGGCTTACAATGCTCTCTCATTTTATTTCAGCACCTCCATATCCACCTCTTCCCACACTGTCAGACATAATAGCAGAGATTATCTTTCCACTCAGATTGGCCCTGAGCCACTTGAGGAATCACCAAAACCAACATATAAGTCTCCTCCATGTTTTTCACTCCCATCTTCAACAGGTCAAAGTGATTTTACATCTTTTGTACTAGTCAACATAGTAATACTCAATACTTACTGAGTATTCAATAGAGATTTGTGAAATAAATGATATTTAAAATGTTGGAACTTTTCTTTATCATTCTTAAAAGGAAGAGAAACTACCCAAAATGGAACCTGATTGAGGGACGTCATTGGAGACCAACCCCAGAGTAAGAGAATGTTGGCTTCATCATTACTTGGTGCATTATAGATAAGAGAAGACAGTGCATACAAAAATAGGAAAGGCAGCAGGCCCATTTGCAATAAACTTTAGGCAATATCTGGTTTCACTTTTAGGGTACAAATGTTTAAAGCCTACCCTAATGAAACTGTAACACATGAACTGTATGTGAATAAAAAATGAAAGTTAATATACGAAAGTGAAATCAGTTATTAAGCAAAAGTGGTGGGCTTAGAGCCACATTTTCTCTTCTTGAAAAATTCCTTTATGATGTTTACAGTTATGTGAAGTATTTTCAAAGCATTAACACAAATCTGTACTTTTTTTAAAAAAGTATTGCAGATCGTTCACTCATGTAGCAACATAGCCTCAAGTGGGAAAACCCCCTGGTGGGAAAGCAGGGCACTGAACACACACACAAACACACACATTTGGGATAAAAGGATGCCTCCATTTGATGAAATGGACTGTATTTTATCATAATACGTACATAGTATTTGGATTAGAGAAAAATGTCACAAAAATGAATGGAGGAATTTTTTTTTAAATTACAAGACTTGAATATAAGTATGTTTTTGAAGCTGTGTTAAAAAAAAAAAAAAAAGTAGAAGACACGTGCACCGAAGCAGCAACTCCCCCATCCCAGGAGGGGAGGAGCCAGCCTAGGCTACTGGGACAGAAGAGGCTTCTTAGGAAATCCCTGGGCACCGTAAAGGAAATGAGGAAACAGAAAATGCAAAGCCCCAGCAACCCCCTAAGAACCACAGAAGCCTCTAAATTTCCATTGGGGGTTTCAAGAGTGAGACCTAGAGAGAGGGGAAAGCTGGCAGTGCTGGGAGGCACAGTAGCAGAAATGGGTGGCAGTGAAGACATCATGGGCCAGCGTGGCCAGACCCTCACCTCCCACTGCACTCACGCCGCACAGGACATTGTGGGCAGGTCCTCCTCTACGTCCAGTCAGCCACCAGGCTGAGGGGTCGCCTGCACAATTTGAAAGAGAATTGCAAAACTCAAGAGGAGGAAAAATGCCTCTTTGGGAGGGGACTTTCCCTTGCCAGTGAGGTTTCAGATCATGTTCTGCAACAATCTCCTGGCTTGTGACAAGGTTTTAAGGAAATGAGACAACATGGATGCAAATTACGAAGAAAAAAAGAATTCATCAGTGCCTTGAGAAAAGGAGCTGAACCGTGCAGAGCCTGACAAGGCAGATCTCTAAGGACGTGAAGAAGAGCAGATGCTCCTCGGAAGGGGAACAGCAGAGAGGAAGGGCCAATGCCTCTTACTCCTCAAGAATAACCAGAGCTTCCACTGACTAAGCGCCTACTGTGTGCTGGGAGCTCCACACACATGACCTTTTCTCTTTACAGCAGATAATATGAAATATCCCTTCTCATCTGTGAAGATGAGGAAACACGTGAAGAGAAGTTAAGGAAGACATCAGCCAACACCACCCAGCTCCAGAGTCAAAATTCACACCGAGACCCATGTGATACCAATGACCAGGCTTCTGCCCTTGAGCCTCTATCACTAATTCGTGTGACTCACTGTGCAACTCACAGACTTCTTTATACCTAGATTTTCTCTCATGATATGGTACAAGTAAGCCCAACGTTGGGTAAGACAGTAGCCTAAACTAAGCTGCTTAGTGCCCTGATCTGTCTCTGTCACTAATCAGTTCCGTGGAAATGGACAACTCATGTAATGTCTCTAGGTCTGTTTTCTCACCTATAAAATGGGGCTGTGATGGGGGTAGGTCTTTCCAGCTCTCAGCTTCTAAAAGTCAGACTTAGTCCTCATGTGCCAAAATAAGGAAGGGAATTTCAAAATTGCCCTTTTTTTTTTAAACAAAGTATGTGATGCGATTATCATATTTTGGTTCTCAATGGATAATATACAATTAAGGGTCCCATGCTAAGCAAACTAAAGTGATTTTCAACCTTTTTTTTAAAAGGTCTTGCAATGGAGACAAAGTATTCCTAGCCAACCCCTTGTTAACAGAAAGGCTGAATAAAAAAATAAGTAAATAAAAACAAATCAACATTCTTTACCCCTCCTCTCCCAGCATAAATCATCACGGTGGGAAAATGATTACTTGCCAGGAGGCAGGGTCTA
The DNA here is from genome assembly GCF_048773025.1 of Camelus bactrianus. Lineage (NCBI taxonomy): Eukaryota > Metazoa > Chordata > Mammalia > Artiodactyla > Camelidae > Camelus > Camelus bactrianus. The sequence continues at coordinate 41,480,849 of NC_133546.1, read as the reverse complement.
TGAATCATTAGACTGTTGTCCTCCTCAGCCTCTGAGCAAGCAAGAACTACAGGGGCAAGACTGAGAAGCTGGGGTGTGAACTCTGAATTGCCAAGAGTTTCGCCCATGGCACCGTAAAGGCTAGGAAATCTGACAGCTAAGTGAGTGGCAGGGCTGTCGAGTCATAAGGCTGCTACGCTGCATGGCCGAGTCCAGAGCAGAATGACATGGGGCCCTGGTATTCTGAGTCACTCCTTGGGTCTGAGTCTTTAGAGCTCCCAAGAGTCACTGATCAACAAGTGCAAATCATGCCACCCAGGGCTCGTCCTGACAGGCAACCGGCTTGTTCACTGATGATTGCGTAAGAGACATCCTCCTGGTCTGGAAACACCAGCAAACCTCAGAAAGAAGGGGTTAAATGGCTCAACATCAGAGTTCATGTTCTAGGATAGAAATACACGAGCAATAGACACCACAAACACACCTTCCCCTGTGGTTCCAGCAAATATTAGGCTTACAATTTCTCCTTTGTTACTAGTAAGCTACAGCAGATCTACTGCAAATACTTTTGCTATTATATTTTTCTACAGGGCCTTCGATGTGTTTAGAAAATGTTTGGTTTGAACAAGAAGCTATTTTGTGATCAAAGGCATAGAAAATTAAAATTACACCCTATGTATATAAAATCCTAGGAACTTATGGAAAGTGATAGGAAAATTGATTTCTCAACTACTCCAAGTTATTGTTCTCTGCTTTGTTTAATGTCTTAAAACTAGTGAAAACACCAGAACATTGTTGTGATAATGTGGAAGGGAAGATGTTTAAAATTCTCCCAGTCCTAGAAGGGGATGTTAAATATGATGAGACATCAGTGGTTTTTGATTAAGGAACTAGAGAGAGATTACTTGGAATAATGAAACGAAGCCAGAGTTAACTCTGGTTAACTGAACATCATTTGTCACCTTCACATCAGTCTTTAACTGATGTTAGAAACAGCAGGTCTTTGGACCTAAGAACTAAGAAAATGGAAGCCACTTTCTAATGCTTTTAGGATAAGTATAGAATATTATTTCTTCAAGTAAGTTCCCCAGAACTCCAGGGTCCATAAGCCACTACTCAGAAAGGTTTTATGACCCCAAAGTAAACAGTAAACAGTAAAAAATAAAACCCTGAAGAGTGAAGTCCCCTGCATTGCACCTACCTTACTGGGGAAACCTGGCCGCCTCTATCAGATCTACTGTATCCCAAATGTACTAAGACCTGAGAATCATGTCCCCACCCTTTTCATTTTTCACGTGACCACTATTAACCCTGCACCCAGTGGTTCATGACCGAGTCTTGGTGAAATGCTTGTGAGGAAGAAATAGAAAATAAAGGGGGAAGTTACATGGAAGGGGCCCCACAGAGGACTGCTGATCAGTGGTGCCCAAGAAGTAAGATCAAAGTGTAAAGAAAGACAGTCAAGGGACACTGTGCAGGTGACACGCCAACCTGACCAGGCGGGAAGAAAGACTTAAGTTGTATGTCATACAGTATACTCCACTTCAGGAGGTAGGAATTAATACCCAGTTACCAGTAGGAAGAAAAAGCAACTCATCCAAGACTACATGCCAAGTAATTAAAAGCACTGCGCCTTGGGCCCCTACAGCCAGACAGCCACTCAGAGCAGCTCCAGGGCTGCCGGTGACCCAGGCTCTGCTGGCTGTGGAGTGCTTGGGCTGCGGACTGCTATAGCCCCGCAGGGATCTGAAGACAAGGATTTGAAAACGGAGTGTGCTCTTTCCTCTGCAGCTGAAGCAGGCTGGTCCAGCAGCAGACGAAAAGCTTCTATTTCTTCCCTTCCCTCCACCTCGTGTCCCTTGGTTACCAAACTTCTGAAGAGCCAGACAGGCAGGAATTGTGCCCAGAACACCCTCTGTGACAATTCAAAGCAGGCAACCTCCTCTCTCACAGGGAGTCCTCTTCTGTGATGTCCGAAGGAAGACAGGCTCTAATTTTCCTCCCCCAGAGAGGACAGACCCCCTCACTAGGATTTCCATCCTCTGGCTTCTTCATATCCTTACCTTGGGAGCACTCGTTAAGTGTATCCAGTGGGGATGTCTGACTATCTTGATGCTAAAGTACTACGCAAAAGGGCAAGTGCTCTGGCCAAAAAAAAAAAAAATGTTTTCCTTCAAGAGCTGCCTTCGACTCTATCTAAACTAATCCTGGACTTTTAAGGTAGCTGTACCCAGCTTCCACTTCTAGTGGTGGCTAGAAATCAGAGAAAAACGTTAGATTCTGAGTGAGGCAGGACTACCTCTTCGTTGTCTCGGGCATGCTGCTCCCATAATGTCTCAGGTCTTGGAGAGCCCACCTTTGTTACAATGCATGGACCGGAGCAGGGTGGGTACTACAGGTAAGGAGCTACCTAATCACTGGACTCTCATCTTATTTAATCCCACCTTCTCACTGGTTAAAAAAAAAAGTAAGCACGTATCCCAATAAACCTTTGTTTTTATTGATGAATGACATAACTGCTACCAATATATTATGAACAATATAAAGCATTCATAAAAACAGAATTTTTTAAATAGATAGTATTTAAAGATTCTTTTATTTATTTTTATTTTTCCCCCCTGCACCTCAATAAATCAAGGGAAATGTGCACCTTGCTTTGAGACCACTTACAGTTTGTCCATTCTGATAGAATTCATCTATTAAACGAGCTCAGAAAGGTGTTGAGTATCTAAGTAATCTTGTAAAAATCCTAACTAGCCTGTTAATACCAAGATTGATCTTAAGGCAACTGAACTAAGCCCTCAAAAGAAATCACCAAATAAAAGAGTTTCGACCACTGGTTGGCTGGCTTGTAACAAGTTACTTCTGTTTCCCTAAATGTTTTTGGACCCCTGCCCATTGGATTCTGAGGGAATAACTAACTGTCGTCTCCTCAGTCATGTCACTCTCCCTCAAGTGTATTTAATCTTACAGCGCTGTTTCTCTGGAAGAGAACAAGGTTATGTGAAGGGGAGAGAAAGTCTATCCCTCCAGGGTAGTTACGCAACGCAGGGTCAAGGGCTCCACCTGCAAAACTCAAAACGGATCTTTAGGGAGAGCTGGGGGAAGAGAAGGCTGAACAGACCTGATTCTCCTCCATGGGAATTGGGACTGATTGAGTTTTCAGACTAAGCGAGCTGTTGGAAGTGAAACATTATTCTGAACATCAGAAATTGATACAACATTGTAAACTGACTATACTTCAATTACAAAAAAAAAGAGTTGTACCATTAAAAAAAAAAATAGAATACTATTGGAAGCACAGATAAAATATCTGGCACAACCAAAAAAATAAAAAGTAAAAAGACAATACTGGACGGCGTGTTGGGTATTTGATGAGTATAGAAAAGCACTAAACCCCACTCTTCATCTAGATGCCCCAGTGCACAAAACTCCCCTGCTTAGGAGGAGAGTGTTGGTTGTCGGTTGTTCACTTTACTTCTCATTTAAAAGTGTGTGTTTGCTTTTTAAAAGACTCCTTGGCAGGGAAACCCACTAAACCACTATTAACATCTTAATGTGACCTTCAGGAAGGGGCCCGGTGGACTAGTAAAAGGACTAAGAGGATCTGAAATGTTCTTGGTGGGAGGGTGAAAGAGGGAAACTTGTTGGGGAGGCCTATTGATCTGAAAGGCGGAAAAACGGGGGGAAAGTGGTGAATAAGATCTCTGAAGGACAGATAGCCCCAATCACACTTTTGTGTGGCTCATTCTGATGGCCACCCTAAATGTTGGCTCTTTGTCAATTTAGCTCCACAATCACTGAAATGAGGAACTGAGCCCAATACTGTGTAAGCCTCAGAGTGGACAAGAAGTTATGGAAATTCCTGGCAGGCTTATGCTAGACTCTAACACTCAGGCGAGGAAAACCAGGGAGATTCCATGGATGAGTCACACTTGCGGGACAGGGGAGACTACAAGAGGTTTTTTCAGACAAAATGAGTCTTTAAGAAATTTGGGAGAATCCAATGAAGGTAAAAAATTTGTGAGATGTGGGTGTATTTTCCACAGATCCTGAGAAATAACACTGAATGATAAACCCTGGGAAATGAAGACTTAGGTGAGAATGCTTGGTTTGAAAAAAGAGCAAAGCAAGAGTGGGGCAGTGAAGCTGCGGGAGGCCCCAGGAGAGACCCAGCTACAGCTGGAGGTGCGTGGAGAGAGGCAAAGGCAAGCCCAACGTCTGTGAGAGGAGGTGACAAGTGAGCCCAGGAACAGGGCTAGACCCCATAATGCCTGACTCCTAACCGAGTCAACGTGGCCATGACCTTGCCACAGGTGCTCTGACTGTGGAGGCTGGAAGAAGCAGATATAAACTGTATTAGGAAGAAGCCCACTGATGGGAGATAACTAACATATGGATGAGAATTTCTCGGAAAGCTTTTTCTTAGTGGACACATCTGCGAGGATGGCTCTGGCCTCAATTTTTCTATGATACAAACATCTTAAAAGCCCTGAAGCGCCTATTAGATATGTGATGTCAGATCTAGTGTGGCCATAAATAATGTTAAACAGCATAGACAGTAATTTAGAAGGTTCTAATCACATCTTGACAACAAAAACATTAGAGTCTATGTGATGCCAAAGCATGTGAATGAAAAGAGAAACATAGGCAATGATCTTTTCTGAAAAAGCCAAACATCTGGATATTTTGGAAGACTAAACATACATTTCATAAAATCACAGCGGATAAAGCTGAAGCATTCTATGATCTTCTGCTTGGATCTAATTATTTTCCATAGTTTTATGTAAACATGGCAACATAGTATTAGTTCAATAACTAATAACTGCATATAATAGTGATGATTAATATATAACAGCAGTTGAGCTTCAGAATTACTATATGACATATTTATTTTTAAATACAGTGCCTGTATTTTATACATAATGAGTCTTTTACAAATAATTTGCTCAGTCACAGAAGGGAAGAGTCCTTCAGGATTCACAACTATGCTTAGCTGTTTCCAGAATCTTAGTTCACCCTACATCTGACTATTTACATCCTTTAAATTGAAGTTAAACAAGAATTTTTTTTTTTCAATTGGCAATCATGTCTGTTACACCTTTTTGTCTTACAGCATCTTGTTTTATTATAGCGAAAGTTTCTGCTTACTTGACATCTCCCCAACTACGCTGGAATTCTTCCATTGCTTACGTGAGGTCGCCAGTTTCTGGCTCTGTCCTTAACACAGCAAATGCTCAATTAATATTCACTAAACTGAACTAGAGCTAAAACTGAAAATAAAATTAAGAATTCTGCCAGAGTTCAGAGAGCATGTCAGATCATTTGCATTTTAATTACATTGGCTTCCATATGTGAGCAAACAAGTTACCCCTGCACCTTTGATTTCATTGGGTTTTTCAATTTTCACATTAACTTAGATGCAGTTTTATTACTTTAAATGTGAGTAGTTCAACTGGCTAATTATGAATTTCCTTTTTGTTTTCCCTTTTGCTATTCCTTGCCAGCTTTTCTATGATTCCTTTTCACCCCTCACTTTGGTATTACCTCTGGACAAACCTATTTAGTCATTTGTTAGATTTAAGATAAAAGTTAAGAGGCAGGAAGAAAAAACAAACATGAACCTTGGGCACAGACTTCTTATTATCATTTTATTTCCCAAATTACTATAAAGACAGCTTAGAGCTATTTTTTACTTTCCCCATTTAGTGCATTGTATATCCTGGACAGGCAGCTACTGAATTTTAAGCTCTGTCCTTTAAATATTCAAAACAGATCATTAAGTCTGTAATTAAATATTCACTTGTTATTTGGAGTCGGTGGCTTTGCAAAGCTAATGAGAAACAACGAAAGACAAATGTTGGCACTCATTTTCATAACAGAACCAAAATCCATTTCCAGGGGGGGAATGTTTTTGTGGTTTGACACTTCTGTGTGCAGGGAGGAAACACTGACCCCCATCTCCCTGCAGAAACAGGCTGGGGTAGGCACTTCAGGCTAATCCAGGTAGGTTCGAGTGCTGTCTCTAAATGCTACCAATTCTTACTTGTAAATTTTGAATAAATTTTTTCATCAATTTCAGCTGCACAGGGATAGAGATTGGAGGATAATAAGCTCCCCCCAATCTAATATTAATTCTGATATGTTCTCCTGTAAAGGGGAACATCTCAGTCTGATTTCCAGGACACACCAGATTATAATGTTATACACACCAAATTTAAATCATATACCAAATATTTGTCTGTCTTATTCTATAGCACAGTCTAAGCTAGCTCCCAAGTAGGGTATACACCCAGTAATAAAGCTTTTACGTGGCGTTTCCTTCTCCTCACACCCAGCTGGTGTCTAAGTAGCTTCAAATGACTTTTAAAAACCACCTTTCCAATGACAAGTAGGGATATAGGTATCAAATCTTACTTCTAACATAAGTGTCTTGTGTAGACTTTAGATTTTACACATTTAACGTAAGAATTTAGGACCCCACAGGCAATGATCTCATTTTATCTCACATGAAAATATTTTATTTTTGAGAAATCAAAAGCCATGAGAGTGAGTCTTGGAAAAATATCATACCCCCCCCAAAAAAGCAAATGGAACTAAGAAAACTCAATATATTTGTTCTATTGAATAAACCAAGGGTGCCCATTGCTATTAATAGTTTAGGTGAACTGGGAGATCTCTTAAATCTTAGAGCAGCCAAAATTGACTACTCAGAAAGGGTTTGTTTGTTTGTTGTTTAATTCATCCATTCAGCTCCCTCCATATGCCAGATATCATGCTGTGGGAAGCCAACATTATACAGGTAATCACTGTGATGTGGTCAGTATTATAACGGATAAATGGACAAATTTCCTGGGAAGCATATAGCCACCAAAGAAGAAGTGTCAAATTGCAGGAATAGTTAGAAGAGTCTCCACCAAGGGCAATATTCACTCTGGGTGTTTGGCAAGCAGTATCCCAGGTAGAGGTCACTGAGACATCTACCTGGGCTCCTGCCTTGGCCAGAGAAATGTGAGCCACACCACCCCTGCGACTTCTCTGGAGACGCAGCTCAGCCACCATTCCTGGGGCAACAGGGCCACGGCAGCCAGCACTGGGCTGTTACCATGTTTCACGAGCTCATGGCTTTTTTTTTTTTTTAACTTTTAAGAGACGACCTTAATATTCCTTCCATCCATATCGGAGTCTAGATTTCCTATATCCTCAACACTTTAAAATTCACTGGGCTGAAATTAACTAAGACTCAATGTTTTGGGAGGTGGGAAATGTATCCATAGTCTTGGAGAATCCTCAGTGAGCAGTCTGGTTATATTTCTTTTTTTTAGACTCTTATTTTCCACTGAAGTGCAGCCGATTTACAATGTTAATTTCAGGTGTACAGCAAAGCGATTCAGTTGTACATAAACATACATACATGTATATAGATTCAGGTTCTTTTCTGTTATAGCTTATTATAAGAAATTGAACATAGGTCCCTGTGCTATATAGAAAGTCCTTGTTTATCTATTTTATATATAGTAATGTGTATCCATTAGTCCCAAACTCCTCTTCTCTCCCCCACCCCTCTGCCATTCACCACTGGTAAACAGTTTGTTTTCTACGTCCGTGAGTCTATTTCTGGTTTGTAAATAAAGTTTATATCTTTTTTTTTTTTTTTTTAGATTCCACATACAAGCAACATCATATACTTATCTTTCTCTGTCAGACTTACTTCACTTAATATGATAATCTCAGGTCTGGTTGTAGTTCTAATGTTCTCAAATTTTTAGGAAATTTAACTTTGAGATTTTTCTTAAAGTATGTTTATGATGTTTTAATGGGTAGTAACGTCCTTGAGAGGAACGAGAACTGAGTGACATACAGAGCTGATGAAAAGACAGTCCCAATTTATAATGTTACTTTCAGAATCACAAGTTAGGCTTCTTGCATATAAAAACAAAATACAAGATGGGGTTCAATAAAATGCAACAAGGAAGGTGGTGGAGGACCATCATGTGTGGTCATGGACCAAAAGTAGAGAGGAAAACAACCCTGTGTGGAGGTTCACTTTGATGTACACCCTGCTGAGCTCATTGTTTATTGCCTTTCCTGAGTGGCAATGAAATTTGGATTCGTTGGAAGTCTGCTCCGGGCTCTAACTTTGGGTCTGAATGTAAAGGCTGAGTTTTGAGATTCATTTGTACTATTGCCATTTTTACCCCCTAACTTCCTCCTCACCTACCTTTACCAAACTTCTTCTCCAAAATGCCAGCCAGGCTAGCAACCCTTAAGAAATGAGAAAGTAGAATTTACAATTATTTTGATAATGTCTGAGCAAACAGCCATAAATTCTATACCTCACATCATACTAAGGGCTGCAGTGTTTACAGTAAGAAAGGGTCAAGTCAAATATTTGCATCTGGGGCCCCACCTGTTAGAACAGCAGTGAAGAGTCCAAAGTACAGGACCTGGGCACCCATCACAGGCTGTCAGCAAGCTTTATGAGTGTTTCCCTGAAAGTTCCTGGGAGCCACCTCACTCTGGCTGGCTGCCAGCTGCTTTGAAATAGGCCTATCAGCTTCCCCATTCACTTATCAAAAGTATGTCCATTACTGGGTCTGATAAAATTGTTTGAGCGCTCATTTGAAATCCTGAGCAGTCAGTCCTGCTTTGGACCAGAAAAACATTCACTTAAAGTTACAGTCTGATAAAAGAAGAAAAATAATCGGGGAACTTTATCCACACCCTCAACACCATTTTTGTCACCTTCCTGGGGCCGGAACTGAAGTCCCTGATGTGCAGCAGTGATGGGGAAAACACCCATCCATTCTATTGGGAACCCCCAACACATCTTCCTTTTGTTCCTTGGGTCATCATAAATCAAAAGTTTTAGAGGAAACAATTTCATTTTGGTTTTGGTAGAGTGAAATGAATTCAGGCCATCAGACAGAGAGCAAGTATGGAAATACGGTCTCCTATACCATCTCAAGCCTGGAAACCTCATTGTTTCAAAAAGTTGGTTTGTACTATAAATTAGCATAAATAATTCCCAGGGAGAAGTGAACCCATATTTCTTACAATAAAGAATATTCTAACTAATGAGCTCCACGTATGGTGAAGGGTCATGTCATCTTGGAATGGGGAGTAGGTATCAGACACATCCTGGAGAACTTCTGTGTAATACTGAAAGGCAAAAGAATTATACAGACAGCAAACAACTTGTACTTTCAGAGTTTTCGGGACACCCCTGCCTGCTGTAAATATTTTGCTCACTTGCTGGAATAGAAATATGTCTGTACCTCCATCTGCATCTAGTGAGTATGTTTTCTCTTCCAGGATAACTCTGTTCTGATTGATTGTACATGATCTAACACAGCAAGGGGGTTGATCATATTTTAGGTCTTCCTGCTTAAAATGTTCATCACATCTTTTTTGTTGTTGTTTTCATTATACCTTATCAATTATAGACTAAACATAGCTGGAGCCCAGTTTTGAGGACTAACAACAGAGGAAAATATTATTTACTTCTTGATTAACAAATATATCAACATTTGGGGCTTGAAAACTATTTTGCCAATTATTTTGCCCTTCCATAAGCCTGTCCCAGAATACAAGTTAAAAGCTGAAATACATCCCATTCTTTGGATGCTTGCTTCGCTGCTTTTTAAAAGAAAGCAGATCTCTTTTGTAGTCCTCAAGGCCACTTCCACTGGCCTAATAGCTTTAGTTTGAAAGCATCTGGGTGGAGGCTCAATGGCTGAACCAAAAAGGTTGGAGAATGTGTACTAAACACAAGGCACGTAAGAAAGACGGCAACTGTCTTGTGCCATTACCAAAACCCTGAGGTTGCCTTTTTCTGACTCCTCAAGCACAATAAATGCAACCCCACAAGGCCTGGAGCCTTTCACAGGGTACCTCGGCGGTCCTGCTTCAGTCCCAGCTCTGGGGAACACCACAGACCCCAGAGAATTCACACATATGTGGAAACTTTTCCGCAGAATTGTGGTGGGTGGCTGTTGTGGTGGGAGTCCCTTTAAGACTATGTGTAACGGCTGGGTTTGTTTACCATTTCCTTTCTTTTAAGGGTCTGAGCAGCTACAAAACCTTGCTGTGAGGATAGTTTGCTGGGTTTGGGGTTTTGTCCTGAACCAGTGCCCCAGTCCTTTTAGAAATGCTACTACCCAAAGGAAGGAGAAACTAGGGTGGGGCAGGGGGAGCATCAGGAGAGAACGCAAGAAGCCTAACCTGTGACTCTGCCCCTCTGCCCTGCAGGGGATGCCTTCCTAGTAATCAAAATGTGGTGGGGACGACATTTTTTATTTCATCTTAGCTCCTTCCAAGAACAGCAAAGGGGGGTAGGGGAAGCCGGGGACTGAAGCTGCTTCAGCATGTCCATGTCCTCGCCTGGACTGCCTCCGCGGGCTGCAAGCACGTGGCCTCGGGGAACAATAAATGGTGAGGTGTGTCAGGCCAGCCAGCTGACTCTAAGCCATGCTTGTAATGCTGGTGGCTCCTTATTTTCACGCTGAAAATATGCACCTCCTGGAACCTCTTCCCTCTTGGTCAGATGTGTATGATGTGATTTACATTTTGGAATGCGGGTGAGGCATGTGCTTACAAGCGTTCTGATCCAGGAATCAGGTTTCTGTTAGGGACCTAATCCATACTGCCTTTGGTGGTGACCTTAATACTTTTTTTTCATGTTAATTTTGGACTAATTTTTTAAAAATTCATTTTCTATCAAGCCCTAAGCCCAAAACATCAACATAGAGGATAACTGTGCCAAAATGTCCTGGAGCTTAATTTCACAAGCTCCCATCTGGGAGCCCTTGGCCTTGGCACCCAGGAAAGGCTAGTGTGTGAATAACACAGACAGGGAAACATCGTTCTTGGCCGTCTCTCCAGGCAGTCACCTCCTGCGGTGTACATGTGTGGGATTCCAAGCCACTCTAAGTCCTGTGACAGGTTTCATGGAGACATTGCTAATACATTTGGTGGGACTATTTATCTAAATATCATTTACTTCCTCTTGAGGCTCTATTTGTATTCACTGAAGCTTACTTCTCAGGTGGATGCAGGGAGTAAGGAATAAGCTTCCTGTTTCTGGGGGTCAGGAAGCCTAGTCAGCTTCGTTTTAAGCCTTCCCTCTATCACTAACCCACCAGCTGACTTAGTTAACTTTCTTGGACCTGGGATTGGAAACCCTTGGTTGGATTAAGAAATGTCTGACAGTTCTAGATTTTTTTTCCTGTAGGATCTCTCAGAATATTTGATATGCAAATAAGTATTATAAGCTCCAAGAGTGGATAGTGCATTCCAAGCTGGCAGAACCATTGAACATTTCCCTCCCTGCCCAAACCCATTCTCACATCCTGGACTTGATTACAAGTGCTCCATAGAATGTATTTTCACAAGTTTCAGAGGTGAAAGTGTCCTTCCTGCTCTAAAGTTCTGTGAATCGACACAGGCAATACAGAATGGCACACATTCAACGCAGATATAAAAAGAGGTCATTATTGATCCTGTTGTATCAATCAAGGCTTTAACGTTGCAGATGAAAGCGTTCACTACAGCTGGTTTAAGCAGACAGAGGTATTATTACGAAGTAGTCATTAGCTTGTACCATCTATGAGAGGACCAAAGTACTACTGTTAAACATTACCAAGGAAAACACAGGGAAAAGTTGCCCAGAAAAAATATTCAACTACATCAGTGGTCCTAGCAAAAACACCTTATCTGCTGCCGCCCACTGCTTGGCACCCGTGGCCCTAGGAAACAGGAGTGAAAACTCACCGGAAGCACCATCAGTGCCACTGTGCTTGCTGAACAGTACAGTCTCCCTGCATGTGAACTCCACCTCACCTTGGTTACTTCTACCTATCAATGGCACATTGTGGTAGGCAGAGTTCTGTGATGGTCCCCAAGATTCTTGCTCCCTGAGGGACATGACCTGTACAAGACCCGCCCCTTGAGTGTCAGTAGGGACTTGTGAATATAATGGGCTATCACTTCCATGATTGTGTTCTATTATATGGTGAAAAGAGATTTTTCAAAAGAAATTAAGGCCTCCAGTCAGTTGCTTACTATCAAAAAGGGTATTATCCTGGGTGGGCCTGACCTAATTATGTGAGTCCTTGAAAGAAGTCAGAAATTCAAAGCCAGAGACACCCTCCTGTTGGCCTTACAGGAGTAAACTGCCATGTTGTGGAGAGGGCTACATGTCAGAGAATACAAGAAGCCTCTAGGAGCTGTAAATGACCCCTGATTGATAACTAACAAGAAAGCAAGGACCTCAGTCCCACAATCATAGGCAACTGAGTTTGGCCAACAACCAAGGCTTGGGAGAGAACCCTGAAAGTGTAGCCCTGGCCAACATCTTGATTTCAGCCTTGTGAGCCCCTGAGCAGAGAATCCAGCTATTCCATGCCCATACTTCTGATCTGCAGAAACTGGAAGCCAATATATGATGTTATTTTGAGTCACTAAATCTTTATGATTTGTTACACAGCAACAGAATATTTTTTAAAGAGTACATTTGCATGACTGAGCCCAGGTGGCTCCCTGAAGTTAAACTCCAAGGATTTTTGAGGACTATCACTTTTAGCTTTCCACCCTCTAAAATTCAGTAAAAGAAGCCAGAAATGGCTGATGCTGGTATTAAAATGAATAAGTCTCTAGTATCAGCCACCCTGTTCTTGGGGAATTCTTTTCTAAAATGTCTCTCATAAGTCATATGAAAGATTTAAAATGTCTCTTAGTTTTGTTTGTTTGTTTTATTTTGTTTTAAGTTGGCAAAGATCAACTTATCATACGAGTATTCAAGAAAAAGTAATTAACATTTTTGCCAGCAAGTCCCCTAAAAAAATCAACCAGTTGTCTCAACTCACATGCCAATGTTCCTGTGGATTCCTCTACCAAGAGAAAAAATATTTTCTCCATAGAAGAGAGCTCTTTTAGGAGATCAGTGGTATTCTAGGAAGAGTCTCTATAATAGGATTGTTTAAATAGAGATTTTTCATATTCATACACATATTGATAATAAATTTATAAGGACATATATTGATAATATATGTAAAAAGTGTGGCCTCTGAGTCTTACCTATATCTAGTATATTGATAATAGCTTTTTTTTTTCAGAGAAACAAATCATCAACAAAACAAAGATATTAACAGAAAGACTTTAAAAAAATTTTTTCCAGGAAAGAAGCGTTAGGGCAAATTTTATTTATCTGATATTGCACTGCTAGTTCTCCCTGGGAGTGTGAGAGGACAGGACTGGGCTCTTGGAAGGTCAGAGAGTTTTCTGATAAAGCTGAATTTGTTTTCCATCCCTACACATACGCCCATTCACACATCCAATGTCCAGCTTACTATCTTCCCTACATTACAATGGTTCTGTTTCTATCTGTTTTATCAAGTAAATTTTAACCATCTTCTTTGCCTTATTAATACTGCCTACCCCAACTTCCTCTCACTTCAGTACCGCCTGTGGCCAGAAAGGGTAAACAATGAGAATGACAAGAAATCACGCTCTCCGAAAACAAAACAGAAAGCCCCATTCACTTTACCTCATGTCGTAATTTCCCAGACATGTTCCTCTTGGCCAACGTTAAGCCAGGCATTTTCTCCCTTGAAGGCTGAGCAACTTCTTACAAAACCACACTCTGTGGGTTTTCCCAGGTGCCTGTTATTTCCTGAGCTGTACGTAATAACAGCCCCTTAATTTTTGCAGTGCTGAAAGTTTGCAAAGTGCCTTCAGAAAGTCCTGTCTCCACTCATTAGATCCTCACAACAGCTCAGTAGGGGTCAGGGCAAGTGTATTTCCAGCTTACAAGTAACAGAAACTGCTATTTCTAGAGTTACATGAGTGGTCTAAACTCTGGTAAACATGATGCTGAGATCAGAACCCAAGTCTTCTGAATGTAAAGAAGGTAGTCCTTCCCCAGGATTCCTGTCCTCTTACAGACACGTCAGGGAATGGATGGAAATAAACGGTTGACAGGCAGTGGCTTCCTACTGCTCGCTAGTCTTGCCCACCCAAATCCCCTTCCACACTTGTAAAAAGCACAAGTGACCATGACTGACACAGTCAAGGACTAGTTCCCAAGCATAAATCTGGATCCTGTCTACCTCAAAGCCTTCCCCTTTATCCTCCAGGAACACCCTGTTTCTTACAGTCTGTTTCTCATACTTTCTGGCCTCTGCCTGGACTTGTCTTTGACTGCTTCTTCTGTCTAAGTTGTATTTGTCCTTGGAGACTCTGCTCAGACTTTGCCCAGGCTAGTCAAGATAGTCTTCTTCTGTGTCCAGTCTACTCCTCTATCACAGGATGAAAATTTTGCTCATTTGTGCATAACCCTCTCTAGGCTCTGAGCCCTTTGAGGTGTCTCATTTGTCTCGTGTCCTCTGTATTGAACACAGTACCGGGAACTTCACCACTGAAATGTTCCTGGAATGAGGACTTTTTTTTTTTTTAAAGGAATGGTTTTATGGGCTAGGAATTAAAAACAAACAAAAGTGAGCCTCCGGAGGTGTAGCTTCCAGATCTAAACTTGCTCTGTGGGGCCTATGGTCTAGGAATGGAAGGAACCTCTGGGAGCTGGGCTAGAGGTGGGAATGGAGAGCAGAAGGAATACTGCCAATAATCTTCAGGAAGTTCTGCTGGGGCTCCTGGGATTTAAAGTCCCAACCTTGGGTACTTTGGGCCATGGAGGTACCCCTTTCAAGTCTCCCAGGGAGCTCAGGGGTCCCCACTGGCCTGGCTGAGATTTTCTCAGAACTGCAATGTGGTTTGAAGCTCCTTCCAACCGAACCCTCCCTTCTCTCTCCTCCCACAGCCTGGCATCAAGGTCTGAAGACTCTCCTTGCCTATTCATACTCCCTTTTTCTTCTCCTTCACAAGTATTTCCCCTAAAATCTCTTGCCCATCTAATCCAACCTTGACATCTGTTTTTAAAAGACCCAAACTGACAGAGGAACTTAAAGATTTAGGTGTACAAGTCAAATTTTTTAAAATGCAACTCTCAAAATGTGGAGTATGCCCCAAAGTTAACAGTGCCCTAACAGTCTACAGCTGTGCAGTAGTCTAGAATCAGAGCTTAAAATACCACAAGATAGGACAGATGGGTTCCGCTTCTGCTCACCCGAGGTACACACTGGCAAAAAGGAGGGTGAGAGTAGCCCAGGTCGGCCTGTAACTGAGGAATGCCAGGATCCTGTCGACTCCTGTGACAATATCGAGCTACCAGAGGGGTTGAAGAGCATGGACCAGGCCTCCAAAAGTTACAAAGTATGAATAGCACAGCTGTCTCCATGACTAGCCACCTAAGGAGAGCCACAGAGAGGAGACGGCAAGAACTGACTTGTGTATCAACTCCTACCACTGGGTGACATTTTCATCTCTGTGTTTAGTTTGTATTGGGCATTTTAAATCATTTCATACTTTTGTTGTGGTTGTGGATACTCATGACCAGAAAGGTACATGAAATCATGTCAGTTTTGATCTGGAAGAACTTTCTTGTATGGGGAAGTCATTCAGATGTCAAACAGCACGTACTTAACCCTCAAAAAAAACTCCTTCAACTAAAGGCCCCAAGCACTATGAGAACACAGCCTCTACTCCCTTAAAAATACAGCACTCGGTTACCCAAACATGCTCTGCCGGGTTTCAGTTCTCTCACGGGATCTTCTGAGCTACAATTAAACAACACTATCAGCCTGCCCTTGACCACGTGGGGTGAGTCCATGAAGTAAGAGCAGTTCTACGGGTCGACACTCCAGTAACTCAGCCTGGCTGGCTTTCCTACCTTCCTTCTCTTTCTGAGCCTAGTGTTAATGTGATCGATAGCTTTTGCTTCTCTTCAAAATAAGTTCTTTAAAAAAGGTGACTAAACTTTTCCAACACACGCATAGAAAAACAAGAGTCACGTAAGGCATGATGAAATCCTAGGTGACTGGGAACTTCCTGAGATTAGTGCAGCGTCTACTACCTTTATCGAACTCATTGGAAACCATAAAAGAACGTAAATTGCAACCCTTCCCACACCTACCTTAGAGATTCTTACACAACCTCCCAAGAAGAGTTGGCCCACAACCTCTGAGAAGCTTGGAGGCCAACATTTTCCAGAACATTTTTTTCTATTGTTTAATATTACCGAGATAGAAAGTTTCTTATTTTACAGATTTAAAATTATATAATGATACTGAGTATTTTTTTTCAAACCACAAATATCCTAATGACAATTCTAATGTATTCCACCCTATCCCTGAATATTGGGATTGGTTTTCCCAACATCAGGTGAAAATTATTGGTCCAGTCTAACACCCTTTGCAGATGAGAAAAAATAAGGATATAAATTAAGTGATTTGCCCAAGTTTGCAAAATCAATAAAAACTCACATTTAATCATGTAATATGCTCTTACCTCAATAAATTTGAAAAGCATAATCCAATATTTTTGAGAGTCAGTGAATATAATAATCAAAAAATAATTCCTTCCCCCAAATGGTAAAATGGGCTGGTATAATTTCGTTATATTAAGTTTCTAATGCCCTTCTTCTACCCAGCCTCTCATGATGAACACAGTAAGCAGCAGAGCACTATTCCTGCCTTCAGGGACTCACAGTCTAATGGATGTAACAAACAAGTAAGTAGATGACTTCAATTCATGAAGTAGGTTTAGTGGTGAGAGAACAGATTAATGGTCAGGAAAGCTTCCTGGAGGAATCTTCCTGCCACTACCAGATGGCTCCTGGGAAACAGCCTGCCACTATTTCTTCTTACTAACCCTTCAACACCTACTAGTATATCTGCCTTCTAATCCTTAACAAATACTGCTTTCACTTTTGCACAACAGTTTTCTTACCCAATTCTACAGTCAAATACTTTTTAGAACTCTGCGAACACCTACAAGATTGAACTCATTGCTATTCTTTTTTTTCCCAATTTTCTTTAACTGGAGTTAAATTTACTAAATCATGTAATACAAAAAATAAAAAATTTTAAAATCCCTCTTTTATGTCTTTCTATCAAAAAGAGAATTTTTCCTTCACCACCTCTTTTGTTTCACTTATGAGAATTTGGATCCTTGAATGTTTTGTATAAATGAAAACAAAAACAGAATTCTTAAAAAAAAAATTGTGTGAATCTTACAATAAAAAGTTATAAAAATAAATACACTCACCAATTAAAAATCTTCAGATCAGATGGATGGCCTGGATTATTTCACTCATAACATGGGGCAAGACTCAAAAAGTTTTAGGGACATGTTGTTACAAGGTCTATAATTTGGTCACCCTCAACTGCCTCTTTGACTCAACTTTCTTTCCTCCTCCCTTTCCCATTGGCTTCAGTGCTGGCCTGGACAAGCAGGGTGACAACATCACCTTTTTCTCAGAATACAAAAATTGTGCCACCCACAGTCCAATGGCTGGAGGCCAGGGCACTGCCAGCAACACAGACATGAGTCAGGCTGTGGCGTGCAAGAATTCCCGCTCGAGGTTCTTTCCTGACAGTTTACTTGGAATTATCAATAGCACAACGGCAAGAAATATGTGATATAAAAGAAATACGTGGAATGGCAGGTCAGAAAACCTGACTTCCATTCTTGTTTTTTCTAGGTGTGTTTAGAGATTAGCCTTTCTCCTCATCTGTCTGTCTACCTTCCAGTTATTGTTAGAATCAGAATGAGACAATGCAAATTAATCATTTAATTTCTCTTAGTGAGGAAAAGAGATACTCTCATATGTATTTGGTCAGAGTGAAAATGATAAGACTTTCTGGAGAGCAATTTGGCATGACTAGAAGTAAACTTACTTGAGGTTAATGAAGAAAATGACAAATCTCCTTGTAGAAGGTGATGGTAATATTGCAAAAAAGGAAGAAAAACTGATCCATTCGTCTTTGTATTTGACAGTCTTTACCCATGAAATTTATAGCATAGGATGTTCTAAAATAGTTACCTCATTTGCAAATAGGAAACTCCAGTTCTATTGCTGGTTCTGGCAAAAACTTTCTACAGACATGTATAACTTGCCTGTGCTTGAATTAACTTGTCCATGAAATGAACATCATGTTCACAAAGCCTTTAAATGAAGCTGAGCTTTTGAATATAAAAATATTATAAGCCTCCTAAAAATGAAGTGGAAGAATTTGGGAAAGGAAGAAAAGAAAGTTTTGATGGTTCGTTAAAGAAAATTTCATAGCCATTTCCCAATGAGATGCTACAAAATTTCTTTAATGAGACAATTCCAGTACTTTAACTCCAAAACACTACTCTGCCACTGCTGCAATTTGAACTACTGGTTTTCATCCCTGACATAAAACATCACTATTTTTTATAATGGGCAAGTCCTTTAAAATTTTAGCTACATTTAATTTAAATACTATTTTTACTAAACAATAACTAAACATTTTATTGAATTAAAATTGACATACAATATATTAGTTTCAGGTGTATTAACAGAGAGATTTGATATTTTTATACATTATTAAATGGTTACCACAATAAGTCTAGTTACCATCTGTCACCATACAAAATTATTATAATATTATTGACTGTGTTTCTTATGCTATATATTCCATCCCCGTGACTTATTTATTTTATAACCCCTTTCACCTGTTTCACCTGTCCCCCCACCCCCTCCCCCCGACAACCATCAGTTTGCTGTCTGTATCTATGAGTCTGTTTGGTTTTTTTTTTAAGTTTTTTTGTTTGTTTTTTTTTTAAACTCATCTTTTGTTTTGTTTGTTCTTTTTTTTTTAACATGTCCAATTTTTACTTATTTGTTTGGGGGGAGGTAATTTATATATATATATATATTTAGTGGAGGTACTAGGGATTGAACCCAGGACCACGTGCAAGCTAAGCATGCACTCTACGACTTCAGCTATACCCTCCCCCATGAGTCTGTTTCTGTTTTATTTGTTCATGTCTTTTGTTTTTTAGATTCCACATATAAGTGAAATTCATATGGTATTTGCCTTTCTCTGTCTGACTTATTTCACTTCATTTATTACCCTCAAGGTCCATCCATGTTGTCACAAATGGCGAGATTTCATTCTTTGTATGGCTGAGTAATATTCCATGGTGTACATATATGTGTGTGTGTGTGTGTGTGTATGTGTGTGTATATATATATACATATAAAATCTCCTTCATCTATCATTGAACACTTAGGTTGCTTCCATGTCTTGAGCTATTGTAAATAATGCTGCAATGAACATGGGGTACGTATATCTTTCAAATTAGTATTTTCATTTTCATTTTTGTTTTTCTTTGGATAAACAACCAGAAGTGGAAATGCTGGATCATATGGAAGTTTTTCATTCTTAATTTGGGGAGGAAACTTCTATACAATTTCCATAGTGACTGTACCAATTTACATTCCCACCAACAATGCACATGGGTTCCCTTATCTCCACATCCTCACCAACACTGTTATTTTTGTCTTTGATAAGAGCCATTCTAACAGGTGCTGTGAATTAATATCTCATTGTGGCTTTGATTTATATTTCCCTGATCATTAGAAATGTTGAGCATCTTTTCATGTAACTATTAGTCATCTGTATGTTTTCTTTGGAAAATGTCTATTTAGGTCCTCTGCCCATTTTTTAATTTTTTTTTTTTTTTTTTTAGCTATGGAGTTGTATGAGTTCTTTATATGTATTGGATATCAACCCCTTATCAGATATTTTAATGTGTAACTATCCAAATTATAGTGTCCATTTTTCAAAATAAGTCAAATACTGAAGTATATTTTATTGAATTATCAACTCATATAAATATATGGAAACACAACTGATAAAGAAATCTATGTCTCTACCTATTATATCATTTTGGGCTGCTTTTCAAATGAAATAGTCATGTAGAATGGGCTATAAGACATTCCATAACAAATGTATCAGGTCCAAGTCTGCTGAAAGAGTAGTAAAGTACCCACTTTTAGAAGGTATATTAATATTTTGGACACTAGGGCAATATTTCTCAAGTCTTCCCAATTCCCAGCACAAATCATGAGTTTACAAGGGGTAATGGTTAGCGCTCACATTTCTTTACCTTTTTCCACATTATTTAGCCTATTATCTGTATTTTCCTAGACTTTCTTAATCAAGTAAGAATTTAGGCCTTCTGTGTGTCCAATCCATTCTCAGGTGCTATGGAAAACTCAACATAATTAAGCCATCAAAAATATTACTATCAAATATAGGGTTAAGACAGACACAAAATCTCTCAAAACAAGTTAACAGAAAGGAATGCCATATAATATTAAAAACAATAAAGATAAATCACATTCAAAAGGAAGCTGAGAGCTCCAGTGCCCAAACTGAATTAGAACTGCATGTGAAAGATACATTTCCTGGAAGATAACAGGTACTCAATAAATGTCAGGGGATTTTTTCCCCCCTTGCTTTCCCACAGCTGAAAGCTTTGTGAATAAACTGAGAGCCAAGCTTAAAAGATGGGTAAGATTTGAACAGGCAAAAAGGAGTAGAATAGGCATTAATACAGGATGTTGTTATGACAAAAAGTACAGAGGCAGGGTGACATTTTATGATTTAATAAACTGACCCCTTCAGTTGGAACAGAGGTGTTATGATGGAGGAATGGGATATATGGGTGGGAGTCCGGCAACCTTTGGTGTCTGGACTTGGCAGTAGGCATCTATATATTCATACTATCAGCTGAGTATCTATCAAGTGCATATTGAATCTAGAATGAGTGCTGGGAGTTCATCAGGACCTTTAGTCCTCTTTCTGTGCCCAACAGCCCACTCCTATCTTCACTTTCATAACTATCCTGCTTAGATTTCATTGTTTGAACATTCTGACTTCTCTCTTACCAGTACTCTTAGAGTCCCCCACCTCTTTCTCTTTCCCCAGCATCTGCCTGGCCAAACCCATCCCTAGGTGAACTCAACTGTTTACTTGTTCCATGCAACTTTTGAGGTTTGGTTCAGGGTTGCATGGTGCAGGTAGAAGTAACCACTGGGCACTTTGCTATCATCAATCTGAGATCGCCACTCTGAGCTGGGCTCTCCAACCTGGCTGTCAGGGAATCTACCAGGATCCCTTAGCCATGCTTCATTTCCCACCCTGCTTTAAACTCCCTCTCCTCCCCTCAGATCTCTGATAGCTACACTTTACCTTGAACTTTCCATCCAATAGCCTTTCCCCCTACTCCCCTGAGAATTAGAAGTCCTCATAGGGAAACTTCCTAACTTCTGACTATCAAATCTATCAAATCTACTCTTGTTTTCATGTCTCTTTTTCTCTTCTCCTACTGGAAAAATAGCACTATCCATCATTTCATATAAAGCTAATCCCTCAACAAGTACTATGAATTCTATCCACCCTAGTGCTTCCTGGGACATTGATTGTTATTAATCTGTCTCATATGTTAAATCTTTTCTCTTTCTTAGTTCTTCTCATCAGTATTTAAACAAGCTTAAATTTTATAGTGGGGAAGTGGGAGGATCTTCCTCCTTCCAATGTCTCTAATATAATGCCCCACTGCACTTTTACTCTTCAGAGTCAAACTTTCTGAAAAACTTGACTATACTCACTTTGTTCCCCCCCTTCCCATTTCCCCCTTAAGTCCACTGCCATCCACTTTTCTCTGCCATGAATTACTCAGTTAGAATCGCTTTCACCAAGATCACTGAAGTCTTTTTGAATAACTCAGTGGACATTTTCAGTTGTTTTCTGACTTGCCTTCTCTTCAGCATTTAACACTGTAGATCACTTTTAAAAATATTCTTGTTGCTTCCACGGCTCCTCACCCTGGTGGTTTACTGCTTACCTTTCTGACTCCTCCTTTGCTGTCTCCTTTACCACTTTCTCTTCTTATCCCTAGGCCTTAGAGAGTAAATATTAGCCTTTTTTCACTTTGCACATTTTCTCTGGGCTACCTTATTTACTCCCAAGATTCCAAAGTCCCCCTAAGTCTTTCCTCTCAGTCTCTCCTATGAACTTCAGACCCACATCTCCAACTATTTCTTGGATGTCTCCAAATGGATATCCATGAGCAATCCAAACACAACAGAGGTCCCAGACTGAAGTTATCCCCCTCATCTCTCAAGTGTCTTCTCTCTGCAGGTTTCCTGTCCAAAGAAAGGCTGTCATCACATAGCCAAACACTTAAGTCTGAACTCAAGTTCAAGTCCCTCTCTTTCTCTGTATTTCTCTCTCACACACACACACATTCACTCTACCACAAGTTGTACAGAGTCTGATGCTGACTACTACAACCTTCCCATCACCCAGTTCTTTTTATCTTTTCAACCATCTCAGTGACTGAAACTGTTCAAAGTCATGCAATCTTTGTAAGTCATTAGCATAGCTAAAATGATCATTAGGGAGGTTTAAAGTTCTGGGGTTTTTTTGTTTTTTGTTTTTTTTACAGAAGGTCAAAAAAAAAAAAAACTATGAAAGGTTTTTCTGTTTCTTCCTCTCATCTTTTTAATGATAGTGTTGGTAAGATGATACCCCCAATTTTCTCACAATTTTTTTGCAGATACACATTGTTTATGTTTGATCATGCTGACAAAACTGGGAGAAACATGTTTTCTTTCTGCAAACATAACATTTCTACAGCCTGGGAAAATACAGGTTATTGCTGTTTGGCTGGCTAGCTAGATATCTACCCACTAGAAGTTCATAACAGGCTGAACTGAAACAACCGAATCAATGTGACAAGTTATCTGTTGGAATTAAGAGCGACAGAGGGAATGTTACAAGGAAATCTGGTTATTTCCCTACTATCTACAAATCAACAACAGATCAACTGTGTAAGGCGAAGGTCACAAGTGATGTTAAGCTGGTCTTTCATGGCCACACCCACCTCTTCCTCAGTCTCTGCAGGAAGAGGTCCACACGTGGACTTGCAGTTTAAAGCTGTCTATCCTCTTACTTAATATGCCTTTGTAAATGATGTCAATTTTTTTTACATTCAGGAAAAACAGTAAAGGAAGAAATTAGTAAAACACCAAGGAGTAGATATACAACTACATTTCTAGTAGAAAATAAGTAAGAAATATCCATTAGATAGAAAATCCTGTTTGAAATATAAGTTCATATATTTTAATAGTTTGGAGTACAATTTGCATTAGGAAATGGCACCAGTTAAACCAAAAACCCAAGTGTAATCCTCAAATTTTCTCTTTCCTTCACTTTCCACAGCAAGCCTTGACAGCTGACCTCCCAGCTAAACTCTACATCTATGCAATTCCTCCCCCTCCCTAGTGACACCCTTAATTCAAGCCACCACCTTCACTCACTAGGTCCATTGCAACAGCCCCTGACTGTTTGCATCTACTTTGACTTCCATTAGAACCCCTTTTCCATACAATTGTCAAGCTGATCTTTCTAAAATGTAATACATGATGGCATCATAAAACCTCTCAAGGAATTCTCTTTGCCCCATAGAGAAAAATGCCAGCTTGCCTCATCCTAGGAGGCCTTCTGTGAGCTGACCCCTGCCTAACCCCAACTAGCACTCTGCACACACCTCCCACACTTTCCCCATCTGGCTGTGATCCAACCACGCTCCGGCTCCCTTGTTCCTCAGACCCACCCCTTGCTGTTCCCTCTGACTGGAACCCTCTGTTTCCAGATGTTTTGTGGCTAACTCCCTGTTATTCAGCTCTCAGCCTGTCACAGGGGCCTCCTCTGACCATCCAGTTCAAACTACCAGCCTTCACTCTCCATCACATCAAATGTTTCATTGTCTTTATCGTACGTTCAGAGGTCTGCAACTACTTTGTTTTTTGTTGTCCTGTTAGAATGTGATTCAATAAGCACAAAAACGTTTCCAATCTTTCTCATGTTGAAGTCCCAGCATCTAGAACAGGGATCAGCAAACCTTTTCCTTAAAGGGCAAATGTTCTAGACTGCAGGACATACAGTCTTTGTTGCAATTGCCCCAGCTCTGGTGTAGCTGGAGTAGCATCAAAGCAGCTGGAGACAACAGCTAATGGGAGTGTGCCTGTGTTTCATTAAACCTTTACTTCTAAACACTGAAATTCAAATTCCATATAATTTTAACGTTTCATAAAATATTATCATTCTTTTGATTTTTTAAAACCACTTAAAAATGTAAAAACCATTCTTAGCTCCTGAGCTGTACACAAACAGGCAGCTGGCCAGGCTTGTCTGAAGGTCATTGTTTGACAATCCCTGATCTGGAACTACTATTGCTCCACATAGGAGGCTTGCAAAAGAAGATCCTTTAACTGATGAATGAATGGATGAGTGAACGAATGAACAAGGAAATGCATTCTCCTTGTAAACATTCACAGATTTGCCATGGGCCAAGAGTTAACATGGTAACTCATTCTACTTTCTAACATGGTAACTGCTTCTGCTTTCAAGATGAATTTGCTCTACCTGCTTGGTTGTTTTTTGTTTAAGGGAATGCCCAAATGTTAGCCTAAGTCACCAGAATCAGCTTAAGATGTGGAGTGCTCATAAGAAAAAGAACAGTTAGGATCTTTTGGTTACTTCGGGTGTAAAAAGCCAGCTAAATCGGGTTGGGTTCTGTATTCAAGATCAAAATTTATACATTTCACTTCTAAAACACTATGATGAAAAAATTAATAATGTACTGCTCTTAAAATATACACCTAGAAGTCATGAGTGAAATAAGAAACCCTCAAAGATAATTTTAGAAAGATTATTTTCCTTTAACTCCCTACTTCATATAATTGAGGAAGGTTTCCTAAAGAAAGTAAAATTTGAGGCATTTTAAATTACGGCTTTGAAAGAGAAAGAAAAATGCCACATGATGTTGCTTATATGTGGAATCTAAAAAAAAAGAACACAAAGGAACTTATCTACAAAACAGAAACAGACTCACAGACATAGAGAACAAACTCATGGTTACCAGGGGGTAAAGGGAATGGGAAGGGATAAACTGGGAATTAAAAATTGCAGCTCTTGGGGAGTGATGGAAATGTTAGCTATCTTGATTGTGGTGGTGGTTTCATTGGTGTATACATCTATCAAAATTCATCAAAGTGTACATCTGAAATATGTATAGTTTACTGTATAGGAGGAGCCATACCACAATAAAGGTGTTAAAAAGATTAAAAAATAAAAATGAATTGATTAATTAAATAAATTATGGCTTTGAAATGGGTAGAGTCATCTTTATTCTCATGAGGACTGCTTTCCTGTATATGACCATCTTTCTCCAAACTCTTCCCCTTTAACTACACCCCTCCAGCCACCCCGAAATGTTTAAATAAATAAGAGATTAGACTTCTGTTTCTAAGTTAAGATTTAACAAATATTCAGCTGAAACAATAGAAGGGAAATAACAATAAAGCTAAAAATCCTTTAAGAAGACAATTAAAATGACAAATAAAAGACTACTGTTAAGATACTAAATCACTCTAAAAAAAAAACAATGTCCCCTAATAAATCAGATTAAATCACTCATCAGAGGGAAAACACGTACTGTCTTAAGGAAAGGTTTAGTAAAACCTTCAACAGCTCCCAGCAGCAGGAACTTGGCAGAAAAGTTTGGAGTGACAGCATGAGTTTGCACAAGTGCTCAGCCAATAGCTATAAAGAGAGCAGTGAGGTCTTGTTGGAAGTAACTGCTGAATTGGGGGACTATAAGTTACATTACAGTAGCCCAGATCTGTCTGCTTCTAAATTGTCACTTGTAAAAGTGAATCACAAAGTGGAGACATTTTGAGTGATTTTTGGGGGCTGTCTCTAAGATGTATTCATAAGTTGCAGTCTCATTCTGATTAATAAAGTACATAATGTGGAGTCAGGGGAGTGTTTATTCTTCTGGAAATTCCAACAGATTATCCTAATTTTTATAGACTTTATAAGGAAAGAAGGAAGGAAGAGAGGAAAGAAGGGAAAGAGGGAGGGAGGGTGGAAGGGAGGGAGGGAGGGAAGGTGGGTGGAAATACTCTTTTCTGTGCAATCACTTTCAATTTGGAGAGTGATATGAAGCTTTCTCTGTCAACAGTCCTTGTCTGGGTGTCCTTTTAACTACTTTTCTAAGCTGATGCTTGAACTGCTA
Source organism: Camelus bactrianus (assembly GCF_048773025.1). Taxonomy (NCBI): domain Eukaryota; kingdom Metazoa; phylum Chordata; class Mammalia; order Artiodactyla; family Camelidae; genus Camelus; species Camelus bactrianus. The sequence continues at coordinate 41,454,854 of NC_133546.1, read as the reverse complement.
AGAGCATCCTCAAGGTTTGCTCACCTTTCATTGAGACTGGAACTTGAGGCATCTGTATGAAAGCCAAGTTCTGAGTAAACCTGAGGCTATTTACAGTTTCAGATGGGAATCAGGTGCTATTCAAGACTAAACTTGGCAAGTTTTGCCTGGGCTGTACATTTAATGGTACATAAATCATGAGGCATATCAGGAGTTGGGGGAGCTCCATCACTAGAAACCGAATTCAAGAAGCACACAATCTAGCTTTGTACACCTCCCACCTGGAATCCAGCCCCATGGCTAATACATAATGGATACTCAATAAACATCTGTGGGCCATGTGGAAATACAACCAATTACAGAGTGGGACATACTTTCAGACTTCTAGAGCTAAAAGTTGACAGTCTCACCTGAAGAGCCAAAGCAATCTTGAGAAAGAAAACAAAGTTGGAAGCATCACACTCCCTGATTACACACTATATTACAGAGCTATAGTAATTAAAACAGAATGGAATTGGTATAAAAAAAAGACACATAGATTGATGGAACAGAGAGCCTAGAAATAAACATGTGTGGTCAATTAATTTATGACAAAGGAGCCAAGAATATACAATGGAGAAGGGACAGTCTCTTCAATAAATGATGCTGAGAAAACTGGACAGCCACCTGTAAAAGAATGAAACTGGACCACTATCTTAACTCAAAATGGTTTAAAGGTTTGTATGTAAGACCTGAAAACATAAAATTTCATAGAAGAAAACATAGGTGGTGAGCTCCTTGACATCAGTCTTGGCAATGGTTTTTTGGATTTGACACCAAAAGCAAAGGGAACTAAAATACAAACAAGTGGGACTACATCAAACTAAAAAGCTTCTGCACACTAGAAGAAACCATCAACAAAATGAAACAGCAACTTCCTGAACTGGAGAAAAATATATCCAGATCATGTTTCTGGTAAGAGGACTAATATCCAAAATATATAAAGAACTCTTTTGTTTTAACATAACTTACACTGGATTTTGTTTTACTACAAAGAGATACAGAGAAGAAAACAAACCACTGGAATTTTACTTAGAGATTTCTCTGAAGGTGAGGTTTGTAACTGATCCTGACCTACTAGTGGTGAATTCCACATTTCTGACCTGCTCCACTGCCCAGCAGTGTCTGAATCACTGGAGAGCATGAGAATCTTCCTGGCAAGAGTCAGACAGGTGGGCAGAGGAAAGAGGAGGGAGCAAAGCAACTCAACAGCAAAATACAAACAATCCAATTAAAAAATACAGAGGATCTGAATAGATATTTTTCCAAAGATATACAGATGGGAAATAGTTACATGAAAGTATGCTCAATATTACTAATCATCAGGGAAATGCAAATCAAAACCATGAGATATTACCTCACACCTGCTAGAATGGCCATTATCAAAAAGACAAGAAATAACCAAGAGTTGGTGAGGATTTGGAGAAAAGGGCACCAATGTGCTTTGTTGGTGGGAGTATAAATTGGTGTAACCACTATGGAAAATAGTATAGAGGTCCCTCAAAATTATTAAAATAGAAATACCATAAGATCCAGCAATTCCACTTCTGGGCACTTATCTGAAGAAAGTGAAAACATCAATTCAAAAAGATATACACCTACCCACCATGTTGTCTGCAGCATTATTTACAATAGCCAAGATATGGAAACAATCTAAGTATCCACTGACATATGAATGGATATAGAAGATGTGGAATATACATAAAATGGACTATTATTTGGCCATAAAAAGTAATGAAGTCTTGCAATTTGCAGCAACATGGATGGACCTCGAGGGTATTATGCTAAGTGAAATAAGTCAAACAGAGAAAGACAAATACCACATGATCTCTTATATGTGAAATAAAAAAATAAAATAAAATAAAAACCAAGGTCAAAGGTGGTTGCAAGAGGTGGAGGGGTATTTGATGGGAGAAATGGGTGAATTGGTCTTTAAGTTTAAATAAAGTAAAAAAATTTTAAATATAAAATAAATTAAAAATAAATAAGAAGACCCATCTACAAAAATTTAATTAATTAAAAAGTATAATGTACATCATGGTGACTATAGTAATAATACTATATTGCATATTTAGAGTTGCTAAGAGAATAAATCTTAAAAGTTCCCACCACAAGAAAAAAATTCTATAAATATGTATGGTGATGGATATTAACTGAACTTATTGTGATGATCATTCTACAATATATACAAATATCAAATTATTATGCTGTATACCTGGAACTAATATAATGTTGCGTATCAATTATATATCAATTTAAAAAAAACGCTGACAGTCTCTTCTTTGACCTGCCCTCTTCCAAATGCATCCATTAGGTGGTACTTTACTAATACTAGGAGAAACTACATGTATGAAACTCTGTACATGTGTATATGTTCTGTGTGTTTCCTTCACTGCACAACTATTGTTGCTGGACACAAACTGAGGGATACAGAGTCAGCTGAGAATTTCTGAGATTAAGAGCAAAAGGACTAGGGTGTCAGGGCTGGCCTTGCTAAAATTAAGTATCTCTCTCATACAATATAGATGTGTGCCCCTCAGTTCAAGATGTTATGAGAAAGCAGAGAAAATTACTGTATTTATATTGTCTAATCTTTAAAAAAAAAAAGTAAGACCTGATAAAACTGACACTATCTCTATATCAACTATTGGTAGCCTTTAGCCCACTAATGGAAGCATAGAAGGTAATGAAGATGATGTAAAAGCCTGAAAGAAGGAAGAAAGTTCAAGTGGAGGTTAAGAACTTCTTTGAGTCCTTGTAGAGAAAGGTTATCAGGAATTTGCATAGGGAACAATTCCTTGATAAGAAACTGCTTCAGGGCAATCCTAGTCAATTAGAATCTGTTTTCCTAAGATTAGAAGTCGACATTTTAATTGTTATATAATTAAAATTATCTACACCACTTTGCAAGTTGAACACAGAAAAACACTAAACACAAAACTAAGTAGGAGAGAGAAAGAAGGGAACAGGGAAAAACAGACCAGAGAAAGTAGAGCTCATCAGTCCCTTAATTTAAAAATGAGGAAACTGAGACTAAGACAGTTTAAATGATGCAGAAGTTTACTCAGCAAATTAGTGTCTGGGGATCAGACCGGCTGCTAATGAAAAGAATTTCCAACCAAGGTGATGTGAGGTCTAGCAGAGGTATTTTGGGCAGGCAGAAAGACCAATGTCCTTCGGAAGAAATTCTGTTTATTTTGTTTTTATAGATCCACACTATGCAAATATGTCTTAAAATGTTAAAGCCAACCTTAAATGCCATTATGAACATAACATAGGGAGGGATAATCCCATTCAAGGCATTCTTTAGGTTTGCTCAGATTATCTATGCTCTGTAGACAAACTGCCTTGGCAAAAACTGGGCAATTATCTGAAGTATATATATATATATATATATATATATATATATATATATATATATATATATATATAACTTGTACAATTCAAGAGAAAGTTAACCCAACTATTCAAATATAGTAATTGCCTCCATTTTCCACTTCACAGCCATATATTATTTTAAAATCTCTGGAATAGTATGTGCTGTTACTTTGATGACTTCCACACAAAGACACAGTGAAGGGAAATCTCTCTGTCTGAGAAAGGAAAAAGAAATGTCCGGTTCTATGGTTAACCCATGAAGGAAGAGTCCCCATTTCCATTAAGACCTTCTCGCTTGCTGTTTCCCAGAATGACTGGCTTTCAAAGTATCATTCACTGACAGAAGTCAAGATGCCCCTCCCACTAAAATGAAGGTAAATCTAAGGTTTGAAGAGGGCACAAGGGGAGGGAGTAGGGAAGGAGAGGCCTGACACTGAGTTCCTGTAATTAGTACTGCGAGCTGAAGCACTGGGTGTGGTTATCAGCTCAGGGGTGGCTTGTTTTGAGAAGTAGTTAAGATACTATTTACTTAGGCTACTGAGTGAAGTGTGTTTGGCTGGCTCTCTTGGTCCTTTGAGTAAATAGATCTCTCTCTCTCTCTGTCTTTTCTAAATGAAGAAACACTGCAGTTAAACAATTTATCTTGTCTCCCAACAAAGTTTCTGAAACTAATTCCTTCCATAGCATTTAATTCCCATCACTTAAGTGACTCAGCTGATTCAGGGAAGGGGAAGGGTCAAGAGGGGAGGAGTGAATTCCAAAGTAGTATAAAGAGAGGAAGCAGTTACCCTTGATTTGTGAATGACATATCAAACGTGCTCATGGGGTCATTTTTTAAAGGGTTTCTCATCAGTCTGTCTTGGGCAAGAAGGCACCCGGCTTGGTGTTGCCTCTTTTTCTGCACTGTACTTTTCAGCATATCCTGTAGATGGGTCCTCTCTGAGAACGAGTGCGAGTCACAGCAGCGGGGACCCCGCTGGAAGCTAGCAGGTGAATGTGTATCCTTCAGTGAGTCCCAGGCACAGCCAGACTCTGGAGAGTGAAAAGTTTCCTCCAAAGGAAGCCTCTGAAAACACCCCAAACCAATGGGTACTTCATGTGGCACCCAGAAACATTTCCCCAACTTTTCTCATTCGAGTCATGTCTACATGAAGCCGTATGTCTCTATGAAAAATTGAGACGTATTTCAATCATCTAGTGTTCACAGATATCCGGGTGACTAAAGTGTTCAGTTTTCACCCAAATATGAGCTTGAACTTTATCATATTTACCCAGCTAGTCACTAAATTTGACACTCTTAGGGTCTGGTTTTAATTTAGCAGTAAGAATTATTCATTAGAAATAGTACACAGGTCTACATCTATCAAAAGTCATCAAACTGTACATCAGAAATATGTGTAGTTTACTGTACAGGAATTATACCACAATAAAGGCATTAAAAATAATAATAAAATAAAATACATGAAACATAAAAAAAAGAAAAAAGAAATAGTACACAAATGCCACATAATCATACTGTAGATTAAGACATCATGTTTCCAAAAAGTGGAATACAATTCACACAGCACTCTGACAACGTAGTCGTATGATTAGATGGGAAGACCTGTTAGTTGAGATTAAAAAGTAATGTGGAGGTTAAAAAACATTCTGCCTCCTGTCAAGGACTGTCTGGTAGATCAATATAAATGGTTTCAAACTGTAAATTCTAAATAAATTTAAGTTCTAAACATAAGGATTATTGAATTCCAACCCCATACCCCATCAGCTGTGTCATTCAATCTCCTGCCTTTTCTCCCATTTGCAGAATGTAAAAATATAGTACCATACTAGCTCTGATTACCTTAGAAGATTATTCTAGGAATCGAATTATTAAAAGAGCATAAAAGTACTTCACAAAACTTTAAAAGCACTTTGCAAATGCTCAAGTTGAAATTACAAAATAAATAATATACCATAATTAGCCATCTAGCTTTAAAATAAAAAAGGATTAGAGTATCACTGAAAAAGTATGGCTTAATTATAACAATATCTTTATTTATATCCAAGAATTAAACAATAAGAATGTTGAACTTTCCACTTTGTACTTAGAAAATATTCTTCATCTACTCAGAGAAGCTAAGAAGGTAAATGCATTCCCACATTCATTATTGCTACTTGTTTTATCATATAGTCACACTCATGCTATTTCTTTCTAATTTTCTCATTTCTTTGGACTCTAGGGAATAAAATGACTATGGTGTACGAAACCATCTTTTATAAAAGTAACACTAATATAGGCATTTTCCTTTAAGGTACTCATCAAAATCATGAGTGAATTCCAAGGATGATGTTGATAGTTATCGCAGTTTTACCTCCTAAAAGAATAAATGTACATATTTTTTCTACCCTATTCTTAAGATTGCTTTTTCATGTTAGTTCTTATTCTTGAAACATCAGTAAAATGATAAAGGATACTACCAACAATTATTGAGGGTTTTTTTAATGCCGCAAGTACTGAGCTGAGCCCCTCTACACGTTTATCATTTTACTTTATAGTACCCTCATGTATATATCCTTACTGTACAGTGAGGAAAATGAGGCCAGAGAGGTTAAACTGTGAAAACACTGTGAAACTTGCCCAGTGTCACACAGCTAGAACTAGAATGGGGCAGTTTCCAAGTGTACAGTGAATCCATGGCACAGAATAGCTTCTCAGTCTCTTTCTCAATCATTTCATCTCAAGGCAGGTAAATTTTTCTTCATTCAACAAAGGTCATCAATCTTGGTTACAGGTATGTTGTACTTCTTCCTTAATCAGCGTGGTTCAGTGATTCAGAGTTCAAGCACTTTCTAAATATGCCCCAAAGTCACTTTTACCATCATAGCTGGTCTGACTCTGTCAAACAGTGGGTCTCGCTACAGAAGTGAGATTCCACTGGAGTGTGCCCCATGCTTCCACTTCTCTTTCTACTGAGATCCTTGCTCCTAAGCTCTAAGAATACTTGCAGTCATAGCAGTATCAAGGTTTTGCTGAAGATTTAGTCTTTTGAAATGTTTGACACTGAAATAGCATACAGAAAATATTATCTCAGTAGTGACTCTTTTTTTCCACCTACACTCCCTGTTTGCATCAGTCCCATATTAAATCTGAAGGATCACTATATCAATGATCAATTTGTAAAGACCTAATAATGGAAGGAGAATTTATCTGAAATCCACCTGCATGTCTTTTTGCAGCCACTTCCTCACTCACCAGCATTCAAAAGATAAAGGCAGTATTCAGTCCTTGAGTTGCTGATACTAACAGCTTCTCTATGCTGACGGAAACCAGTTTCATGTCCTATTTTTAACTGTAGAACCAGTTAAACCTAATCTCAGTACCTAAAGATGATACCAAAGTAAGACAATCGTTCTACAAGCTGTCCAGTATTCCCCATAGCAATTGCTGATACAGAGATACTTCCAAAAGCTCTCCCCCTGATGGTTACTTTTTAAGGAACTTTGAGAGCAGAGGACAAAACAAATATGTTTCTTTCTGGTAAATCTTGATCCAAGTTTTAAGCTGAAAAGTTTAAATTAACAAAATAAAACTCTGCAAATCCTACCAAAAGTGAAAACTGTATCTATACACTTCTGGTGAAATGGCTTTATCCTTGTTGTTTGTTTTGTTTCACTTCCCATAAAGTCCAGGTCCTTCTGGGTAACATGGAAACCAGTTGAGCGAAAACACACAGAAGCTGTTGAATGGATGGAAATTATTCTACCACGAGATAAGACAAGGAACGGCCATTTAGGGGGACCCCAACTAAAATTAACAGAGGTTCCCTGAAAGCAAAGGGGCTAATCTGAAAAGTAGCCTCCAAATGGTAAAATGAGTATCAGTTGTGAAGGACAGTCCCCTACTCAGTTCTGCAAGGGACAGTTCCTACTTACCTTTGTCACCATTCGTCTTAAATTTGACAGACCTGTTTACTTTGGTGTAACTCAGGTGTTAATAAGCTTCATTTTACCAAGATTTTGCAACAGCATGAAAGCTGTTCTTTCACCTTTCAGTCCACTTGGGACTAATTTGAGCTACACAAGGCCTAGTAGAAGGAAGCATGTAAAAACTTCATCCCAAATCTTTGACAGCTTCAGAAGCCAGTGTGTTTGCTTTAGAATGTCCAAAACAATCCTGGAACTTCATAATTGAAGACGCTAACTGTAAGACTTTGACACATTTTGAAAGTAAAGAAGTCAAAACTTTTCCTCTTGCCTGCTTCCTCCAGATCAGGCCAGAATGCCTTCAGATCAAACTCTCAAACCCTGCCTTCATGGGATTGAGAGAGGCAGTGAGAGACCCACGTGTCCACAAAGCTGGGAGCCTCTGACAGGAGGTGTGCAAGCCTGCAGTCCTTACATCTACGGACCACGGCTTTTCTTCTGCTGCCAAGCAAATATGCCTGGGGTAGGGTCGCAATTTCCAGGAGGCAAGGCCGCTGGTTAGAGTCCAGAGGCTGCTTCCCTGCTCTGCCATCCTACAGCCCCAGGGGAAAAGTAAAAAAGGCTCCACTTACCAGTCGAACCACACAGACACATACCAACTGCTCACAGGGCAGTCCAACCCCAACTGCAGGAGACAGCTGTGCCTTAAAGATCAGAAGGCCAAGAAACTCGAATACATACAGGCCCCAGCACCCAACATGTTCTGTTCTAGAAAGCTGTTTGTTTCCACTGAGGACAGACACCGTATGTGTTATACTGCCATACTATAATACTAAGAACAGCTAGCTAATATTTATTAAGTACTTTCTGTAAGTCAGGCACTCTTCAGAACAGTTTTATATATTATAATTCATTTAATCTTCATAACAATCCTATAAGGTTAAGAACTCTTTTCGTCCCCATTTAACAAAGAGGAGACGGAGACCCAGTGTGTCCAGAAGGTTCTTGGCAGATGATGGTCTTGAGATAAACACTTGCTAATTGAATCTAAAAGTAAGATATCACCATAACCATATAAATAATGTCACAAATAGGAGGGTAACTTCCAAGGCCAGCTCATAAAATCTATTTAACCCATCTGTATCTTTTTTATTGTTGATTTAACCCTATTTCATTTAAGCCTAATAATCATTATAACATTGTTTTTATAGGGAAATGTGTTCCAGATTCCAGCTTGTGGCACCATTCAACAGTTTCATTAGGCAGCTACTTTCCGAAGGAAAATTAGTGCCACGGAAAGGTATAAAGCTGAGCAAGGGGCATCTGTACCATTTAGGAATTTCTATCCCTGCCCTGCTCCCAGAAGCAGAGGGGGTCCTTTCTGGAGAGATTCCTGGCTGGGGCCGAAAAGGCAGCAAATCCTCCTAGACATAATACCCATTCCCTCTGCACCTCACCCTTCCCACACCCTTCCAGCAGAGCCCTGAGGTTCTCTGAGCTGCTACAGAAATCGAGGGATCATTATTTCCCAAATCACAGCTTTAAACTAAATTAATGGATAGAATTTTCTCAAGTCTTCATTTCCTTCAACTTTCGGCATCTGTTACTGCTTGTCTGGGGGCGAGTGCTGGCAAATGACAAAATGAATTAACGAGGAGCATGTTAACATTAACAAAAATACAGGGGAGCAATCCATCCTGCTTAGCTCAACAGCTTGGGGTTATTTTCATGGGCCTCGGAGTTCACAGCTGTGATTTTACATACACATATCGATTTTAGGAGTCATGCTTTCTGCTTGTAAGATCAATTCTAGTTTTCGTCGTGAAATAAAATGGATCCATATTCCATTGTGTTCCTTGTAGGTATCCACCACCTAAACAGGTTTAAAGACTCCCAAACTATCCGTCTCTTGGTTGGACCATCTCATAATCCCACCCCACCCTTGTACACGCCCCCCTCGACTGGGAGATCCCTCTGAGGGCGGGGCCATTCTTGTTTATCTTTGTATCTCCAGGAGTACCAAAAGTTGGGAATTAATAGTCACGGTAAATGTATAGTAAGTTTCACTGAATTTAAATTCATCCCAGTGTACGTTAGCAATCAAGGTTCTAAACCTGGCTTCCCCTCCCATCCTGTTCACCTAAAAAATACCAACTGAAAGGAGGTAAAACTAGGAGTTATGTTCCAATATTCCAATAACTAATTTTCAGTGTCTCATTTTACAGCCAGCACAAATTTGACCTAATCTTCTCTTTATTACTGTCCAGCTGATAGAAATGTGCTGCAAAATCTTTAATCACCAAGAAAGGGTTCATTATATCTGCTACCCACTAATTTTAAAAACAAATTTTAAGCATTTTAGAAAGATTTACAACAAAACTTGGAAATAGGATTTTTTTCTTTCAGTTAAGCCTCTGTCAATCAAAAAAAGGAAAGAAGTAAATAACAAGAATCCCCCAATTCCTTGAAAATCTGCTTCACTGAGGTTTTGTTGCACATGGAAATTTTTTGTAGTAAGAAATAAATGATGACATAATTATATTCTTGGCAAAAGATCTGCTGGGAAATTCCTTTTAAATGGCAATTTCTCTGCTGAATTTAAAATGTAATTTGATTTACAAAAGTATGATTTTCAAATTCGGTCAAAATCTGTCTGTTGTATGAAGTACACCCAGCTGGTTTACTTCCTGTGTGGGGAGACCCTGCTGTACCCCTTCCAAAGGTACATTTGCAGCCAAAGAATAACTTAGATCCTAGAAAAATCTGCCTCAATTACATTTTATTTGGAGAAAGAGATATTTTTTTCTCCCTCCATTTGGAATTGGCTACTATCTTGTTTTAAATAGCTTGTTCTCAAAGGAACTATGACACAGGAAGGGGGGAGGGGGCGTGGCACCAGCAAACTGAAACAAACAGGAGTCCTGAGTCTTCCTGCCGCGCCTCCCTGTACAGGGGACACTCTTCTTGGTTTCCGAGGCCAGGCTGGGCTGCTCAGCTACGGCTGACTGACTGGAGCTTTGGGAGCCACAGATTGTTTTTGCTGATAAGTAAACGCATTATCGCTTATCAGACTCGCGCATCCTTTTCCAACATGCAGAATATTCCCGTATGGCGTGCAAAATTCTGCGCTGGAAATATCCCCAAACAGATTTGAGCAGGAATTCCGAGGGAGCTGATTCTTTAATTTACTATAGCCAATTATCTATCCACAGTCTCTCTTTGATATTGCTTGTAACCGATTCCTTGATGATAACTGTATTGTTTTATTTCTTGCCACAACAGACGCAGAGGTCCATTGATCTGGTTTAAGACTAAACCCCCAGGTCAAACATGTAACTCAGAATGAGGTTTTTCTTCTCAAACTTTAGCATGCATGAAAATCACCAGGAGGGCTTGTTAAAACCAGACTGCTGGGCCCCACCGCCAGTTTGGAGTCCAGAAATTTGCATTTCTAGAAAGTTCCCAGGTGATGTTGATGCTGCTTGTCTGGAGACCACGCTTTGAGGACCATGTTCTCAACAAATTGGCTATTTTTCTGAGAATATAAACTCACCACATGTGCATAGATAAAGCTGGCTTTAATCAACCCAGCTACCCTTAGACTCAGAAGAGGAGAAAGAGGATGGACTGTTCCCTTCCCAGGAGAGTACAGAATAACAGTTCTTACCCATCCAAGTAAGAGGAACTGTGTCAACCTTATCTGAGCAATTCTGCCAGCAGGCTCTAGTGTAACAAGTACTACACAGGCTGGAGTGTATGTCTGATCACTCCCAGCCCCTTGGACCAGAGAGGCTTGGAGAACTTCTTTTAATGGTTCCTATGAAGAGTAAGGTTTTGGTTTCCCAAATATAAGTAATGGAACAAGTTTTCTAAATTATATTGCCACAAGTCAATCATAATCTTACATTTCAAACATCTGAACATAAACCCAAATTTCTGGATCATAGCCAAATTACATCACCTTGCTTGTACCTTAAAGCCTATAATTTCTAACTAATTTAGGAGACAGTCTGTTAATCAAAGGGATAAAGTTTAATTATCAAATGGCACTTGCATGATAGATCTAAGCCCAAGAAAAGGATTGTCCAGGAGCCCCTTTCCAATACTAAAGAAAAGATTATCAGCCACAAACACTACTATGTGTGCAGTATATGTATATAGGTGTGCATTATTACTCACGTGCAATCCCATCTGAGACCAGATACTCAGCTATCTCCCAGGTCTGAAGAAATGTTCATTTATCATCATTCAAAGCCATCTAATCATTTATTAAACCAATCCTGAGCTAAGCAACATGAACAGAGCCCCAGCTGCCAGCCCAATCCAGGCCCTCATCATTTTATTATGCCTGGATTAATGCAAAGTTCTCTCCATTGATCTTAATGGGACAAGTTAAACCCTACTTCTAAATTTCCATGACTCTTTAGCTCCATAATATGTCCTCCCTCTTTTATGTCCAGTGTCATCTCTCACTACTCACCCACCCACTGCCCAAGAACACTACACTCCAAGAGCATAGCAATTCCCCCTTTCCATTGCCCCAGATTCATATTCCTAAAGCAACACTTCTGTTCATCAAGTCAGAAACAACCTTACTCGAAAACCGAGTGATCCTTCACTGCCTTCAGGACTAAGCTCAAATGTCTCTCTACTCAGAGAAACCTTACCATTTTACCTGACTCACCGTGTCTCAGTCACTCCCAAATCTCACACGTGTGCATGCTTATGCACCATTCCTGGACCTCAACCAACAGTGACATGGTGCCCTTCTAGGAGTGCCCACACACTCTCCTACAGGCCCTACAGAGCACAGCTCAGTCTGAGCTTTTCTGGCAGAACACCATGCAGGGAGTGCTCTACCTGTCTGGCCTCCTAGTGCAGGTCTACCTGGAGAGCAGTCTGCAGACGAGTACCAGGCCATCACCTGTACTGATCCACAACGAAAAAAGTACAGAAGTTAAGAGTGAGCGTTTAAAAGCTTTTATCACAATTTCACTGAGAAAATGCATGCCTTTACATCTAATAATAAAAAACACAGACTTGAATTTTGTATGCCTGTAAGAGTCAGGGTTCTCCAGAGAAACAGAACCAATACAACATGTATCTACACATAGAAAGAGATTTACTGTAGGGAACTGGCTTACACAATTACGGAGGCTGGCGAGTGCAAACACGCAGCGTGGGCCAGCAGACTAGAGACTCGGCAGAGCCTATGGTGTGGCTCTAGTCTGAGGGCAGTCTGCTGGAGAGCTCCTTCTTGCTTGGGGAGTCCAGTCTTCTTTTCTATTCAGGCCTTCAACTGATTGGATGAGGCCCACCCACTTTATGGAGTGCCATCTGTGTGAAAGTTCACCTAATTAAATGTTACTCTTGTCCAAAAATACCCTGCAAGTTGCATAAATTAACCATCATAATGCCTTTTTCCCCCTAGTAATTGACTGATTTTTATTGGCTTTTACAAAAGTATCTGCTGGCAGTGGACAGGAAGGTAGAAATACTTCTTCACAAATGGTTAGAGAAGGGGTCAAGAGCAGAGCTTGGCACACTACAGCCCATAAGCCAAAGCTGGGCTGTGGCCTGCTTTTGTTTGGCCAGCAAGTTAAGAATGTTTTTTACATTTTTTTAAAAACTGTACAAAAAAAGAAAAAGGAGAAGATATAACAGAGACATTGGGTGGCCCATACAGTGTAAGTATATTCTGTGCGGCTGTACTTTTACAGAGGAAGCTCGCTGAGCCCTGTGCCAGAGCAGTCTCTCCTCACCAGCCCACATGCTTCACCTTAGTGTGAACTCTCATACTCTTCCTCCATTTTCCGCCTTGCCTTCCTAAGTAGGGAATACACTTCCTGTGTGAGGGGAATTTCAAAGTCGACGTCACACAGAGCAGAGCCTACGCTACACAGCCATCTTCACAAATGCTGATTTAATTGAACTGGCTCAGCCGTCTTCTGAGGTGTTCTCAGAAGCAAATTTTTTAAAATTTGGGTCTCTCACATATACCTCCTATTGTTTACTTTTTTTCTGCTTCGTACAAATACAAGTTAGCTCTGCTTTAGAATCAGTAACCGCCTTCTTTGATCTCACTGAGTTATTTAATTGAATAAACCTCAATTAAATGTTTGTTTGTATTTGGTGACCAGGAATCTCCACAGACAGGAAGGTTTCTGTAACAGGCCTGTGGTGGGTGGCCCCCAAGATGGGCCCTAAGGATCCCCTGGTATTCAGCCCTTAGGCAGCTGCCCCCCTTGAGTGCAGACTGGACCTAGGACCTGCTTCTAACAAATAGAATATGACAGAAGTCATAGGATGACACTTCCAAGTTACAGAATGTCTGCCACTTCTGTCTTGGGGGCTCTCCCTTCCTCTCTGTTGGATCACTTGCTCTCAAAAGCCAACAGCCCTGTTGAGAGGCCCACCCGAGTGAGTCTGGAAGCAGATCTTCTGAGACCCCTCAATATTTACAAGAGTGAGCTTAGAAGGAGTTCTTTCCCCAGCTGAGCCTTGAAAGGACTGCAACCCTGGCCAGTCCTACAACCGCAGCCTTTCACCCAGCTGAGCTGCTCCTGAATTCCTGACTCACAGAAATTTTGAGATAGTAAGTGTTTACTGTTTTAAGCCTCTACATTTTGGGTGGGGGTGCAGTTTGATTTGTTATATGTACCAGATAACTAATACAGACTATAATTTGTACTTCAGATTTGTACTAAAGATTGTGTATTTTCCTGCTGGAATACATAAAAACCCAATTTCTAAGGGAACACACTTAAAAATAATAGCTGTGGGCACTAATCTCCTTTCTAATAGAATGAATAGTTAAGGGAGGTCACATTTAGTCTCAGATTTGCACGCAATAACCATAAAGGAGGGCTGGATTCTTAAGGATGACCTACATGTGCCTGGCATTTTCTCTTGGTAACTCCCAAATAGTAACTGTGAAAGAACTTCTCCACAGCTAACCTGGGGTCAGGAGAAAACAACAGCTGCTTAAAGGTTGTCTGACCCCTCGTGCTGCTGTCCAAAAGCAGACTGGCCACAGAGCTCTCAACTTGGGAGGGAACTAACACCTGGGGAACCACCTCCCTGAAACTGCACACTGGTCACACACACACACACACACAGGAACTTCAGTCACGTACACTCATGCCCACACAAATAAACTCATACCCATCAGTAAGCCAGCAATGAATAAACTGTGCTGTCAGCTTCTAGGGGCTCAGCCACGTCCAGGAAGCCTGGTCTATAGATGTCCTCCTCTGTTTCCCACCAGTCTCTGGTTAGGAGCTACCTTCCCAGGCAGTAGACCAAATTCTTTGTTATAATCATTGAGAAGAGACTGAATTGTCTTGAGGCTCACCACAACTTTACACCCAGAAACATCACCACCAAGTAATACTAAAGTTTCAGCAGGAAATACCTTTTTTGTTTGGTGCTCTTCCCAGAGACAGTCAGCTAGTCTGTGCTACTCTCTGGATTCCATGCCCCTGAATCTTCTTATTCTCACTTTGGGGCCTGTTGGGTTGGTTCACTCCAGAAATTAGTCCTGACAACGTTGCACTGGAGCTGGAAGTGAGCTGCAAGATCATGATCTTTGGAGCCAGACGGAGCTGTGATGGGGGTTACATGATATACTGTGCTGAGTACCAACGGCAAAGGCACCAGACCTCAAAAATGTGCTAAGCCACTAAGGGACTGTCACCATTCCCTTCAGTGCCCTGGCCTCCTCTTCCTCCTCCTCATCCTTTTCCTATAGTCACCACCACCCTAGGTCCAGCCCTCTTGCTCTTTACTCTCTGTGTTCTAGAAAAATCTGCATTCACATTTTTTGGCCAAACTCAAATGATTGAGTCACAACTTTAAGTACACTTTTCCCTAAGACATTAAGGCATTAACAGCTATTAATCAGACGTTCTCTCCCAGGCCCCAGGAGCCACTTGTGTGTCCCAAAGTCATCTGCAGACTCTGAAGTCAGACTGACTCTACTCACATTCCACCTCTGTCACTTACTACTGTGTGACCTGGGGCAAAGGAATTAGCACTTCTACATTCATAGCCTCCTTCTCTGTAAAATAAAACCATCGTCCCAGGACTGTGGTAAAAATAAAATGCGAAAATCCAAGTGACATTCCTAGAAAAGCTTTGAGCACTGAAATGGAAGCTTCATGAAGCTTCACAGAGACTGACATGGCCATGTCTATGACCTGGGACAGAGCTTGGTATGAAGTAGATGCTAAAATATTTGTGGAACAAATGAGCACATGGTACGTATGTAGATACTATGACATTCATTATGCTTTTTAATGCAAAGATAAACAAGTCAGAAAACAGACTATCCACTTGTCTTTTTTTTAAATAAAACAACTTGAGTACAAAGTCAGAAAATTCAACCCGTTATACTTCAATTTTAAGCATACTTTAAAAGTCTAACCACACAAAAATGACAAAATAAAAAACAAGAGCCAACTCTCCCATTTTCTCCAGATCTTTCCCCCAAAGGAAGCCACTAAAATAAATTTCTCCTAAATGCTTTATGTATTTATTAAAATAAATGTTGAGATATAAAGAAAAAGATGAAGCCCTGATGGAAAATGTCAGAGAGTGCCAAGTAGAAGCAGAAGAAAATTTTGCAGAAGAAGAATGTAGGGTCTTCCACGGCCCCTGAGATCAGACAGTGTTGACCATTCAGGGCAAGCAGGTGGAACCTTCGTGGCACTTGTAAGCACCTATTGATGCTCAACTTGTACCTCTTCATTTCTGACCAAGAAGATACTAGAACCATAATGGGGTCGTTCCACATGCTGTTCTACCTTCTTGGAGCACAATAATGCTGCCCCCTGCAGCACTCAGAGCTCACCTTATTGACTGAGTAGCAATGTCTGTTGTGGGCACAAGAAAAACATGCTATTGCAGATACCACACCAGAGTCTACTCCTGAAATGAATAAGAAAGTCACTGAATTGTGATTTTCTACAAGACCTTTGGAACAAAGCTAAAATGTGATTCATTACCTTCTCATCATCAAATAGGACTTGACTCAGTTGCAAGTGAGGGAGATGAAACTCGAAAAGATGTAAGAATAAAAAGACAATTTTGGGTTCACATAATTCAGGAAGTCCAGGGAAAAGTCATGGCTGAATCCACCTTCTCTGACAGTTTCATTAAGAATGTGTCTCCACCCTCAGCGCTGATTGGCTTGGGGCTTTATTTTTCAGCAGTCTCCCCTTTTCAGTGGTAAGACTGTCCTCAGCAGTTTTAGGCTTATGTTCTACTAGCTTAGCAACCATGAGAAAGGATGTCTCTTCCCCAATTACACCAGTAAATGATCTTAAACAGACATACCAGATATCCTGGATCACATGCACATCCCTGGAGTGAACACTACAGCTGGGCAGATGAACCACCCAGGATGGCCAGATCTGAGACACAGACCCAGCCCTGACAATGGGGAGTCAGATCTCCTCTATCTGTACAACATGTTTTAGGACAATGTTGACTCCCCCAGAAATAACATGGATGTGGCTAAGAGAAGAAGGAAGAATGGATACAGGGCAGCAAAAACAACAGATCTACACATCTTCTGATTTAATAGGTAAGAAAAGAGCAGTAGTAGGGACATGTTGACCAGTCTGCATAGATGCTTCACTGGATTGGCTCAACCAACCAAGGGAGCAAAAAGTCAGGGCAATGGGAGGTCAGCAGCACTGGCATGATGGGTTGTTTGGGAAAAAAATCGATTCCTTTGTTTTAAAAGAGGAAGTTGCTGCCATTCAAATGCCTAGAAATAGAATTCACTTATCTCCTAGTATACACTCTACTGTATCTATTGAAGCTTATTATAGATTGAAAGAAAGCGAAGACACACAAATGTCAATCTTACATAGGAAAGAAGATATGGAGAAACTGATTTAAAAATAATTATCCTCAAGTTAAAATCTATAGTGGCAGCAGGTATTTATTTATGATAAGTACATTTATTCAGAGTTATCCGAGAGAAAAGGCATCTTTGGACTAGACCAGATATTTACTACCATGTTGCTTTATTTTCTCTTTGCTCCAGCTATAAGATGTTAAATTCCAAACAGCTCAAGACTCCTCATCTTAAAGAGTCCCCAGATCAATCTCAAGTAGAAACTTCTACCACAGAGGGTACAGAAGTTGTCTAAACTGAGAGGAGATGGTCGCCATCGCTACTGTAACCCCATTCTCACTTGGAACACCATGGCAAATCCCCTGCTTGGCCTCATGGTTCATGCATCAATTTTGTAAATTAGAAAAAGTGAGCCGCTAGCACCAGAAGGGCCTAGATGCCAGGCCTTCTCTGATGAACTATCAGGACCAGAAATTTTTTTTTTTTTTAAGATCCTTGTCTCTTTAATACTTTGCTAACTTTAAAATTTTATGCTGATAGGAGGATGCCTTTGAATCTAAAGAAAACCACCTTCTCGGTTCTTAAGTTCAGGGCCAAGGAAGATGGCAGAACCTACCACAAGTGGTCAAGGAAGAATTCAACAAAAATTAAGTCCTGAGGATTCAGTAAGCCACTCTCCCAAATTCAAAACTGGCCTTATTTTAACAATCACTGATGGATAAAGAACATATACTGTTTCAGAAGAACTCTTAAGTAAATAGGTAATTCATGATTTTCTATAGTATTCCAGCCCAGTATCTAGCGATCTTTATTCTTAGAGAGGAAAAGCTGTTTGATATTTATGAATTTGTTAATTCTTTACCTTAAAGCTTACTATTCAGCCTTCAGACATAATTTTCAGGAATTCCTACAGTGAAAAGGAAGAGAGTTTATACCATAAATATTTGTTCAAAACAAGATGTTTGGTACTATATTAAAATAATTTTAGTTATCAAATGACTTTCTTCATTCCACTACTCTCCTGCTATTTTCTGTCCTAAATTTTAACTTGTAGCAGTTAAAGCTACAAGTTAAAATTTGTAGCACTCTCAAGGTGTACACGCTGGAATGTTTTCAGCTACAATTTTCGCCTCTTCAGAAGGTAACTGCAGTGCAGTGGTAATAAAAGTACAGGGAGTTCTTGGACTCCTTTCTAAAGTGTTCTTTGTTTAGTCAATATTTACAAATCACCTTCTTCGTTTTTCCTCTGTCTATAGAACAATAAAGAGACAGTGAAATAAGGAGAGTGGTGAAATGGTGTGTGGGTATGAAATTTAGCTACAGCCTGTGACATAAACTGGATACTAAATTAACTTGCAATTCTACCCTCAAGTGTGTCATATAATAGAATGGAATGTACCTTTTCTTGTAACAATGTTGAACCAAAGGCCTTCTTATTGTTAGCAAATACCACAAAAGAGATAAAGATTCTCCTAAAGCTTTTCAATTTTCATTTCTTGCTTTTCAAACTCGTTGTTAGTAGAGTACTAGAGGACAGTCACACAGGTTATATGGATTTTTCTACTATAATTCATAACCTGGGTCCTATTAAGAAGTGTACGCTGTGCCAGATAGCAAAGAGCAAAGATGAATTAACAGCCCAAAGGCTGGAAAGAATGATGGAGGAAGATTTGCTTAGACTCAATGTGCAGAGAGAAATAGCTGTTCTCTGTCCTGGCTACCAAGACAGCAGGATGGCATAGGGAAGGCCAGATACATCAACAAGCAATGACAATTTGGCTCCAACTCAAAAAATCATATGATCATAAACAAGTGACTCAACCCATCTGAATTAGTCTTCTCTTGCTGCCATAACAAGTTACTATAAATTTAGTGGCTTGAACAATACGAATGTATCATCTTCTAGTTCTGGAGGGCAAAAGTCTGACATGGGTCTCACTGGGCTAAAACTGAGGTGTTAGAAAGGATATATTCCTTCTGGAAGCTCTAAGAAAAACCTGTTTCCATGCCTTTCCCAGCTTCTGCAGCATTTTTTTTTTTCCTTTGTGGCCCATTCCTTCACCTTTAAAGCCAGAAACCTTCCTTCTCCATCACAATTCTCTCTAATCCAGCCAGTAAAGGTTCTCTGTATCGAAGGATTCATGTAATTAGATTGCACTCACCCAGATAATCCCAGATAATCTTCTCATCTCAAGATCTGAATCTTAATCACACCTGGAAAGTCCCCTTCACCATGTAAGGTAACATGTTCACATTCTGGAGGTTAGATTGTGGACATCTTTGGAGGCCGTTATCCCACCTACCACAAAATCTTTGCTTCAGTTTCCTCACCTGTAAAATCTTACAGGTTGTTAAGCACAGTCCATGCCACATAGGGAGGGCCTAAAACTCTGCCTAGTATGTAGGTCTTGTTAAGAAGTGATTCAGAAGATGAGGAAGAGAAGGAGGAAGAAGACAATATGGACAGACTTGTCATATTTGGGTGGGGTGGG
Source organism: Camelus bactrianus (assembly GCF_048773025.1). Lineage (NCBI taxonomy): Eukaryota > Metazoa > Chordata > Mammalia > Artiodactyla > Camelidae > Camelus > Camelus bactrianus. The sequence continues at coordinate 41,435,198 of NC_133546.1, read as the reverse complement.
GCACTGAGTGAGAAAAACCCAAAATTAGTAGGGAAATGTAGGGAAAGAAGAGCAACCACAGGCTACTTAGAGAAAAGAGAATGTATTCTGAAAACTGAAATCAGAATTTAGAATGCTTTCATTTGATAAGAGACAATGAGAGATTTTAGCCCCCTTAAATTTATTTTCTCTGAAACTAGGGTAAAAGAATTTAAGACAAATATAAAGACTCATGCTATGGGAAATGCTTTTGATTAAAAAACAAAACCAAAAACATTCTTCATGTTCTAGTTTAAGGAAAAGACTAACTTTCTAGCAATCTAAGATAGGAAGGCAAGAGAGAAGAGAAGAAAATAAATAATTTTGGTACTATAAGAATGTGCATATTTCAATCTTTAGCTAAATAATCATACAACAGACTGTCCTAAGAAATAAATAACTTTTCCAATGAAAGTGACCTGAAAAAGGCCAAAAAGTGTAAAAGAGGGCAAGGGAAATAAGAAATGGACAATTTTCAAATAATCCTCAAAAAAAGTTAATTTTCTTCTGTTATTTTACCTTCTATTGAAGTACCGATGTTCAGTAAATCTTGATTATTTTAAACCTTACTTATTTCCATTCTCTCTCTACCCAATGTGTCTTATTTGAATCTAAATTCAATACCAAAGCATTTCAAGGAATTTTTAAAAGCTAAGCTGCTCACATAGTATAAACTGCTCGCCACAATTTACGTATTTAAGTCTTACAGAAACAGCTCTCAACCTGAAAGCTAAAGTCCCCAAAGAGGTATGTAAGTGGAGCTTTGTCACACCCTGACATTAGCATCAAACTAAAAATGAAGTCACACAGGACAGACATTTGGGAGGAAACAAGTCTGACATTTACCTGACTTAACAACTGTGTCCATTCTAAAACACAGTCCTGTAAGTTATCAAATAGTGAAACAAACTGAGATGGCATCTAAATAAAGTTTAAAATAGATACATATAAATAATAGTAAATGATAAGAAAATGTCATATTATAATAGACTTTACCTTTACCTTTCTGAATTTATTACAATGAAGGTCTGTAGTAATGTGTCCTCAAAACTGGTTGAACCGTGAACATTTCAGTCAAACTGATTATTGTGACTGTCACAGAGGACATAACTAATTTGACTACTTTTAAACCTAGTATTTGTTTTGCTTTGCTTCTAAATTCAGTGGAATGCGAATTTAAGTGGGTGCGTAGAAAAAGCTCAAATGTAATTTACATGTTTAAACATCGACTGCATGGGTGCAGAACAGAGAAGACTTCCTCAATTCAGAACAGAAGAGTGGAGGGAGGCCCCAGGACGGTCACCTGGTGACTCAAACATCTACCTGCCACAGCACTGGGATGTAGAGAGCAAGGCAAGCACTCCCTGAGAACTGCTAAGAGAAGCATGCTCAATTCCTGGGGGTTGATTTATTTGTGGACTCCGGAAATACATCCATCAAAAAAGCATCAGAACCTAGAGAATAACAACAAACTCCCATCAAGAGCACACTTAAAGACATACTAAAAGAGAACCCCCTGCTCTAACTTAAACCAAAATTACATAGCCAAAATTGAGTCATTTTAACACTAAACCAATTGTACTGTTCGGAGAGACTGAAACTTTACTTGGCATTTTAGGAAAAATATAAATAATCTAAAATGATCTCAGTTTCCATAAAAGGTAAACAAACAAGACTTATTAAAAGTTTTAAGGAAGGGTTAGCTAAAATCTACAATTTTAGGAAACTTATGTCTGTTAACAGATCCAATACAGCACAATTTAATCAATTAAAATAGCAATTCATACTTTAAACAGTACGGATTCCAGAAAGAAGGTAGTTGGAGGAGTACACAACTGCTTTTCCTATGAGTCAAACAATAATATAGTTGAAATAACAAAGCAAATCAAGTGACAATGTAGTTATTTCAATTTTTTAAACAGCTGAATCATTCTTGCCACACTGCAGTCTGAATGATGTCCTGGTACCTGGCATCCAGCTGGCTTTGAAACCTCTGCCTAAACGAAGAGGCCTCTACTGATCTTGACTCAAATGATGGGTCTGTACCCTCTGACAAAGACAAGCCAATAATACAAAGCAACTGTATGTGTAACTGATGGTAAGTGTGTCAGTCTCAAAACTGATTTGTTTTGTTGACAAAGGCTGGAGGCTATTGAATAAAAGGTGCTGAGTCAACTCAATGTCATGGTTACTCAAAGACATGCAGCTATAACCAAAACCACCAATTAATATTTATTTGTCAAGCACCTATTATGTTCTCAAAGACCTCGCCTCTGTGAAGCCTAAATCCTGTTTCATAAAAATCAAAGAAAGCAATCTGAGAACAGTAATGTAAGGCAATGCTCAATAAACTGATGTATAGAAAGGATAACAGCAACAATTCAGAGAAGACTAACATTGGTGTGAGCTGATGTCTTCAGGGAAGTCCATGGACAAGGGGAAATCAGGGTGTGGCAGAGTTCCCACAGGTGGAATAAGAAAGGCTTTAGAATCAGGAATGGAAGAGGTGGGTACTAGTGAGCGGGATAAATAAACACTGAGGAAGGACAGAATTAGTCAGAATAAAGCATAGGCTTCATGTAAGAGAGTTAGAGAGACAAACATAAACATGTTAGGAATTGGATCACGTCTCTGCTAGTACATACTGTTAACCAATGACCGTGAGGTCTGGCTTCCAAGAATCAAGCTGCCCTCTCAGAAAGCCTCTGTCTCTGAATTGAAACACCGGGGCTAATAAGAATTCTTAATGACTTGCCTTTGCTGGAGGGATAGGAATAAATAAAAATCGTAGAAGGCTTTTTACTGTCAAATTTTTTAGGTGTGCTATAGTGTGGTCATGGAGGAAAATGTCCTTATGCTTAAGAGATACACTGAAGTATTTAAGGGTGAAGGGTTATGATGTCTTCAACTTAGCTTATGATGTCTTCAGTTGGCTCAAAAAGAAAGTGTATGCAGACAATAGATATTATTAGCAATTACTAAAAAATAATCAAAATTAAAAATTGATGGGACGGGCATAGCTCAATGGTAGAGCACATGATGTGCATGCACAAGATCTTCGGTTCAATCTCTAGTACGACCATTTAAATAAAAATTTTTTTTAAAAAAAGAACTACATTAAAAAAATTGATGAACCTACAAAACAGTGTATCAGTGTTTATTGTACCAACATTTCAACTTTTATGTATATTTGAAAATTCTCACATTAAAAAGTTGAAGCATAGCCCCCTGTCTTAAGAAAAAAAACACTGCAGATAAGCCTGAGAAATTAAATTATATATATATATATATAAAACATAGATTGATGGATAGGTAGCTAAAAATATAAAATTCTCTTGCTTACCTTTTACACAATGAGAATATTTCATGTCTTCCTGGAGTTACAGAAAATTTAAGAAGAAAATGCAGAATGTATTTTGCATAGTAGCTGCCATTGTTGAGTTCCTAGTGTGCACTGGACATTTTTAATATATTAACCTAATTACTCTTCTGGTTTGTTCTCCAAAATAGGCATTATTACCCCTCTTATGCAGATAAAGAGACTGAGGGTCCAAGAAATTAAATAATCTTCCCAAATTAACACAGCTTATTCTGGCAGAACTAGAATTCAAACCAAGATTTCAGTGACCATCCCCCACCCGCCAAGTCTCCCATTTTGGCTCCCTCCCTGCCTCCCAGGTTCTAAAAGTGAGGGAAAGGCATTACTTAGGTTGCCAAGTTGACTAAATGTTTTTGTACACCCCAAATTCATATCTGTTGAAATCCTAACCCCTCTCCCCACAATTGGTGATCATAATAGGAGGTGGGGCCTTTTGGAGGTGATTTGATCATGAAAGCAGAGCCCTCATGAATGAGATCAGTGCTCTTATAAAAGGGGCTTCGGGGAGCTTGTTTGTTTCCTTCTGTCATGTGAAGACACAATGAGAGCTGTAACCAGGAATCAGGAACCAGACACCAAATCTGGTGGGCACCTTGATTTTGGATTTCCCAGCCTCCAGAACTGTGAGAAATAAATTTCTGTTGTTTATAAGCCACCTTGCTATAGTATTTCTGTTACAGCAGCTCAAACAGAGTAAGACACCATGTTTAACCAGTGACTGGCCTTCAGCAACATTTGAAGTTGAAAAGGCCTAGAAGGAAGAAGATTCTTCAGTAGGACATGTGTCAAGGAAGGCTAGGACTGAGGTGGTTGCAAGAAATTCAAGAGTTAACATGAAAATTAAAGATTAAAATAATTCTGTAATACCTAAATCTGACAACAGACTTGCAGGATATGCAGTATATAATTTGCTCTCAGTAACTGAAGCAGTAAGTATACTTAATCTAAAAATAATTATACAGCATAACAATTGAATGCAGCAAAATAATGCTTTGCATGAAAAAGAAGACAAAAGAAATTCAAAGATTCCCAGATGATCTGAGTAACCTATAAACACAACTAGACATCAACAGGGTAGGAAAAAGCAATTGCAGCTGGATGATCTAAATAAGTATTCAACAAGGACTGGTTTCCAGAAGTAATTGAAAAGACAACCTAAGAAGCTGAATCAGCTGGCTGGATAGGCACATCCAATTTACAGACCCCCGAGGTGTGACTGCTGGGCCGTAGCTGCCAGCACACACCTTCCAGTACCCCTACCCTCGCGCAGCAGAACACAGGAGACCTTGCCCGTGTTGAGCTGCTTGCCTTGCAGACCCTGCTGTTTCCTGCTTGCTTCGTGACTCCTAAGCTGACTGCTGCTGTTTACTACAAATAGAATTCCTTCATTCAACTGATTTACGTGAATACCTACTATATTCTAACCACAGTGGTGGTGTCCAGTCCAGCTATATAAGTTGTGGGCCCCAGTTCAAAAATTATGAGTGATTTCAAAACAGTGACAATAGAGTATTAAACCAAGTGTGTTGCCTTTCTAAGTCAGGGCTCCGCATGACTTCAGAGGGTGTACGCTCATGCAGGTGGCATTGCAGAGGGTCTGTGCTCAAAGATCACACAGCTTGCTTTTGTGAGTTTTTACGGCCTTATAAACCCTAGTCCCATAGTGCCTCTTGCACTATACTCAGACCCACAGCCATGATCCCTGGCAAGGATGTGTGGTAACTCTCAAATTCAACCCCTTGAGATCTGATTCCTCTTCTTTTCTCCAACAACCCTGCTGGTACCCCAGTTCTAGCCATATCCTCTTGTCCTGGATGACTACAACAGCCTTCTCTTTAGTCTCATCCTCCAATCCACAATCTACACTGCCTTCCAGAAGAATATTTCACACTGATCATTCTCCTGCTTTAAACTCCTACAAAAGCTTTACCTTGTCTTATGATGAAATCCAAACTCTTTAACACTAATTTCAAGGCACTGTGTGAACTATCCCAGATGACTTGTACAGGAATATTTCTTGCCCAGTTCACCTCGCCTCTGACTCTATGGACCACTCCTACTGTTTGTTCTCCTTTCATGCCTCCTGACAATCCTTTTTCTCCATTTTCTGCGTAGACAGCATCTCTTCTATGAAGCCTATTCTGACCCTCTCTCCTAGATGACCCTATTATGTGTTCCCATGGTCCTTATCACAAAGGTCATACTTCTTGTTTGTCTGCATCATCAGTTTATAACAAGACCCAAAAGGGCAGGAAGCAGATCTTTCTTAGTCACCTTTAACCTTGAACGTATAGCTCAACTCCTGATAATGAGGCACTTGAATATTTGTCAAATAATGAAGACATACTTCAAAAATCCATTTAATGTACAACTACATTTCTTAAATCTTTGTGAAAATGTCATTCTACTAATAAGGAAAAAAAATAGAAAAAAAATCTAACTTTTGTGAACTCATGTGCCCCCACACAAACCCACCTCTAAGCCATTGTGCCATCTGATGTCATTGGGTTTCAGCCCCAGGTCTTCTTGGCCTGCCCACTAGGGAGCCTGAGCTCAGACAATATCCATCAGATTACCAGTTCATGCACATGGTTCTTAATCTAATTTGAGTACTTATCTGATAACTGATAACTTCTACTCAAAACATTTTTTTCTTCCTAAGTTAATCATTAATTTTTCAAAGAAACCAGTAGCATGTTTAAAAAAGCTCCTTTGGAAAAATCACTCCAAAACATAGACTTTATTCAATAAATATTGATTAGACAGACTGTATGCCTGGCCCTTGCTAGGAGATGAAGATACGGTAATGAACAAGACAGACACTTTCTTTGCCAGGAGATTGAAAACGTTAAAGAAGGGTTACTAAAAAACTAAACAAACATTATTACTGCGGTTTTCAACAGCCAAAGCTCCAACTTTCACAAGGGTGAACTATCAGCTGAGGTGACTTTCATGACAGATTTATAAAGATTCTAACACTGGAGCAACATGTTTATCAGGAGAGAAAACATAGCAGCTGAATTTGAAGGCATGATAGCTGGAATATCTTCATTGAAGATTATGAAAGAAACAATACAGGTTTGTAATTGGCAATTGCTATATCCAGAGTTGTTGCAAAATGTCTGGGTAAAGATTTGTTTACTTTCCAGCACTTTCTTTTATTCTCATTTAAACCTCACAGCCACCCTGAGAGGTAGGTAAAGAAAATGTATTATAATACCTATATTAGAGTTTAGAAAATTAAGGCACGCAGGCATTAACTGACTTGCTTTTCTTCACTTTATAAATTAATAGCAGAATAAGAATTGGAACCCATCTCTCTATTCCATTGCTCGGGACTTCAAGCCAACACAGAAACAAAAATGATTAGGTGAGCTGTGCAGGGTCTGGTTTAAGACTACAGTACAGTGTTCTCATATGGCATGACCCTGACTCATGTGCCTCACAGAGCTGTAGAAAATGCAGCTGGGCAAATGTAGCTAGTGCTGTTTACCCACAATAAATGATCTCCTCCAATTCTTTGTTTGGTTTTATTATAGATTCTAATTACTGCTGTTAGAGGATATGCTTTTATTCTGGAAACAGTTTTATAAAGTTTACTGAATACTTATGATAGAACATCTGTGATCTCTTTGGGATTATTTATTATTCCCAGTGTTATGCATGATTCTTTCATTATGAATGCTTGTCTAGAGTTACATGTCATTAGAAAAGTTTAAAGGCCTCTCTGCTCAATAATATAGTTACAAAGAAAGGCCAAAAAATAAGATACACTAGACTGTTTCACTTCCCTCAGAAGCGGAGCATGCTGACAGCATGACCCCCACTCTTTTATTCTGGAATTCTCAGTAGACAGTTGCCATAATGCCAGGAATAGTGTCAGGATCTGTGAGCAACATCTGGGAAGTTCACAGATGGGTAAGGGAGCCTTGACATAAAGCAGGCACCTGTGAAAATATCAGTAACTCCTTCAACTCACATTTCTGTGGGCCTACTGTGTATCTGCTCATTGCTAAGTACTAAGGATAAAAAAAAATTTTTTTAAAGGATTGAAACGTTGTCCCTATACTTGACTAGAAAAAGATCTAAAAGCTTTACAATTGGAATTTACAAGTGTTTCTGCTTTTGTGACAGTATTTCACTTAGTTCTTATAATCACTGTAAAGTATTATCACCCCATGTCATGGATGAGAAACATGAGGTTCAGAAAAGATAAGTCACTTTCCAAAGACCACAAAACAGATCCCAAAAGAATAATCAGTTCAAGACCCAAACACAGACCTTTAGACCCAGAGTCTGTCCACAATTCTCTCCATAATTGTGTTAAGGAGGCTTATTCCAATGATTATGCCTCAGTGATAGTCTCTTTATGTAAGTAAATTATTTCAGATGAAAACAGATGACTGATTTAGGAAGGTTATGCTAGAAAGAGGAGAGTGATCTTATTTTAGAAAGACAAAAGGCACAGAGAGATTCAGCACTCAAGTATGTGAAATTAAGGGAGAATGGGAAGTGAATCAGGGTACAAATGTAGCCAAACAACCTGTTTAGGGAAAAGATGTGGGGAATACATTTTTTAAATGGTTTTCCCTTAATTCACTATCAAGTCTCCTGCAGGACTCAAAGGGAGAGAATAAATTAAAAGAACTGTGAACTTTGATCATAAAATGTTCTCAGTTTATTGTTTCTCTCACATGAGACCCTTCCTATAAAGATCCCAATAATTGTAGCCTGGCAGGGGACTCTGGATATACAAGTGAGAAATAAGCAAACATTTGTTTCTCAAGAATCAAGAGAATTTCTTATTTATCAATATCCGTTTCCTCTTTCTATATTTAGTCGCTGATATTTATAACAGTTTAAAAAGACGAATGATTAATGTAAAAGCAGTTTCGGGGAAAAAAATGTTCCTTGAAACATACACATGTCCAGGGAACTTACTGATTACTATTAATTTTCTTTTGTCTTTTTCCATATGCATATAGCTGAGCACTAAGTCAGTCAAGGCAAGCACCTCATTCCAGTGTCCTCAGGTTGAAGCAAACTAAATTTATTCTCAAGAAAGAAGTTAAATACCATTAAGTAAAATCAGTCCTGATTAACACATCATGAACTATATAATGCTGTTCTATATAATTATTGCCATTTGTCCAAAGTACTCAATTATGTTTTCAAACAATGTATGCTCAATACACTTTATGATTAAATACTTGTAACTTATCTTGATCATTCCTACACATGGAGGAAATAAGAGTATATAGCATACTGAAGGTTTCTCAAAAGTAGTTTAGGCAAACTAGGGTTGCTCACTTCATTGGGGGAGTGTTACCAAACTCAAGTTCATGTGCCCTATGCACTGTGAGGCCAAACAAACTGAAATGTCAGAGTTTGGAACAGAGAAAGTTTTACTACAGGCCAACCCAGGATAATGAGTAGCTCATACCCCCCAAAAAACCTGAATTTCTCAAAGGGTTTCAGCTGAGCATTTTTAAAGACCAGCTGAGGAAGGCGGGGTCCGGGTATGTGATCAGCTGTGCACAATTCTGATTGGTTGGTGGTGGTTGATGGTGACCAATCCCTAGGTGCCAGAAGGCTTGAGGGCTATGTGCTTATGATCATCAAGTAGTTAATTTCTTCCATTTGGTGGTGGTTTTTAGCATCTGAAAAACTTAAGAAATATGCATGAGATTACTTCAGAGAGGAGCTACAGCAGAGAATGTGAGGGAGGGGTCTGTCCCAGGAAGATCCCACAGGATCCTGCTCAGTTACAATTCTCCCCTTTTCTTTGATATTCCTGGAATCTTGAGGAGACCAGGTGTTGGACAAGAAAGGGAATAATGTTTTGGATAGAGAGGTTAACCATAATTCTTTTTGTTCTAAACACAGGAGACAACAGTGTGGGAAATAATGTGGTTAAAAGTAAAACAATATCTTTCGATATTGATAGTAAGAAACATTTAGCAAACAGTTCAGATTTAAAAATGTAATTAAAAGCCAGCAATACTTCAGACAAAACCAATAAACTACAACCATATTCATCAGTTCACCCAATCACACACAATCAATCCTTTTTACTAACAGTTATGAAATCAGAGTTTTCATTAGACTTTGTAAATACCTTACTCAGCTCAGCAGTATGATTTAAAAGAAACATGTAATTGTCAAAAAGTCCCTTTTATAGATCTTCCTGAAGATGAAGCAGTCCTGCAAGGCATCAGCTTAACTGTCTATGAATGACAAAGACTCAAAAAGGCAAAGTCAAAGATCTGATTACAATGTCTTTAACAAAGAAGCTTAATCAAGTTGCTGTGACATACAACATTCTAGGATAGTAACCAGAACTACATTTGATAACATTATTCCAGGACATACCTAAGTTTCAGAAACTTCACATGATTTCTAGAATGTCCATACCAATAACATTTATCCATACCGTATAAGTCTGAGGAGGCTTCTCATTCGTTTGACAGTGCTTCCCATACAATTCAACATACCAACCAATCCTAGCCAGTTTAGTATTTTTCTCTGAAATGTCTCTGGGGCCTTCTGAAGCATCCCAAAGCCAGCTGAAGTCAAATTAGAATTTGATAGGAAGTCTGTCAAAAATACCAAAAGTCTTACACAATCTGTCAACAGAAGCACTTCAAGTAAATCTGTTCTCTTAATAGAGAGAAACCAAATCCAGTTCTGCACCAGCCCACTTCCAACAACTAGAAAGTCCATTTATCTATTTAAGTTTAATCTAGCCTGACCATGCACAGAACTCTTTTAGGACCCTTTTTCTACAAACTTTTCACAACTTTCTGTATCCATATTAGTTTATCTCTTATTTTTTCCCCCTCCAGAAACAACCAGCTTTATGACCAAATCACTTTCTTTTCCCTTAACAAACTGCAATTCCATTCCCCATATCCTTTTTTTTTAAACTTAAAAACATATATCATACTTTCCTACTTGATGCTGAAATGTTTCCTTTATTATTTTTAGTACCTTTAATTTCTTTGTAAATGGAAGCTAGTGTTCAGTAATTAATGTTTCAGTACATTATTTTGTTTGGGAATGACCTAGCTATTCACTAAACTTCTATCATTTAATTTAGAACAACTCTAAAATTCCAAGTTACCAAAATATCTAGAAAGAGCATTTTAAAGCAGACATTCCTAAAACATAATTATTTCTAAAAGAGTTCACCCAAAACCTCTTATCTCATTTGCAATTAATTTACTTATAAAAATCTCTTCATGAAGTCATTTTTGCTGACAAACTCTGCAACAGAAACATAAACTTATTCATAAACTTATTGACCTTCAGTAAACCTAGATACAATAAAAGATGTCTGTATTGATCATACCAACAAGCTTAAGCTAGCTTCAATATCAGATATCAATTCATTATTGAATATTTCCCAGATCACATGAACCCAAAATTTCTGTCTAGGTTCTTCTATATACTTAGAATATTTAATTTGTAAGCACTCTTAAGTCAGTTAAATGGAGCTCATGTACAAATTAATTTTTACATAAAGACAGAACCAGAGATTTCAGTTTTTCCACTTCAGTTAAAAAAAACTCTTTTCCTTGAGAGCCCAGGTCATCTATATTTCAAGGATATCATCTACATTTCAAAGGTATAGGGAAGGAAAAGGAGGAAGAGAAATGCAACTTCTTCCTCTAATGGCTTTTACAAAATCCAACCATCTTGGCTATTTTCAGGGATTTTTTTTTTTTTTCAGTTCCCAAATATCCACTTCAGTTTAAAGAAGTAAAAGTAACAGACAATAATATATGTCTCATTCGCTCATGCTCACCTGCCTTACTTTCAGCAAAACCAGGAAGGGAGGACAAGATTTGGGCTGAAGTACAAACATACACACACACACACACACACACACACACACACACACACACACACACAAGATAAAAGCTGAAACAATTGCAAAAGGCCCATTTTGATATAATAGCAGAGCCATTAGGGACCACTGTTCTCCAGATCTCAGGGAGTACTGAGGCCACACAGTGTTGTAATAAAAATATCATTTTCTTTCATTTATGGGGGCATAGCTAAAGATCTCTCAGGTTTGCAAAAATACCCCAGGGAACTATAAGATAGAACAGAGCTCTGAATATCCATAATAATTATCCACGGCTGGTGTTGTCAAATATCAAGCAAACAAATGCAATGCAAAACAGTCTCGTGGGGTCACAGTTCCTAGACCAAAAAGGGAGACTCCCAACCGCTGCCCCATCAGTCCAAAAGGGAAGAACCCCTACCAGTGCCCCATCAGAGATGAAGCTGAATGAAAGGCCGAGGCTAGAAAAGAAAATCCCAACCCTCTACAGGTGAAATCAACACAACAGGGAAGGATACCCTGGTGGTGTCACCCTTGAGCCCCCCATTACTCACCAAAGAACCAAAGATGACTCAATGGGCCAGTGCAAGTACTGATAAACAAACACACACACACACACACACACAAATAACAAACATGGTCTCTCAAACAAAAGATCAGAAGAGATATAGCCCAAAAAGCCCATTTCCACTCCCAGAGGGAGGCTTTCACAATGGCCTGGCTCCCGAAAGAGAACAGACCCAGAATGGCTCACTTCCCAGAAGGGAATGAGCCCAGGTGGAGTGGGTAGAATTTTCCCAACCCATGCAAGCTGGAGAGGCTCAACTTAAAGTGATACACATGAAAACACAAACAACAAATGAGCTACAGTCACACAAACAATCAGAGGAGGTGTAACCTAAAAATTCCATGGAAGTCTCCAAATAGATTGGCCCAGAGTGGATCGCAATGAGCCCAGAGCAGCTCAGTTCCCAATGGGAATGAGCCCAGATGGAGTGGAGAGAATCCTCAGCCTGTGAAAGCTGGAGCCGCTCCCCTCCAAGCAACACCAACTGTGGACCGCAGCTCTGAACATTTCTCAGCTCCAAACAGCCTTGTGCCAGGGCGGCTGGCACTTGTCAGGAAGAGTTCCCCTCAGTTCCCCCGAGGGAATTGAGCTCTGGCATCTGCTGGGATTCAGGGAAGGAGCTTCTCCCGGCTGGGGTCAACCTTACACAAACACATAGTCCTAGGCTGGCTTTGCCAAAATTGTTTCCGAATGCAAGTTTATGTGCCTGACGCACAGTGAGGCCCAACGATACTGAAACATCAGTTTGGAACAGAGAAAGGTTCATTACTGGGCTAAGAAAGGAGACTGAGAACCTGCAGACTACACCCAAAAAAACTCCAAGCTCCCTGAAGGGTTTCAGCTGAGACTTTTTAAAGGCCAGCTAAGGGAGGGGCAGCCTAGGGTATGTGGTAAGCTGTGCACAATTCTCTGACTGGTTGATGGTGCTCAATCCTTAGGCACCAGAAGGCCTGGGGCTACGTGCTCATGATCACCAAGTAGTTAATTTCTCCCATTTGGTCGTGGTTTTTAGCATCTGAAAATCTTAGGAAATACACACAAGATTACTTCTGAGAGGAGCTACAGCAGAGAATATGAGGGGAGGTCTGTCCTGGGAAGGCCCTGTAGGGTCCTGCTTGGTTACAAGAGTGGGCAATGGATCTCTAAGGAGAGCAGCTATATCCTGGGACAATGTTTTTTCTAGGATTCCATGTTTGCCATTCTTCCACCCCAAATTAGAGTCAGGAATTGAGTCAGAGACTGACATCAGCAGCATCCAATCAGAACCTGTCTTCCGGTTAGCACTCCATAATAAATACAAATTCTAAACTCATTGGCACCCTCTTCTTATACATCAGTAACACTTCATCTGATTTTCCATTCTCTATCTTTACAAGCCTGGATCAGAAGAGATGACTAGAGACTACAGAAATGGAAAGCTTGCTTTTCTCCTGAGATCTCTGTTAGGTGTAGCAGCTTGATGGTCTTCTCCTCTCCCAAAGCCAAGGCTGAGGGCTCAGTACCTGGAAAGTAGGTACTTTAGGTATACCTTTTCCCTTAATCTTCCCTGAAAACCAGTATGATGATCATTAGCATCATTTTACAGAAGTAACAAATGAGGCTCAAGGGTTTATATGATTGCTTTTGGGTCATACAGCCTGTCTGGTCTCAAGGCCTTTGATCTTTCCACTATTCCATGCCACCTTTCTGTGATTTTGCTCCAGGGATCAGGGAATCTCTCCAGATGCACTATTCTGTCCTTTATCCTGATTTCTCAGTTCTTTTTTTCCCCCAGTTTTCATCATGTTATCTCACAACACATTTCTGCTTGTAGGCCCAGCACCTTTGCATTGACACCCTACTTCACCTGTCTATGTAGTTTTCTATACCAATTTCTGCTCCACACGCTACACCTTAGAAGCCCCCTAGGTTTTAGTCCTACACTCAGTTCAAGCCCCTAGTACATGAGACTAACCCAATGTCTGGAGCAGAGTTTGGATATGAGTATACGGTCATCCATACACTTTCCCATTCTTATCTTCAAACATTATGATAGAAGACTTGCAACACGAAAGAGGGAGGATACTGAGTGAAAAGGGAAACAGGACAGTGAAAAGGCCTGTCTTTAAGATGTCAGTTATATCCTCTCTAAATGGGTCCTCTGTCATCTGTCATCCTGTGGGGCTCAGAGTCAGTAGGAGGCTAAAGCCACATCCCAGGACCGGCAAACAAGCTACACGTCAGGAGAAATTAGAAAACGAACGAAAGTGGTGGACCAAAATCACACAATTCTACAGCAAAGCTGTGCCTCAGGAGCACATGGCCCACTAATAACAGAAACCATCTAGCCACTGCTTGCCATGTGCTGAGAACCATGTAGAGACTTTTGCTGACGTTTTCTAGTTAACTCTGTGAGGTGGGCATTATTGTACTCATTTTACAGATAATAGAACCGAGGCAAGAGAGAGGCTCAATGTCACAATTCTAGTAAGAAGCCAAACTGGTCTTTTAACCCAGGTATATTGATTTCAAAGGTCACATTCTTAGCCTTTATGCCATTCTATATCTCCAACCTGTTCTACAGAGCTAACGCATTTCAACCGAAATGTTTATCTGGCCTTTAAAATAATTGCATTCAATATACTTTGGGTAAATACAGAGAACCTTAGTCATTATTCTTAGCATTGCCTAACTGACCGGCTCAGGATTTTATCATCTGAGTCAATGGTTACAAGTATTACATCATCTCAGACTAAGGACAGGACTTCCCATTTATTCAGCAAACATTTAAGTGACTACAATGTGTCTGGCTTACCTTGAGCTTGGCTCTGAAGATCTGGTTGTGAAATAATCACAATCTATTTCTGCCAATGAGCTCACAACCTAGCGGAGAAGACAGATGCACAAAGAGTTGGTTATTATTCAAGGTGGTGGGTACCTTCAAGCTATACCCAAAGTATGCATCTTAAAAGAGTTAGCACCTATCTCTGCAGAGGCAGATCTGAAAGGTTTCCCTAAAGAGCTAAGGATTTAAAGATGAAGTCCTCTTCACTCAAGAGGCAGAGAAAAGGGTGGTCCATGCAGCAATCCCAGCAGGACCAGAGGTGTGGCTGTGAGAGGGCAGTGTGTTTAGAGTCCCCTATCCTCTACTCTGTAGGGTTGTAGAATCTAATATCTAGAACCACAATAAACATGGCTGTGGCTACATGAGGCAAGTATTTCCAACTGCACTATGTTCTTTGGCTCAAAATATTGTTCCCCATCTGTTTTATTTGTCTGGTGTACACAAAAGACATGAACGATAAGGCGGAAACTTGTCCAGGTGAGGCCATTAACTACCCAAACAAGGCTTTGTCTAGCACCTTCCTTCTACATGGAAGAAATAGGGATCTAAAACAAAGGCTTAATGAAAGAAAGAAAAAAAAGAGCAGAGTAGGAAGAGTGAAAAGAAGTGATTTCTCAGCTAAAAGACATCAACTCAGATAAAACAATTTTATCTCATTATGTTTGAGTTTTTCTTCTGTTGTCAATCACACTTGAACAAAACTGTCTCAGAAATCATCATACATATTACATTTATTATTGTGGATAATAATATGAAATAGTGTACACCAACAAAATATTCATATTAGTTTGCCATTGTTAAAAGAAATAATAGTCAAAATGTCTAGTGAGAACTGCATATATCAGTTAAGGACCAGAAATTAGACCACAATGGATTTAGACCCAGCAGTTACATGAATAAAAATTGAAGTGAATAAAATGTGATTATTTTTCTACTTTATTTTTGACTCTTAAAATAGGGGTGCAGAATAGCATGGCATTTGGAAATTAAATCTAAGTTCTTCCACTGGGTAAGTCTATGAGTTTGAGCAAGTCACTTCATCTAAGTAGTTTTCTTCATCTATAAACAGGGTTAATAACAATATTCAAACGCACAGTTGATAAGTCAGACAAGGCCATGGCCCCAGAGCTCACTGATGAGTCTAGACTCTGGACTCTAGTGAAAAACGACCCTGACATTAATTTATTTCAATCTTTTATCAGTAACACGCTGGCAATGTTAACACAGAGACATATACAGGGTGTTAAAGGAACTCAGAGTCAGGGCACTTAACCCCAAAAGAAAGGCAAAATTATGCAAATAGAATAGAGTGAATACAGATATTGAAAGCAACCTGTGAAAAGAACCGAATGCCTGCCCATCTGGCCCATTCTGAAAACCTCAGGTCACTCATTAATCCAACCATCCAACCATTCACTCATTCATTTATTCAACTTTCATTCCACTACTCCATTTCAATGGAATTACTCAACATTCCATTCATTCAACATACATAGATTGAGACATAGTATGTATAAGGTATATACTATATCCAGGAGATTTAACATGTTCCCAAGGGGCATCTACTTTACTAGAGAAGCTGGAAAATTAAATTAATGAGGAAAAAAGTATGTAATTAAGTAAGCACTATGGCCATGATATGCACATGGTGATGTGAACCACAGAGGAAGGAAGGGCACTTAGGCTGGCTCACCAGGATGCCTTCCCAGAGGAGATAAAGCCTGAGCTGACGTTAAGGGAAGTCAAGGGGGCGACTAGATGAATCAGAGGAGAATGGGAAGAAGAATCTAAGGAGTCAGGATCACACATGGAAAGGTAAAGACAGTAAGAGACTTTCAAGAAAATTCAGGTGTGATTTGTGGTGGGGAGGAGCAGGAGTTAACTCTGAAGGGAAAGTGGAAAGCATGGCCGGGAAGCACTCCACCCACCATGCTGTGGAGGCAGCCTTGACTGTGAACTCTACAAGGAGCCACTGGAGAATTTAAACTGGGCCCAGTCAAGATTACATTTGCATGTTTTAAGACTTTTTTTTTTTTTTTTTTTTTTTTTTTTAGCTATAAGTGGATCAGGGGAACTGGAAATGACCCAGTCAATAAATAGTGAAGCCATGAGAATAGATGGAAGTAATTTGAGAAGAAAATTTGAGAAGGTTTAGAAATAGAAAATTTGAGAAGGCTGAATCAATAGTGCTTTGTAAATAGTAGCATCATGGAGTATAATTACAGAGAGAAAAGAGTCCAAGATGACTCCAAGCTTCTGGCTAAGGCAATCAGAAAAAAAAAAATTAAGAAGAGCCTAACATTTATTAAAAGCTTTCTATGTACTAGGCACTGTGCTAGTTATATATATCCATGACCTTATTTAATCTTCATACTAATCCTGTGATGTAATTGTTATCACCTACCCTTAGATGAGGAAGTGTAGAATCGGGGATCTAATTTTTACAAGAGCACACAAAATGGCAAGCACAAGTTTAAATCCAGATATGCTGAATTGCCTTATCATTCAGACAACAATATACCCTCCAAACTATCATGGGTGGATGGGTCTCCTCACTAAGCAAAACAGCAGATTTTGAAATGAAAAGCAGGTTTGAGAGGCAACTCAACATGGAAAGGTTGAAGAAAGTACGTCCATGGGGTTAAGATGTAAACAAACACTGAATGTTATCACAGAAGCCCAGGGGATTGAGTGAGTGATCAACAAGGCTGGTGACTTGTGAACAGACAGGATACTGACTGACAAGTGCTTACTGGATTTGGTGACAAGAATTTCAATGGTCAGTAACATGGAAAAGAACAATTTGGGGAAAGGAATGGGAACAAAACCGTATTGCGATGATAGAAAAATTGCAATTAAGAAAAAAAAAAAAAAACTAAATCCAACTCTAAGTGCTGAGGGGATGAAAAAGAATGAGTTATTTTTAAGGGGTGAGCCTCATTAGGGAAGGCTTCCTGCCAGACTAGGCTGGGAAACTTAAATTGATGGTATCTTGACCCCTGAATAAGGTGTTGTTATTAATCTTAAAGGTAATGTGGGAAGGTTGCTTGTTCTCTATAAGTGAGGAATGCCAAATATATGGGGTGTAATGGACTTATCCCAAGGATCTATCACCAAATGTAGCCCCAAATCTGCCTCTTCAACTCTTACATGCCTGACACCACATGGAATCCCAGGGGAAGAAAACGTGCAATCAGGTTCAGAACACACAGAGAGAGAATCAAAAGGAAATGCTAATTACATAAAGATGCAAACATATGAAATTGCATGTATACGTATATGTATATCTATAGTTACATTCATAAACACTACATATACATTTAGTATGTGCCACTTATGAAGGTGACAATCTTGCATATAAGCATCACTTCAACACTTAAACCTCCTATGTAATTTGGGTCCCCAAGTTTTGAGTTTTCTACACTCTGCCCAATCTAACACCAGGTGCACACAAACAAAATAAGAAAGTTGTGTGATAAACAGTATTGCTTTGGGTTCTTTTAGAAAAATCTTTGGAGAGACTGCTTTAAGTAACAAAACACAAAAAAACTTACCTTTCAACTACATAAATTTCAAGTAGGTTTACAAATGGGGATAACAACTCTACTAAGGGCTCCTTAAATTATACAGGATGTCATAATCATCAGAGATGTCAATTATCTTGTTCAGAAATTGAGCTATAGAAATTGTGGCAGCTTTGTCTTTAAACTGTTCTTGGTAATATATCTTAACATAGCTCTAATGTTAATAATTTCTATTTGGTCACCATAGGTCAGTGCCTTTAATCTCAATTTTAAGTTATAACTGAGAATTTTAAACTACACTTCTTTAGATTTCACTTCAAAGACATAAACTAACTGAGATTTGTGGCTTGTTTTATAAGAAACTATGTAACAAACAACCTTGACGCTAGCAAGAAAAACACTTTTAATTAGCAATATTTGCTATGAGAGAGCAAAGCCTGATTATAGTGAGGGAAAACTGTTCCATTATTTGACATTCTTAATGCTATAGTTTATATATAAACTGAATATAAACTGAATCAGAAACAATAACAAAACTACTAATCCCACGTAGTGTTTTCAGAGTGTAAATTTTCTGACTGATTAATTAAGAACCTTTTTAGATGATAGGATTCACTCAAAGACAACAAATGGATGAAATTAAATCAGGGTTTCCTTGGTTTCATTCTTTATACCACTTTTCATACTAAGTCATGTTCATTTTGTCTCCAAAGATATTACATCAGTTTCTCATCCTTTCCTAAAATACTCTAAAGCACACATTTCCCATAGGGTTCTGGGCATAGCCTATGTCTCAGTTCAGACTCGGGGGCTTAAACAGCAAACATTTATTTCTCATGGTTCTGGAGGCCAGGAAGTCCCAGATCAAGGTGCCAGCAGATCTGGTGAGAGCACTTTTGCTGGCTTGTAGATGGCTGTCTTCTCATACATACCCACACATGCAGAAAACAGAGAGAGGAAGCCAGCTCTCTTTTTATAAGTGTACTAATGCCATTCATGAGGGCTCCACCCTCATGATCCAATCACCTCCCAAAGGCCTTGCCTCCTAATATCACTACATTAGGGTTAGGATTTCAACATATTAATTTGGGGTGCATATAAACATTCATCCCATAACACCTTACATTTAAAAATTTTTATTTTAAGCTACCTTAAAAACTTGCCTAAAGCCCCTAAGGGCCTAGCACCAGGGAAATTTGCCAGATCTGCTTAGTGAATCTCATTCAACCCTGTCACCTCAGAAAGCTTGCCAGGAAAGCTGGCAAGTTCACATCCTTCATCTTGCAACCTTTATGTCTTCTTGTGCCTATATGTTCCTCAGAGAGCGATCTTCCCAGACCTCTGCAGAGGCTGCCGATACCCCTCTACAGGAGGTCACGTTGTAATGTGAGGAGTCACTAACTCTTCTGCTGCCTGAGTCATCCTGGGTGATCGCCCCTCTGGACACTTTGCTGTCACCCTTTAATTCCTCCTGAGCCTGGGAGCCTCAGGAGAGACTGGGATTCAGGAGAACCTACAGAGCCAAATAGCATGCTGCAAAGATTTGCCTTGGCATCCTAGCCTCAGTGCCTGAATAGCTCTTTTACTTGCAACCCTTGGGTTATGCGGGTTTGATGGAGATCCACACTCCACGCCACCTCCCAGGGGATGGCCACAGCAGTAGACCAGAGGCAGTAACCAGAAAGTGGCTTCCCAGAAGCCGTGGTCCTCATGGGCAATCTCCATGGGGAGGGCTTTTACTTCCTCATAAATACTAGTTTTCTTTTTTTATTAACTCTGTAATTTTTCCAAATTTTCTATTCATTTATTTTGTTTTGTTTTTCAAAAGAGAATGAAGAAGGTATCTTTCAATATTTATAAATATTGGTCCCCAGATGCCTAACAGGGATTTTGAGGATAGCTGTTCCGTTGATTTAATAAAGCCCCTAAAGAAGTGACCAGAAGTGACCTGACACTAGAGCAAGTATCTCCAAATTTCTAACTTGTCTCTTCCCAAGCACCTAGGAGACATGGCAATTCTTCCCATAATAATATAGAGACAGGAAAGAAGTTCATTTAGATCACAGACTAGTCAGATCAGTTTCCAAGCAGGGCAGTGTATTACCACCATGTTTTTAAAACATTCATTGACTTTCTGTACCCAAGCAATAGTTTTTCTTCTCTGGTTTCTAATAAACCCAAAGTGAGCAGCCAGGGGCTTTCTCATTTTCTCATTTAGCCTATTCAGCACGTCCCTTAAAGTACAAATCTTCTCCAGGGCTTGAGAGTTTACCGGCAACTTCTCTTTGGTGCTAACAGCCACATTGCAAGAGGTTTGGGTTCCCTTAGGCTTTTAATAAGCTTCTGTCCAATTTTCCCTTGGCTTAATCCTTTTCCCCACCTCTGGCTATCTGTGCTACTTGACCACACCCTAACCTAGCTGTAGAATGTTATCTGCAGGATATACTCTCATTCACAGATTCATAATCTAATTACACCATTTTGCATATCATGATTACTCTAAGGCAGGTAAGAAGTTTCTGGAACACATTAGAAAACACCAAGTGACAAGACTTCCTACCCTGAGGAGTTTACAATCTAGGTATCTAGGTCAGACAGAAAACTAGAGTAGCTAAGAAGCAAAGCAGAGCTGCAGAAAATTATTGAGAAGATTAATGTCAGAAAGAAGTAAAAAAAAAGAGACAATGGGGTATGTAAATGCCAGCTACCTTTTCTCTGAGTAATATAAAAACAAATCATGAAAATAAATATATATAAAAGAAAAATATTCCCAAAAGCTTACGCAGGGTAAAAATTAGGAAATGAAGTAGAAGATCAAACTGGCTTCTAGACTGCAGAGTCTGAATGAGAACAAAATTGCTGAACTCAATTTAGAAAAAGAATTAAGTTAAAAAAGCACATCACCGAGCAGAGTGACATCTTATTTGTAGGAGATAAAAATAGCATTCTCGACACAGAGTTTTAGATAAAATTTTAATGTAAAAACTTACAAGTTGAATATTCACAGTTCAAATAGATTTTAAACTGACTTTACCTCATTGTAGTATAATATAGATTTAGATAACTTTAAATTGTTCACATTTCATAGATTGTGGTGTATATCTAAGGTAACATGAAAAAAACAAGGAAATGTTAATGGAATCAAACTCACTGTAAGATTTTATACAGTTTTATTCTCTCAATTGTTCAAAATTCCTTGGTAATTAGAAGACATTCCTCCGCCTTGGACTGTGTTTTAAAAATCATTTTAGAATTGTTCTACATCAGCTGAAAAAGTCAGTTGGTTTTTTTTCTTTTTGTTTTACAGATGACAATTTTAGACTTTGGCACTTGGTTTCTTCCTTTCTTATTCTTTTTTTTTTTTTTTTTCATTTCAATTATCCCACACTGAAGTTGGCAGGAAAACCAAGTAGATGGTTTATAAACACAGATAAAGTGCCATAGAGTAAATAACACACTATGAGAACACCCAGTGATTGACTGTGAAAACCCAGGGTCAGCGTGTGAAAGTTGGCATTGGCTCCAGGACTACGCTCTCCTGAATTGAAGACCGGCTTGATTCTGTGAGTATAAGGTGGGGCTGAAAGGGCATGGGTCAGGTGGGACTAGGACCCTCCTCTGGGCTGGGAAACTTGCTCATTAGTGGTCTGCCACTCCCCTGCGGAGTCTGAGCCAAGCTGGTACTGGCTTGATCAGGGGGAAGATTTTCTCAGTTTGCTTTGGTGGTGATGGCTGCTACACTCCTGGCTGCTCTGTGATTTCCCACAAGAGAGAGTCACATTTTTGTAGCCTCTTCTCTGTAGGGTGAGGAATGAGTTTCTCCACCAGTCCCCTCTGGCCACTGCAGGGAACTGCCAAAAATGGGTCATATCTTCTCAGCCTCAAGAACCAGTGCTCTGGCTCTTGTCAGAAAGTCTCAGAATCTCTTTTACACCTGGGGGAGATCTGAACAATTATCTAATACCTAAGATCATCTAACATCAAGGAGACCCAAAAGATCACAGCATGGGCTAACCCCCAGTACCTTAGAATGTTTTATAGACACAGGGTTTTTAACAGAGGTAACCAAGATAAAGCAAGCCTTAATCCAACAGGACTGGCGTCCTTATAAAAAAGGGAAGTATGAACACAGAGGCACAGGTAGAGGGAAGATGACTGAAGAGACACAGGGAGAAGATGGCCGTCCAGGAGCCAAGGACGAGAGCCTTCCCTCACAGCCCTGAGAGGTAACCAACAGCTTGAATTTGGACTCTCAGCCTCCAGAACTGGGAGACAATAAAGTTCCACTGGTTAAGCTGCCCAGACTGGGGTTCGTTGCTACGGCAGCCCTAGCAAACAAACACCATCGCCAAATACGAAGACCACCTAGCGCCACTTTCTTGATGCTGGCGGAGGCCGAGATTGGAACCCTGTTTCCTGACGCTCAGTTCAGTGGTCCTCACCTCCCCAGGCGAGCATCCCACCATCAGGAGGTCCCTGAGGGGGTCACTTCTAAGGGAAGAATAAAGGTCACACTGAAGGACCCACATTCACTCAGCAATGCACCACAATGGGGGTCGAGTGTGGACAGACTCAAGTCTCCACCAAGAAGATGGACCCTCTGGGCTCTCAGCACCTCATTTGCCTTCATGAGGTGAGGCACCCACAGCTGAGGCCCTTTGGGGGTGCATCCTGAAATGATGGATTATGGGGGAAGGCTTTAAAATAAATGTACCTATGGTTTATTTTCACACTCCTATTTCAGACCCTCAACCCTAGGGCCCAGAACTAATCTTCCAGCCTCACAATGTAAGAAATCTTTTTTTTACCCTCTCCAACTCAGTGTGGGAAGCCATGGAGGGAGTTTGTTCCAGCAATCTGGAGAACAAATGATCCAAGAGGAAAAGCTGCCCTAAGGGGTGAGCAAATCTCACATCCCTCACTTGTCTAGAACTTGACACAATTAGCCTCTAAGGTGGGCAGGTAAGAGGTCTCTAAGAAGTCAGGCACCCAACACAATTCCACAGCAAATAAGAGTAGCATCTTTGTGTGTCTGCTGCCCTGCCATGTGCTGAATTTAGCTTAGCTGTTTTCTCAAGTTTATTAAGAAGAAATTTCTTAGGAGTGACATATTTGACCTGGGAAGCAACAGAAGTTTTCAGATGACTACTATCTACCTCTTTCTACAAAGGGAATCTTAAACTGGGGTTTGAACTCAGGCATGATATAAGCTCAAGGTTAGAATTCAGGGATTTCATAAACTCAGATGAGGAAAAAAAAAATCGTATCTTTATTTTTACTAACCGCCAACTAACATACAGCATTTCCTTCTATTTTGAATGTAGGCAATAAAGCAGCAGTATCAGCAATACTAATAATAGAAATAGAAATTATTAATATAATCTTTAGGTTATGGAGATAATTTATCATTAGGTTTTATTCTATGTTAACACAAAATTTTTTTTGAGGGGGAGGTAATTAGGTTTATTTATTATTTTAATAGAGGTACTGGGGATAGAACCTAAGACTTTGTGCATGCTAAGCATATGCTCTACCACTGAGCTACACCCTCCCCACCCCCATAAAATTTAAATTATTATAATCTCATATCCATCTCCAGTACATGATGTAATTATTGATCTTAGGTAGTGATTCATTTAGTTTACAGATTTAAATTTGATTCTATACATGCAACTGAATAGTTCTGTCATGTTCACTTTCCCAAGAATTGGATTAAAATGCTTTATAAATTTATCCTGTGAAAAATATAATACACAGTTTCATAGAACAATAAAATGGTCAATATAGCATTATTCATACTTTCCTATTGGTTTCTTTGTATTTTAATTCAATCAAATAATTAAGTTGTCAAGAAAAACATTATAAAAATAGAAATAATATAATCACTTGTTAAGGTCAAAATTTCATTTTTGTTCATCATGGCTTTGAAATTTGGGTAATTATTACACCTGCCATTCAGTATTATTATTTTATATATTCATAAGAAGGTAGGTACTACATTTTTTTTCTTTGATCACTGCATTTCAGTGTAATTCATTTTCAGTAATCCTATGTGTTTTAGTTATGCACTTTTAAACATTATCTTAAGGAAGGACTCACAGACTTACCAGACTCCCAGTAGGGTGCATGGCACATGAAAGGTTAGGAACGCCCACGGTGGCAGCAGCACAGTCACTGGGAAACGTGTGACTAGCCAGAACTGTGAATGTTCCAGTATGTCATTTATAATCAGAAAAGAACAGAAAGATCTACAATACACAACTGAATCATGGGAAGTGGATTAAAAATGCAGATAACTGCACTCTATTCCCAGAGAGCTGAGTTCAAGTGGTCTTGGGTGGAGATTGTTTGTTTGTTTTTTAAAAGAGACTTTGAAGCAGGTGGTTTGAATCTCACATTTTGAAAAACACAGATGTTGATGTTCTGCTAACCTAACAATTTTAGGTTGACACTTAATACCTATCCTGGATTATTTCTTTCCTAGCCCTGGCTTCTCAATCCATGATTAAGTAACATAAGCAAAAAAATTTTTTTTCACTTTTTAACCTTAATTTTTGGCAGCAAAAATAATTTTTAAAGTATTTTCACAAATAACACAGTTTAGAATAGCATTTATGCTTCAGCACTTTTTAAAGCTACAGCAAACAATGTCAAAAAGAGGACAAGCTAGAAAGGCACATGACACAGGTCACGGATCTAAAAAGGATTAATATCTTTTTTGAGCATGATGTACTTTGCTGATGTGAAAGACGAAGGAATCAAAGGCTGTGAGGCTTGCAGGCTTGTCCAGCTCTTTGAAAGTATGCTTTTGCAAATACCTCTACCTTTCTTAGGTTATGTGATTCATCTTGCGTTCACATTGACAGCCGACTGCCATTTTGCCAAGAAGTTGACACAATCTGCAAAGCAGTAATTGACATTTCTCCCGGAGAGGTACAGCCCTTAAGGGATAGAGGCTTTGCTGAGCAGCCCTGTAAACTCAGCCTAAGTGTTCCAAGTAAACAGACTAATCACAATAGCCCTGGGAAGACCAGGGTGTTTGCTCTGGGCGTGGAGCAAGCATTGTTTTCTCAAAGCTACTACGGAACCTCAGAGGCCTCTTAGCTCAGCAGCTACTACAGTTTGAAGTATCAGAAATTACAAAATAAGCTTAAAAGCAAAAGAGATTTTCACAGTGTGTATCCTTTTACCCTGGTCCATTTTAATTGCATGTCATTATATCTGGGACAAAAATGCATCCAGTTATTAAGAAATTTAAATTGTAAAAGTTTTCCCCAACTTAATTGGTACCTCTATATGGACCTCGTTAGCGCCTACCTCATACTCTGCCCTGGACCAAAAGCCACTGGAGGGCAGGAATATCATTTCAGGGCCAGCCTGGCTCAGAGACTGGGACCTTTTGACAGCAGGGGCTTGGGTGGAGCGACCCAAGGACCTTACCTGGGACCTGTCCTGGCCTAGCGTCTTGACTCACCTGCAGGGCCAGGCCCTGGGCTGGAGTCCCAGCTCTGCCACTCACCAGCTGTACAACCTGACTCTGGGCCACCAAGTTACTAGATATTTCCAAACCTCAATTTTCCTTGGCTGTATAAAGGTGACAATCAGAGCCTCTTCCCCTCAGGTTTGTTGTGGGAATTACAAGAAGTGATGTATGTGAAGCACTTAAGACAGCACCTGGGACACATGCTCAGGAATTGTTAGCTACTATTTTCAACCAAAAACTTGGACAAAACACAAAAATTACGCTACTGTGAAATCTTGAGCTGGGGAAACCTCAGATAATGACAGTCAACCACACGACAGACAGAGCAGCCCTTAGCCAGAGCCACTCATCAGAATCACCCGCAGAGCTTTCTCAACATGCTAATAAGCCAGAGTTCCTGGGAAGCTGTGAGGAACCCGCACTGCCATTTGGACACCTATCTTTGTGGTAATGACCCTGGAGCAATATTTCTGGACAGATGGTGCTGAGGGAGTCTGGGATCTATAAGGCCGCTGGGAGCCAAAGGGCACCTGGCTGCTGATGGAGTCTCTTAAGAACAGTTAATAACTTGCTGCTCATTTACAGAAGAGTCAATGTCAGCAGGTCTTTTCAATTGATCTTTTATATTCCAAAATATTTATTTTCTTTTCAGATTCATCTTTATAAGGAAGAGGTAAGTCAGAGTTCCCTTGTAAAAAAAAAAGATTTAAAAACTCTGCATTCAATGTTCACTTAAAAAAGGATTAAAATGGTAAATTTTATGTTTATATATATAGCTACAATTTTTAAAAATTAATAATATAACAAATATACTTTAAATGGGTGCATTGTATGATATGTGCATTTTTTAATCTCTACTCAAAATAGGAAAAAATTTTCAATCTTTTTTCATGAAACAGGCCCCAACAAATGTCCTTGTGCTCAGACAGAACTCATAACTAACTTCCTCCATTCATGTTTTCAGCCAAAGCAAAGCAATTGGTCACTTGGGACTCAGGGATTTTCCTTAGAAAATACTGACCTAGGTCTCCTAAGAAGAAGGAGGGTGAAGAGAAGAGGAAGGAAAACTAAAAATAAACATGTAATTATAGAGTATTTCTTCCCATCTAGCTCAGTAATCCTACCTTTATCATTAAGAAATATCAAAATACCTCAATTTTGCCATTGCTGGTTCTCCAATCTCCTTTTTCCCCTTAATCTTGCTTTCTCTTCCCAGAAATAATAAGGTCCTTCCTTGGGATGCTTTTGGAGAGGACAGAGCCTTTGCATCAGCTCCCCACTCCAGCTTGCCCTTTCCTTAGTCAGACTGTTCTTATCTGCACACAAAGTCATGCTAAGGTGTGAAGGGTTATCAAAGAGAAGCATCTCTGGGAAAGTTAACTACAGTGAGCTAACATTCCCAGAGATGCTTCTCTTTGAAACGTTTAGCTCATTAACTAAAAGGGATGACTATCTGGGGGCTGTATATATCCAAGGTAATTTTGTTTAGATGGGCTTTTTCATCCATCTCAAATGTAACCACAGTACACTGTGTCTGTGCCTGAGGTTGTCACCATCTATCTTTCCCTTGAAGTTAGAATCCAGCATACCGGGTGGATGCCACCAAGATGAATGATGTAGTTGACCTTGCCTTCAGACTCAGCCTGCTCAGCCTGAAGATGGTCATTTAGAACATTCCTCTCACTGGAGAAATAGAAAAGCCATTTGTAAAGCATGTATCCATGTCCTTCACTGTTTACAAAGCAGGGATTGGAGAGTAATAGTTTTTTAAGTGCATTATACTCAGAAAGTACCACTTTAGCTTTTTAAAAGTTAAGAGATTCATCTATGGTCAACTGGTCAACTAATGGCCAACAGAGCTTGAAACGGAAACACCAAGTTATTCAAGTCTTCAAATCACTACCTGGGCTTTAATCTTCTTATCTGTCTGCTAGAGTTCAGAAGCCAAGAAAGAGATTATATGACTTTCAGGGTCCTTCCTAGGTCTATGACTGCAATTTTATTGCAGGGAAAGTCTCATCAGGATAGTGACAGATTAGCCAATGCTGCCCCACCTAAGGATGACTCAGGGTCATTCTGCTTTTTTATCTGGGCTAGTGGGTTAACCATCCCTCTTCTGAATACAACATTAGATACACAAGTGCACAGATTAGAATTTGTGATCATTGTAGAAAAATATCCAGTAAGTGGCTGAGACTTGTGTTATCTTAATAACGATGTCATTGTACCAATGGCAGATTGATAATGTCTTATGCAGCTGGGTAACAATCTGGCTGTCGGCTGAGGATGAACACTTTGGCCGGATTTTCCTTCCCCCAGCAGCTCCCTTGGTGGTTCCACTTGTATCAGGAGAACAGGAGCCACATTTTCCCATTTGCTGCTTGAGAAAGAACACAGTCTTCGGAAAGAGACCAAGGGAGACCAAGACCACCCTCCCTTGGTCTCTTTTAAGTCAGAACTCTTACTTGAAATAGCCCAAATCTCCCCTACCAGTCCCCCATCCATCACCTGTTTCACTCATATTTATTTTTTGATACATAGCATCTCCATCTTATCTTGTCTTCCTTTGGCACCCCTCCACCCCTTACACAGATCCCATTGCACCTTGTGCCTCCCTGTTTCTCCCTTGGAAGGTAGTTACTATTGTTACCCTCATTTTACAGAGGAGGAAACTGAAGCACAGAGCTAGTCTAGTGATACTGACTTGAAACAGTAGTAGAAATTTTGAAGTTAGAACAAAGTGTGATGAGGCTGTGAAAGGCAAGAACTACTTAACAAGGCTGACCCAAAGGGCAAGAAAGGGGAAGGAAACCTTCTTCTTGCCTTTCCTCCACAGCAAGGCCCGCTTTGCCCGGGGACCTGGAACTCAGAATCCTTGAAATGACTCAGTCAGTTAAGAAATCACTGAAGGCACATCTTTTGTGTCACACAGCCCAAGTTAAAAATGATTAGGGAATTTGCTTCTGATTCCACACTTTTTTTGCATTATCCCAGGGATTCAGATGCTACTTTGAGCACACATACCAGTCAGAAGAGACAGACCCATGTGCTGCTCAGTTCTGTGCCTCCTGTCATCAGTATTTCCGAGATAGGAGAAGCAGAGCAGCCCTTGGGTGATATTTGCCCAAATAACTCCCGTAAAATATAGATTTCTAAAGTAAAGGAAAAAGCCACCACACATGGTTTGTATGTGAAACCAAAATTATACCTGATTCACAGTCTTCAGGTAATCAATTTACAGGCACAGTTTTCATTTATGAAATCCTGGCAATGATCCAATTAAGAAATGAATTAGCTTCTTCCTGTTGTATCACCTTTGTTTGAATACTGACTCTGCCACTTTCTAAATGTGTAATCTGTACCAGTTACTTAAACTTCCTAAGCCTCTGTTTTCTTATATGTACAATAAGGATAAAAATATTTTCTGCTTCTAGGTTAGAAAAACTAAATGAGGTAATACATATATGAACTGCCCAGTCCATAGAAACACTCAGATGTTGCTATCATGATGTCATTTATTAAACAGACATTTATTATCTTACTTAGTACCTTCCAGGTATCAGCTGTGTTAAGCCCTGGGGATATATAGATGAATATTTTCCTTATTAAACCCTCTAAGTTTAGAATTTTTTTCAGATGATTTACAAAGATATAAACAATGCTGCCAGATAACAGGAATTAGAAGTAGATAACACAGATGAGGCGGGGGGGGGGGCAGTAGAGAAGAAGAGGCCAACATGGAGGCAGGAAAACTTCCCTGAAGGGTCACATACTTGCTAAGGGTGGGCCACCTTTCTGGCTCAGGACTTCCCTGCAGCCAACAGGAAGCTGCAAAGTTGAACAAGACAAGATTTCCGACCTCAGGGAGCTCTGAGTCCAGTGCAGGAAACAGATGTGTAAACAAACAATTACACTGCAGTGTGATGAATGCAAAAGTGGAAGTTCTCTGGCAAACTTTGCAGAGGAAGTGATATTTGAGATCAGTTTTAAAGGATGGAGAGGGTTATAGAGAATAACCAGGAAAAGGCACAGCACAGACAAAGGCTGGGAGCCTTGAAGAGCACTGCTGTCAGCTGGGAAAATGGGGTAAAATTAGTTACAGTCTCATCAGAGAAGTTGTAGAAGGCATCCAGGTGCTTGATAATTTTTTTTTCAGTGAAATAACGAGAGGGCTCATGATAAGTTTTTCATGGCTGCAAGAACAGTAAACACAGCTTCAAAGAAATCAGAGTGAAGTTAAGAGATCAGGCAAAATGCCAAAAAAATAAAAGAGAAGCCCTAAAACTCAACCTCTCTTACTCTTTGTCCATTACAGTTTGGATTTCCTCAGGAACCTGTTGGGAAAGAAAGGGTTCTATGCTTAGATATAAATATCGAGCAATTCACAGTCATCTAAAAACAGCATCTGAAACGGTGAACTAACAGGACAGAATTTTGGAGCAGTGTCAGATCACTAGAAATTACCTAATCCCACACTCTCACTTTAATTAAAAAGAAAAGAAGCATAAGGTTTTTTTGTTTTGTTTTGTTTTTGCTTTTTTGTTTGTTTGTTTTAAATAGTTGGATAGTGGTAAAGCTGGGATGAGAACAAAGTTTTTCCTACTTTCATTTGAATCTCTTTTGAATTAACCACATGGATTCTCCCAGTCCAGTGGCAGGGTTTTGAGATTTGATATATTTCTTCAAAAAGGAAGGAGTAACACAGGGCCAGAAATAGGAGAGTAGCAGAGGGACTAAATAAACTCCAAGGGTCCAAAATATCTGTTGCAATACGCAAGAAGTTATTGACTATGTGAAGAATTCTGTAGAAGGAACTATAATTAAGTACAGTGTTTTCAAAATTCTTCCAGCTTGACATAAATGCATCCTCACATTTACTGATACCCAATTCAAAAATAACAGTTTCAATGAAGGAACAGTGGCTAACACAGAAGTTTTATTTTTGCACATTGCCTTGCCATTGACCCCACTGGCTTAAAGTGTCTTCCCAGAAGTCCTTTATCTTCTTGGCTGACTAATGGTCTTTTAGCCCTGAGTCCTAACACCGCACTGTGGGCTGGTTCCATCAGCTCTCAATCAAATAGTTCATCTATGAACACACATGTGTAAGAGCACTGAGACAGCTTCATATTCAAAGAAACTCTTTGTTGAAATCTTTTAAGTGAAGCAAAGACAAATAATTCCTCCCCCACTGTACTCTTTGGGAAATTCTGTTTACATATTCTGCATTGTATTGTTATATTTTAAAAGGGATCACTTATTTCTTTTTCACAGCTGACCGGATTTTCCTGGTGTCAATGACTTGCACGTAGCCACTCCTGTAGTTGGTCTGTGATTTTAGATTTTACAGGACCTGCTTCACCAGGCCCAGACCCTGCTTCCCAGATGAGCTTCTTGGAGGCACAAAAGCCCTATCCTGGCCAGGACTGGGATCCCTAGGCTCATCTTGGGACTGCCCAGGCCAACCTAATATCTGACTGGGGGAGCACTCAATGGAAATCCAGGAACAAACTGAAAGATAAACATTCAGGACCGGGCAACACAGGTAGGTATGGAATGTGTGTCTTTGGTAACGCCCAACTTCCTTCTCAATTTTTTCTTTTCTTTTTCTTTTTTCTTTTTTTATTTAATGGAGGTCCTGGGCATTGAACGCAGGACCTTGCACAAGTTAAGCACATGTTATCACCACCCCACCTTCTCAATTTTGAAGGGTGTTTTTTCTCTCCCTCTGTGAAAGCAATTGCTCATTGACCAACAGCTGTCCAAAGCCTACAGCTTCACTTTTCGCCCTTATAAACATCAAACACTCTATATTATTTGCAGTATTAACATATACTACTACTCAGTGTAAAAGGTCATTTCTGTTATCTCCTTGGGTCCACAAAACCAGCAAGGGTTGTTACCGGGACACACAAGGGAGCCAGGAGCATTTCTGCTTGAAGAACCTGGCCATTAGCACATGCACTCCATAGCACTGGTGTTCCCACTCCATCACAGCCTTTTGCCCTACTGAATATAGTCCTCATTCTACAAAAGCAGCTTTCATTCTGCATTCTCTTTCACTCCACATAAAAACATCTACAGCTTAGTTAAGTCATTCAGGAGACTCTTCTGATAAAGAGGTAAAACTGAGTTTCCAATCCAACTTCTACCCCATACCCAATGGCTCAACCTGCCTGAATCTCAGTGGCTTCACACGTCAGTTGGGTTCATATATAACTTCTTGTTACAGCGAGCATGTATTCATTTATCATCTCTGCAATTTAAAACATGTTAAGAGAAATTTAAATAAAGTGATGGTTAATTGAGACGCCTGTGTAAAGTACCTGATAAAGAGTAGGTCCCAAATGTTTGTTCTCCTCCTTCCCTGAGCAGTCTGATCACCTAATTAACAATACTGATAAGCTTCACTAAAATAGATTTGTTGGAAAAGACGTCCACACTGAGTGACTTTCTAGTTGGTAGACTGTGTAAGAAACAAGCTCACCCACATTCCCTCTCCCCATGCCTTCTCTACTGCAGGGGGAGGTTTGGCCTAGGGGCTGGGGGCTTCCTTGCACATGGGGAGGAGGGCACTGGGGTTGGGTTGATCTCGGGCAAAATAGCAAAATAAGGTTAAGTTTGCCTTTGCTGTCCTTTCGCTTCTCTCTCGAGCACCTTCTCACATTTGGGTTTTCCTCTTCATCCACTCCACGTACATTATTAGATCCTGTATTTTAGCATTACCCTCTCAAACTAATAATTACGAGTTTGTTTGGTTTTAAGGCTAACCATTCCACCACATTCAGTATCTCATGTGCCAAATAAAGTTAATGATTATCAGTACAGAGCGTCAAGACTCATTCTCTTTCAGGAGTAAATCCCGTATACTTCAGGAATGCACCATACCTTTTATTTATCACATAATTATCCTGGTCTCACCACACCAGATGGCAGTCAGGAAGCTTTACTCTGCTGTGTCCTGGGGCCAGGACTTTTACAGATACTTCCACTGCATTATGACTTTCCTTAAACAATGAGGCTACTTATCTTTCAGAGAACACAGAGAAGCACAAACAAATATGCAAGTGTGTGTGTGTACGTAAGAATGAACACACACACACACACACACCCTGAAATAAGACTTTCTCCTTTCTCTAATTTGAAAGATACATTCCATGAAGTGGAAAAGTCCAAGAATGGGAAGTATTCTTTTTCCATTTGTTTTTAGTCATTGTCAGTTGAACCTTAACTTTGATGAACAATGCGATGCTATGACCAGCTCTACCTAAACATCATATATCTAAACTTTGTAAATGTGTGTTTTTATATTCACACGACCATAGGGGAATCTATCCAAATCTAAAAGGAGTTGGAGCATTCCTTGTGGTTCCTAAATGTGGGAGAATTGACCCCAAATCTCTGAACTGTCGAAATCGATATGTCCAAAATGGCAGCTACTGGCCACATGTGGCTACTGACCACTTGTCTGAGTAAGTGTATAATACACACTCTAAGTATTAAATACACAGTGGATTTTATGATTTAATATGAAAAGGAATATGCAAAATTATACTCTTTATATCAATTACATGTTGAAATGATACCATTTTGGATATATTGTACAAAATAAAATAAGAGTATTAAACTTAATTTCACCTGTTTCTTTTTCTTTCTTTACGCCTTTGTAACCTGCATTATGTATCTATAGGACAGCTCTAGTCTAGATGTTAATTCAGTCGTGAAAAAGGAACGTTTTCTTATTCCAGAGTCTATGGGGCTAGCTGAGCAATAATCTCCGGTGGCCATGTTCCATCCAACGTATCATACATTTACTTGCTTATTTGTTCATTATCTCTCCCTCTTCCCCCACTAGAAAATAAAGTTCATCTAAATAAAACTTTATGGGCTGTTAAATCACAGTGTGTGAAATAACTGAAAATTCAACACGCACCTGCCCTCCTCCATTGTAAGCAAAGCTTTGTAGGAAGGCCTTTTCAGCTTTTGTTCTTTAAGAACCATGGGTTTCACGCATGTGGATGCACTCAGCACAGCAGCTGCATGAATGGTGTAGCCTGACCACCGTCAGCCTCTGGGAAAAACTGCCACCTCTCAAAGAGTGTCTGAGAAATGTGAGGGCCAACGTTGGGGACTGTGATTCAGTTTTGGTTGACGGCTTTCTCACTGTTCCCTTCCTTTCTCTGTTCCTTCCTGGGGCCTAAGCCCAGAACCTTCAAGGTATCCCTGACTCTTTTTCTCCCACTCTCCACTTCTAATTCAGTAGCAAATCCTGTTGGCTCTTCCTTCAAAATATTTCAAACTCTGCCACTGTCACTGTGGCCCACGTCACCCACATCTAAATAAACAGAAATCAGATCATGGTGCTCCTGTACTTAACAGCATCCGATGTCTCCACTGCAGTCAAAGTAAAAGCCAAAGCCTCTCTTACTCCCGGAGTCTCAGATCTTAACACCTTGGCCCACTCTGCTCAAGGATTGCTGGTCTCCAAGTTGTTCCTCACACCCCTAGGCACACTCCTGTCTCAGGGCCTTTGTACTTCTGTTCCTGGTGCTTGGAATGACCTTCCTCCAAGTCTTTGCATGGCTGTTTCTTCCTTTCCTTCAAGTCTCTGTTCAAATTCCATGTCTC
Organism: Camelus bactrianus; assembly: GCF_048773025.1. NCBI lineage: Eukaryota > Metazoa > Chordata > Mammalia > Artiodactyla > Camelidae > Camelus > Camelus bactrianus. The sequence continues at coordinate 41,400,925 of NC_133546.1, read as the reverse complement.
CTTTGATCACCTCTATAAAATGCCATCTTCTCCCTGTTACTGAATTCATTGTTCTCCATGGGTCTTATCAGCATCTGACGTAGTGTATATTTCCTTATTTGTTTGTCTGGCATCTCCCACCATTACAACTTTAGGTCCAGAATAGTGAGAATTTTGCATTGTATCTCTGGTACCTAAACACGGCTTATATCATAGGTGCTTAATGATATTTGTTGAATGAATGCATGAAATAAATATTTTGTAACTAACTCCCAAATTTCAAACTTTTAAACATCTACACCTACAATTGGTAAAGTACACCAGAGGTATTCCCAGAACCCTGAAAAACAAGCCATTCATTTTAATATCCCCCCCTCCATTGATAATCTCATAAATTATTTCATATGCAAATAATACATATATAATGGTGGTTCAGGTTACAATTATATATATATGAATGCATTCACATATATACAAATTATATATATATTCATATGTATATGTGTGTGTGTGTAATCATACTGTTAAAGTTACATTTACATGTTAGACTTTGTGGGTTGTTAGAAAAAATATGACCAGAACTTTCCAGCCATAACTCATCTTGTTAACTGCACCTGGAGTACCCTTCCATGGATTAGAATTCTATCCATTTTTAAACAGTACATTTTCTATATTTTGAAGCTCTAAATACTTTTTAAAACACAGGTTAATTGTGGGATGTACCTTATTTTGCCCTTTAATATAGGTTTAAGATGTGATTTTATTCTTTCCTACCTCCACTTTTGCAAGTAGCCTAGAAACATCTCCAGAAGGCTGTCTTATTTATTCCTTGCAGCCACTAGCACAATCCTTTGTAAATAATAGATACTCAGTTATATTTGTTGTATAGAATTTAAGTATAAGAATATCTCTATTTTTTAAAAAAGTTTCTTCAGTGTTTTAAACCAAATTTCTTTTAGACAGAAATAATTTTATCAGTTAAGAGTCTGAACTCTATACACTAGCTGTGTTTCAGTATACGTAAGTTTAACCTGTCAATTTAAATTTTCCACTGCGGGTAAGAACTTTCTTCATCTCCATTATCAGCATCTCTTTTGGGGGCTTAGCACCTCTAGCCATAGTATCCTTTCAACCAGTTTATTTAGTCTCTTTTTCTCAGAAGAAGTTCTATTTGATAAAACTTTACTGTACAACACACAGCCACACACCAAGGCAGTGTCTGAGGCTGGACCAAGACTGTGCTTCAACATAGAAAAGTATTTTCAAATTGTCTTCTTTCCTTACCCATCCCTGTCCTATCCAAATAAAGTATATATTTAATTTTTTTAATTGTATCTAGAGAAGAACCTATTTCTTTGTTTTTATTATTGGGAAGAAGTGAGGGAGGAGGAAGCAAATGTCACCCCATCAAGGTCTTCATTTTTTTTTAATTGTTCTACAGGCAGAAAATTTAGGATTTTTTTTTAAGTACCTTCTCCAATTTGCTTTTGCCTAAGAGAAAGTAAAAATGCTTCCTAACCACCTCTCATTGTCTCACCCATCATTTAGGCTTTCTAATTTCATCTCATCACCACCTTGAAATGAAACAAGCTTGTGTGAATGATATGTCACTGTTCTAACTCAAAAGGGCCTTTTTAGAAAGGATTTTAAAATTTTTTCTATCATTGGATAAAAGCTCAAAGAACACACTGAGGTCTTTTAAGCTTAGCTGGAATCAATCTATTGGGCAAGTAATGAATCTAATTGTTATGCTAGCTTCCATGTCAGCAAAATAACAGATGTACAGTATAATGGAGGGGAAAAAAAGTTGCTTTGGGATTGCTAGAGCAGGTGCTACATAAAAAAAAAAAAAAAAAAAAAATCACATGGAACTTTATCAAGTGCATTGGAAAGAGCTGGAAACTAGCCAGAAGAAACGTTCTCCTTCAATCCCTCAGACATCCAGTTGTGGGCTGGGATTAGGCCCCTGAACAGCTGAGTCAGGAGGACACTGACACCTTGTCACTTCTTCAAGCTCTTTATTCCCTCCTCACCCTCCAACAAAAGCACCAGAGATTGCCCTCCCCCAACTAGACACACACACACACACAAGTCCAGCTGCCAGACACGGCTTTCAGAGAACACTAGATAGCGTTGAGTTCAGGCAAGTTACCATGGTTCTCTGGCTATTATTGTCCAGCACATCAGGGAATGGAAATAAGTGTGCACATGTTCTAAAAGGCCCTTTGGGAAGGATCAGTGGGGCTGCATGGGGAACACAATGGCAGGCTTTGTCGCAGAGAAAGGGTTTGGTCTGGCAGGCAGCAGCAGTCCTGCTGGATGCAGGGTTTGTCTGCAAGGGCAGTGGGGGAAACCATGTGCAGGTTTACAGAGCACCCTCATTGGGAAAAGTAGGGCAGTCAGTGTAATTAAAAGTCATCCTGAAGACATCAGGTAAGAGCCTGCTGTTTTTAATTAATTGCTTCCGTGATCCTGTGACTTTAAAAGGGATGCCGCTCAGAGAGCTTTATGATTATTCCAGAAGCACGCCATTCAGATGAGGGCAAAACAGAGCGTCTCCAAAAGTGTGATAAAGGCGAAAGAGGGAAGAGAGAAGGAAAAGCATGCAAGCATGAGAAAGAATTAAAAGTTACAGTCACCCATCTATAATTTGCTAAAATAATTGCGTTCTCTTTTCGTGCTCTTTGCCTCAACATCCTCACATCCGAAGTACAACTCCCCACTGACCTGCATCCTGCCTTGATGCATAAAATACTTGGGGAAAAAAATTCCAAGAGCCAAGGTTAACAGAAAACAGCTGGAAAACAAACAGAGCCATATGTCATATATTTCTCCAAGTAGAGAGATTTAAAAAAAAAAAAAAACAACTCTATTTTGAAGAATCAGCACGTCCAGAACAAGCAGGGTGAACCAAGGACTTTTACGTGGTCTCCACACTCCTGAAAATAAATATGGTGAGGACTATGTAACTGTATCAGGCAAAGAGGGGGATGACTGGACAACACAAGAAATCCAATCTAAAATGTTTTTTCTTTTCTCATTTATAAAATCCCCAACTAAATTATCTAAGTAATTACTTCCACTCTTTGCTTCTCTTGTGCATTGTTTGCTTCTTAGATGGAGAAATGGTTACATTTTAAAGAATACTTCACAGTTCATGCCTTTAAATTTTCTGAGATATATAAGCCTCTACTCTTCATGGGTTTTTTGGACGAAAGAATAATGGTGACAGTGGAACGGCCTCTGGAAAACATCATCACTCAGCTCCCACCACCCATCAAAAAGAAGAAATTCGGGACCTAAAACAGGGCACTGTCTGGGCCCTGTCTTGAACTGTCTACCCTGTTTGTTTCCATAAATCATAATAATAAAACAAAGTTATTCTCGAAAAAAGAATACTTTAATTTAGATTTCACTAACTACAAAGTACATTATATAATGTCTGGACATGAGATAGAATTTGGTTACACCAAAGGTTATAAAGGAAAAATAGCATTGACTCACTGACTAAATCATTTTTTTTAAGTTGCATATTTTCTTATTTTCTCCCATTGTTTTAATTGTGTTGTATAAATTTGCAGTCTTCTTTTTTCACTTAATATAGCAAATATCTTCCCATGTCATGGCAGTGTAGTGGACATTCCACTCAAGATGTCTGAGAAGTGTACCTCCCTCTTTTCAGAAGCCCCAGAGTTTTCATCAAGCTCTTAGCTCTTTGCGCGCGCATGTGTGGGTGTGTGTGTGTGTGTGTAGCCAGCTCTGTGCCCTGTGGCCCCACTACCATAGGCTTATTCAGAACTAGTGTTGACACTACTCAACATAGACACTCTCTGTTCTATTAGGTTTCATCAAATCTGTCGGATTTTCTGTCACAGGTTAGAGAAGGTAAGAGTTGGTGGTTGGTGGAGTCATGAGGAAGCCCAGAGAAAACCACAGAAAAGGCAATAAAGCAGGAACCATGAGGCAATACAACTCATGATGTAGAGAGTGGAGTAGAGAGAAATTGTGGGTCATTGAGATAAAGCTGAGTCACCCTGTCACGTAAACCACTAACAGAGCCAACAGTTACTTTCAAGAAATGATGAAATAATTGAATCAGGAAAGACATGAAATTCTCAGTAATAACAGTTAACATCTAAATAACACTGCTGGTCAGGCGTTGTTCTTTGTTCTCTACATGTGTCATTTGGTTTAACCTTCCCATCAATCTTATGGTGTGGGTTCTATTATCATCCTTATTTTAAAAATGGGAAAACACAGGAGCAAAGCTGTTAAGTGACTTGACAAAGATTTAAACTCAGGAAGGCTGGTTCCATGATTGAAATATATCTGGTCTTCATCCCCCTTTCTGGCACAGAGCTCCTAAAACCCTTGAAAATTCCTAAGTGATAAGATAGATTAAAGGGTCTTAGCAATCTTGACAAACTCCTTTCAACTACAGCTGGGTTTATGTTAGTGAGGTGATTTAGGGACCACACCTAAGGATGGGGGCTGGTTGCCAGAGGAATCAACCACATGATTGGAGGATTGGAAATTTTCAGTCCCACCTCCTTGACCTCTGGAGAAGGGAGAGAGGAGGAGGGAGAGAGGTTGGAGATCGAGTTCAATAACCAATGGCCTATGATTTAATCGACTGCGCCTCTGTAATGAAGCTGCTGTAAAACTCCAAAAGCATGGGGTTCAGCTTCTGGGTTGGTGAACACCAGGAGCTTTGACAAGAGTGGTGCACCCACGGAGAGCATGGGAGCTCTGTATCCCTTCCCACATACCCTATGCATCTCTTCATTCTGCTTATTCTTGAGTTATATCCTTTTATAATAATCGTGTAATCTAGTAAGTAAAATGTTTCCGAGTTTTGTAAGCCACTCCGGCAAATTAATGGAACCCACGGAGGGAGTTGTGGGAACCTCTCTTATCTATAGCCAGTGGGTCAAAATAATGGATGACAACCTGGATTTGCTATAGGAGTCTGAAATGTGTGTGGGGGGAGAGGGAGGCAGGGAGGGGGAGTCTTGTAGAACTGAGCCTTTAACCTGTGGGATTTGATGCTGTCTCTAACACCTGAATGCACATGAATGCTGAATGCCTGAGTCTTTATAGCTCACACATAACTTTACACATACATATAAATGTTCATATATGTATATGTATGCATACACACATGTATGTGTGTATTTGTGTGTATGTCTATACATATAGACAGAAACAGAGTGTGTGTGTGTGTGTGTGTGTACATAGTTAACCTAGTGCCTATGCCAGTATTTACATAGGCCATAGCCATTACAGAGAGATAGAAAGGTAAGTGGTTGCCAGGGATGCAGATGGGAGAGGAGGAGGACTAAAAGTTATAGGGTAAAATGTTTTAAATTAGATAGTGATGAGGGGGGAGGGTATAGCTCAGTGGTAGAGTGTATGCTTAGCATGCAGGAGGTCCTGGGTTCAATCTCCAGTACCTCCATTAAAAATAAACAAAACAAAACAAAAAAAGATAGTGATGATGATTGTGCCACACTATATTACAAATACCATAAATTATATACTTAAAAGATGTGAATTTCATGTATTTAAGTTATAACCGAATAAAGCTGTTATTTTTGAAAAGTCATACTATGCAACCATTTCTTCTGTAAGTAACATTTCCCACCTCTGCGCATCTCTAAAGGCATGTCAGAGAAATGGAGAACATCTTGAGAGGTCATCTACTTGCCTTCAGGCAACCAACTGCTCAATTCCTGGCAGAAGCCTAAAATCCTGTCAACCTTTGGAATAATGTCAACAAAGGTATCTTTCTTCCTAACCACTCTTTAGTGAAATGTTTATAAGTATGAAGCCCATGATTTAAATAAAAGGAAAGAAATAATTCTAGTTAAAGGTTGATCCAAAATTCTCTCTAGATTTACAGCATATATATCCTGGTGGAAAATGTGGTTTTTAATTCATATATTTTATTATCATATATATTTTTAATTATATATACATTTTTTTTAGCTAAGCAATGCTAATAAAGAAGCATGGATAAATGTGTTGAGACTTTGATTCTACCGACATATGGTAGTTCTACTAGCCGTGAACTCTAAAGTGAACTTATAATTTATCTCCAAAAAGAGAAGGCAAATGTTAACTAATGATTCATTTCATCACCCCGCAAAAGACCTGTTTTCACCAGATGGGGGTACAGAGCCAGGATTCACTGAGACTCGCTTCTATTCATGCTCATCCACAATGGCCAGTAAGACGTGCCCCTGTCTATAGAGCACTCCTCACCACTTCCCATGAGGAGCTGCCCACTTTGAGTGGATGTTTGCTCAAATAAACTCTTAAAATTTTGAACATGTCCTAGTTTATCTTTTAACAAAGTAAAACCTCACTAGTGTTCATATTAATGGGTGTTCCACAGAAGAAAGCAAAGCAAAACTTTCTCAGCATTAGCAATATTTCCTCTCAAATTACTCTAGAATATGTACAAGAGAAATATCAAACACAGAGGTATCACTTTTTAATTTTTTTGTGGTAATTTCCCTTTAAAAAGAGTGTGGCAAGAATACCAAGCAGTCACTTGTGGGATGATACATTGCAGACCATGTGATGTGAGGTCCACCATTGCTAAACAGGTTACACCTACCCAGCAACCGGTGCCAAACTCTGTCTTTTTTTTTATCATTACCAGTCTATGTTAGGTATTTCATCTTATAATTTCAGCATATATTTTTAATGTTATCCAATGTCAACTGTATATTTGCATATAAATCAAATGTCAATAGCTTCTAATTGAAATTAATTTGTTTCATGAGACCCTTTTATGATTTCTGTTGATCCAAGTCTATTTCTCATGAGCTCCAGTTGCTGTCCCATCACTATGCTATACTTCTAAAAGTACTGTATTGGCAGATGAATTTGGGAAATTCAGACTTAAATATACAAGAACATTTGAATTTAGAGAATCCAACAACTTTGGGTTTTAATTCAAACTCTTATCAGTTATCACCTAGTGAAGTGAAATAATCCAATTAACTACAACCAGATATACTTGTCATTCATAATATCCTAGGTACTAAAAGGAGTAGAGATAGAACGTAGAGTTCTGCCTTTCGGTCCTCACAGTCCAGAAGCAACATTCCTTTCTTTTAGTCACATTCTGATCACAGATAGGTATAACTATTTCCCAGAATCGTAAAACTTCAGAACAGAAAGGATGATGGAGATTATTAAAGTCCCCCAATTAATAGCTGAAGATCAGAGAGAGTATTGTGTTGCATATTTAGGAAGCAGTGATAAAATTGTGATTAGAACTTGGGACAGATTGTATCTCTGTTCCCAAATATTCACTTCCCTTTCCTATGAAAGGATTAATTAATTCCACCTGTTAGGATGTAACATGCAGTGCCTCCTTAAGTATATACCTCCACTCCACTGACATTGGGTTGGCCATGTGCTTTGACCAATGGCATACAAAGGGAAACTGCATGCTGTGGCCAAGTAGAAACTTTACCAGTCACCATGTGGTTTTGCCAGCTCCCTATTCTTTTCCCTGTGACATGGACTTACATGCCTGGAGAGAACAGTTTCTTCAACCTGGAATGAAAAGGACACTTGGAGCAGAAATGCCAAGATCCATCTTCTTACACGTCAAGAACGTGAAAAACAAACTTTGTTTATTCTCTGTTGTTGTAAGCCACTGAGATTGTACAGTTATTCATTACAAGAGCAAAGCTGAATAATTTAGAACATGGAACTAAAAAGGATAAGTGATTTGCTCAAGTTTACACAATTAGGCAGGTGAATGGCAGAACCAGAATTAAATCTCAGTTCTTTTAACATCCAGTCCAGGATTCTCTCCATATTTCAGAACTCCTTAATGAACAAAGTAAGATATTTAGAACATCTGCAAAAACAATTTACTGCATGACTACAGCTTTGTCCAGTTAATTGTTCCTTATCTGCTGAGGACAACTAAGAGGCCACTAACAATCCATGAAACTCTCACTCATTGTGGTCATTACTAACCGTACTGACCAGGAACTGTTTCTCCTGATGTGAACAGAGTGCTGTGGAGTTGGGGACTGAGTGAGGCTTGCCCTTTTCCAACTGTTCTCGTTGGCCTGGTCGTCTTCAAGTGCCTGTTATCTGGGGTGAGATAGAGGATTCTAGCAACCGCCCCATTGCACAATCTTATCTTAGGAACATATGGGCTCTTCCACACTTGGTTTCCCTAAGTAGGCATTTAAGAGTGATGGCAAATTCTGTCAGCAAGTCACACCTGTTTTGTGTGCTCTCCAGAAAAAAATCCATCCGGGAGCCTCAAGAAGCTCATTCTACTCAAGACCATTTTGTGCTTCTGTTCCACTTTCTTCCTCCCAAAGTAATATCAAAATATATGTTATCAATAAGCACCCCAGTTAGAACTAGAACTTTTTATCTACTGATTATGCTCTTTTTTGGACCTTTATATGCCATTTGAACTACATGATACAGATTTTCTATATCTAATTCAATGTTTTTTCTGTGTTCAACTTTTGGGTGATTCTTGGTCCTGTCATCATACTAGACTATGAAAATCTGAACATGGAACTCAAACTAATAAAGTAATTTATTGTGTTTAGTGCTGTAGAATTTAAAGGCATTCAGCATATGCTGAATAATTTTATATTACGATTAATTAAGCTTGTCTTATGAGCAGTTACACCTCTTTGTTAATTCAAAGTTCTTGAGTTTGGGAAAGTTGGAAGTTATATAGATAATATACAGTGTGAACAGATAATATACTGGGATTTTTGGTTGAGTAGTCATTTAGGCAACAAGTCTGAGTGACTCATTTAGTAGATAGATTCCGTTTTTTTATCCAAACTATAGGAAGATTTTATTTTGGTTTTCCTGAGTATGTCAAAAGATACTTTATTGATATATATCTGATACTGTACATCAGGATAAATTCCAAAGAGATCAGAGATTTAAATATGAAAAATGACACCATAGAATATTTAGAAAAATATTTTAAATTTTGGAGTGTGGAAGGCTTTTTAAAATTTGATCAAAATTTAGACACCATAAAAGAGGAAGTTGATAAATTCAACATTTTTTCAAACTTTTTTTAGTGAATTATAGTCATTTTACAATGTTGTGTCAAATTCCAGTGTAGAGCACAATTTTTCAGTTATACATGAACATACATACATTCATTGTCACATTATTCTTTTTCGCTGTGAGCTATCACAAGATCTTGTATATATTTCCCTGTGCTATACAGTATAATCTTGTTTATCTATTCTACATTTTAAAATCCCAGTCTGTCTCTTCCCACCCCCCACCCCCTTGGCAACCACAGGTTTGCATTCTAGGTCTATGAGTCTGTTTCTGTTTTGTATTTATGTTGTTTTTGTTTTTGTTTTTATTTTAGATTCCACATATAAGTGATCTCATATGGTATTTTTATTTCTCTTTCTGGCTTACTTCATTTAGAATGACATTCTCCAGGAACATCCATGTTACTGCAAATGGCATTATGTTGTCGGTTTTTATGGCTGAATAGTATTCCATTGTATAAATATACCACCTCTTCTTTATCCAGTCATCTGGTGATGGACATTTAGGCTGTTTCCATGTCTTGGCTATTGTAAATAGTGATGCTAGGGACACTGGGGTGCAGGTGTCATTTTGAAGTAGGGTTCCTTCTGGATATATGCCCAGGAGTGGGATTCCTGGGTCATATGGTAAGTCTATTCCTAGTCTTTTGAGGAATCTCCATATTGTTTTCCACAGTGGCTGCACCAAACTGCATTCCCACCAGCAGTGTAGGAGTGTTCCCTTTTCTCCACCGCCTCTCCAGCATTCGTCATTTGTGGACTTTTAAATGATGGCCATTCTGACCGGTGTGAGGTGATACCTCATTGTAGTTCTGATTTGCATTTCTCTGATAATTAGTGATACTGAGCATTTTTTCATGTGCCTATTGATCATCTGTATTTCTTCCTTGGAGAATTGCTTGTTTAGGTCTTCAGCCCATTTTTGGATTGGGTTGTTTGTTTTTTTCTTATTAAGTTGTATGAGCTGCTTATATATTCTGGAGATCAAGCCTTTGTTGGTTTCATTTGCAAAAATTTTCTCCCATTCCATAGGTTGTTGTTTTGTTTTACTTATGGTTTCCTTTGCTGTGCAGAAGCTTGTAAGTTTAATTAGGTCCCATCAACAACATTTAAGAGAAATTCTGAGACACACATATATACACAAGTCAGATATTTAACAAACTGACAAAAAATTTTTTCAATTTAAATTGAAAAATGCTAATTTTTCAACTATATAGAGAGCTATTAAAAATTAATAATAAAAAGAACAACCACCCCAAAGTGGGCAAATTACACGAACAGAGTATTCAAAAAATGTAACTATAAATGACTCAAACATATGAATAGATCCTCCCTCACTACAAGAGGGGTACAAATTAAAATTACACTCAGATATTATTTTTCATGTAGATTGGCAAAACTTCAGTGGCTTGAAAAAAATCTCTGTGGGAGTGTAAATTTGGACAAAATCTCTATGATGACAGTTTGTCAATATTAACAAGTCAAAAAATGCACACAGACATTTTTCCAGTAATGTTCTTTTTGATAATTTATTTGACTAATGTACTTGCCAGCTTGCAAAATGACATTTGTACAAATTTATTTATTGGATCGTTGTTTATAATACTAAATGTAAATATATACCAATAGAAGACTTTATATTCATTACAGTACATCCTTACAAACAAATACCCTGTAACAATAAAAAAGAATGAGAAAACTCCTTACATGCAACATGAAAAGACTGCCAAGGAAAAGTGCTTGGTGAAAAGAGATAAGAATAAGAGGACAGCCAGACAAGGATAAGGTCAGTAGATTTATCTCAATAGCTTTTATACCTTTTGGTTTTTGAACCATGGAACTGTACTACCTATTCAAAAAATTTTAGTACAAAAAGAGATGTTTTAAAGGGTCAGTGAATTAAACAGAATTAATAAAGCAGGTTAGATGACTTAGTTTTCAAATTTTACTGGACATTAATAACCAGAGCCTCAGATATTTTTCTTCTTTTGTTTTGAAAACTCACTCTAGAGAAGTGGTGTGGGCTAAATCGATACCGCATTTCACAATGCTGCTAGGCAAAATCCCAATGAGCATGTTCTAACACATTTTAAATATACGGGGCTTAAACACTATTTCCTGGCTCCCTCTTAAGAGTAAGTATGTGAGAAGAATTTTGGTGTTCTGATATATTTCTTACAGTGTCTGAAGACATAATGGTATTTTGCAGCTTTCTTTTTGGCAAAAGCCTTATTGGTTAGATAATCTATTTCTAACCACATGGTTTCACAATTGATGGCTATATAGGAGGAGAATCGTGTTTCTTTGGAAATTATTTTGAATCCATTATATAAAATATTTTAAACACTAGGGGTAGGGATTATCTTCTAGTCATCATTATCCAGGCACCTCGTAGAAGGAACTATTTGGTGAAAAAGAAAGAAAGAAAAATAAGGGCCTGACAATAAATAGAATACCTACCTATCTACCTACACACATATGTAGAATAAACAGATAAGTCCTATGTACTGAATTTCTACGGAGTGTAAGGCAGAATTACAGGCACAAATAGAGAGCGAGAGAGATTACTAGAAAATGATTCCTACCAAAAAGAGCTTAACTTTAATAGATCAAATAAGATATGTAGACTGTTCAAAATACAAAGTAGAATGCAGTAAGCTGTTAAGGGGCAGATTTGTGGAGCACAGAAATCACTTCCACCTGGATAGTTGCACATTCAAGAAAAACAAGAATTGCAAAGTAAAAATTTACGAGCATTCCTTCAGCATTGTGTAAGGAAGATCAGCCTTCTTACTCCCAGTGACTTCTAGTCATTTATAAAGATGACAATTTCCCTGGCTCTGAAGCTGCCTGGACAAAATATCCTCCAACATTCACCAGCTTCCTATGTATGTGGTGATTCTTTCCACCCTCAGAAATCTTCTGGTTACTGACCTAGGATGTCTTGAGACCCTGAGATTCTTTGGGGTGGTTCAATTTCCAAAATGAACTCTATTTCATCCTACAGATTACTAAGTCTGACTGTTTGAACAAATCTCTCAGGAGTAGACTAGCATGAGAAAGTTAGTCACCTCAAAGCCCTATCAATCCTGTATCAACAGAAAACCTCACATTTCAGAGCCTGGGAAGACAAGCACCAGCCACAAGACCTGCTGGGACCTTGGGGAAGTACCGGCACCCGGGGCAGCTCAGCCAGAAACAAACAGGGGGCCACACACTCAGCTGTCTCCTTTACAACGTCTTCACATCTGATAGCAAATTTTAGTTCTTTTGGAAAGTAAAATTTGGTGAGCCAATAAATGTGAAAACAGGAAAGTATTTTCTGAGGCAAATTCACGTTTTTACAACAGTTTGAGCAAGGCAGTTAGTACAAGTCCCAGGGCAGACAATCAAAATTATTTGCCAGGATAAGACTGTCCAACTAAAAATACGGTTCAGCAAAACTCCATTTTAGCATCCCATCATTAAATATAAATGAACTAGCTTTGGGTTGTTTTCCTTTTTTTTTTTTAATCGGAACATATAACCTTATGTATAAATATAGCTTAAGCTGCCATTTCGCAAATTCCTATAACGGTAAAACACCTCTAAAATTGTCATATAGTGGATTAGAAATTTATAAAGAAATGGATTCTTGGATTAAAGTGAATAGCAAAAAAAAAAAAAGTCTAATCTGAACTAATTTTTGAAGTAAAATACATAGCATTATGCTAAACGTGATCTAACTTCTGACAGGAGACTCATTCATACGGGGCTTCTGACGTTCATCTCTCAGGACCGATTTTCCTGTCTTTGAACATCTCTGAAGGACACTGGGGCAACAGTGAACTTCAGCAGAGTCCCCTCCAGAGAACTCATCTTCCTCTTCCTCCCCTTCGCCCTTTTCTCCCTGCCATCCCTCTGCACACCCTCTCTCTCCATTCACACACTGTTCTTTCCGTGTCAGCATTATGAATCCTCAAACCAAACTTTAAATTTTTAAGCAAACTTTAAATTTTTAAGACCAAATTCATCATTTGGTCTTTGATTATACACCCTGCTCAGAGTTACATTTTCATTAGAAAGTAAAGGTTACCAAAGTTCAACATGTGTTTGGCGTTATTTTAAAAGGCGTTGCTCTCTGGTAAGCTACAGGGAAAATTTAAGACTGCAAACCTGCAAGCTAGCAACCCAAGGTATTACTCCATGGATTTGCTACTTTCTTGCAATAGAAACCTTCACTTTCTTTCCTTCTGCTTTTTTTCCCTATTTTAAACAGTTTAAAATAGGAAAGGACCCGTAACACCATCATCAATAGCAAACTTCAGTTATGAAGTGAGCACTGTACTTGAGCAAGATGTGGTCTCTACCCTCCAAGGAAGCAGATGACATCAAAATGCCTCCAGCCTACAAAATGAGAAGAAATCCTGGAGTAGAGCTGGGAGGATTCTAAACCCTTAAGAATGTTTAGAGGAAGAAAGTTTTAATACTAAGTCTAATACAAAACAGGGAAGCAGTTTTAATTCTGGCCTTGATATATTCTCTCTTCCTCTCCACCCTTTTTAAAACATCTTTAAAAAAGTTGTAAATGTGTTGCCTTGGTATATTCTCCTTCTTTAGCCAGAGGTAAATCACTAAATGACTTAAAATCTCTTTTTCTCTCTCAATTTCTCTCCTCCTTTCTCTCTCTTTCTCCTTCTCCCTCTTTCTGTTTTAATAATACTTAGCTACCTCAAAGTGTGGCTGGAAGGATTCTTAAGTATGTTAAGTGCTTTGAAGATGAAAAGCAATATATAAATCCTTAAGTATTACTATAAAAGTTCAAGTAAATGAGCTCGGAGCATGTGATTTAAATGGAATGCATGTGAATACACAATCCACAGATAGCCAAACAACTAAAGAAGCTTCAGCTAAGACTCATAACCCACATGACAATAAGCCTTTAATATCATAGAATGTTTTCAGAGCTGAAAGGCTCTCCGAGATCATTCAGTGCAAGTCCTTCATTTTACAGGCTGAGAAAAGGGAAGTCACAAATAACCCATCCAAGGCACACAGAAGAAGAGGGATAGATATGAAGAAACCAAGTCTTCTTAGTGTCACCAGTGTTTCTTACACTGCTCTCCCCAACTACAAGATGTCAAATGTAGGGAAGAAAACAGCAAGTGCAGTTGAAATGTCGGTAATTGTTGCCACACACCTGGATATTTAATATACTGATTTAAGATTAAGTTATTTTTCATTAAGAAGAGGTGTCCTTCTCCTACTGTATATAGCACTGGGAACTATATTCAATATCTTGTAATAACTTTTAATGGAAAAGAATCTGAAAAAGAATAGATACAGATGTATAACTGAATCATTTTGCTGTACACTTGAAATTAACACATTGTATGTCAATAACACTTCAATTTTTTTTTAATGCTAAAAAAAAAAGAGTGTCCTTCTGTAGATATATTTTGACTCAGCTGTATATCTGAAGCTGTTTTCCCATTAGGAGAGTAGGTGCAAGGATCTATATCTATACTCACAGTCTAGTGATCTTCAGAAAATTGGTAAATGTGAGTGAGAGAGGAAGTGAGTATTTTCAGCTGACACCAACCACAACTGGAGCAGTTGGTAAGAAAGAGTAAATAACCATTGACGTAATCCCTAAACTGACAGCTAGTCTTTAGCAGACTTCACAGATGAGGCTCTCCATGCTCCTTTGGAATTACATTTTTTTCAAAGAAACATACCAAAGTATCTATTAACAGGGTAATGATACCTAGCACCACTTGGAATGTCCAGATGACATAACCAGAGAGCTCTGACTCTGGGATGCTGGTAGGGAGTTCATCTTATTACCAACCCAATAGATCTGCCCCAGTTTAATGAGGCTGCCTTAAGTTCTCTTCAAGTAGACTGGGGTCCTCAGACTTTGGGCACCAGAATCACACGGAGAAGCTTGTTAAACCAGATTTCTGGCTCCATTCCCAGAGTTTCTAAGTGGGGGTTGAAGCAGGATATCTGAAACTAGCCCATTTGGGGTGGCCAAATCTAATTTGTATTTCTAACAAGCTCCCAGATGATGCTGATGTGAGGTAAGAGTACACTTTGAGAACCAGTGGGTTTAAGGAAAACCACGCAAATAAGAGTCAACAAGTTGTTTGGCTCTGCTCCGATTAGCTGCCCGGGTAGAAACCTACCCAGAGTACAAAGAGGAGTTGGGAATTAACCAGGAAAAATTAATCCCTAAAGATTGGAGTACACAAATTAGCACAGCCAAAATGGCCCAAATCTATTTTGTCTGACTCACATAGTACTGTTTTTTTAAATTGAATTTGTTGTCAATATTTAAAATTAATGACATTTTATATAAAAATCCAAGTTCTACTTTTCTTCATAAATCAACCACCTGACAGCATGGGGCTATGGATGCCCCATTAAACAGTGGGCCACATTAGGGGACCACAGTTTCCACCTGATTTGCTTCATCTGGTCAGACTGTCTTCTGGCTTTTGACTCTGTGTTCTGATGTAGATAATGAATCCAAAAATTTCAAGCCTCCAAATCAGTTTTTCAGTTTAGGTATCTACTATAACACATCTTTATTAAGTAAACCAGGCATGTTACCCCTCATTTTTTACTGTATTCTGTTTGAACGCAGTCTACATACACAAGGAAGAACAAAATGGAATCTCACATCGTTGGCTGGAATCCCTAGGATTGGCCAATTTTCTATTTTTCTAGGTGATTCTCACGTGAAGTTGGGGGTGAGAAGCCCTATTTGCATTCCAAATTTCTGGCAGTTTTCCATTTTTTACTTCACTTTAGAATAGCTATATAGTATATTATGTATGTTTCAAAGCAATTCAGAAATAAGAAAAAGCTCAGGAATGATATAAGATTTGCTATATAGAATTGATACTCTCAAAAGCATATTTTGATAAAAAATAAGATGTTTTATTTTCTGTATCTTACTTCTTAAAATAGTTTCTATTTGTATGTGCTGTTTGATTTTATTTTACTACTCAAGCTTTCCTTTCACCCAAATTTCCTTATCTTTTTTTAATTTAAAATTTTAACCTATTATGTATACTTTTAGGGAATTGTTCAAATCCATTTTGGAATGAAAACAATACTAAATTAAATATCCACATTATTCTTAACACACTTATAATGAGCTTTTTGGGAGAGGTGTTCTATTCCACCTTAGTCTGCTATAGTCCTAGGTCCAACCTCATTCCATCCCAGACTCACCAAACCAGAAAACCCGGGAGTGGGGCCCAGCAATCTGGATTTTACCAAGTTCCCTGGGTAATTTAGAAGCAAAGTCAAATCTGAGAACCACCACTTCTTTAAGCCATCAAATAAGTATGGAAAATAATTGTGCCGTGCAAATAGTAAATCATGAAGCCAAAGGACTCTGTGAAAGTGATTCCTGAGTCATTTTAAAAGTAGTTTTTTGGTCAATGTTATTCTTCTATTCCGCAGTTTCAGAACAGAGAGATTTTTTTCTTTCTCATCTTTCTAAAAGAGCTGTTGTGTTTTAGAATTTGCTTTCACCACTAGCTTTGAGAACTAGAAGGCATATTTTATTTTAGACAGATATAGGGGACCACAGTGCTAGTGAAAAGGACAAGAAGATTAACTTGCACTGTCATTTTGCCTCATCTCTTTCCAATATTCTTAAAAGTCAAATGTATGTGGACCATTTGGGCAATGGAGCTGAAGTGTTGGAAAAACTGACGTCCTTCAAAGTCCAATGTCCCCCATTCATGGGCTCAGATGTCTGACATTCTTTACTGGGTGTGTTTCCCCTAACAAATTAATAGCCCCAGGTAATGCCTACCTTATCAGAGTCAAGCCCCACTGCCTATCACAGACCCTAAACCTCTTACCTCACCTACAACCAATCAGAGACTTGTGCACAAGCCAATCAGGCACCTTGTGACCTGACCTTATGAAACATCCCAACAACCAGCCCTGGGTGCTCCCACCGGCTCTCGGCTGTGTGGGCCACTGTTGCCTTCAGGAGCGTAACTACTAAAACTTTCCCTTGTCCTTCGCTGCACCTCTCATCCGTGTGGCCCGCTGTTCTCTGTGACAGCGTACCCTAATAAACTTTCTATTCCCATACTTTATCTCTGGTAAAGTTTTTACCAACCCATGCATCACCATGCCACCAACGGGCCCCTAGCTGTGTCCCACAACATGAAGTATTCTCCATCTTTTTTATACTTCACACCATCAGAGTGATGGTTTCCACGATGAATCCAATGATTCTTAATCACAGGTGCTTTCAAGTCACTAAGGAGTTTTTAGAAAATTCCCTGGCCTCAGCACCATCCGCAGAGCTCTGGTTTGGTTGGATTTAGATGGGACTAGGTTCCCTGGTATACTTGCAAGGGCTCCCTAGGTGATTCTCACGTGAAGCTGGGGGTGAGAAGCCCTGTTTGCATCCTCCCCCAGTGCTGGCAGTGACCTAAAGCCCAAGTCTCTCATCTCAGCCCTTCTCTCCCTGTAGAACAAGAAGCTACTCTTCTTTACCTGGGCAGAGGTAAGTATAACTAGGAAGTGCTGGATAACTATTAATTGAAATGGCTTAAACGTGAAGTCACTCTGTTGATAGTAAGCAAAGATAAAAATCTGTGTAAATAATTCAGGTTTCCAAACACTTTACTAGATAATTAAAGCCAAATTACTTTTTCTTTGGCTTGAAATTTTGGATAATTGGCTTATCTCTCCACCTTACTCTGGGGTATAAATAGCCCACAGCAAAGGGAGTGCATTCTGCTGTTTGCTTGACCTCGGGAGAGAAGGAGAAGGGGTGGTAACCAATTCTTAATTTTATTTGTGGGAAAAGTGTTGATACAACCAAATCCATAAGCCTTCAGTCTCTTGCTGGATGAATTGTTACTTCTGAAAACATTAGATTTGGATCAGAATTCCAAAACAAATGTTAATTCCTTCTCTCCATCCCCTCAAAACTCCTATTTGTTTGTATTTATTTATGTATTTATTTATTTTTGCAGCTCCTGGTATTTTGTGACAATCCTTTTTTCCCAGTATTTCCTCACATCATGCTAAAGGATCTTTGGTTTTTGACCTTTTGATATGAAAACAAGCAATACTGCCATGTTTCTGTGGCTCTTTTTTTTCTTTGATTTAGGGAAGTGGCAAAAATGTGTGGAACAATCACAGAAGTTCACATTTCCTCTTATAAACAAATGAAAAGGGCAATTCACTCAAGTTTCTCACTGACTTCAGGGAACTTTACTTTAGAAAGAGAGAGAGAAAAAAATTTAGAAAATATTTAATTTTATGATATCCACAAAGACCATGAAACTGGGGAAGATCCAACATTTACTTTCAGTTTCAGCAAAATTGTCCTACTGTATATTGCAGCACAAAGATCTGAGCTGGAATCTTAATTGCGTGATTTAGGGAAAATCACCTAACTTCCCTAAACCTTATTTTGTCATCAGTAAAATGATCTTAAAGGATTCTTATGTAGATTAAATTAGATAATATGTGTAAAGTATTTACACAGTACCTGACAAGGAGTATAGAGTCACTAAGGGGTAACTCATCATTATTTCTGTAGGGCAGATTCCCTGAAGGCTAGCTTTGGCTACATTCCTCAAACTCTTCTCTGTCCACACAAAACTGAGGTATTAAACAATTAAGAAACAGTTACAGGGGGGTGGGGGAGAAAGAAGCAGTTACTTGAGATGTTTCCACAGTAGATGAAGTTATTTAAAAAAGAGAGAGAGACAAAACTAGCAAACTCAAAAAACACAGGGTGTATGAAAACTGGATAAACCGGCTTTTATAATGTAACATTCACTCTGGAGAAATAACCCATAAATACGAGGGCAATCAATCCAAATGGACCAGTAATTATGGAACACGAGGGCTGTGTCATCAAGAAACTGAGGGAGTGTCTTTCATCCTAATTCCACTGGGTTCCAGAATGATGGGACTGACTGAAACCCCGGCATGATGCACAAACCTCAGCAGACCTCCAGGGCCAGCCTCCGTGTGATGGTGGAGCGGAAGCCTTCCAGAGCTCTGCCATGTTTTGGAGAAGTCAGCCCCCCTGACTGACCTATTGGCTCAGAGCCTCTGTGGGACCTTCCAAGCAAGCAGCAGCCCCACTTCCGGCTACATTCTGGATTCCTCCCCTGGGTTCGCATTCCAAGGCTGCCCTGACTCTCCTCCCGGAACTCCTTCTAGGTCACAGTCTAGAATCTATGGTTGGAAGATGACACTCAGAAGACTGAGGATGGGAACTATTTTAACTCAAAAACAAATCTGAAAGGGGGATGTGGCTCTGCACTCCCAGATGAAAGAGATGTAGGCTTGTGAATCACTGAAAATAGCAGGAAATCAGACAAGAAGGGCCTTGTCCCAGAGTAATAGCCTCACTCAGAGATTAAAATAGGTCTGACCTTTGTCTATGGAACTGCACTGTCTCAGTCACATTTAGCCACTGCAGCTGAGGACTTCTGGAAACCTCCATTCGTGTGTTGCGAAACCGCATCTCTGGGTCAGGGGGTGGTCTCTCCAACACAGAGAAGCCACTTATCCAGGGTGGCACTTACTGGAGCCTGTGACTTCTAAGCCAAGAAAATGGAGCTCACTGAAATTCCAATTGTCTTTTTTCCCCTGATCAAATGAAGTTAGAAACAGTGAGATGTGACGGTCAAGGAAGCTGAGGTTCTTCGACAGACACAAGTTATGTGACCGTCCTCCTCCTATTCATTCACCTCTGGAGGGACTTGAAGATCCCAACCTCCTGCGTGGCTTCTCTGCTTAGGAAACTTGTGCAGGGAGCCAACTGTTGGCACATTTGGGGACATTGAGGGTGCAGCATTTTTGAGCAGGATCAACTGAATAGAAGGCAAGCTTCTAGATAGGAGGCCCCGATATCAGGAAACTAAAAGCCTATTTTCTGCTTCTTCCCCTGCCTCAAATTTGAATTATTTCTGTGTGCCTCAGTTTTGCCTTCTGTAACTATAAAGTGGAGATAATAATACCCATTCCTCCCTGGTTTCTCAGTATATTGTGGAAAGAAATTATTGCATGTGTGAGCCCTGGGGAGAGATAGCTTCAATCAAAGCATCATTATTGCTGTTTCTTACTGCCAAATAGTCTCCATGAGTAATCATAGCTTTCTTTTACTAATAACTGATGCCGCCTCTGGCCTGGTAACCTAAATGTCAAAAGACAGATGTCACATTGCTGCTTTTGAAGTCTTCTGTTCTTTAAAACTTTACTTGTAATTCACATGACATCTAATTTGCTTGCTCTGTGTTGCCAAAAAATCATTCTGCACAAGCAGCCTCCACTGAGATGCAACAGGAGCTGAAGTGGACGTTCAGATCTTTGGATGTGATACAGACGAGTTGGGTATGTAACCTCTAGATCACAGAGCCTATCATTTCATTAGACAGTGGTGGCCACCTCTTTTCCTGATTTACTCTTCTATTGGTCTCTTTGACCTGGAGAAGATAAGGTGACACCGCTAAACCACATGTTCTCTTTGAGCCACGCCCACCACCAAGCGTTATTTCAAAACTTGCCTAGGATGATCAAGTGCCATCAGACTCTAACTCCCCTGAAAGAGCTCCTTGCTATTTTATATGAAGAGTGACATGTAACAATCAAACATGAAACTCTACTTTTTAAAAATTATCTTGTATTGTGGTAAAATACATATAATTATTTGTCATATGCAGTTTCCTGGGATTAAAGTGCATAATTTTGTTAGATTTTCTATTTTTTATGGTGGGAAAAAAACACATGACACTAGATGATTTATCATCTTAACTATTTCTAAGCATACATACAGTCCAGTAGGATGAAGTATTTCACATTCTTATGCAATAGATAAAACTTTGGGGTTTTTTAAAATTTTTTTGTTGAAATGTAGTTGATTTACAATGTCAGTTTCAGGTGTACAGCAAAGTGATTCAGTTATACATAAACATACTTTTTTTTCTTTTCAGATTCAATTATATGCTATTATAAGAAATTGAATATTGTTTCCTGTACTATATAGTAGGTCCTTGTTGTTTATCTATGTTATATATAGTAATGTATGTCTGTTAATCCCCAACCTCTAATTTATTTCTCCCTGCCCTTTCCCCTTTGGTAACCATAGTTTGTTTTCTATGCCCATGAGTCTGTTTTTGGCTTGTAAATAGCATTTGTATCATTTTTTTTTTAGGTTCCACATATAAGGGATATCATTAGATCTTTGTCTTTCTCTGTCTGACTTACTTCACTCAGTACAACAACTCTAGGTCCATCCGTAAGATAAAACTCTGTGTTAACCATTTTAAGTGTACAGTTCAGTGGCATTAAGTACATTCATACTGTTGTGCAATCATAACCACCATTCACCTCCAGAACTTTTTCATCTCCCCCAAGCTGACACTCTCTACCCATTAAACAACAACTCTCCATTCCCCTCTCACCCTAACCCCTGGTAAGCACCATTCTACCTCCTATTTCTATGAATTTGGCTACTCTGAGTATCTTATATAAATTAAACTATACAATATTTGTCTTCTTGTGATTGGTTATTTCACTTAACATAGTGTCCTCAAAGTTCATCCAAGTCATAGCACGTGTTAGAATGTCCTTCCTTTTTAAGGCTGAGTAATATTTCATTGTGTGTATGTATCACATTTTGTTTATCCATTCATCCATCCGTGGACACATGGAAGCTTCCACCTCTTGGCTATTATGAATAATTCTGCTATGAACATGAGTGTGCAAATATCTCCTCATAATTTATGCTTTCAATTCTTTTGGATGTACGCCCAGAAGTGGAATTGCTGGATCACATATTAATTCTTTATTTAAATTTTTGAGGAATTGCCATACTATTTTCCATATGGCTGTAACATTTTACACCCTTACCAATGATTCCAATTTCTCCATATCCTTGCCAAAGCTTGTTATATTTTTATAGAAGCCATTCTAATAGGTATCTTGAAACTCCATTTTTGATAAGAGAGTAGGAAATAGAAGCACCAAGATGAAACAGGTTACAGGGCATTCTCATATACCTGTATGAGATTTTTCTTGGACTGGAAGATAAAGACTAAAACAGAGTGGCCAAGAGCCATCTCAGAGAAATGTACTTCTTGGTTACCCTTGCTCTGACTAGAGAGGAAGTGTATAAAAATGCCTACAAAGGATGTTGGGGATTTCCCTGCCAACCCTAAGTCAGCAAGAGAAAACTGAACTCCAGAAGAGAATAATGTCAGAAGGAATTCAACGCAAAGTACTCCTTACTCACACTGCGCATCTGGCATACAAATGTTCCGGATGACCCTGGGATGCATTTTAGTGTTTCACTGTTTTGCACAGTTTCACTGTAAAATTCCCTGACAGAAGCAGATAAGCCACTGAAGGAAGAGTGGGAGGGATCTTCTCAGGAACTGAGAAACAAAATGGGGAAAACGTGTATGGCTAACTCTGGTCAAAGGTAGAAATTTAAAGAATGAGATGGGAAATTACACCTAGAAAAACTGTCTTGCTTCTGCTCTTCCCATCCCCAGCCCAAGACAATCACCAACAGGAAGAAATATCTGTTCTTTGGTCTACTGCTCACTTCCCTTTCTAAATTGCTGACGTGCCAGTTCCTCTGCCCCTGGGGCCTGCTACTGGCCTGCTACTCTCCAATGGCCCACAGCCCCCTTCTGAGGGATCTCACCCATCCACCACTCTCTCCTAGTTAAGCATCCAAAAAACTGTATTAGATACCTGTGAACTGTAGAAGTCAAACTCTAGTGGACACCTTGAGATTTTGCACATTTTTTTTCCCCTCAAACTGTGTTTAAAGCAAAATTAGTATCTTCCACAGTGGTGTACCAAAGATAGGGATGGGAGGGGTCCGCTCACTGTCTGTAGAGAATTTTTAAATAATAAGAAGAATTTTAAAATAATAAACTAAAAGAAATAATAAGCTCGAAGGCACACTGCTTTCTACTTTCTCTGTGCTCTCTCAACTTTAAATAATGTCAGTGATAAAATATTTCTCTCACTTAAAATATATTTTGTTGGTCCAAATTCTAAATAATTGCTGTGGTTATGTTAAATTTTAATAATAAATATGTAATCTTCAAATATATAAAGACTGTACTTTTTTTAAAATTCTTTTTGTTTTAATTGAAGTATATTCAGTTTACAATGTGTCAATTTCTGGTGTACAGCATAATGTTTCATTCATACATATATATTATATATTCATATTCATATTCTTTTTCATTACAGGTTACTATAAGATATTGAATATAGTTCTCTGTGCTATATATACAGAAGAAGCTTGTTTATCTATTTTACATATAGTAGTTAGTACCTGCATTATTCTTAAATAAACATCATTCTCTATGCACATGGGAATTAAGTCAAAGAACTCCCATTTGTACACCCAGAAACTTAGCTGCCCACATGCATTTAGGGAATAAGTTCAAAATGGCTTGGAATCCTTTGAGCTGGCCTGGAGGGCAGTGAGCATCTCCAGCTCCTAGGGTGCTACAGCTTCACATATTCAAAACAAACAATAATTGTGAAGACAAAGAAGGAAAACTTGAGTTACTTCAATCCTGCCTCAGGAAATAATGGAACAAGGTACATGGCAATATAAAATATTTTCTCTTTTCCCAGGAAATCATTAATGTATTATATTTTACTTTACAGATGTAGAACTAAAATATTTTTGTTCTGTAACATTTGTTTTGTTTTTATTTTTAATTTATTCATTTGCATGATTATCTATTAAGGTTAATAAAATGTCATTGTCCATGTTTCTGGCTGTTACTAGGATTCATTTCATAGCATAATTATTACTGAAATACATTTTTCATATAACAGTGTTAAAAATGATCAGCACTGGGTGTCAAAAACTCTAGATACATGGCTGCTCTACTTTTTTTTTTTTTTTTCCTAATTTGGGCATAATTCATTATTTAATTACCCAACTGATGTCTGCCAGGCACCAGCTCAGATGTGGACATACAGGGACCAATAAAACACAGATCAAGCCTTGAGGTCAGTGTCTCTGGGACCTGGCAAATTGGAAAGGCCCAAGTTATGGCAGAATATGAAGCCAAACTCTAACTTACCAGACACCCAAGACCAAACCGATCAGGTTGCTTATTTCATTCATTTTCCCATAAATGAGAGGCCTGGCATATGCCCCAAAGAAGGGCCAAACATTTTTTACACCTACTTGAATGGATATTAATGAACCTTTTCTAACTCATTTCTGTGATTATGTTTAATAATTGCCAACTATCATTATGCCTCCCTAGGCTGTGTCCATAAGCACACAATAAACAAGGATGGAAAAAACACTTGAGAATATTCTGTAAAGAAAACAGCCCCCATACTGGAAAAGGAGAAAGAAAATGACCCAACTTTCCATCTGTAATTTTCATGATTCTACCCTGAATGACCTCTTCACACATAATATCTGACAACTTAAGGATGTGAGTCCAAAACACACAAAAATGATTTTTGGCCAACTCTTTGAGGCAAGAATTAAAGAACTCTAAATGGAAATATTCTTGTCAATAAAAATCAGACAGAGTTATGATAAGGCACTCAGACTTATTTCATATACATTTATATACTTTCAGGGTGTGTGGCTTATTTTAAGATCAAAATTCAAATGTGTTCCCATGTGTTAGTCATCGTTTCCACATCTCTGGCATTGCAGCTGATGCTGATACTGCCGATTCCCCGTTAAGAGTCAAATCCCATTTTTCAGGCTGAGACAGGAAATACCAGTCAGCACTGGAATACATATGAAAATCAGGACACTTTCAAAGACGCAATGCAGGAAATCAAGCCGAGAATATTCAAATAGTCACAATGTGCCTAACATTTTAAACAGTTTCTTCCTCTTTTAAACAAATGCTGGAGCAAAGCTTCCTGTGTTTCAAAGCAACATCAATGGACTTTCAAAATGGCAAGTCCCACGTATATATTATTCCTTCTTTTCACACTTAATTTCCCTGGCTTCATATGAGGTTTATGAGGCTTTCAAAGTGGGCTGTATTTAGGTTTAAAATTACATCTTCATGGAGTATTCAGAAAGAAGTATCAGCCATTAACATCAACAACTTGCTCCTTTGGGTTCCTACCGTATGTGGGGAAACTAAGACACCAAGAAGTAAGAAACCTGTTTGCAGTTCTTGAGAGGATTACAAGTTAGGTGGGAAGAGGTGATGTAATGCTAATAACATAAATAATAATACAGCGTTACCTGTGTTTCCTTACCTATAAAATGTAGGTAACAGTATTTACCTGGTGGTAAGGATTAGAAGGAATGATTGTTGCAAGGCACTCAGCACAGCGGTTGGCACGCTTAAGTGCTGCATCAAAGGCTATTGTTGTTACAGGAGAACTGCCAGATAAACAAAATTTTAAAATAAAGGCAAGCTCCAAAGTGGGGAAGCAGAGGTCAAGGAGAGGTGAGGCTGTCTGTAGCAACCCAGGAAAATTTCTTTGACAAATTAGGACTTAAACTGGACCTTGAAAAATGAGGAAGACCAACCAAAAGGCAAAAAAGTCCCATTCACTTCCAAAAATGGCAATTGGCAGGACTCTCCAAGGTGATGACACATTCTTTCAAACTCCTTTCTTGAGTGATCCCATGGCTTGATTTCTGGTATCTTTTAAACCTGTTTTTCCAGGTAAGTGCAAACATCAGAGCATTAGCTCATTTACAGTTTAGTCCTAACTCAATTTTGCTCCATTTCAAACTCCTCCTTAGCACAACCAAAGAGCACTCATCAGCCAGTGATTCCTGAAGAACATCTTTGGGGCAATACCTGAAGACCCTTGGAGAACAACATGAATGGGCTTCAAGGGGGACTTAAGCTACCTTTCAACATAAATCAAAGCTAACCAGGTGATTCCTTTCTAGTCATTATAGACCAGTGACAGCCCCACACCCTTTGAGTCAACTGAAAACAGTTTCCTAATTCATTTTTGGGAAATGCTGCCAGTGATTCAGCACTACCAGCTGGTTCACTGGGACATCATAAGGGATATTTCCCTCAACAGCTTTCCCACCCCGTTGGTGAGAGGTGAATTTCCCAGGCTCCAGTGTTATCCGTAAGTACCCAGTGCTACACTGGGAGAGTGTGTCAGAGGGCCCAGCGCAGTCTTTCCATTACCAACATGACTGAGACTCAAGAAGGGTCTTTGAGTATATACTGCATAATTTATCATCCAACCTGGGAACCTTCTGAGAATAAAATGTGGAACTATTAACAACTGTGCTACGGGTGGGAAGGGATAAATTGGGAGTTCGAGATTAGCAGATACTAACTACTATATAAAAAATAGGTAAACAACAAGTTTATACTGTATAGCACAGGGAACTATACACAATATCTGTAGTGACCTATAATGAAAAAGAATATGAAAACGAATATATTTATATATATGACTGAAACATTGTGCTGTACACCAGAAATTGACACAATGTTGTAAACTGACTACCCACTTCAATTAAAAAAAAAAAAAAAAAAAAGAGGACAGTGCCCTGGATTTAGGTCAGAAGATCTGCGTCCTAGCTCAGCTCTACCAGTATCACCTGTATGACCTGAGGCAAGTGACTTACATTCTTTGATTCAGTTCTTGCAGAAATAATACAATCCTCTTAGGACAGTTATTGGAGTTATTATTTTTAAAAAATAAAATAAAAGTACCTGAGTTCTAAAAGAAAAAAAAACAACAACAATAAGAAAAACTGTGCTACAACAGCAGATGTAAATGCAGAGTGTCCCAGGCAAAGTGGATCATCCAATCTCAAGGTCTGGGTCCCTGTATGCTAGTGATACTATATTAACTGTCTTTGCCCTAGAGGCCTCAGATTAGTAGGCAAAACAAACACATAAATAAGCATTTATAAAGCATTGTAGCAGTCAGGGAGCCTGGAAACTTCCCGTGGCAGTTTTAAGAGTGAGAGAAGTCTTCCTGAGAGAGGTGCTGATCCATCTCCAACTTCATCAGACAATGAGGAACAGCACCCAAATTCCAGGCAGAAATGTCATTGAAAAACAAAAATATCTAATATTTATCAACCCCTTACTGTGTATTAGCCACCTTATAAAATATCTCATTCAATCCATACTTCTAGTATCTCCAATTTACCTCCAAGGTATGACAGTTTTAAAACATTGAAAAGATCTATGTCCCCTTCCCTTGAATCTTGCTACGATCAATAGAGTATAGTGGAAGAGACACTATATGATTTCCGAGGCCAGATCATAAAAGGTCAAGCAACTTCCACCTGGTTTGCTGAACCACACATGTAGGATCCCTGAGCTGCCAGTAAAATGTCCAACTACCTGGAGATGGCCATGCTGGAGTGGCCACATGGAGGGTCTCTGGTGGACATCCCAGTGGAGACGATCCTTTAGCCATCAGCTCAGGCACCAGACATGTGAGAAGTCATCTCAGAAATGGACCCTCTAGACCCAGCATAGAAGAACTGTCCCCACTGGCCCTTTTCTGAATCCAAACCCACAAAATCTGGCCATAAATTGGTTATTGTTTTATACTACTAAGTTTTGAGTGGTTTGTTTTATACCAATAGTAACTGGGTCACACAAACACATGCCTAATCAGGCAATAAAAGAGAATTCAAATCCAGAAACTTTGGTATCAAAAATTACTCTTTTAATGACTTTTTTTGTATATGTATAAGCACCTGTGGTAGCTGACATAGAAAGTTCAGAGAACACAGTGATTAGCGATGGATTGGAGAGAAAACAAGAATTCATCAAGCTACATAAGTCCTTATAAATCACATTAATGAGTTTGGAGCAATGAGAAAGCCGATGAGAAATGTTAAAGCAGTAGAATGTTGTACTCAGCTTTGTGTTTTAAAGGGATCACTTGTGTTTATGTGAAGGAAGATCTTAAGGGGAACAAGATTGGTGGCATTTAGGAGCCCATTAAAGCAACTAAAGCAAGAAATAAGTCAACAGCAGTGGCAGAACAGATGACAAGGAAGAGTGGTAAAATTAAGAAATAGTAGCTAGACCAAGGACAATTGTTGAACGTTATTTTCTGACTAATTCCACAAAATATTCTGGAGCGAGAGAAACTGAAAAACGGGTAAAACGATTAGCAAATACCTCTAGAGATGCACTTTAGTGAATACCCAAGGCCACACTTGCCACGTAAATTGAAAACTATAGCTGCACCTTTGAGTTTCCTTCCCTTCCCTTGAAGATGGTAGAAAAGGAACAAAGCATGATAGGTAGGTTAGTTACAGACAATCACTTTGAGAAAATATACCTATATTGTCAATAGTGAGAGCCAAGTTCCTCACTGTCAAAGAAAGTGAAAGAAATGAGAAAGTCAGAAATAACCCTGAGATTATGAACTGGAATTGGGACTACTGGAGTGAACTTGTAATTTTAGATAAATTGATGATGGATAAGTAGATACAGATTTATGTGTAGAAATACATATATATGCATCTGTATGTATATACATACAGAATTTCAATTCCGTTTCCCAAAAGAGTCTAAAAGTAGTGATGCTCCAGTAGCAATGAGCATTCTGAGAGATTTTGGTTTCCAGATAATAAAGGAACCAGGACTCCTAGGATAAACACAAAGATTCCAGCACCTGGGTAGGGAAGAAACAATACGGGCTTGGATTATCTTATTGTCGCAGAAAGTAAGGGAATGTTCAGAGAATGATGTAACCATTGTCAAAAAGACTTGGGGGTCAGTTTACAAAGTTTCCAACTGACCAGTTCTGGAAAACTGAGCATCAGAATAATGACAGTAATAGATCACAATCCTTTGAATAAAATAGGAATCTTTAAATGTATACTGATAGAAAGAAATGTTTGAATGAAAAATGAAGGAGAAGAGAAAAAAATCTATCCAACATTAGAACGCCAACAAATAAATGATGGAAATAGGAAATCACCATTTGACAGCCATATATAATAGTCTTTAATTCAGGCAGGAATCAGGAAAGGATGCTAAGGCTGGTGAGTGGAGGCTAAATGAGTTTGAGGCTATTGGCATAGCTTTGAAGTATCTCAACATAAAATTTTTATCAATTACAAAATGGGGAAATGGTGACATTTAAGGTGTTAAAAGCTAGCAACTTGACCAAGCGTTCAAGATTGGCATCACCAGGGGTGGGATGGATGGTGGTCCTGAGCCTCCATTGTGAGATTAACTTGGGAAAAGCACAGCATCGTTTCTGAGGTCTTCCTGCCAGGAATGAATGATCGGAGTCTGGTCATAAGAAAATCTCATAAAGTCCCAGATTGAGGGACATCCTATCAAGTGAAATGTCTGTATTCTTTAATCTGTCAAGGTCATGAATTATAAGGAAAGACTAAGGAAATGGTCCAGATTAAAGAAGATGAAAGAGTGGTAAAAATAATCATAATGCATAATTTTGGACCATAAGGAAAAAAACAGTATTGGAAAAATTCAAACAGCATCTGTGGATTGAAATGTAGCATTATATCATAAGAAAATATAGTAAAATGACCTTACAACTGGGCATATTACTCGGATACTATTTTTATCTATTTTAAATAGTGATTTTTTTCCCCAATAGATATCTAAGGAAGAGAGTTCTGTTAAAAAATGAACAAAGTTGAAAACAACTGCGTAGGATATTATTTTTAAATAAGTTGTGGGACAAGATACATTTCCTCTTTCATTTTGTTGGGTGACAAATTATAACAAAATACAAAGGCAGGTATCCTGGAAAAGTGGACTCCTATCTTTTAAATGGCATATTTTGCCAGATAATCTGGAAGAGGGTGGAGTTACCGACTGATAATAAAATACAACTGTATATCATTTGACGTCTTTAACTTGTGATACAAGAACCTGCATTGTTTGCATCAAAGCCAACTGATTAGCTGTAAAGATTCTTTCAACACCTTAGAATCAATTAATTGGTTTCTCCAACACTTGAAGATATAATACAGCAAAAGAAAAGCACCAAGAAAAGCTACTTTGTTAAGGAATTGTGCCCAGCAAGCCTGCCAGAGCATCAGAGCATTGATTTTCTACCACGGCAATCTTGTACCCAACCCTCTCCCAACATTTGGCAATGTTGAGAACACTTTATTGCCACCACTAGGAGGATGCTACTGGCATCCACTAGGTAGAGTCCAGGAATGCTGATAAACACCTTAGAATGCACAGGGCATTCCTCCAACAAAGAACTGTCCAGCTCAAAATATCAACAGTGCTGAGATGGAAAAAATCCTGCCCTATAGCACATATTATTCTTTTACAGAAGTGTCAAGGGTAAATTTTTAGACTGTTCTAGATTCATACCTGACCTTCTAAATGCTTTCTCTTCACTCTTCTGTTTCTGCATAGCTCTCCAGTGATGGATTGATCTTTCAACTTCACTTCCTTGTTAACTCAGAAATGGAGTTTATTACACTATGATGCTTTATTATGATGTCTTTATGCCTACCTACCTCAAAATTCAAAATTACTCATTCTTCCTGTATTTAAAGAGTCATGACAGTAAATGGGAAACTCTTCACAAAAAAGTAAGTACACAGTGCAAATTTCAGCTTTGTAGATCAAGAAACTTGGTTTATTAATTAAACCAGAGTGTATCTGTTCAGACAACAGTGATTCCTATCTCTTTTCCAACAATTCCTATCATTGTTTTCTTTTTAGCCACCCCCAACACACACACATAAGACTCTAATAACCAATGTTGCTGCCCTATGATGTGACATAATTCTTGCAAAGAATCTTTAGCTAGAATAATTGACTATTATAACCCCATCAATGAAAAACATGTAATTTCTATTAGGTTTGTTGAAATATTAGCAATAGTTTGAAGTTTCTCTTTCCTACCTTCATTGACTCACCTTTACCAAACCCATAAGAAATTAAAGATTTATATGATCAGTTTATTTAAGAGCACTAGAGCTGATGAAAAAGAATAGAGCTTGTAATGTGTCCTCAGATTTTTCTTCTTGTTTGGGGTTTGGATGGAACATTGGTGAAGTACAAATTAGGGCAAAGAAAGTTGGAAAGTTTCCCAAGGAAAATTCCACTAAATTGGTGGTCACATAGAATTATCTCCAGGATAAATTTAATCCAAGGGTACTGACACTTCATTTAGGAATGGATGTTCCTGGTCACTGGCAAGAGAAACTAGGAGATAGATCTGAACTCCAAGCAATTCTTTCCCTAACTCATCCTTATCTCAGTCAGATTATGACATCATTGAGTTGACTTCAGTTTCTCTACATCATCACATTCCAGTCATGAATTCTTTAAGCACACACTCAAAATGAAGATTTGAGAAACATTCTATATTAATCAGCAAGGTATGTTTCTCTTCACATGAATATACTTATTGATTCTATGTTGATTTTGACTATATTCAACCATGGAGAATGTGAACCTTTCGTGACCAGGTTCCAACATTTGGGGACTATCTTACTGCAGCCCTCTGTTTAACTTAAATACACTGGGAACATAAAACACTGAACTAAAAGTGCCATTTTACATGAATGCTACAGATAAGTACAACTGCATTACTTCCAAAAAAAATATCTGTGCCCTCATCTGTATGTGCCTTTTCTAGATCCTCAACTTTTAATAATAGCAGGATGGACAGGTTTTCCTTTCCACAAGTTATCAGTGTTGGCCAGATAGAACAGAACCCATTTTAATTAAGTATCTCTGAAATCCTCACTAAAATGAACTTGTGGTTTTCCATCAATTTCCTTCTGAATTGTGTATAACCTGATGACACGTCTCAGTAACACATAACATTGGCATGCTTCATTGGATGTTTCTTTTAGATCAGAGCAGAGATTTAAGAGTTGAGATTTATTGACCAAAAATCTTGCAGAAACTGTATGCCAGATTTTTATTATCTCTCTCTTCCCTTCTTCACCTTTGCCCCAAGCAGCTTGAGATCACTTTGAATTTCTGAATCTAGATTCTTCAGTTATTAAAACAAGACTTCCAGCAGTCAGAGCCTTCAGTTACTTTCCACTTAGCTGACTTTTCAAGGGATTTTGAAATGACAAATAATAATCTTTCCTTATTAAACAATTTAAAAACAGCAATTACTTTTAAAATGCTTTGTAACAGATGAGCTTGGTTTGAATTCTCTAAGGTATCAGAACACTTGTTTCCTTGGGTTTCTACAACTGGTCAACTGGTAAGCTTTCGTCTATGAACAATTTTACAAAAGCATAGTCATCCAATACCAATTTTAAAAAATCAGTAATACATTTTAAGTTCAAGAATTCTTCACCAATAGAGTTCTCAATAATCAGATTTCATAGTAGAGATTCATGATGTGGCTCTAGTTAATAGAACATCTGTTCTATAGAAGATATTCACCTACAAAAGATCAGTTCTGAAGAAGAAATTATCTCTTGATTTGGTAACTTCCTATAATACATTCTGTCTCACTGGATGTTAGAGACCATTTTTCCAAAAAGGGACAAAATCAAAATGATTTCTACTTTATATACTGAAAACACATTAAATACATACAAACTTCAGTCCAAAGGATTAGTGCTTTATTTAGAACTGGTCACTCCTGGTTAATATCCTATTATAAAATAGGATTTTCACCCAGAAGTGGACTGTGAAAGTGGCTATAACAGAAGTTAGCCATCAGTGCCCAGACTGTACAAATAATGTGTAAGCTCACAATCCATCCCCAGAGGCCTGCATCACAGAAGGAAGTACCACCAGTGGGCTAGGAGAGGAGCCCTGCAGTGATACAAGAATAGGCAAGAGATGCAGATGGGAAGAAAAGCCTCAGAAATAAGCAGATGCCACGAAAGCAGCAGAGGTGACTTCAAATCTCTCTAGCACCAGATCAGAATTGGTTCCAGTGGCTGAGCCAGGGATCAGCATGCTCATAATAGTTCAGAGCCCCTCGCTGTGGAGAGGGAAGAGCTAGCAAGACTGAGAACTGAGCATGGCCAGTGGAGTAATTATAGCATGGAGCTTAAGAGCCTCTGGCCTGACCTAAGCTGATTTCAGTTAACCTGCTGAGTGATCTTGAGATTCTTAACCACCTCTGAGTTTTATTGTTTGCCTATAAAATGTGAATCACAACTGAACTAGCCTCACAATGTTGTTGAGAGAGTTCAATGAGGTAATAAATGTAAAGAACCATAGAATATAGCCAAGCTCTCCATAAGTGTTAGTGGTTGTAATACCAATATTATTGTTGCTATTATTATTACTGTGGCCTGATCCAAAATACAAATGATTGTAGAAACCACTCACAGCTCAGCACTGTCAGCAAAATCAGGAGATGTTTCATTTAGAACCTGTGTGATGGTGACAAACCTCACTTTTCTGTGTGTCATTTCCTTTGTGCAATTGAACTGCTTGGTTTCTAAAATCACTTCCTTAGATATTTAAAATCTTTTTGAGTCTAAATGATATAGAAAATTACCATATGGCACAAGTTGTTAAGAATCCCAAATAGAAAATTTAAGGTCATCAACCTGTATTCGATTTTGTGGGGAAAAAAATTGTGTAAGTAGTGTAAATTTATAAAATTATAAAAAGCCTATCAATGCTGTGCAAAATCGGTGCTTTATTAAAGGACTCCACTTGCACTACTGAAAATAATTTAGTATAACTAAGTTTCCTTTCATGTCATATAGGCCTGGGTTTGAATTCCAGCTTTGCTATTTATCAATCACCTTGGATAAATTATTTAGCTACCATTTTCTCACCTGTAAAATGAAGATAACAGTGACTTTTTTCTAAGGTTATGGTAAAGCTAAAATACAAATACATACAAAAAAGTATTTAGCAAAACAATTAGAATACAGTAAATGCACAAAAGTGATATATCATTAAATATGTTATTAAAGAGAAGTGCAAATATTCTTGCGCATTTTTTTTGAAAAAATTTTAATTTTGGTAGAAACCAAGACAACATATTTATCTTCTGAAGAAATTACTGTTGACCTTGTGCAAGTTATGTAATCTCTCTGACCCATGCTTATGTTTAAAATGGGAAAGTGGTACTAGGATATTTTGAGAATTAAGTAAGATATGAAAGAAATTCTAGCACAATGCCTGTGCAAAAGAGAGGTTGCTTTAAAATCATTGTGAATGTAATTTATCACATTTAACAAAACATTGTTTACATTTAACTATTGGAGGTATAGAAATATACCATTTTTAAAAAATAATGAGATGAATGTTATTTAGAGTTGTCTTTGTTTTTTCTTAAAGAAAAAGAAGAGCAGAAGAATAGGCCTGTGATGGCGGTAAGCGCCAGGGGTAGCTCTGCGTAGGGTGATCCAAAGCTTAATCTACTTTCCTTGATGAGGTCATTTGTACAATAGAGAAAGCATCCACTTGTTTGTAAAGTGATCAGATTGAAAGTACCAGGCATTGTTTGTTGAAATATTCCTTTTCACTTGTAGATCTCTAATCTTTGCCTTTATAGGCGGCCTGACAAGTGAAGTGGAATGCCAACAACCTTTTCTCAACAAACTAAAAGGGGATAGAGCTGGCAAGAAAAAAAATGTACTTAAAGAAAGGGTCCAGGACTTCAAACAGATGACACTCACTTAGAGAAAAACAAACTTTAGCCTTAGCAGAGGCAGGACAAGCTCAAGGGTTTTTCACAGTGTGAAACTGGGGTCTATCCCAGGCTGGGTCCAATTAATACTAACAAATTAATTCTGATTGGTTCACTCATCTCACCTAGAAACATGGAAGTCATCTGCTAGAGGCTCCACCTAATTGTTCACAGGTCTTTAATTATCCAAGAGCACCAAGTACATCAAAACTACCCCTATTACATGTCAATGTGCAATTTAAAAAGAAAAAGAGAGTAACCAGCAAGACTGTTGGATATATTGTCTATGTTTCCTTAGTTAATCGCCACTGCTTCCCACAAACTTCTATTCCCCCAACTCTGCTACAGACATTAGAAAACAGCTAGCTATCACTTTCGGCTATTCAATTCTCATAACCATTATCTGCCTTTTCCCAGGTCCTTATCCTTTTGGTCTTTGCTCTCCCTTCCCCTATTTTAAGCAAGCAAAGAGATGCAGTAGAGCACAGAGCACTGAAAAGAATCCACAAATGCTGTGTGACCATAAACACATCACAAAATGCTCATCTGAAAAATGAGTATAATTCCTACCTCATAAGGTTTTGAGAATTAATTCATATGAAGCATTTAGAATAGGACCTCGCACAAGATGGGTGCTGTTGGGGGATCACACGTCCCAGTTTATCTGGGCTGGTGCAGTTTATGCTTGTTGTCTCAGCTTTCCAATTTGACATTTGCCATTCTCAAGGAGTCTTGGTTTGGATGACAATTCATGTACTCAACCTGTGTGAAAGTGGTAAAGCTGCTATTATTATTGTTATTAGTAATTTGTTAACATGCAAATATACTTTAGTGAAGTTTTATTACGAATTTATATATGTTGAGATATTAATACATGTTGAGATATTAATACATATTCCAGAATCAGAAGTCATAAAAAGAGCTAATTATTGCACATTTACTTGCTGTATTTTTTATAATTTTTTATTGATTTATAATCATTTTACAATGTTGTGTCAAATTCCAGTGTTCAGCACAATTTTTCAGTCATACATGGACATATACACACTGATTGTCACATTTTCTTCTCTGTATTTGATGGAAGTATCCTGACCTTTCTCAAGCTCAAATCCTCTGCAGTAAAGCCAGATAATATAGAGTTTCTGAACTCAATGGTTGTAAGAATCCAATGAGATAATATATAAAATATATTGTCAATTACAGCATTTGATATAAATGAAATATAACTCTTGGATTAAAAATTGACATACAGAATCATATTACCACAGATGCCATATTTAGAAGCTGGCTTAATATTTCCACAAAACTTTTATGTACCTAGTATTACAGATGTATTACTTGATTAATAATACTGGGTTTTAAAAAAGGCATCAAGGAATCAAAATAATCTGCTTGCTCAACCATGCAGTAGGAACTCAAACTTAGCCCTTCCTACTTTTGGACTTGATTTGAGCACTTGAATAGGCACAATAGACTCAGTAGTTAAGTGCTGTTCAGGTCTTTGCTTTGCCATTAGTGAGCTGAGTAGCATTAAGCAAACTATTTCATGAATCTAGGTCTCAATGGGGGAACATTATTACCTATTCTAACAAAATTATGAGACATAACTAAAATGATGGTTATAAAAGTCTTAGCACAGTGAATTTGCTGTGCCTGATACTTAGTAAAATCTAAGTAAATGTTAGCTATTTTATGTAATTTTTAAAAGTTATTAGCAAAGCACTGAGGTGAGCTCACTCTCTCTATTTTAGGATACATTTTATCATCATGGAGTAGGAGGAGATCAACAAGGAGATGACTTAGCTCCTGACCTAAGAAAACCCTAAATTGTATCTTATGGTTGACCTACAACAAATGTTTATTAAATAACTGCTATGTACGAAACACTCCATTAGGCACAGCGCAATAGGAGAAAAAAAGTAAAAGCTCAATGAAGATTATAATACTGAGGATGAATTTTAAAGGTCTCATGGAGACAAGCCCATGGATGGTGACCTTTTGGATTGGCTCTGAAGGTTTAGACAGGCAGTGGGGAAGGCAAGAACAGTCTAGGTGAGGCTGAAGGAAAGAAAGACAGATTTATTTCCAAACATTTAGCTGACTATTGGAGTTAAAATGCATATGTGAGCTATTAGTGTGAAACTTAAAAACAAGATAATAGATTTTTAAAGTCTCTGTATCAACCCTGCTCACAATAATCCACAAAGTAGTTACTCTTCACTCACTTAACTTACTATATCATTTTTAGCTATATTGTATGTCTAAGAGGTCAAAGACATTTGGCCCACACTGAACCTCTGAAAACCATATAAGGTAGGATAAGTCAGTATTATTTTAAATTGTTTATTTTTATTAATTTTTAGGGGGAGAGATAATTAGGTTTACTTATTTATTTATTTATGTTTAGAGGGAGTACTGGGGATTGAACCCAGGACCTGTGCATGCTAAGCATGTGCTCTACCCCTTGAGCTATACCCTCCCCCCAAGTCAGCTTTTTATATTGTGTTTTATGTAAATAAGCTCATATTATAATCATGATAGCTTACTGCTGATAAATTTCATAATAACATTAGTGGTGTAGAGAAAATCAAATATGATTCTAAATAATACCCATAAAACCAGTTTGAATTTTTCTCCAATTCAGTGTCATTCATTCCTTCAAAAAAATTCAACAAATATTTTGGTATATATGCCAAGAACTATGAATAAGGAATTAAATTTAACTGAGATTATGGGACTTTCTATGCCATTAGTCCACTGTAAACAACAGGAAATAAAATTGGCTCATAATTTCCACAGCCGTAGTCTGTGAATGCCAAAATCTATCATGTATGCCATTTTCACTCCATCTGAACTGATGTGGTCTTTTCTAAATTGGTTTATCTCCTTAGATAGATTCTGTTTTTGGTTTTGTTTTAATTTCAGAAAATGAGATGCTCTGCTTACATGTTTCAGCGTCCTGGGTCAAGGCAGTATAAATCATCGCTATTGAAAAAGCTGCATAAATGTGTATTGAGTGAAATACAGTTGCTACATTTGTCTAATGGCTAAATTTAGCTTTCCAATGCCAATTAAAGCTGCCAATCCTTTACTGAAAGGAATGTTTTCAATCCTGACTGCAAAAATATATATTTACTCTCCATTGAAGAGTATATTTTTCCCTTTGGCAGAACAGATCCCATTTCTGCATGTTGTTATCAGACAGAAACATAACTGGGATTATAACATCTCCTAAAACTCTCATTTTCATCCTCAGAATCTTCACCCCTCTTCTGACTCTGATATATGTTTCACTAAATCAGCAATCACTCTTGAAAAATGTACATAAGCAAGGAAATTTTATATAATTTTAAATTGTCCATCTGCAACATTACTTCAAGCCACTTATACATGTAATCAAATCAATTATTCCAGTGTTCAACCCAATAAAAAATAGCACTCATAATTTTTTAAAGTGGAATCATTTGGCTAAATTAGAAGCCTTCAAAACTAACCCAATCTACATGCATGTTATCATAGACTTAATTTGGGTGCACTTTTGCATGATATTTAAAGAGAAGATATAAACAGGGAATATTAGTTAGGAAACAGATTAATTTTTTTTATGGTAC
This sequence comes from Camelus bactrianus, assembly GCF_048773025.1. NCBI lineage: Eukaryota > Metazoa > Chordata > Mammalia > Artiodactyla > Camelidae > Camelus > Camelus bactrianus. The sequence continues at coordinate 41,362,659 of NC_133546.1, read as the reverse complement.
CCAGAGCAACAGTCAAAAAGGAACACTGTAATGGTCATTAGCTCTAGGATTCTATCTGAAGCTGACTGATTCTGAGGAAGGCTTTTACTTCCCTCTAAAACAGCAAACATAAATATTTCTTCATAAATACCTTATAGATATATTGCTTTATAAATGCAAGAAATATTATTGGTAATATCAGTAACAAAAACAATTTAATATTTTAAATAAATAACTAAAGCATCATTTTTAAAAAGCAAGGTTGGTGGGGGCAGTTGGGGGGCAGAGAATTTAAGTGTTGGCCTTGAGCACTTCTCAGCAGATTAAGGCAGAAACAGCCATGCTCTGTTTACAATGTTTCTAAGATCAAGGAAAATGCCAAAATAGCTAGGTTATCCATGTGTTTAAGTGACCCTACTTCTGACGTTTAGATCATCACAATGATAAATAACACTGAAACCAAAAAGGTCTGTTTGGGGCAAAGGAAATAACCCCAAAATGTGACTGAGTGAAAAGCACTAATATTTAGGGAAATATGAAGGACTGCTTGGGCAGGGCTGGTGGTGCGCCACCTCCTCAGGCTCCATTTCATTCTCAGCACTCCTGACGGTACTTACTTTGAAATTTAAGCACTTACATGAACATTAAGCATTCAGAACTAATGAAGTATTCAAGTTATATTTTACCCACCTTAGAAGAGCTGTTTTTCTTGTTTCTCAGTAGGTGCTTTAAGAAGCAATAAGTAAATTAATAACCCAAGATTTTTTATTTTCACCATTGAGAATTTATTTTTCTCCTTATTTTATTATGAGGAAGAAAATTTAACACCTAATTGCCTTTTGCTCTTACAGCAACAGAACAGAGGACGTCTTGAAGTGTCTTCTAGCTTTAAGATTTGGGCTCTCCACTTTTCAAGATGTCAGAGATCTTTGGGGAGTGAGGAATAAAAGGTTGCCTGTGTAGAAAATGCACGTGCAGGAAGGAGGGAAACTAGTGTTCGTTATCCTCCCGTTTACAGGGATGCTGCCATCATTTGCAGTGGTATTGAACCCTGCTGAGCAAATATTAACTCCAAAAGCCACTTTAGAACGGAGAGAATTTAGAACAACAGCAGTCCTACTACTGCTCCTTCCAGCCATGGTATGATGCATAGGAACACAGTCGGCCCTCCAAATCCGCGGGTTCCGAGTGCCCGGATTCTGCGCGCGCTGCTGAATCCGCGGATGCAGCGCTCATGGAGGCGGAGCCCGCGGCTCAGAGGCCCAGCAGCACTACACCATTTTACATAACAGACTTGAACTTCTATGGATTTTGGTATCCACGTGAAATCCCCTTGTGTATACTGAGCGACAAATATATACACACTGCACGGTCTGTGACACTCTTTTCTTAGTGGCCTGCACATTGAAACGTGGTGGGCAGTGACTGCCACTGTCTTTTCCTCCACTCTGTTATCCTTCCCTGTATTCAAAGGGAAAGCTAGAGACATCCCTCCCCGACTAAAAGGCCTCTATATCCAGAAAAACATATAACTACTGTAAGGAGAGAATAAAGACCCTAGTGTGTGTCTATTTCTGCATTTCCTTTTTTTCTAAAATCTGAACTGTACAATCTATGAGCATAGGCATCCCAACATCAGTTAGATTCTTTAATTCTGTATCACTCCGTTACCCACCAAGGAATTCAAATTTAACATAGTTTGCAGCTTAAAAGTGGCGCAAAATAAAATTTCAGAAAATGTCATGGCAACACATCAAACATTTAATGTCAGGTTCCCTTATGTTCATTGCATTGCAAAAGGCAACCACCAATTATGCAATTCTGGAATGGTATTTTACTTTGTAATTAAAAACCAGGTTCCTTGTACTTGATATTTATAGAGCGTATGTGCAACGCAACAGCTCCTTGGGAAGGAAAGATGGTATGTTTGCACTTTGAAAGACCTCTGCCTACAATGCTGTTACAAATATAAGTTGTTCTTTGTTAACATTGCGCACGTAACTTCACACTTAGACGTCTTATCAAGGAATCGCCAAATAGCAGGCAAGCATAAACCCCTCTGTTCAAAACTTGGGGTAGATTTCATTAGACAATATCTTTGTTCAATGTGACAAATATCGCCTTTATTTAATTATAATACTGAAAAATTCATCTGATATGTTCTTGGCCTTTGTTTTACAATCCTAAACTGACATTGGGCTATTTGAATACAATTTGAATAACAATGTACCAATTGATCTGATGCTGAAGAAAAGAAGATATCTAAAATTGCTGAAAATATCCCATCTTGTTTATGATCTCTTGCTTCCCCTTTAGTAGCAGAGCTCCAAAAATTTGAGGCATACATTTTAATAAAGTTTCTTCGCTTGAAGTCCATTCATTGGTGAAATTCTGTATGCTGATATTGGGGGGCATCCCTTATTCTGATACAATATAGCTTTCAACGTGCCTACGTAGAGTACTACAAACATTTTCTTTCGTATCACCTCATAATTTATTTTCAGCCAGTGGAATAAAGTCTTTATCTTACTAAGTAAAATAAATTAAGGTACAATCATAAACGGAGGCATCTTAGCAAAGGACATACTTTAATTGGGATACTAATAAAACCTCAACTATGTAGAGAGCAAATTTTTTGATATTGCTAAATCTTTCCCTTGGTAAGTACCAACTTCTTTCGATATCTGAACAGTTTTAAAATGGAAATAATTCTCAAATATATTACACAATTTTCTACCACCTTAAACAGGGCATATTGATCACAATAAAATTTTTTTTCAAAATGACTCAGGGCAACTTTGAGCACCATACTCTAATATAAAAATGACCTCAACTTACTGTAGCATTTTACAGTTTTTTTGTTCCTTCCTAGCTACTAAGTGTTTAGATTTTCCTTCTGAGTCTTGTCATTGTGCATAGGAGGAGTAAAACGTTTTATTTTTATGACTTTCAATCTGCTTTGGATTTAGGAACATCAAGAAAAGTAATTGGAACTATGCAGGAACCATGAGTACACAAACAACAGCTAAGGACTCGGGGGCATGTCTGTCAGCAAACCTTTGAGCTTTCTTGTGTGGACTCTGTAATGTTCAGGTTGTCTACTCAGAGGTCTTTATATAGCTCAAGTCCCAGGCTATTACATCAGGTAGGAGAGCTACTGATTCACTCAGTTCTCATAAAAAGGGCATCACTCCACTATAACCAATTCAAACTTCATAGAAAGCAAGTAATTTATTATTGATTCCTAGGAAAGAGCTTGAACAAGAGGTAGTCAGTTGTTCTTTAATTAACTATGACAATATTTTAAGTAGTAAACAAAACAAACTCAGGAAAAACCCCAACTGAGAGTTGATTTGTCAAAAATACATCCTTGATTGGTAATATACCAAACACTAAACATATTAATTATTATAGGATGGAATTTAAAATAACAGGCCTACCTATTTTATAGCCTATCTATGGTGTTGAGGTAAGAGAAGCGTAAGATCCCACTTATAACATAGTCCTACAGCACAGACTCTAAATGTGATGTTTTAGCAAAACTCCAGTATCAGGCTGAAATCTCATTCAAGTCTGTATGGTATAACATGAAGAATCTAGCACTGTAAAAATACACTGCTAGATTTCAAACAGCTAACCACTAGGGAGCTAACTAAAACTGGGGGAAGAGTGAAGAATGACTTTCATTTTATAGTCCATATTTACATATAATTTAACTTTTTTTTAACAACATATGTGTGTGAATAAATATGTATATGTAACTGTTTTTAGTTAAAATTCTTTTGATTACAAATAAAATCACAAGAAACCCCACTCAATTCCATTTCAAACAAATATACAAAAATTTCATTTTGCAATGACTCAAATACAATCAGAATTTTTGCTGCTTACTTATTCCTTAAATTTATACAGGTTGGTTGTATTGTTTGCTAGGGCTGCTGAACAAAGTACAACAAACCAGGTAGCTTAATTAACAGGAATTCGTCTCCCAGTTCTGGAGGCTAGAAATCCAAAATCGAGATGTTGGCAGGGTTGGCTCCTTCTGAGGACTGTGAGGGAACTATCGGTTCCAGGACTTACCCCTTGGCTTGGTGATGGCACTTTTCACGTGCCCATGGTATTCTCCCTGTATATGTGTCTGTCTCCAAATTTCCCCCTTTTGTAGGAACACCAGTTATATTGGAGAAATGCCCACCTTAATGACCTCATTTAAACTTGATTTCCCTGGTAAAGCCTCTGTCTCCACATAAAGTCATATCCTGAGGTACTAGGCGTTAGAACTTCAACAGACGAATTTTGGTGGGACTCAGCTCAACCCATACCAGGTACCAGGTGTCAACAACCGAGAGCTCTCAAGGCGATCTTGTCAATCAGACCACGTTCTGAAGCAGCTTTGGGCCTACTGCCTCCCCAACCTTACTGTGACACCTCCTCTCTCCTTCCTCCTAGATTCTGCTCTCAACTACAGCAAAGGTGGAAGCAGCCACAGATCACCTCTGCCATCAAGCAAGTCACCATGACAATTCCATTTTCATAGTCTTTTTCACTCTTTTCAGGGAAGTAATTCAAAGGGAAGCTGGAAAATATCTTTTCATAAAAACAGAAATTTTCCTGAAAGTTGAGAGTCCCGCCTACACACTTCCTACACAGACCAAACCAGCATTTAATTTTCTCCTTAGGGAAAACACTATTGCTTGAAAACTCATTTTGTTAGTGCTGGCACAACAGTGTACTAAAGCATATTAAAACCAAAAAAATATTCAACACATGCAGATACTGAGGCTGGGATTCTAATTTTACCTAGTTCTGAGTAAAAATTTTCATGATAAAAGGGTATATCTTAGATTAACATCCATTTATATTTTCCTAACTCCTGTTTTCTTAAGTTCCTATTTTAAAAAGATCCCAAATTTCCCATATTTTTTGTTTGAAAATGAAATTTCAAAGATAATTGTTTTATAGAATCATAAAGAGGTCCTTTAGCAATTAGCCATTGCAAACCACAGATCAGGAAATTGGACCCAAAGGGTATTGCTTGGTGATGCTGAGTTAATCACCAGAAGAAAATGGTCTCCCTTAGACAGACAATACCTCCCCACTGCCACCACAGGCTCTAAGCATACTTTCATAATATTTACAACAAGGAGACCTCATAGAATCTTTATAAAATAATTAATTTGTGGGGAAAAAAAACCCACTGCATATATGCCTAAAATCCAAAATGTATTTGTTAAGGCCTGGCATAAGAGGAAGATGGAATTTACTGCCAATAGGTGCACATTTATATACTGAGCTTGTCCATGAAAACAGAAGATTACCAAAGAATATATAGCACACACAATATTGATATACTAAATGTTAACACTGACCACATAAATCAACTTAAAGAGATAGCTCCCATCTTTCACATAATACTTTTATCAGCTTTCTATACAGAGGTCTATTTTAAATGTTTTTAAAAAATATCTACTCACTTTGATATTCTGTTCTTCAATTTGTAAATCATATTCTTCTTCCTGTCAAACCTGTCGTCCACAGTAAATCTAGAATGGGATGCCTGGCTAAATTTCCTTTGTTATGGATATTACAAAATCAGACAGATAATATTTTCCAGGCATTTGAGACCTTCCCTGTTGACTGAATGAGCATTGATAACAGTTTAAAACACAGTATATACATTGTGAAAAGCATATGATCATGACTACATGTATAATTAACTTGGGAGCATAAAGGTGGTTTAAAGTCCATGACACTCTTATTTTGAAACTTTAAATTTTGTTTAGATTTCTAGTAATTCCTAAATAACTTATGCTTTTATCTATTGAAATGCATTTTACAATTACAATACTTGGCCTCAAACAAAATGTAAAATTAAGTCAATGACTGCCTGAAATTAGAGGAACAAGATCTTCTAAAGAATGAAAACTTTAGACGGCCTCAAACGAAATCCTTTTTTATTTCAAACTTAATGGTTGATCATTTTTCTAATATTTTAGTAGTTTTCCTACTTTAGTAAATATAGTATATAAAAATTGCTTTAACCTCTTTTATGACAGAAAATGTTACAGTGCCTTAGAGTCACTGGTAACAATTACAATTAAATGGTTGTGTAGATTTATCTGGAAAAGTATGACATATTGATGAGAACCTACGTTGACCATAAGAAACACCCTGCAATTATTATGTTGTCTTTTAAAGTCTTTGAAATGAGTTGTTGTTTCTTGTTTGTATTTTAGAGCTATTCATGGACCCTTAGCAGAAATATGGTGCAGTCACAATCTTTTCTCAATTGGACCACCATGCATCCTGCCAATTTCTGTGATTTGTCTTTCTTCTTCTTACAGAGAAATCCTAAGAAAGCAAATGATGGTTCCTTACAATTTCACTTTACTGAATTCCAGTTAATTAAGGCTTTCTAAATCCAAATCAAGATAATATACACATAAGTAAAAGGTTTCTTTCTTGATTCATCTAGTTGAATTTTATTGTGCAATTACCTATATTTATTTAAGTCCTTTATACAAAAATTAGGATAGAGCATTCCCTTAAGTCCTGAATATGTCCCTATTTTTTCCCTCTGACTGTTAATAAAAATAATTGTATTTTTTTCAGATGTTAGAAATAATTTTATTCATTTTGACACATAAGAAGTCTAAGTTTATAGGAGGTCAAAAGAGTATTAAAGGCCACTCCTATACCCACGCCCTGGGAGAGTCTCAACCAGAGCATGGAGAATCAGGAGAAGGCAAACAACGGGCCAGATGTTCAACGTAGTTGTGATAGGAGGCGGCATCTCAGGATTGTCTGCTGCCAAACTCTTAAATGAACATGGAGTTAATGTTTTGGTTTTAGAAGCTCGGGACAGAGTTGGAGGAAGAACACATACAGTGAGGAATGAAAATGTTGATTACGTAGATGTTGGCGGGACTTATGCAGGACCGATCCAGAACAAAATCTTTCGGTTATCTAAGGAACTGGGTTTAGAAACCTACAAGGTTAATGTAAATGAGTATCTTGTTCATTATGTCAAGGGGAGAACTTATCTATTTCGGGGCACCTTCCCTCCAGTATGGAATCCCACTGCATATCTGGATTACAACAATCTGTGGTGGACAATGAATAATATGGGAAAGGAGATCCCAGCTGATACCCCGTGGGAGGTTCCACATGCGAGGAATGGGGTAAGACGACCATGAAAGATCTCACTGATAAAATCTGTTGGCCAAAGACCGCTAGGCAGTTTGCATCTCTGTGAATATCAGTGTGACCTTGGAGCCCCACGAGGTGTCTTCCCTCTAGTTCTTGTGGTACGTGAAGCAGTGTGGAGGCACCACTCAGATATTCTCAGTTACCAATGGAGGCCAGGAATGGAGTTTGTAGGTGGATCTGGTCAAGTAAGCGAACAGATAATGCAACTGCTCGGGGACAGAGTGAAGCTGAGGTGTCCTGTCACCTCTGTTGACCGGTCAGGTGACAACATCACCACTCGGACACTGAATCATGAACTTTATGAGTGCCAATACATAATTAGTGCCATTCCTCCAATAAGAAAATAAGTTTGACTGCCAAGATACACTTCAGACCAGAGTTCCCATCAGAGAGAAACCAGTTAATTCAGTGCCTTCCAATGGGAGCTATCATTAAGTGCATGATGTATTACAAGGAAGCCTTTTGGAAGAACGATTATTGTGGCTGTATGATCACTGAAGATGAGGAGGCTCCAATTTCAATAACCCTAGATGACACCAAGCCAGATGGATCACTGCCCGCCATCATGGGCTTCATACTTGCTCGAAAAGCTGACCGCCTTGCTAAAATCCATAAAAAAATACGGAAAAGGAAAATCTGTGAACTCTACGCCAAAGTGCTAGGACCCCAAGAAGCTTTACAACTGGTGCACTATGAAGAGAAGAACTGGTGTGAGGAGTAGTACTCCAGAGGCTGTTACACCGCCTACCTCCCCCGAGGGATCATGAATCAGTACGGAAGGGTGATTCGCCAGCCAGTAGGCAGAATTTACTTCGTTGGCACGGAGACTGCCACACAACGGAGTAGTTACATGGAAGGAGCAGTAGAGGCTGGGGAACAGGCAGATACAAAGATCTTGAATGCTTTGGGGAAGGTGTCAAAGCAAGACATATGGGTCGAAGGACCAGAATCATTGGATGTTCCACCCGTAGAAATCACCCACACCTTCTGGGAGAGAAACCTGCCATCCGTGTCAGGCCTGCTGAAGATCATCGGGTTTTCCACGTCGATAACTGCCCTGTGCTTTATGGTGTACAGATTCAGGCCGCTAAGCTGATCCTGAAGTTTCGGCTTTGTGCTTTCTGCTTACTCTTTCCCAGCAACATCAAAAGCAAAATCTTGAGAATGTAAAACGGTGTCATCGGATCATCTTTAAGTGTTCTGATTTAACCCTTCAGTTTAATCTCCATCAGTGGATCACTTCATTAATTTCAGTAAGATCAAATTCCATCAAGAGATTTGTCTGTAGACCACCTCGTGTTGATTGGTAGAAAATAATCCTGTGATCAATTTCTTAATTTCAAAAGTTAAAGTTGACGTGCTCATAAGGAAAAAAAAAAAAAGAGTATTAAAGGAGTGCTTGAAATAAACAAGCTGTCCGAACAGTTTCATTGTGCAGAGATCTGCAATCTAACCAGTTTTGCTGCAATGGAATTTCTTATACAGGCATACAGACTTACACGCACATACATATCTACATGCATGATTTAATGGGATTAGTCCTAGGCACATTCTAAGGAAACAATGATATTACTCAAACTGTGCCCATAAAACACCTTAGAATAGCAGCAGAAGAACCACTATGCTAGGGAAGAGAGAAGTTTCTAGCACATTGTGACAGGAATACCCTGACTTACTGACAAGATTCATTACCTACAATTGGAGGAAAATGCATGTTAAAAGATAAATGTTTAATGAGGAAGGTATAGCTCAGTGGTAGAGTGCATGCCTAGCATGCACAAGGTCTTGGGTTCAGTCCCCAGAACCTCCAATAAGAAAATAAGTAAATAAATAAGCCTAATTATCTCCCCCTCAAAAAAATTTAAAAGATAAATGTTTAAAGTAAATGACCACTGGTTTCATTCCCGACACAGAGAGGACACAGCTTGCCTTTTATTTCTCCTGTTGATGGTAGGCTACCTTGACTGCAATCAGGCGATGCAGGGACCCTGCCAGAAGAAATGCACACACTAGTCAAGCAGAGCCCAAAGGACCCAAGATGACTCCTAGAAGGGCGGGCACTGTGGTTCCACCAGTCCCACGTTGCTAGTGCCATGCCACTCCAGGGCCAGGACCATGTTCTCAGGCCTGTTCCTGAGCTTGGTCACTGAGCAGAGAGGTTTCTACGCTCCTATCATTCGTAGTTATCTCTCTGGTCCTGCTCCACTTATGTTCAGCCTCACAGGTTTTCAGTGTCAATAATAAATATGTTTTCAGTGTTAAAAGAGTTCAGTCCTCTCGCAAATCAGATATTGTTCAGTATCACTTAAAATCCTGATGAAAATTATCAGCCACAGAAAATCCATAGTTCAATGGAGGCCTTGGAAGGGTTAACATTTTCCAAAAAAAGCTTTTTTTTTGTTCCACTGGGTAAAAAAATATCTTCCCTGCTTAGCTTCAAGGAAACATTATTTGAGACAGACTCAAACATAACTTTTGTTAGTTACATTCATGACTTTCCACTGGCCTAACTTTTCATTGCAAACACGTGCCAAGAACACAGTAATATGCTCTCTGGTGAGGCATTTTAGGCATATTCTGTGACTCTGCTCAGTCTGATTCTTCTGCCTCCATGTTCTCCAAACCCATCCCTGTCTGTTACTCATAACGTTACTTATCATATCAGATCTTCTCTTATAGCTCTCTGTTTGCAGACTGTTCTCCCCTACAAGACTAACAGCTCCTTAAGATAGAAAGTCTTCCTTAACTTTGTACTTTCTCTTACACTTAGTATACTCACAATGAACCACAAGACCCCCTTCCACCTTGTACATTTTGTTATGTGACATCTTGCCCTGCTCACATTCAGATCATGTGAGATGCAGATGTGAAAGTATTTTGAAAATGAGAAGAAAACCCCAATCCAAATGCAAGATACAATATTAATCTATAAGATAATAAACAATAAAAACTGCTTTCTCTGAACAATGTTTATCAAGGATGATTTCTTAAGTCAGTTATTATAGCTCTGTATTGATGTCTTAAATACATTAATATAGAAAACAGCATGAACATTTCTGAAAATCTTTCTAAAAATTTGTACGTGTCATGGAAGAAAGATGCAGAATTGATGTACAATATTGCATACACAGCTCATGCTAAGTGAATATGAATAAGCAAAATTAGTTTAAAAAAAAGCAGCATGTTAATTAGTAATAGGTAGGTGATAATATGGAGAAACCAGCCATGATGATTAATTTTATGTGTCAACCTGACTAGCCACAGGGCAGCCAGATTAAACATTATTTCTTAGTATGTCTCTGAGGTAGTTTCTGGATGAGACTAACATTTCAAGTAGCAGACCCAGTAAAGTAGATAACCCTCCCCAAAGTGGGTGAGCATCATCCAGTCCACTGAGGACCAAAGGCAGAGGAAGGAGGAATTTGCCCCTTTTTTCCTGCCTCACTGATTGAGCTGGGACATCTCATCTTCTCTGGCCCTTGGACTGGGATTTATATCATCTGCTCCCCTGTTTCTCTGGCCTTCAGACTCAGACTGAATTACACCACTGGCTTTCCTGGGTCTCCTGCTTAGTTAGCAGATTGTGCTCAACCTCCATATTTACGTGAGCCAATTCCTCATAATAAAAAACTCTCTCTCCCGACCAGCTTTTCAATCATACTAAGCTAGGTGCTGCTATGAAGGGATTTGGCAAATGTAATTAAAGTCCAAGTCAGCTGACTTCAAACAAATCCAAAGAGAGATTACCCTTAGGGGACCTGGCTTAATCAGTTGGAAGGCCTTTAAAAGAAAGCTTAAGACTTCCCTGAGCTAAAAGACTTCAAAGCAGCAGCTGAATGTACAATTACTCTCTCTTCCCCCTGGATCAATCTTCCTGAGTGGCTGCTGCCTGAGGACAAACTTCAGCCTGTGCTCACAGGGTTCCAACCTGCTCATGACTTTTCCCTCCTGACCACCTTTGCTGTGGACTTCAGGCTTGCTCAGAGACCCCCATGATGGCAATACGTAGGTTAGTCCCATGTCATAAATACACACATGCACACACACCCCACACACAGATTCCCTTCTTATTCTGTTTCTCTGGTTCAACCCTGACTAATGTAGCAAGAGTTCAATGAGTATTTGTTGAATGAAAAAAATAAATAAAATAGAAAAACTGGAAGAATATGCTATTATTTATCTATTGCTGTGTAATGAATCATGCCAAAACTTAAGGGCTAAACACAGTAGCAATCATTTATCATCTCTCATGTTCTTGATAGGTCAGGAATTTGGGAGGAGCAGAGTCTGTAGCTATTGCCTGGGTTCTCTCATGAGGTTGCAAAGCCAGGGTGTAGTCATCTGAAGGTCTGACCAGAGCTAGAGGATCCACTTCCACAGAGGCTCAGTCACATGGCTTGTGGGTGGATGCTGGCTGTTGGTAGGAGGTCTCAGTTCCTCTTCTTATGGGCCTCTCCAGGGACGCCTGAGTATCTCCAAACATGGTGGCTAGATTTCCTCAGAGGGATCTATCCAAGAGACTGGAACAGAAGCTGTGGTTTCTTTAATGATTTAGTCTCAGGAGTCACACACAGTTACTTTCAAATGATTTTAATTCTCACATGGATCAGCCTGATTCCATAGGGAAAGAGGCTACACAAGGGTGTGACTATCAGGAGGTGAGGACCATTGGACGCCAAGTTGGAGGCCAGACACAAATACAGAGCAAAATACTAACATCAGATATCTCTGGATATTGGGATAAAGTGTATGCTTTTATTCTTTGTGCTTTTCTGTCTTTTTAAAAAATTTCTACAATGAAAATGTGTTATTTTTAAATCAGAGACAAATACATATTTTCATCTATCTGTATGTATATATACATATATGCACTTTTAGGCATATTGATCTTGGAGAAACTGTCACCATCTCTAAAGTTCTCTAAATTCTTCTTATATCCAGGATTGAATTTCCATAGGCCTAAATATAAAATTTCTCTCACTACAATGTAACTAAATCAAGTCATTTGGAAGAACATTCACCTGGATATGTTTTAGAAAAGAAAAAAGGCATTGTAATTAAAAAAAAAGTTTCAAAGATAAACTCATGTTTTAAAGTACAGAATACTTTTAACAATAATATCTTCTATACCCATATAATTAAATGACAATATAATTAAGAAAATATTTGGGTAGTGGATGTGGAAAATGGAGGTGGCAACATTTATTTAGAAAGCTAGACACTGATTTTCAAATTTACAAAGATGTTACAAATAATCACCAGTTAAAGTAAGCTACATGAAAATTCTTTCACTTTTAGAACTTTAATTGCTTTATTTTGCATCATTTTTTTAGGTTTAAACTCATTTTATAAGTTGTATGTTATGGACTGATTTATGTCCACCCTCCCCAAAATTGACAGGTTGAAGATATAACTCTGATGTTACTGAATTTGGAGAGAGGATCTTTAAGGAGATAATTAAGGTTAAATGAGATCACATGGGTGGGGTTTTAACCCAACCAACTAGGATCCCGATAAGGCAGGGAAGAGACATCAGGAACTTGAGCACAAAGAGGAGAAGCCACGTGAGGACACAGTGACAACCAGTCTCTGCAAGTGAATGAAAGAAACCTCAGGAGAAACAAAACATGCTGACACCTTGATCTTGGACTTCCGTGAGAAATGAATTTCTGGGTTTAAGCTGCCTAGTCTCGGTATTTTGTATTAATCCTAGAAGATTAATACACTGCATAAATTAAGACCTATGATAACTGAGCAATATCTTAAACAATAAAATATTTTGAGTACTGATGTCAGCCATATTAGTCTCTGAAAATTTTGAAAATTATGAAAACAGAAAAAATAATGAAATAAAGTCATTTACAATCTACCACCTACTCTTCACTTAACAGTATTTCCTTCTATCCTTTTTCTATGTATATATACTTTTAAAAAGTAAAATTAGAGTCACCCCATTATGCATGTTCTTTAATCTTAGTTTTGCATACATATATGCTTTATATATGTGTGTGTATACATATGTATATATATATGCAGAGTGTATATATATATACATGAGTGTATATGCATATGGGTGTGTATATAATGAGCATATGATGACTCTTTCCTCTGTTTAGAAATACTCTTCAGAGATGTGATTTTAGTAGCTATATAGTATTTCACAGATGTACATATAGATAATGGCTGTTGAGTGTTCACTGTATAGATATGCTGTAAGACTGCTATGTATTTGTATGTCTTGATTACACACACTTCTCTCCTACTAGACTAGATCTTTTAAGATATAGATGTGACTTTCATCCTTTTCCTCCAGCATATAACACTGTTTCTTGGCACAAGGATGACACTTAATAAAGTTGAACTGAGATGAACTAGATTATGATTACCTTCTCATTTCAAGAATCAGTGTTTAGCGCCTTGCAACTGGTGGCTCCACCCTAATTTCTCCATCCCACTTTAAGGAGGCGCATCCTCGGACCACAAGAGACACAGAACACACAGAGCAGTGCCTACAGGGGCGTTAAGAGCACTAGTCTAGAGGGGAAATTTGATCACACAACTTCCCTTGCCAGTTTCTCCCACATTTACATCATGCTTTCCCCTCCAGAGAAGGACTGAATCTCTCTTCTAGATCCAGTTGAAAAAGTCCCAAGGAAAAAACTGTGGGAAGGGAGCAAGGTACACAGCTAGTGTGGGTGAAGGACATCTACCAGGAAAAGTGGAACTGATTCTAGAAGGGATGGAAGCTGGGCAGAGGAAACAGTATGTTTCCCAGCAGAAGATCTGGACAGGATTATACACGGGGGCCTATTGTCCCTAAATGGTCTGTCATTTCTCCTTCACGTATTACCTGAAGTCCTTACTAACTTTCCAGTTCAGGAAATTGAAGACAGTTACAGTTTTTGACACTACTAATCTAAGAGCACCAAGTGGAGAAGAGGGAGGGAAACTGATTTCTCTGACAAAGTGATTTCTCTGGGAAAAAAAATATTCTAGGATTTTCCAATCTGATTTTGAGTAAAATTTTATTGACATTTAATTAATATTGAAGTCAAAAGTTAGGCTCAGACTTTGGTTGGCAATAGACACTGGGATTGGGTCCTAAAGCTGGTTTGTACCTGCTCATAAAAGCCAACTGTTAAACTCTGGCAAAAAACTTTGGTGAGCCAGTTGTTAAACACAGATATTATTTAAAATTGAACTATACAAACTAAATATTAAATAAGTGATATTAAACACAAAGGTAATAATATTCAAAATCCATCACCTCCTAATAAGTTGATTATGTTTGACTATACCAACTCTTGAATTTATTCATATTTATTGTACCTGCATGGTAGAAATACAAAACAGTAGCAAGTTATCATGCATCTCTCTCCATTGTCAACCTGAAATCAACCAAGGTGAGAGTACGTACACCATGGAAATTAGCAAACACTACAAATGGGATCTCTTTTTTTTTATGAGAAAACTGTTAAATATTTACCATCGCACCACTGGACATCATCTTCAAACATTAAAGAAATCAATTTAATTTGAACAGTTATGACTTTTGGGACAAATGGCTTAAAACAATCTAAAATGATTTTAAAATATTACCTCTGATCTCTACTGGCCAAATTTAGGGCAATTTGAACACTACAATGTCCAAAAGAGATTACAATATATTACATTAAAAAATTTTTTTTAAGAATCCATGGTACTAAAATAGAGAAGGAGGAAAGAGGAAAGCACTGTTACACAGAAGAATGTAGCTAATAAATGTAAAAAACAAATAGAATTAGAAAATCTCCATTTACAGCTTCATTGTAAAAACTGAGTCAGATAAGGATCATTGGTAAATGTTATAATTATTAGAAGAAAGGTTATTGGAGGGCACAATATTCACATGATCACCCTACAGATAATTTCTTAGTTTCAAAAAGGAAGTAATCTGGTGAAAACATTTAAACCAAGAGATCAAGCTTAGCTTCACCAGCGAAGGAACACAGTGACATTACATAATGCAACACGTTATACACATCACTCATGTGGTATTCTTGCCAAAAATGTTCAACCTGAACCTAATCATGAGGAATTAATCAGACAAATCCATTTTGAGGAGCATTCTACAATGTTTTAGAGCCCTAAAAATATCAATGTCAAACAGAAAAAAAGGTAGAGAGGTTGTTCTAAAATAGATTAAAGGAGACTGAGGAAACAACCAAATGCAATGTATTATCTTTGCTTGGGTCCTGAAACAACAACAAAAAAAGTAGGAAGGGAAGTTTGAGGTCCATTTAGAAACTTTGAACGTGCACTCTACATTTGATAATATTATTGCATCAGTGTTAAATTTCTTGAGAGTGATCATTTTATTGTGACTTTGCAGGATATTACCCATGTTTTCACAGGCTTAAGTAACATTTGCAACTTAAGAAAACTTATGTGCATGCACACACACACAATGCAAATGTAGCAGAATGTTAAGAATTGGTGAATCTATGTGAAGGATATACAGGCATTCATTATACTCTTCTTTATCTTACTTTTCTAAAGAATTGAACTTTTTAAAATAAAAAGTTAGGTAAAATACACAAAGTGGGAGAGAAAGAAAAGAAGGGTAAGGAAGAAGAGGAGGAGGAAAGGAAGAGAGGGAGGAAAGATCCACCAGGAAACACCTAATGAAGAAAGACCTTTAAGACTCATCATCTAATCAGGAACCAGCTACCCTTGAAATAAAAGCTTAAATATAATGTTCCTATAATCATAAATGCAAACAAGACAAGACACTTAGAGATAAGAGGAAATATACCATTGCTTGTTATAAAATTTGAGATTAATCTTAATATTTATAAATTCAATAGTGATATATTCATATTATGATAAACAATTTTATTCATATCATAATATTTATATTTAGATGGTATCAACATCCTGAAATAATATGCAGCCATCAAAAGACTCACAAAAACAAAGGGAATAGAAAAACACAATATAATTTTAGCCAAAGAAGCAGTAAATATTCTCCAGATGAGCTTCATTTTTATTTTTTATTATAGCATTATTAACATGAAAAATGCACACATCTTAGGTATTCAGTTTTATGAATTCTGGAAATTGTGTATGCTGGTGTAACTACTAACCAAAACAAAAAATAGAGCATTTTCATCACCCTCCTAAGATTCCCTCTTGCCCATTTGCAATCAATTCCTTGCCTCTATTCTCACTAGGCAATCATTTTCTTATTTCTGTCTCTATAGATTAGTTTTGCCTGTTCTTAGACTTCATATAAATGGCATCATACAATATTTACTCTTTCATGTCTGGTTTCTTCTGCTTAATAATTATATGAGATCATTACATTTTGAGATACATTCATGTTGTTGAATGTATTAGGAGTTCATTCTTTTGTATTGCTAAGTAATAACTGATTGTATAAATACACATTTTGTAAGAATTCCACCGTATAAATTCACTTTTCCTTCTCCCTGTTAATAGACATTGGACTGTTTGCAGTTTTAAGTGTTTATGGATAATCTCAATATTGCCACGTCTTAGGTTATTTTGTGGACATGTGTTTAACTTCCCTCCAGAAAATATCAGAAATGGAGTAAGTTAGGTGTAAACTTTATAATACCTGCTAGGAAATTCACCAAAGTGTATATGCTATTTTACACTCTCACCAACAATAATGAGAGTTCCAGTTGCTCCATATACCCTCCAACATTTGGTGTTGTCAATCTTTTTCACTTCAGCCACCCTAATGAGTTGAAATAGTATTTCATAGTGGATATAATTTGCATTATCTAATGACTAATGATGACTAATGAAGTTGAATACTTTTGTTCCTATACTTACTGCCCACTTATGTATATATATAATATATATATCTTCTTCATTGAAGTATCTATAGTGATTTAAAAATATATCCACAAATTATTTGATATTCCTTCATTTAAAAGGTGGAGCCTAATTTCCTTAAATCTGGGCTGTACTCAGTGACTTGATTTTAATAAAGAGACTATGGTTGAAGTGATGGTGTGCATGTCTAAAACAGAATGTGAAAGGCATTGTGACTTCCTCTTGGCTGTCTCTCTTGGATTGCTCACTCTGGGGGAGGACAGCTGCCATATCATGAGGACATTCTCAAGTAACCTATAAAGAAGCCCACGTGGCAAGGAACTGATGCCTCCTGCAAACAGCCATGTGAGTGAGTCATCCTGCAAGGGAGTCTTCCAGCTCCAGTCAGACCTTCAACTGACTGCAGCCCCAAGTGATATATTCACTGTAGCCTCATAAGCAACACTCAACCAGAACCATGCAGCTAACTTTCCCCCAAATTCCTGACTCTAAAAAGTACAAGATAATAAATATTTGTTGCTTTACCTAATTTTTATACAAAAATAAATAATTACTATGTATTATTAATTTATTACTGATTTTAGGAGCTTCTTTATACATCTGGATACAAGCCTTTTGTCATATATATGTACTGAGAATATTTTTTTCCCCAGTTTATGACTTGTCTGGTCATTTCTGAATGATGTCTTCTAATGAGTAAAGAAATTTTGTATTGTTGAATTAAACATTATTTATCTTATTTCTCTTATGTGTTTGTTTTTTTTCCTATGAAATCTTTGTCCCAAGATCAAAATGGCCTCTTTTTATTCTTCTTAAAGCTTTGTTTCCGATTTTAAGTTTATGTCTATGACCTATTTCAAATTAATTTTTTGTGTATGGAGATATGGGTCAAAGTTCATTTGTTTTCTTCCATATGGATATTCAGTTGTTCCAGCAGCTTTGGCACATTAATTGATCTTGATTTAATTGTTTAAAAAGATAATATACACACAAAAATGCTAAAAGTAATTCTAAAAATGTTCACCATGATTATTATTAAGCGGTAGGATTAGAAGTGGTTTCTTGTCTTCTTTAGATTTTTCTGTATTTCCTTAATTTTTGACAACGAACCTATAATACTTTATACCCAAAATGTATGAAACATTTAATTTTTCACATTTACTTTTCCTTCTTTGCTTTAAATATAGCATAAAATCTGTAAAATTATAGCTTAAAATGCATGTAAATACACGTATCTTTAGAAAATTTATATGTATGACTCTATACAAATGAACACAGTAATATCTTACTAATTTAGATAAAAGTCCATCTGAATAAATGGACACACTGTAAAAAGTATTATAAAAATTATTTTATATTTAAGCTCAATTTTTATTACTTTCATTTATATTGAATAATTCTGAAAGTCCATAAAGTCTGCCAAGTAGAAAACCCTGGACTCCATTTTCAAATAAGAATACTTTGTCATTTCAATTTTGTAATTATTTATATTCAAATTATTTCTGTGCTGGTAAAGTGTTATACAAAGGCCCAGGCATCCTTTCCCTCCTACAAGGGTTAAACATTTATCTCCCAAGTTTGTACAGCATTCTTTGGAAACTCTCTCTTGTCAGAGCAAAAGTAAACATCAACCTCTATGTGTCTGAGTATCACAAATGTAGTCAAAATGAAAGCAGTTTTACTGTAACATGGTATTATTCCCAAAGAGATAAATATACACTGGCAAAAGAGGAAGACAAGCTTAGAATCAACAGTAAAAATGCATAACTCATCAGTTTCCATCACAGAAATGTCCCATAAAACTTTCTTCTTTCTGTTTTGAATCAGTTTTGGATTCCTTGAGTTTTGCTTGAGGTTTAAATTTCAGCCTTAAGTGATCAAACACCAGGTCTTTCAGCCTGGCTTTCTCACTTTCACAGCAATTCAAGCCAGCCTAGGAAATTCAACTTAACCAAAATACAGTCAAACTCTTGGAAAACTCTCAACACACCTGGCCTACATTTGAGCTGTATGACAACTGGGGTTTCAAGCTTCACTGCATTAATTTGTGGCACAACAGTTAGCCACATGCTTCTGGCGGGGGGGGGGGGGCAGCGTGTGTGTGTGTGTGTGTGTGTGTGCTGCATCACCATCACCGGAATGCTGAGAATGGAGGTATGGCGGGGAGTGTAACAGCAGTCCTTCTAACAGACCAGGTAATCAAAACATTTCACTGTTAAAGCTACTGGGCCAACTGAAACGACACATGCGTACTGGTGAAACTGAGTAGAAAATTAGAAAACTACTGTATGGAAAGCAGCACTGTCAGAAGCATATCTACCAGAAGGGCCTTGCAACATGGAACAAATAGTTAACATGAATAAACATGGAGGGAGGAAAGAATCCTGGAAAAGCGATCACAAAACTGCAAAATGACTATTGAGGACTGAAAGATTTCATGTGGAAACTTTTCTGCAGCTGTGGCCGTTTGTCTGTATTAACAACAGACCTGTTTCGTTTTGTTTGGGGGTTTGACAAATTACAGTATCCTGTGCTCTTCTGTCTTGTGGAAAAACAAAGGAAACGTAGCTCTACAGATTATTCATTCTGTATTTTTACGTTTTCCCCACTTTTCCTGAGCTCTCTCATGGCTGTTGACTAGATGAGAAAGCCTTCAATCTTCAGTTGCAAAGTCAGAGGAAAAGGTTTGATCTTGGCAATTGTCAGTCAGTCTCTAATGGAAATGCAAGCTGTACGCTCTGGAAACCCTGGCTTCGGTGCCGGGGGATCATGTGCAAACTGCAGAGTGAGTGGTTGGGCTGGAATCTGGAACAGCGTTCCCAGGCCTTTGCCCAGTCTCCCATCCCCACAATTTCCATAACTGCTTATTCCAAACCTACTTCTCTGCTTGCTTGCAACCAATACAAATTAACATTTTCATCAAAAGCATTTACGTGCCTAACTGGTGAAGAAAGCAAGCTACTATAACAAGAAGTGAAACAGGACAAATGTAAAATTGTAAGAAAACAAAATCAGTTCAGAAAGTATTGCTTTTCAAGGACCAATGAAGGAGATCCTTGTGTTTTGTTGTTGTTTTTTCCTTGTCTTTTTAAGCTTAAGGAAAAGGACTTGGTCTCATTTAGGCAGAAAGGAGAATATTCTTAGCGCTTAACCCATGCCCCTCAACACACACACACACACACACACTTTTTTTTTTTAAAGAAGAGTTTGTGGGTGATGACTGGTTTGAAGAGAACTGGAATAACAGAGTACATGTCTATCACCTTCTATTCATTGTTATGACATGGGATCCAGAGGGCAGAAGAGGATTTCCTGCCTTTCTCCTATTTCTACTTATGAATACCATCCTTATTTTTTTCACAGTGCCTGTAGTGGGTTGAATGGTGGCCCCCAATAAGCTATGTCCATGTCTTAGCCACTAGAACTTGAGAATGTGATCTTATTTGGAGGGGGAAAAAAAAAGTCTTAGAAGATTAAATTAAGAGTCTTGAGATGAGATTATCTTGGATTACCCCGTTTAGCCCCCAAAGCAACAACAAGCACCCTTATGAGAGAAAGAAAAGAAAAAGGGAAAATGGAGACAGAGTTTGGAGTGATGCAGCCACAACCCAAAGAACAGCTGGAGCCCCCAGCATTTGGAAACAGAGAGGAAGGAATCTTTCCTAATGCCTCCATAGAGTATGCGGTCCTGCTAACACCTTGATTTGAGACTTCTGGCCTCCAGGACTATGAGAGAAAAAGGTTCTGTTGTTTTAAGCCACCAAATTTGCAGTAATTTGTTACAGCAGACTTAGGAAACTAATACAGTTACCCACGGTCTTGATCAGTTGCTGCTTCCTCAGTTTCTGTTGCTCATTCATTTGTTCAGAAAACAGACAGGCAATGTATCAGGCACAGAGCAATACACAGGGACATTGAATTGAAAAAAACATTGTTCTCAAGAGCTTTATAATCTAATAGAATCAGACATGTAAACTAAGAAGTACAATACAGTACTGCTGATGTCATTATAATGTGTGGGCAAAAGAAAGTGGTCACTGCTCCCTGGAATTGTCACCCAGCGTTCAAAGAGGAGGGACATACAAAAGCTGAGAAGATGTCTGCTGGTTAAATGGATATGGGAAGGAGGGAATCCCTGGAAGAGAAAGGAGCACGAACAGAGGTATGGAGGCGTGAAATTATGTAGCCTCTATGGAAATTGGTTGTTTTTAAGTATGTCTACTAAGATTCCAAAGTAGGCATGATACAAGGAAAGAGTACATAAGAGCTAGGTTATAGAGAGCCACATTAGCCAAGCTAAAGAGTTTGGAATGCATCCTACAATAAATGGGAAGCTACTTAAGGGTTTTAAGCACAGTGAGACTATCATCACTCTTGTATTTTAGAAAGATCACTTTGGTAGAGGTGGGAAGGGTGGCTTGGAGACTCAAGACCAAGGCAAAGAGATTAATTAGAAGAGTATTGATTTGGTCCTAGGTAAAAGATTTATCGATTAAAGACTGATGTGAGGCACAATTGTGAGATTAAAACACAGGGGTGGATATAAGAGAAACTTACAAAGGAATCTGATACAGAAAAATGTCTGAGTTAGAGAAGTAAGAAGGAAACAAAGAAAATTCTATTACAGTAACTGAGAGAGATGAAGGTATCAAGAGGGGAGCAACAATAGTCAGAAGCCACCGAGAAGCCAAGTAACGTGAACACTGAGAGATGTCCATTGGGTTTGTCAACAAAGAGACCATTGGTGACTTTGTCGGAGACATTTGAGGGCAGATGTTAACAACCAGCAGTGTAAATTTCCAGCAAATCAGTGAGCATCAGCAAAATGAGGAGGCTCGTCAATAGAATAGTAGCTGTCAAAATGTGTTCCCTGCACATTCCCCAACATCATCTGAGAACTCTGAAATGCAAATTCTCAGGCCCCACTTCCACTGAATCAGACACTCGGAGGCAGAGACAAAAAAAAATTTGTGTTCTAATAAGCCCCCCATTGATTCGATACTCGCTAAACTATTGAGAACCACTTACACACACCATACAGGGCCTTACTACCGAAATTGTGAGGCATAAACCGTCAGCATCAATAACACTTGGGAGCTTGTTACACATGTAGAATTTAGAACCCCACACCTGACCTGCTGAATCAGAATCTGCATTTTTAACAAGATCCCTAGGGATTCAGATGCACATGAAGTTTGAGAAGCATGGCTGAAGGATTTCAATCTCAACAGCTTCCATGCCCAACACCTCAGAATACTTATTATACAAATCCAGTAAACGATGTTAATCGATGAGATGAGATGAGATGAGATGAGATGAGATGAGAGAGAATTCCATATAACACACCAAAATATCCTCCTCTCAAATGGGATAATAAATAAGAGACAGAAGACAAGCAATAGTTTAGATGAGACCAGGAAAACTCCAGGTGTAATCAAAGCAGTACAGGTGCTTTCTGGTTCACTGGCGTTTAATTCCGTGTTACAGAGATATATGCTTTTCTTCAAAACACTAACAAACTAACTGAAGTTTATTATATCATTCTGATGGAAAGTAATAGCAGGCCACTAGGACTTTATTCAAAAAAGGCTCTTGGTATCCTTGACAGAGACAGCATATGGGAACAGGCAGATCTTTATCAGGCCTAGTAGGGAGCTGCTTATGTTAGGAAACCAAGAATATTAATATCCGTGCAAATTACTGTATGTAACATATAGCTCAATAAAAACAATGCCGACAACAATTACACTTATTTTGTGTGAATATGGCTTAACCCAAAGGTTCTCAAGGTGTCCTCAGACCAGCAGCATCGGTATCACCTTTGAGCTTGTCAGAACCTGCACTACGGGCTCCACGCTGACCTAGTGGATCAGAATCTCTGCTGATGGGACCCAGGAAACTGTTTTAACAAGTCCTCTGGGTGATTCTGACGCATGTTAACATTTGAGAAGCACTTCAAATAAAACAGTGTCTCCTCTTTGCCTAAACTGCCTCTTACCAGTCTCTTCTTCATTTAAGTGTTTTCATTTATCTTTCATGCTCTTTCGTGGCTCCTTTCCTCCTTCCTCTTTTTTCTTCCTCTATCTACCTATGTCTTTCCGTTCTACTTTTTCACTTCCTGTTTCTTTCCTAACTCACTTTAGCTTTGAACTGCCTCATTCTTGAAGCTGCATACAAATCTAGCACTTCTGCTCACAAGTTTGCCAACCTAAGCAAGTCTACCAGATACCCATGCTCAGCATTATGAAAGAAACGAAACAGAACATCAGCCACTTTGCTCTTGAAACAATGCAGCTTGCAGAAGTGACTTTATAGAACTAGTCATTGTACAGTTCTTCGGTATTAATGTGACTTTAATTAGCAAGGGTACTCATGACAGTCATGTGCTAATTGTCCACAAAATGTCTGATGGCATGGATGAGGACAAGACTTTCAGTCTACAGACAATTTACCAGAACATTTGGCCCCTGTTTTAGGATTAACGGTCCCTGCCTTCACCACAGGAGGTGGCTAATAACCATAGCAGGAACAAATATTAATAATTTTACTAAATAATTTCAAAAATATTAATAAAAATATTATTTTGTTTAACTGTAATAGTCTGTCTTTATCATATAGCCTACTGCTCATAATAGTAATTGCTCGTAATTATTTAGTACTGAATTTGTTCCAGGCTCTTTTCTAGGAGCTTAATAGTTATTAATATATTTAAATCTCCCCACAACCCTATGAGGTCAGTAGTATTGCCATCTCCATTTTACAGATAAGGAAATGAAAGCATTGAAAGGTTAAGTTACTTGTCGAGGGTCACACTGCTAAGAGGTACTGGAGATGGGATCTGCACAAAGGGAATTTCGCTCTGGGGTCCTAGATCAGATTCACTCTGTTACACTGCTTCTCATGTGAGAATGAGCTGAATTACACAAGGCCCATTTGAATTTCATACTCCTCCATATTTCATAATAAGAGATTTAGTAAACATTTTCACATCTTAATACTTTCAACTGGAAAAAGTATGGTGTAATGGAACTAGTGCTAGACTAGGAGCCAGAAGTCCTCAATTTCCATGTTTGTGTTATAGGCAACTAGCCAGATGATTATGGAGAAACTCACGGCTTTAATCTCAATAGGTCACAATTTCTTCTCTTGTAAAAAGAGAGACCTAGACTTCATTAAGTCACATTTACTGTTCTCTCCAGATCTAACATTCTATAAATTCTAAGAATAAAACATAGTCCCAGGAAGTAATTAAACTTAGGAATAGAATCGTACACAGGAGCATAATTAATTACTTTTCTAATTATTCCTTTAGCTATAATATAAACAAATAACTCAGTATGGCACAATTCTTGTTTACTTGGGTAGAACAGCGTTTGCTACTATGTGATAGTCTCCTATTGCTGTTTTAACAAATTACCACAAATTTACTGGTTTAAAGCAAAACAAATTATTATCTTACAGCTCTAGAGGTTAGAAATCTAAAATGTGTCTTACAGGGCTAAAGACCAAGGTTTCAGCAGGGCTGCATCCCTTTGGGGGCTCTAGAGGAGAATCCTGTTCCCTGGCTTTCTAGCCCGGGGGGGGGGGGCTGCCTGCATTCCTTGACTGATGGCACCCTTCCTCCATTTTCAAAGCCAGCAACTCAGCTTCAGTCCTCACATTACATCATTCTGACTTCTGTCTCCTTCTTTAACATATGAGGACGCTTGTGATTAGATTCGCCTACCTGCGTAATCCAGGATAACCTCTTCATCTCAAAACCCTGGACTTAATGGTATCTGTAAAGTCCTTTTGTCATGTAAGGTAACACATTAACAGATTTCAGGGATTAGGACTGGTACATGTTGGGTGGAGGGGTATTACTCTGCCTACTATGGGCATATTTTAGGGTTCTCGGGAAGCCTTCTGTTTCATATATTTAAAACAAAAGTGTTCCTTAACAAAAAGGAAAAATACTCAATTCTGAAATATTGTAACATTAATGAAGTTTACATTTAACTAAACGATGAAGTACATATGTCCATTTATTGAATATTTTCTAGAGTTGTTATTGTTTCAAGTACATAAGAATGTTAGAGCCCAAAAAGACCATAGAGACAATCCAGTGAAGTCAAGCCTCCTTATTTTACAAATGAGGAAACGAGGGTTTAGGGAGGCTAGTGATTTGTTAGTGAGTGAAAAGGGAGCAGAACACCTCCTGGCTTGGTTCCCAGGTCTCAGCCTCCTCCATGATTCCTTTAGGCTGCCTTTCATTTTTTCAATCTACCAATAATTTCTGGGACTTCTGCATAAAATTTGTTACCTTAATGCTTAAGGAAAAATCTGAGCTAAATATTCCTTGGCATACTGGGCAACTCAGACACTCCTTCATAGCTGATGCTAATGATTAGAACAGGACTCTTACTCTTCCTTCTTCTTTGGGGAAGTAGGTGAAAGACTAAGATACAGCAGAAGGGAAAAAAGTCTTGGTCTTTTGATTGCCATGTGATGATAAAGAGTAAGAGGAAAGCTATGCTGTGGTAAGGAAAGTAGCTAAACCACAGATGAGGAGCTCATTGAAAAAACATCTTGTAAATACGCTTTCTTATGCTTAAAATGTGTCAAATGCAATGCCTTAGATGTCATGCTAGTAAGGGGATTTAATTCCATATGGGCTGTTCATAAAGCAAAAACTGTATTAAGCACAAAATGTCTAAGAATAACAACAAACTTAGTTGACTCCTTAAAATATGTCATTGTCTTTCTAGGTCAAATCCTTGTTTTGAAAAGGAAAATGTTAACTTCTGCATTGCACAGAGCACAGAGGGTACAACACCAGCCCTAAAAAGGGCAGCATGAGCAGCATTGTCAGCCTTCCCACCCCAGCTTCCCCTTCCTTAAAAAGCAGAAATTTTTAGCTTCTCCTTGAAGAAGGGCAACAAAACCCTTCTGAAATACCACTGTTAGAAACCCTACCATTAGGAAACTACATTAACAGATTAAAGGTTAAAGAGTATATGATGATTTCAGCAGATGCCAAGAAAGCATTTTTGAAATACAATCCATTCTTTTTTTAAAAAATTTCATCTTAGCCAGCTAATAATGAGAATAAACATTCTTAAATAAATGTGCTGTATAGGACCTACCAGAATTCTACAACAAAAAATCTTAATGGTGAAACCCATGTTCCTGGAGATTCCAATTAGCGTTTTAGCGACTCACTCACAATAAGAATGAATAGCCAAGGATCCTTAGACATTTGGTTAAAATCTCTAATAAGATCAAGATAAACAAGCACACAGGAAAAAAATGCAGAGAGCAGAAGAACAATAAAAGATTTTTTAAAAAACTAGAGAGAGGGAAGAAAGAAGTAAAGGAGGGACAGAAGGAAGGAAAGAAGGGGGAAAAGGAAAAAAAGACAACACAGAGAACACAAAAGAGCTCCGGAAATTTTAAAGTACATATGGAAAACAAAACAAAGAAAAACCAAGAAGATAGTTGGAAGATAAAGCTGAGAAAATATCCAAGAAACTAAAACAAAAAGATAAAGGACTTAAAAATGGTAGAGAAAAGATAAAATAATTAGAGGATCAATCTAGGAGATCCAGCATCTGAATAACAGGAATTCTAAAGAGAAAGCTCCAAGAAAATGGTGGGGAGGACATTACTGAAGAAACAATAAGAGAAAATTTCTAGAACTGATGTACATGGTTTCCAGATTCAACTACAAAGCACAAAGGCACACCAAGGCACATTGCTGTGAAATTTCAGAGCACTCAGGACAAAGAGAAGATTCTTCAAACTTACAGAAAGGAAAACAGGTTACATTAAAATGGCACTGGATTTCAAATAGTAACACTTTCAGCAAGTAATTAAAGAATTAACATCTTAATTTGAAGGGTAAATATTGCTAACATAAATACCTGAATTCAGCCAAGTTATAAATCATATCTAGTGTGACACATTTCAGACATTTAGGGTCTCAAAAACTTTACTTTCCACAAGTCTTTCTAAGGAAGCTACTGAAGAATGTGTGCCACCAAAACAAGAGAGTAAAATAAGAAAGAGGAAGACTTGATATTCCAAAAACAGGGATGCAAGAAAAGGAAGAGGTCAAAGGACATCCTAGATTGATGGCAGAGGCAAAGCATGGGATGACTGAAGTTCAGCACTTATATTTAGCTAAGGGAATACTGTAACAGTCAGGACAGGCTAAGTTATGCTGCAGTAATAAACAACTCCAAAAAGCCCTCAGTGAATTAGAACATCAAAGATTAATTTCCCTCTCACACTACATGTCCATTGTAGATTAGCTTAGTTAGCAGACAATCTCTACTTACTATGGTCACTTAGAAATCAGGCCAAGAGGGCAGTCCCCTTCTGTAAAGTTGTTAAATGACTACCACCATAACAGCAAGAAGAAGAAGAAGTCCCTAAGATTTTTAAAAGAAAAAGTAAAATATACATATTACTTTACTTGACCATATTGAAATAAATTTTGTAGTTTTCTTGGGAGGTCTTAGGCTCAATTAGTGATAGGTACACAAAAAACTCAGCAAAAAAGAAAAAAATAAAAGTTGTACAAGAAAGGAAATATAATTATAGTATATTGTATAGCTTATCTGGGAATAAAGTTTTTACAGTCATATTAATATTGACACTGAACATTTTACTTAGCAAAAAAAATATGGTGTAACAAATAGGAGTATGTGAGGATGGAGAAGTATGTGTGGGGGTAATGTAAGAGAGCTAAATTCTCTTCTAAAGCATGAAATAAGCAGGAAATAAAATAAATTTAAAACTTAAAAACAGAAGTACAAGAATGATACTAGAAATATAAAAATAAATATCAGAAATAAGGGTTGGAAAACATTTGCTGTAGTGGAATAAAAAATGGAGCTGGAGAAAGTTGGAAGAATACTATTTTTGTAATAGCATACGACAAATTATGTACATGTATTTGATAAAAATTAAAGTTGAATTAAAAATTAAATCTAATGTAAAATTTGCAAGGCATATGTAAAAAAATCATCCTACATATGAAGGACATAAAAGAAAACATGAAAATATATAAAAATAAGCAGTGATCCTGGAGAAAAAGTCTCCATATTGTCTACCACTTCACAAATAGTATAAGAATCTCCCAGCTGTGTATGTCTAATCACCCTCTCCCAAGCTTTGTGCTGTTATTTTACATATTGTATAAGCTACATGTGTTGTTATAAAACTCACAATATAGTTATTATTTTAGCTTTAAGCATTCAATTATCACTTCAAGAGATTTGTTTAAACAATATTTATATTTATGTACCTATTAACTCTTTCTGGTGTTCTTCATTCCTTTGTGTAGATCCAGACTTACACCTGGGATCATTTTCTTTCTGCCTGAAGGGCTTCCGTGAACATTTCTTATAGTGTAAGTCTGCTAGTAGTAAACTCTTTTAGCTTATTTGAAGATGTCCTTATTTTGCCTTTATTTTTGAAAGATAATTTCGCAGGCATGGAATTCTATGTTGATGAATTATTTTTTCAGTACTTTAGAGACATTGCCCAACTATATTCTGCTTACATTGTTTGTATTTTTTTTTACCACTTTTAAGATTTTTTTAATCATCAGTTTTAAACAATTTGATCGTGATAGGCATTGGTGAAGTTTTCTTCATGTTTCTTGTTCTTTGTGTTAATTGAACTTTGATCTCTAGATTTATAACATTTATCAAATTTGGAATTTTTCAGACATAATTTTTTTATGTTTTAAATATGAGTAGTTTATTATAAACAAATTAGTCTTTTTTTTTTACTTTAACTGTAAGAAAATGAGAGCAAAACCATCCTGTTTGGGAGTCTAAACGCAGCAGTGTATGTAACAAACCATGTGATTTCCATATAAGTAGAATTAGCAACTGGAAGTGGTCAGCCCAACACAGAGGACCAACCATCAATGCCCCATAGCTCAGCCAGGTAGGGAGAAGCAGCGAAGCAAGGGTGCCCAGAAGCAGGTGGAGAGAAAACAAACACAGGCAGTCACAGCCAAAAAATCTCCATGCGAGGGACCACCTTCCAGTGTGCAGTCCCAAGGAGGAACTTGAGGGAACGAGGGATGCCAATGATAACTCCGGCTGAAGATTAAGACTCACAAATGATTTTCATTATCATTGTTATTGTTGCCCATGCTGCCTTCTTTTTTTGGTCCTCCAAAATAGGTAGAGCCCATGCAGGAGACAGCCAAGTGCACAACACTTGTCCCAAGTTGTGCACAACACTTGTATCCAAGTTGTGCTACTCAATCCAAAACTATTGCTCTCACTAGGCAGGACACTTCGTTGAAGGAGACTTCAGAACCAACCTCTCACCTTGACCCAAGTCTCACAAGCCGCATTCTTTCCTCCATGCCCTACCC
Organism: Camelus bactrianus; assembly: GCF_048773025.1. Classification (NCBI taxonomy): domain Eukaryota; kingdom Metazoa; phylum Chordata; class Mammalia; order Artiodactyla; family Camelidae; genus Camelus; species Camelus bactrianus. Next base: position 41,333,249 of record NC_133546.1, on the reverse strand, counting down.
TCAACTCCCTCCCAGTTCACCACCAGCGACATGCTCCAGCCTTCACCCTGTTCTCCCCCCGCCCCCCCAAGCCCGACCACGCACAGGCCCCAGACCCTCAACCTGGTGCCAGGGCTGTCCCTCACTCCTGTCCACAGGAGCCCCAGCCCCTCAGAAAAGCGTGTTCATAGTCCCTTCCATTTGGCCCCTCATACTCAGAAAGCATCCCCGCCTCTCATACAACTCAGCTCTTTACCTGCCAACGCACTCCCGGCTCCCCTGCTCCGCTACCTGAGACCCTCACAGCCGCCCCTCACCTCATGCCAGCCCCTGCCCCTCACAACCAGGTCACCAAGCCCTGTGGTGCCGGCATCCCCCAGCCCCTCATTCCCTCTCTCGCGCCTCTTTGGGCTCTCTGGCCCGTACTTACTGTTCACTCACAGAACCCCGAGCCTGACCAGGCCGGACACCACCGCGCTGCTAGGTAAGTTCAGGCCGCCGCCATCGCTCCCCCGCGCACCTGCCGCGCCCCGCCCTCCCCGCGCTCCCCGCGCTCCCCGCGCTCCCGGCGCGACGCACGCACGTAACCCCCCAGCCTCTCATCGCCGGGCGGGGGCGTCCAGACATTATTTCTCCAGACACCTTTTTTGGACCCCACTTGGTCCACTTCTCCTTCTGGGACTCTAATTAGACATATATTTCGCTCTATACATTGTTCCACATCTGCCACCATTAATGCTTTATTTTCACTTTGTTTCACTTTGGATAGTTTTTACGGAAATATCTTCAAGTTCACTAGTCTTTTTGCTCTGCAATTTCTAACATGCTGTTAACCCTAGCCAGTATTTTCATCTCTAAAGCTTGATTTGTGATTTTTAGAATATCTTTTCTCTTTTTATAAAGTTCATGCTTTCCTACCTTATTGAATATATGGAGTATATTTTCAGTAGCATTTCAGTGTGCTTTCTACTAATTTTTCATCTATGTCATTTCTGGATTAATTTCAATTGATTGGTTTTTTCCAATTATGAGTTGCATTTTCTTGCTTTTTTGTTACGCCTGTTAATTTTTAAATCGGATGCCTGATTTGTGAATTTTGCTTTGCTGAGTCCTGGATGCTTTTGTATTCTTACAAATATTCTCAGTATTGCTCTGGGACATGGTTAAGTTACTTGGAAACAGTCTTTTGATGCTTGCTTTTCAGGTGGGACCAGAACAGCTTGGTGGTATAGGACTAATTTGTCCTACCACCGAGTACTTCTTGTGAGTATTCCACTTGATACCCTGTGTGTTAGGCCTTTCCTCACAGGATGGTGAAAACACAAACTGTCCTCAGCCCTGTATGAGGTTTAGGCATTGTTTGCTTGATATTTTCATGAAGTTCTTTCCCTGTCCTTAGGCACCTCACACGTGCATGCCGATCATTACTCAGCAGCAGATTTGAGGAGAACCCTCTGTGGAACTCCAGAGCTCTCTTCAGTTCTTTCCTCTGGTACTCTGCCTTGTGAATTCTAGCGGCCTTGGCCCTGAATTCTGAGATATTTAGATAGCCCACCCATCAGGCTCTGTCTGGGTTCTCCCCCCACTGCATTGTCACCTGAAATTCTCTACAGGTAGCAAACTGGGGCATTTGCAGGCCCTTCCTCATTTATTTCCCTCTCTTAAGGGTCACAGTTCTGCACTGTCTGTTGTCTAATGTCTGAAAATCATTGTTTTATATATTTTGTCCTGCTTTTAGTTGTCTAAGGCAAGGGGTAAGTCCGGTCCCTGTTAGTCCACCATGGCCAGATTGTATAGATGTCAGTTCTTCCCAGATTCAACCATAAATTTAATATAAACTCAATTAAAAGCCCAGAGGATCTGAAAAAAAAAAAAAAAAGTTGAATCAGTTGACTTAAAACTATATCTAAAAGTGAAAATGTAATCAAACCGCCAAGAAAATTTTGGGGAAAAAAAAAAAGATAAATCTTGCCCTAAATGACATTTAAACAATCTTACAATCCTAGAATAAAATTAAAATGGAATCATTTGAGAGCAGAAATACACATATATACTTGGACAAGGGTGGGGTCCTGAAGATTCAATTTTCTTAGCTTCACTATAAATCTACCTTTGACAATGAATATAAAAGGTACTATATAAAGTTCAAGTTAGGTTTACCACAGGAAAAAAAATAGTTTAATGTTTGAAAACATAATTTTATTTACCACATTAACAGATTAAAAGGAAAAACTATATGACTATCTCAATAAATGCAGAAAAAGCACTTGAGTAAGTTCATTCCATTCATGATTTGTTTAAATGGTCATATCAAAATGGAAAAAGGGACACCTCCTTATCCTACTAAAATATATCTACAAAAAATACAATAAACATCATAAGCAATGGAGATTCTTTTAAAACTAGAAACAAATAACGCATATTTACTACTCTTAGACCTATTTAACATTGTTCTGGAAGTCCTAGCCAGCACAATAAAGCAGAAATGAATGAAAATGTTGACTGCATATACAAGGCATAAGGACTGTAATGGAAAAACTAGACTTTCATAATTTGCTGATGATACAATCATCTATAGAAAAAAAATCCAAAAGAATTTACAGATAAACTATAGAAAGTTTGGTAAAGTTGCTACACAAAATAAACAGGCAAATCAATTAAACGTCTAAGCTTCTGGGAAAAAAAAATTAGAAAAATCTAATTTTTTTTTAAAAAAGATAAAACAACATGGATGAATCACAAAAACATAACATCAAATAAAAGAAACATGACAGAACAATGCATAAAGATTCCATTCATATAAAGTTCAAAAGCAGGCAAAACTACATCATTTAGGATGGCATATCTTAGTGTGGAAACTGAAAGAAAAATAAATATCTGATTATTTAAAAAATCAGGATAGTGGTTACTTCTAGGGAGAGGCTGGGAGATTGCAACTTGGAGTATTTTCTAAAGGGCTTCATTAAAAAACATTTACCATAAAAAAATTTTTTTGATTGGACTTCATTAAAACTTAAGAACTTCTGTTTATCAAAAGACAACATGTAGAGAGGAAAGGGTAAGTCATAAACCAAAAGTAGCTATTACATATGTCTGACAATGGACTTGAATCCATAATACATAAAGAAATAATAAATCAAAATCAGAATGACTGACAATCTCCCTCCAAAAATGAGCAAAAGACACTAGCACTTCTTTTTTTTTTCTTTTTGAATTCTTTGGGTTTTTTGGCTGGGGGAGGTAATTAGATTTATTTATTTATTTTTAATGGAGGTTAACTGTAGTCTTGGAGTGCTACACTTTATATACTGATTTAGGTGATGGCTATATGGGTCTGTATGTATATAATTCTATACACTTAAGTTTATTCACTTGCAGATTGTAGATAAGACCTCCAAAATATGTATGACAAAGGATGTGAAAATGTTAAGCTTGACTGAGAAAAGCTATTTGCGAAGCATAATTGACAAGGAATTATAATCCAAAATACATGAAAAATTTCTGTGTATTTTAAGAAGAATACAAATAACCCAATAGAAAAATAGGCATCACTGAAAAGGAAACAAGAATGTATCATAAAAAAAATACAGAAAGATATTCAATCTTGTTAGTTATCAAGGAAATGCTAATTAAAATCACAAAATACCATTTCCAAACACCAGAAAAGCAAAATTTTAAAGTCCATCAGTATCAAATGTTGACAAGTATGTGGAACAATCAGAACGTAAACACTGCTGGTGGAATTATTATCACGACTCCCATTTATATCAACTTGAAAAAACATACAAAACTAAACTATATATAGACCAGGATAATGGTTTTATATTTTAAGCTAGATAAGAATGCACAGAAGTAGTTGTTATTTTTCACAAATTTTTGCATTGACCTTCTATATCATATTTATATCAAGAAAAAATCATTTGATAATATTTTGTCTGGGTTCAGAGCAGAACTATGTTAAATCTCCTCTAATTCTAGTAAATCAGGGTTTTGAAGGTATCATTAAAAGTCTTTCCACCTAGCTGTAATATTCTGGTTATCTGTGCATTCCCAAATAGGAAGCCTGAGAAGTATTATTATCCAAAACATGGTCTCAGGCACTCTTTCTTTTGTAATACAGTAATTTGAAAAACATTTCATACCCGTCTTCCTTCAAAGGATGTGACCACAATGTTCAAGGTCAATGAAACAATTTACAAGTTTTACCAAACAGGAGAGGGCAGGGAGAAGGAAAAAAGAGAGACAGATAAGGTTTGATTCCCAAGGACCTTCTGATATATGAAAAGTCTGTTGGAAAATTAGTACCTTTACAAAGTAAATAAATACTTCAGAAATCACTCTATTCTGTTGGTATTGCATAAGCCAAAGACAGATTTAAAGAGAGAGAGAGAAGTGAAACTGACCAGCTGAAGCAGCACTGTCCTTTCAGATTATCATTCTCTTTAGACATTGCACATTTAGAAGACAAACTCTAAGTAAATAAGATTTAATGTCACAAAAATGTACTTTTCTACCAGTAGCTATAGAGGCATTACTAAACACTCATTTTACAAAACCTTTGGAAGAATGAAATATCTCTGACTTGAGCATAATATTAACTGTTGGACTAACAAAACATGACACAATTATTCAAACTCTTAGGAGAACACTCTGATCAGTATATACATTGTAATTTTTGTTTGTTTAAAGGTATAGTTTAAAGGTACACTAAGTAGGGACCTTATAGAAATTGTCCATTTCTGCAGGGTTACTTATCTTTGCCATTTCATTAAATATTATTATTCATCTCTATCATAACTAAATTACTTCAATAAGCCTTAATATGATATATATTATTACTTTTCCCTCACCTTCCATGCTCTTAGCCTCCAGACTTAAAATTCAACTAAACTTGTGAAGTAAATTTATGTACATTTCACTTATAGATTCTACTGAAGTCATTCCTTTTACCTTGAGCTTTTGTTAAATATTTACTTGCTATGCTGTTTGAGAGAATCAGGAGAGTAAAAGAAATCCTACTGTTTTTAAATAAAACAAAAAAGTTCCCTTAATTATAATTATAACTCCTTATCTATCACATTTCATAAACCTGGAACTGAAATTCATGTTCCCTTTTTAATTGTTTTCTCCCTTGTTTTTTCATTTCTATAGCAATGAAGAGGAGAGGTGGTGATTCGTAAATGTTTGTGAAAGCAAAGATAGCTTACTGACAACCTGACACTTCCTGGTTCACAGCCCAGACCTGAGGCTCTCCCAGACCTGACTGAGCAAGGCCAGGCCAAGGTGTGTGCTCACTGAAAGGCTTACCACTTGAGGATTTCATCAGTATGGCCCAAACTATTATTTTGATTCAGCACATTTTCTACTACTTTATCTTATTTACAGTGAAATGGTGGCTTCTTGGTTACATCATGGTCATTTTTCTATCAATTGTTGTGCCCCTTTGCTCAGCCATTTTGACATTACCCTGACCTTTAAAACTGAGAGTCCCTTGTAAACAAAAACGGAATTTGGAAGAAGCAACAGTGTCCTTGGTCTCTCTTGACACTTACTAAGAGGAAGAGAGAGCTAGTGGTGAAATTACCCAATACAGCTGAACTGTATAGTTGCAGCATAGAAAAAAAATGCTTTTGATCTCCTTGAATACATCTATCTAGGTATGTATCACATTTATGCTCTGTTATTAAACCCTTAATTTCAGTGTTTGTTCTAAAATCAATAGGGAATTTCAGTTATAAATCCATGTAAAATAAAATATTAAGGAATCAATTTAAAAGGAAAATCAAAGTAGTAGATAAAACAAAGTTACTAAGCATATTTTCTGGAATGCTAACATAAGTTAGACAGCCCCCTCCAACCTTGGAAACTGCATTTTAGATTGTAATATTTCAAAGTAGGCATCATAGAGCTAAGAAAGTGGAACTGAAAGGGTAGATGTACAGGAAAAAAAAAAGAAAAGGCCCTGATGACCTTTTTAACCCACTTTTGGTGTTCATTATAGAGTAGACATCTAATTCACACTCAAGTTTTAAATGAACAAAATCATAGAGCTTATAAAATATTGGGTACAGTATGATCCGATCTTATTTTTTAAAAATCTACACACTTTAAAAAAATCTACACATATATGTGCAGGAAAATATCTGAAAAAAATATATACACTAAATAGATATTTTAGGTTATGGGATTGTGTGTTTTATCTTTTTTAAAAATTTCAAAAGTATATATATATATATAAATTATATGTATATAGGTTTACTATATATATACTTACCAGATATATATAATACATATGCCTATTTTGTATGTGTATATATTTTAATACATTTTTATATTATATATTATATATACTATTACTACTAATAATAAAAATTATTTTTAGTTTAAAAATAAATTATATTATTTCTTTGTGACCTAAGAGTTTTCTAAGTTAAACTTGGAGAAATTTGACAATTCATTCATTCATTTAGTTAATCATTTATAACAAATATTTTTTGAGCACTGGGGCCAGGGACACAGTAGAAAACATATGACATACGACAGTGACACATAACTGTTCTGTTCTCAGGCAACTGAAAGTCCCAAATCAAGGAAGTTCAGCTGTCTCCCAACACTGTCTAGGTTATTTCAATGAGTACTTGTTGAGCAACTCTTATGTGCAGAATTGTGTGTTAGATCCTCAGAGAAGGAAAACAAAAGGGACTGGGGAGACAGATGCACCCTTAGACTGAAGACCAGCGAAACACTGAACATGAGTGAATGGTAAGAACTAACACTCTGTAGTGCTCACTCTGTTAAGACCCATTCTTGGCACTTCATGTGTATAACCTCATTCAGTCCTCACAACAGCCTTATTAAATAAAGTCTGTTGTTATCATTCCCCTGTTATAGATGAATAAACTGGGGCTCAAAGAGATTGTGTCCTGCACAACATGAAACAGCTAGTAAATGGTGAGACAGAATTGGAACCCAGACAATCTGGCCCCAGCACCCAAGCTCTAAACCACCACCCTGTATAGGTGTGGGTTTGGCAAAGAAAAGGAAGGAGTACGTTTGGGAACAGAGCAAAAGAAGTTAAACACATTTGGAAGTAAATCTGTGGAAGGAATGTGACTGACAGTGGGCGAGGCTTTATAGAAAAGGTGCAAGTAGCACAATGAAGAAATTTAAGTAGCGGGAATCTGGGAGCTTTGCCCTAAAAATTACGTATGGATAAATTAAAGGTAAAGCTAAAGATGAGAAACATCTGATGAAAGAATCTGAAGCAAAGTAGGTTGCAAACACGCCAGAGAGAAAAGAAATTTTTGTTCTGAAACATTTTATACCGATCAAAGTTGAGAAAGCTCAGACAGGGAGTCCAAGTGAAAATACTCCAGGCATGAGAGGACGAGGAATGGCAGGGTGAGGCGTCAGGGACACAGAAACGCCAGGGTTCGGGAACCGCCCAGTGAGAACAGCTCAGCGTTTTGAGGGTGGCCGACTGTATGCAGGAACCGAGTGAAGTGAAGAACTCTCTATAGAAAACGACCCGGGCTGCGTAGTCTGACCCGCCAGGCAGCTGTTGTGCAGCAGAGACTCTGGAGGTCTGATCGAGGAGGAACCGGATCAATGGACAGATAATTGGATGATGAGGCCACCACACCAGGATGATGACACCATACAGCGGAGAAACTGTACCAGGAAAAGAGTGTGCACTCAACAGAGGAACCTCGTACCCTGGACAGGGGGGAAGGTCTCCAAAAGAGGAGTCAGGAGTCAAGAGAAAAATAAATAGAAACAGAAGGAGAAAAAAATCAATGCCAAGACAGCCCCAATCAAAAGAAAGATTTTAAGGAGTTAAAAAAAGTCAATATATAATTGTCTTCACATAACTTCCATGAAATTTGAAATATGTCATTTCAGTTTATTATGATCTTAAATTACATCTATTGTTTATGTTAAAAATGAGAAAAAATTGAATTTTGATGTAAATTGATTTTTTTGAGGAAACTGTAATTGCCGTTATGTTAATCACAAAATAAAAGCATGAGAGTAACTTAACGCTTTTTGGAGACTGCTGAAGTCAAAACACACAAATCACATGTTAACATTTCTGCTTTTTAGAATCATGTGCTGCTCTATTTATGTGGCTGAGCCCCGCAGTTCAAAGGTATGCAGCATTAAGATCCAAGATCATTTCGGTTCTGCGGAAACACAGTGCAGTAGAACTGTTCTATGCTTACCATGCTTTGGGTCTCACGTGTTGTACAAATGGCTTCTGCAGGTCTGAATGTGACTGGGGAGGAAATAGCAATTGGAAAGCATCCCCTGTACTACTTGGGAACACAAAGAGCCATCACATTCAGGATAAAATAAAAGAGAATCCTTTTGTGATAGAGATCTTAGGGTCCAGCATCAGAAAATTAGTTATGTCTTAAGAATCGTTTGATTTTTTTTTAAAGCCTTATCCAGTAAGAAAAGGCAGCAGGGAAGAAATCCTTTCAAATGTACGAACTTCTGTTACATATAATAGACAAAGGGTCTGTAGTCTTCTGTCTTCAAGGTTACCTCAGATACACAAAAAAGGTGTCATATTTTTAGGTTCCAAAGAGTGATCTTTTCTCCCCCTAGCTGTTTACTTACTGACCATATATAAGCCAGGTTGTTTATAAAAGGAGAGTAGAGTGTGGTGACCCTTCCCTGGCACAGAGTTTCATTTCATAAGATGCTGGTGAACCCTTTAACATCCCCCAGACAGACACCATGACCCTTTCACTCCTGACAGACCATTTTCTTCGTAGCCTCTGTTCTGCAGCACTTTGGACGTCTGCTAAATTGTTGTTTGTTACAAAGCATGCTTTTGCTATGACAGATGCCCTCAACTCCTTCTCTCCGCTGAGCTCATGGAATCACAGCTGTGTTGTACCACAAGTACAGTGTTGTCAAATCTTCACTTTGTTCAATTATTCAAGCTGGTTCTACCACAGAATTAAACTGCCTGGGGATATTATGGGATTTCAGCACAAACAACGCACGTGACCCTATAGATGCCAACCCTTGCCAAAGCATCTACACAGACCCCACGGCTCACTCACAATGGTGACTGACTCCACATCCCCCAGCAACCAGGAGCAAAGCTAGATGGAACAGTTTCATCAAAAGCCATCCTGTATCACAGCCCTTCAGCCTGGGAGCCTAGCTTGTTCAAGGCCAGCATAAGTCAGAAGCCCAGCCTGGAAGTGGTTACCTCCTCAAAACTCCAGTTCTGGCCACTTTATGAACACTACTCCAAGGCTGTAGTTTCCTGAATTTAATAGAGTTGTCAGGATCAATTTCATCCTCTGAACTTCACTTTTTCTTTATGCTTTCCTTCCCAAAGTACTTCAAAAAGCATCAAGAAGTGTTTATCAGTACTCCAGTGGGATTATGACAAGACTAACTTGGAATGTTTATTCTCTTTCATCCCATAAAATGTTTAAAAAATAGAATATTAAGAGAGGAAATAGGCTTTAGAGATCATCTAGTGAGAGTCCCTCTTTTTGCAAAGAGGAAATGGAGATAGGGTGGTAGAGTAACTTGCAAAGTGTTACACAGCTCCAAGTGGCAGGCCTCCTGCTGGGTCCTAAAACAGGGCTCTGCCGCTGGAGGGACACCAAAAAAAAAAGCCCTTTTCTACCATCCCACCCTCCCTTTTTCCCTGCACTGTGGCAGGGGTGACTGTCTCTCAGGAAAGGCAGCCAGTCTCTTTGCTGTGTGACCATGTAAACTGTAGGGTGGGCTAGCGCAAGGAGGAGGCTGTATTTATAGGGCAGTGGGCCTCCCAAATCCCGACGACATCCTGGTGCCTCAGTGTCTACAGGCTCAGAAACCAGTGCATAGAAAGGGACTTTTCTTGGTCACCGTGTAACTAGGAACGCAGCTGCACTGGCAGCCGCACAGTTCTCCAGGGGCGACCGGCATCAGTCCAGCCCCTCTGAGAACTGACGGAGCTGGGGGCAGCTGACTTCTTCCCTCCACGCTTGGAAAGACGCACTGCCCAGCTCTCTGGGAGGGGAGACGCAGATTAAGAAGTTACAGGAGCTGAACCCAAAAAGTACCCTTTCACAAGGCTCAGCCATCATTTCTCAGGGCTGGGTAAAGTTATGGGGAAACATGGGGGGGAAATAGAGATGCTGGGTGTAATGTACACTCTAAGTTTTTCAAGGGTTAGTAGATTTATCTAGTTTTATCTGTTTTTTTCCCCCACCTAACTTAGAGAAACAAATTTCTTAGAATTTTAATGGACCTGAGAAGCCAGCAAGTACAAAATACCAATTAACTGAGGGAGCCTATCTGTAAGAGGCTTAAAGCCTTTCAAGTTATTTTATATTTAAAAGAAAATATAAATTTTAATTTAGTAACTTGTACTAATAAAATATTTCCCAGGGGAGAGAAAAGACTGAGACTATTTCCTGAATGTTTCACAGTTCTGTGAATTTCACATTGAAGTGCTTTCTTTGTACCCCAATCACAGGCACAGATAGCACAGAATTGCTTATGATCCCAGGTAGCTTTCAAGAAAAATGATTCACGAAATGCATATTACATGTTGGGCAGATGGGAAAAATAAACGGGACTTGGTCCTGCCATCAGGGAGTTATAACAAAGGTAAGTAGCTGGACAACTCTTATCTGTAGTTACTTCCCACCTCCTGACCTCCCTCCTAAGCTCCAGTCCTGAACTTCGAACAAGCTGCTTAACACCTACCTCCTCTGCGCCCGTATATTCCAAAGCATTTCTCAAGCTGAAATGTCTAAAGCCAAAGGCATTATTTTCCCTCTAAAACTGATTTTATGATTTTTTTGTAAGTGGCATCACTATTTTCAAAAGCATCCAAACACAGGACTTGACAGTCAGTTTTTATTCCACTCTTTTCCTTATCCTCAAACTCAATCACATGGTCCTGTTGATCTTTGCTCCATACTCTTTGCAGTCCACTCTTCTGCTCTAGTCTCTCTGCCTCATGCCTTTATATCTATCTGCACCCAAGTGTTGACATAACCTCATGTACCCTTGCGCTAGTAACTAATTCTTTTAGTTCCTCATGCCTCCAGGATGTTTCACTACGTTGCATACATTACCTGAGAAATCGTTTTAAAATATCCCTTCTATCTCATCATTCACTTGCTCAAAATGTTTAGAAGAGTAGCCTTTGCTTTCAGAAGAATCTAATTGCCTTAGCTTGTCATTTGCAATGTCCCATCCTCTAGTCACTATTTATGTCTATAATGTCCCCTGGCTCCCCAAAGATGTATTATTTTTGATATGTGCCAAGTGCTAATAAAAGCCTTTGTTCTACCCAGAATGCCTTCACCCCATCTCTACCCATTACCATCCTGACTACCTCAGCTATCTCTCCATGCTCATCAATTCATTTTCTCTTTCTTCCCTGAGCATTCATTACATGTAGCACCATATGCCCATTTAACATCATATATTGTCTTATTGTTGTTATTTTTCTGTTTTCTTTTACATATTTATTGGGTATCTGTGAAGTATAAGGGCATGTGCTAGGCAGTTTAGGTATTTCATGAGAAATGAGAATAACTGTAGAGGAAACAAACATGTACACAAATAACATTAATATGTATCATCATATGGTAAGTACCATAAGAAAGTTAGAAAGTAGGAAACCAGAGCAAAGAAAGATTACCTACAACTAAAGTATCTGGAAAAGAAATTCATAGAAAAGGCAGCATTAGACCTGAATCCTAAAATTTGGATATCATTCTCTGGTGTCTTAGACATACCAGGTTCTCCAAGAATATGTGCTGATTGAAAAACAATGAATTAATGAATAATGAAAGTGATCACAAAGTATAAGATGATTTATCAAAAATCACCCACTAACGTAATGACAAAGCTTAGAAAAGCTTAATGGGAATGGCTCGTGAATGGTTATCTATCCAACAGACATTCCAGCCTTTTGTTTTTCCTTAATCTTCCAGTCTACCCAGATCCTGTATCAGGATCTACCAGGGATGTGTGACATAGTTGTGTCGTTCCAGAGCTGGGCAGTATCTGAGAGCCAGTGGAGTGATGGACACACACTTGCCTTTCCAGGGCCTGTAACTCTATGCTGCTCCTGGAAATCCCTTCTTTCCAGAGGGAGGAAAATACTCTAGCTTTAACCTTTCTGTGAGCAGCAGAATGCCTTGAAGGCAGCTTTGCAGACATGCCATTTGTCCTATTTATAATAAGCCCCATGCAGACACTCAGTCCATGTTACAGTTGGGGAAATAAAGGTATCAAACATCAGGGGACTGCCCAAAGTCACAGAGCAAACCAACAGCAAGTAGTCACAGCTGCAAAGGGCTGGGGTCTCCTGCCCGAGACCAGTGTGCCAGGCCACCTACAATTAAGACTACTTGGAGCAGCCAGAACTAGTCCAAGGGCTTCTTTTGACAGGGACCTTCTGACGACCCCAGTCTCTTTATGTATTAACCCTCCCGTCTGCCATGTCCTAAGATTCTCACCCCCACAGGCACTGACATTACAGGTGCCTAAAGAGGTTTATAAATATTAATCAAGAGAGTGAAGTTCATGCCTGAGAATGTTATGACAGTCAAAGTAACACAGAAGACAGAAATTGCTCCCACTGAATAAAGAGACATCTTTTCTCTGCGTGAAGCCTCTGCCTGCAGTGTAATTTCCTGTAGAGGTGGCGGCATGAGGGAAAGAGCAGAAAAGCAAACCAAGATGGTTCTTTATAATGAACACTGATGAGGTCTTATGAAAGTAAATAAAGTCCCTGTAAAACACTAGGGAATTTCTTTGAAAATAGCTCATAAATTGGCCGTAAAGGTTACCTCAGCCTGAAAGCCAAGGCCATGAATATAATTAGGATCCTTAAAAGAATCCAGACCAAGGGTGAGGACGGGTCTAAGTCCTGCACAGTGTGAAGGGAGCAACCCGAGAGCGGTCAGGTAGGAATGTTAATTGCCTCTTGAACGGACCCCTGAGGAGATCCTGCAGGCCCTCTCCATTCTGTTGGGGGGTGAGGCCCAGTGATGGAGATGAGAAGTTAACCATAAACATTTCACTGCTGGACTCAGTTCCTGGCTCTGTACAGTCACCAAGGTTGTGATGATTCCCAGACTTGGGGTTTTTCTCGAGTATTGTTGAACTTAAAGAAATAGGAAAGGTACAGAGAGTGGTTCCAAATAATTCTTGAATCCTTATAAATCTAGTTAATTAAGAATTCAAAATAATTATGTTGGTCCCTCTTAATGGTACTTTGTTAGGGCAGGTTTATATTAATAGCTCATGTTTCTATCACTTTTAAAGGTTTACAAATGATTTCTACCTACATTACCTCATTTGAACCTCCCATCAAGTATGTAAGGTATTGTGTTGTGTGAAAGTATAGGCTTAAGGAATGTTGATCTCTCACTAAAGAAATCTTTGGGAACCTCCTTCTCCCTGATGCATGGAACATCTACAAGTTCTGTTGGAGAACTATGCCTGTGCAGAGTGAAATAAAAGACAAGACAAATACATACACACACACATATGCTATATAGTATATACACAATATAGGATATGTGTGTATATATGTATGTGCTATATATATATAGTCACACACACATATATACATACATACATGTACAATTTCAGTATACGAATGTGTATGTGTGTATATAGGACAAACCAGTTTCTTACCATAAAATGGATGTAGGAATTGCTAATACTTAGGATCTAAAAAATGTGGAATTCAGCAATTCTGGTGAGATTCAGTAAACATATAAGTATAATGCGGAAACAACTGAATATATATATTAACAATCTCCAGAAATGAAACATAGACAGAAAAAGAGAATTCACTAAGTTCTTAATGAGAGTATCATTTATACAGTCATTTTCCCTTAAAAAAATTATAGCTGGTCAGACGTTTATTGAATGTGGTATAGCTTTAAAAACTGCAGAGCTCTCTAGTAATTACTTTTCTTTGTCCCTTGCTATGTTAAATGACCAATGGGGCACTCCCAGAGACCTCTGGGTGCAGTACGGAGACACGGTTACCAAAAGAACTAAGTTTAAAATCCGCTTGTCTAATAGGTCAGCAAATTTGAGTAAGATTCTTAACATGTATGGGCATCAGTCTACATGCCTATGAAATGAGGATAATGATCTAACAGGCACCTCACAAAGAAGCTTGGAAGATTTTTTTAAAAGCAATATACGTGAACATGCTTTGTAAAATGTGAAGCAATACAGAAATGTTAGTGGATTTTCTTGTTCCCCTCCTTAAGTTCAGCCTCCTTAATTGGTAGCGGGTTTTTTTTTTTTTTAATTTTATGGACTTAGCTTGTAGCAAATATTGTATGTAAGTGTGGTAGTTTTTGAAGCCATACACAGCTGTGCTCACTGCTATACCCTCTTATTGAACATACAGAATAACGTTTACAGTGACCGGCTGGGATCAACTTCAAAATGACAACCAATTTCTCAAGGCCCTGTATGCAAGCAAGCCCCTTTTGCTGTTCCTCCCATCAAGAGGCAAAGTCTATATTTTCACCTTTGAATCTGGGCTTTGCTGTACGATCTGCTTTGGCTAATGGGATATAAGAATATATGACAATAGCGGAGACTTGAAAATGGCACATTGATATTTGTGTTCTTTTGCTGCTAGGACATTATGAACAAGTCCAGATTAGCTAACCTGCTGGATGATACCGCAGGGAGAAAGACTCCAAGCATTTCAATCATCCAGGCCACCCAGATGAGGCCTCAGACATGTGAGTGAGTGAGACTATCCTCGACCATCCAACCTCTACCAGGCCAACCCAGCCAAACAGAAGAAAGAATAAATGTTGTCTCCTTAAGCAAGTAAATTCTGCAGTGGTTTGTGATGTAGCAAAAGCTAACTGATGCTTTGACCTATGGTTGTCATAGCTACAGAAATTTCCAGAAACTTCTCTTCAGTGACTTGTTTAGGGAATCACTACTCCTATGCTTTAAAGAGCTCTAAGACTTTGAAACACTATATTTGTGCACAGTTAACATTTTTTAAAAAAAGTTACTTAACTAATGGAACCAAGAGACCAAGCAAATCCTGAAAGACTCAGAATCCCTAAAGATGCCCCAGGAAGTAAACAGAAGTTTGGTTAAGTTTTTAAAAGCCACCTGCAAAATCTTTTTATCAGAGACCACCTTCGCTGACATTTCTCTTCAATTAAACCCTCACGTTGACACTTCGTGTCACCCTTTTGCCTGACTCCTCATCTATTACCTACCCCTAGCATAGAAAAGTTCTGAGCAGCTCCCTCCAGCCTATCAAGACTTTTTTATTTCTAAATTTTAGGTGGTCCTGACTGACACACATTACAGAATGTAAATAAGAGACCCTTTTTAATGAAACAAAGCCTAAAGTTTCTATAATCAGATCATATTCAGAATTATATCACAAAGTTGTAAGATTTTCTGAGTAAATTCAATGCAATAAACATGCCCGAAGGCTAACTCAATGAAAAACCAAGAAGAAAAATAACAAATCATGGAATCAACAAAATACGAAGGAATACAGAAATATGGTTATGTTAGGATATCAGGCCTAGACCAATAGATGGAAGACAGATATTTTCCAAAGATGATATAATTTAGATTACACTAAAAAGAGACAAATGGTGGATTTTTTAATCACACACATACAAAAAAAAATTATGTAAGTCACCTCAATAAAACCAAAACCAGGAAATACATAGAGGTAGTAAAATACTGAGTACATGAGACATAATTTCAACTGGACATGGAAATATAATGTAATTAAATAAGGACACATAGTTATGACAATGCAGACTATTCCCCTTGCCCAATTAGCAATCATCAAAATCAAATTTATCTGGATTAAGTCCCAGGAAAATGAGCCAAATAACATTAATCAGATTGTAATGCTGAACTAATAACCAGAGACCTGTAATTATAATACAGGTCAATAAAGTTTTATTGTACTCTATGGAATTGTATAAATTATTATATTGTCTTAAAGTTTCATATCAAAAGTAACCCTACAATAACTGGACCACTGTGTAAAAATATTTAACTACTACTTATTCAGTGCCTATTATATGTAAATCAGCCTTTTTTTAAAAAATGGAGGTACTGGGGATTGAATCCAGGACCTCATGCATCCTAAGCAGGTGCTCTACTGTTAAGCTATATCCACTCCCTGTAAATCAGCCATTATAAGGAGTTTCTTCATATAATTTGGGTTCCAAATGTTTATTTTGGTTCTGTTATTTTGAAGTTGGACCCTTTTTTATCCCAAAACAGTGCCATAAATGGAAGGCAGTTTCCCAAACCATTTCACAGAAGCTCATTTATCCCCTTATGTACATTTAACTCTCATTAGTACGGCATTTAGGTAGAAAGAGGTGCTACGTTACAGACCCTTTTGTGTGGCATCCTCTGGTCTCTCCTCTTCCCACAACCCAAACCACATCAAACTATCCAAGCAGCCATGAATATGCCACACCCTAATACCTCCATAACTTTTGCACAGGCTGTTTCTTTTATATAAAACACCACCTCCAACCACCGATCCCCTCCCAAACACACACATGCATACATACACACACTTAACTGCCTTGCAATCTTCAATACAGACTTCAAGGCTAGACTCAAATATCATGCTACTTCCATGAAGCCTTAATGGTTCCCCAAAGCTGAGTTAGACCACTATCTCAACCATTTTTTAATAAATATATATAAAATAATTCCATTATAGGATCTAAGAAACTGACCAATAATGTACCTGTTTATGCATCTGCTTTCCATTAGACTGGAAGCTTCTCAAGATATTCTGTATTTTATTCTTCATTATAATCTAAAGGTTCAGTACTGGAACTTAATGGGTACATAATAAATGATGAATAAAGAATAAATGGATGAAAAAATAAATGATAGAAAGAAGACTGGAGTAAGGATCAGAAGCTTTCTGAATCCAATTTCGGCTTCCATTAAATCGGAGGGTTGGATTGATCATCCAAAGATCTCTCAAATAGTAGCAATAAAAAAGAAATAACATTATTTGAGCTCCTCCTAAACATGAGACAGTGGCTCAGTGCTTTACATACACATTAACACTAATCTTCACAACACGCCTACAAAGTAGGTACTAGTTATACCCACTCTACAGATAAGAAAACCAAAACTCAGTTTAAGTGACTTAAGGCCCTGTAGATAATGGGAATGAAGTTAGGATTCGTGCCTAGCTCTGGGTGGCTCCAAAGCCCACATGACACTAGAAATAGAGTATGTTGGCATCTTGTAGGCATATCATTAGTGTTAAGATTATCTACCCACCTTTGTGTACAAGTGGAGGATTATCTATCCACTTTTGTATACAAGATTTCCATGTCATCTAGGAACGATGATAATTCAGCCATTCTGTTTTGGGCTGCTAAGTGCATAAACCACAACGGTCATTACTGAAATCCACTTAAGATCCTGGCAATCAACTCTTCCCTACATCAAACTGAAACTCACAGGATTTTCTTAACTCCCAGCCAGATAAAACCTCTACTAACATGTTTTATGGATGGCAAAACCTCATTAAAATGTTGTTGTCATCAAAGAAGTTGGATATCTGTTTAAAGTCTCTCTATAGTAGAGAGAAAAGATCCATTGCTAAACCCAAGGCATGGTAAGTTTCTGAATAACAGAATTTCACTAGATACATACACAAGTTATTATTTACACTGGGTTATTCTGGAATTACTGGAACCAAAACAAAAACAAAACAAAAGCTATATTCCTTAAGATCAGGAAATGTAACTTTTTCATATCCTATTACCAGCATACTATGAGTTTAATGCATAATTAGATATTTTATAGCCAATCATGCTTTGCTCTTTATGTTCATGAACTTTGTCCCAAAATCTCTTTAAAACACTCAAAATATCTGTTTCAGTGTACATCTCACAGTTACATGGGATGGAAATATTTGGAAAAATAACTACCAACTCAGAAATTATTCCTGGGAACTGGGATTATGGGAAACTTTCACTCTTTATATTATTCATTTTGGCATTATTTTAATTTTCTACAAAAATCATATATTGGTTTTGTAATTAGAAAGAGCAAATATATAATCACAACCTTTAATAATAACTTCTACACATTTTTATTACATAAATCTTATTAGAAACAATATGCATGATAAACTAGAAATTTAGATTTATTTTGCCCTGGACGACTTAACAACTCAGCATTAGAAGATGAAGTTTGTTCAGATGTGCAGAGTATAATCTAATATCTGGCCTTGAATGAGTATCTAGGGATTGACAACATCTCATCAGAATGCCATGTAGTATTGAGTCACAAAATGCCTTTAATTTAAAATCACCTCAATAGTATACTCAAACATTTGGCACAGGGAATACTATAAGCCCATGAGGGAAATGTTCTAATCCTTCAATATAAGGACTCCAGGTCATGTTCCTTATTTAAGCCTGCATTACCTCTTAATCTTGACAGCAAAATCCTCACCAAACTTTTGGCAAGCACACCAGGAATGATGCTGCCAAACAGGCATAATTACTGATCAGTTTGGTTTCCTCTCTGCTGAAACATGAAGCTATCTAACAAAAATTGCTTAATGCAAATCACAAACAGGTTTTCTCAGAATTTGGTCCTTTTGTTTATGAGCAGAAGGAAGGAAAATTACCCTATAGTTACCTCTGTCTGCTCAACAACACTATATATCAGATGTTGGCAAACTACGGCCTGTGCGTCAAATCTGGCTGTCCCCCACCCCTACTTGTTTTTGTATGGCCCACAGACTAAGAAAAGTCTTTTAAATTGCAGCATAAAAATCAAAAGAAGAACAATGTTTCAGGACATGTGAAAATTATATATAATTCAAATTTCAGTGTCCATAAATTGAATGTTATTGGAACACAGCCTACTCATTTATTTACGTACTGTCTACGGCTGCTTTTTTGCTACAACAGAGTTGAGTAACTGCAGCAGTGACCATATGGCCCTCTGTAGTGAGTTCAACAAAATCTCCCAAAAACTCATGGCAGCCCAGAGCCTCAGAATGTGATCTTACGTGGAAACAGGATCTCAGTAGATGAAATTAAGTTAAGATGAGGTCATATTGGATTAGGATCCAATGACCGGTGTTTTCATTACAAGAAGAGGAGAAGACACAGAGATACATAGAAGGAAGGAGTTGTGTGGAGATAGAGGCTGAGATCCGACTGAAGCATTTACTAGCCCAGGAACACAAAGGATTGCCAACAACCACTAGAAGCTCAGAAAGAAGTATGGAACACTTTCTTCCTCAGAGCCGCCAAAACTATAAGGGAATAAATTTCTGTTGTTTTGTGTGATATATTACTACAGCAGCCTAGGAAACTAACACATCCACCAAATCTAAAATATCTAACACTTTCCAGAAAAATGTTGTTGACTCCCTGTGTAGAAGATGCTACCCTGGAAGAAAAGTTGCACAGGGTTAAGTTACTGCGGGGCCATACTGGGCTTAGAAAGGGCAAGAAAGCACTTAAAGATGACAAGGCAATGAGAAGAGGGCAGCTCTTACCACACGTGCTTATATTTAACTTACAGTTTTTCTCAATCTCATAGAAGTAAAGAATTTGAATCATTTATTTCAACTGTTGATCACATCACATGAATTTCAATAATGGCACCTCAACTTAAAAGTTTACGAGCACCTCACAGTTCTATTATCTGAGAAAGTAACAAGAAGTCAATGTTTTAGTATGAGGCCCATGGTTAAGGGGGTAGTTGGAAGAGAGGGGTTGATTAGCTGACTCTCAGTAAAGAATAATGCACTGTAACTACACTCTACACTCCAATCTGGCCCAGTGAGAATGCCATCCCTCCTGGGTTCTAGGAAGCTCTGTTGCTATCACAATAGTCTAACAGCAGTATTTTAAAAATCTTTAAACTCAGAAAGACTAAATAAATATATGTTGATTGACTGAATATCCATTTCTACTCATTGGTTATCTCTAAAGAAGATTCAGGTCTTTAGTGAACTTCTGTTATATTTGATTACAAGAACCTCCACTGCTGGTGCTCTACTGAATATAAGAACACAGTCTGAGAGCCATGAAATGCTTCTTTCTCAATAATCACTTAATTTTTGTGTGCCTTGAATTTATTCAACTCAAGACTAAATTTGTATTCTCTTGGCCTAATATTCAAGTAAAGGATGAAACATACCTAGTGAGAGAAAGATGAAACATAATGTGTAACTGTAAGACAAAAATACCCGTGATGATGGTTACGGATGTCTGGGAACTCTGCGCCCAGGATACCAAACAACTCAAAAGGAAACTCACATTTCAGTTAAGAACCAAATTATAATTTGCCTTGCACGTCAGAGAACTTCAAAGACTTTGCTGATTCTTATACCAACCACCATGATTTTTCAAGTGGAGCTGAAGGTTCAAATTTGGTTTGATGAGCCCCTTGCTTCTTCTTGGCTAGGAAGGAAACAAAATTGCCAACCAGGCAAGTTACACGAAGCAAAGCTCCCTTCCAAATATTCTTTACTAGAGAAAACATGGGTCAGCCAACAAAGCATCAATTCCTCAGTGAAAAGCTGGGACACTGGTATCCTAAGAGCTGCTTTCAACTCCTTTCTGGGTACCAGATCCCAACAGTTCTCATTCCAGGTGTGGCTGCCTCATGAAAGAGTAGGGGTTTGCCTGTCAGAGCTTGAGGGTTTTATGTGAGGAGCAATGAGAACAAGAAAAAATAGCAGAACTATGAAGCTTACATGTCATTACTATAAACATTTGCATTTTTTAAATGAAACATTTCATTTTTAAAAATACTAAATTTCTGATTGGGGGTATAGCTCAGTGGTAGAGTGCATGCCTAGCATGCATGAGGTCCTGGGTTCAATCCCCAGTACCTCCATTTAAAAAATAAATAAATAAACCTAATTACCTCCCCCATCACCACCCCCCAAAAAAGTTTAAAAAAATTGTTTTAAATAAATGATATACAAAAAAACTCCCTAAATGTCCCATGAATAGGACCTGGATGAAAGACAGCAAAACAAAAACAGAAATGGTATTTAATGTACTGGATCACCTTCTGCACCATGTCTTCCCAGGATCGATTTCACCAGAGAAGAGCTGCAGACACCAAGAGTAGGAGCCAAAAACCTCCATAAGACCCCCATGAAGAGTGATCTAAAGATATCACTGAAACACAAGACTTATCCAAGTCCTATCAGTCACTTGTGGAACATTCCATTTGGCTTCTGCACAACAACAGGTATCATAACTGCCTCCTTATTAAGATAAGACCTGCCCCTGAAAAGAAGGATGGTGGAATCCTCATCCTCACGTATGTCTTCGGGAAGATACCTAGACCTTCTTGAGTACTTCATGACTATCTCTGCATGCGCTGAAAACTCAGGCACCTCCAGGGTCAGGACAAGCCATGTCTTTATTTTACTGTGTGATCTTTACTGCTTCAACTGGCCTTCCTTCTATGCAACCTGGCTCCCCTCATCTGTGATCCTTTCAGTCAGTGCCTTTCCCAGCTTAAGAACAAATCATGTTTTTATCATCTACTAAATCTGTTTTTGCTGGATCAACGTTTAAATGGGCTGACAATACTACACATTTCAAAATTTTATTATTACATTTGTTCTAACTGGCATAACTGCATCTGACTGGAGGGGCTGTGCTTAAAAACAGGGAAGAATGGGAGGAGGATATAGCTCAGTGGTAGAGCATATGCTTAGCATGTACGAGGTCCTGGGTTCACTCTCCAGTACCTCCATTTAAAAGTGAATAAAGTAAACAAACAAACAAACCTAATTACCTCCCCTCCTAAAACAAATAAATAAATAACAAAAACAAATTTTTAAAATGGAGAGGTTATAGCTCAAGTGGTAGACTGCATGCTTAGCATGCACTAGGTCCTGGGTTCAATCCCCAGTACCTCTTCTAAAAATAAAGAAATAAACCTAATTAACACTCCCCCCCAAAGATAGGGAAAAATGATTCAGAGGTAGCTAAATCTTTTTAAGTTCTTCTCTTTGTGATAGGGAATTAGCATACATGTGTACTTAAAGAAAGTGCCTGGAGACCTTTGTATGATCACAGGACACTGCATCAGGCTTCCTCCCCACTAGCTACCTGTAGAAATCTTTAGCATGTATCAGTAAGCCAGACTCTACCCATTTACTTCCATTTAAGGTTTTTTTTCTTTCTTTCCAAAACACTGGATTTACTTTAAAACAAAAACAAAAATTTTTGTGCACAGAGTTTCTACATTCTTCAATTAACATTTTTACAAAGCATATCTTATTAATACTAATTTATAGAATTGATAAGCTTAAATTTATTTATGTACTGTACTTGTCCTTTTCTATAATTTCTTGATAAATAGTGAATTGGTCCTGCATATCATCTTCGTGTTTATGAAAAACATCTCTTGTTGGATTCCTGTTACCGCGGTTGTCTTTGCTCTTACTGTGCTTATAGTAGTTTCATGTATCTTACAAATAGCCGCTCTGTTTTCTTTAATATCTTCAAAACATTTATGAATTCTTTGAATCACATCTTCTTTAGTACTTAGATGTTGCTCATACTAGAAAGCAAATTGTAGCAAAAGTCTGTCCACTGACAAACAGGCTGTCATTCATCTTGGATACTGTGCTCAGCCACTTCTCCTGGACCTGAACACCAATGCCCTTCTTTCCCCAGGTCCCAGACTCCACTCAGGGTCTCGAAGGCACGGGACGCAGCCCATGCAGACACTGAAATGCCAGAGCCCAGCTTTAGCCCTGCCCGGCTCTGCTGCATTTAGGTTTTGATAAGAGAACTCTAGCATTGTATTTATTTATTGAAATTTGAAGATTTATCCTAGTGTCAAAGCACTTGATGACAGAGTCACGGTGTACTGATAATCTAAAACTACTCTCACTTTGTCAAGTGTTGACAGTGATCAAACAACTTGTTATGCAATCATACTAAATAAAAGACAAATGCTAAGCTTCATTTTAATGCTTTTTAATTTTATGACTGATACGACATTTTATAGCTTTATTTTGTAGGTGAAGTGTGAGATTATTGTTTTGCTGAGATTTCACTTATGTGAGGCCTTTAAAGAAACAGTAGGTTAAAAGTAAATCCCAAAATTCTATCAACATATTACTCACTTTGAACATGAATCGGATTTGAGAAATTTTAAACTTATAAGAGCTATTGTTCTAATTCTTATGATTTGGAGACTTAGGAGATTATGCTAATTTCCTTCAATTAGATTCATTATTCAACATGAAGCTACATTGAAAAAGAGAGAGAGACAGAAATAAGAATGGGCCCATAGAAGAAGCTGCCTTGTTGTGGGGGTAGCACCCAGTCAGAAGACTTATTCTAATCTTTATTCGGTGATTAACTTAGTTGAATTTAAGAAAATTACCTACTATTTTGGCACTTACTCCTATTTGTTACAAATTATCTCTTTTAAATATTTTTTTCAAAATTGGAGGAAAAAGCAAAAACCGCAAAAAAAAACCTGCATATAGATTAAAAAAATATTGCCTCAAGAAATTCAGGGCATAAATACATTATTAATAGATTGCTGCTAACAAGATTTTTAATTAGCACTCAGGGAAAAAAAAAACCAAACCTGAAGAAAGCTCATTACTCTATCTGGACTTTCTATGAGAATGGTGGGATTAAAAAAATTGAATGCAAATTTTTCAAATTGCTGTTTATTCTGACATCTCTCTGCTGGCTCTCTCAGTTAAGCCTCAGATGAAGAGATGTCCAAGGGAGCAGGGCAAAACTCCTACTCATGTTAAATGGCTCTGGCTTGTAGGATACTTGGGGAAAAGCACAGATTAGGAAAAGATAGTTACATGAAGAGCAAAGTGTGGGGATACAGCATTTGCTTAATCATTTAAAGTCTAAATGTTAATTAAAAGTAGCATTAACTAAGAAATACAATCCCACCTCCTTCATGAGAGCGGCTGGCTTCCTGGAAGAAAAAGATAACCACCAATTCTACAACAGGCCTTCTAGCACCTTCACTCATCTCTAGTCAGCTTCTCTCGGAATTCCTTTAGGAATTGTGCCCAAGAAAGAAGTCAGTAGTTGGTTCACTGCAAGTCCTAAACTTAACAAATGAGTACTTAATAACAGCTCTGCGGATATATGTTTGCTTATTTCCCTTTTACTTCCAAATCTACTTCAAAATTTTCACTCATTTCCCCTCATTCCAAGAGGAAAAGGAATCCCAGCATTTACTGAGGACTTACTAAGTGGGACTTGTAAGTGCTGGGTCCCAGTTATTCCATGTGTTATCTCAGAACATTCATCTTAATCTCCTGTCTATTTTCATTCAAATCCCAACAGAAAACCTCTTACAAAGCACACTTTAAAACAACAGCAGCAATAATAATACACTATCTTAACACCTCTTTAAGATACGGATTTTTATCCATTTCTTACAAAGGAGGAAACTTGGGCTCAGGGAACCTGAGTCAACTGTGTAAGATCACAACGTAGCTACCAAGTGTTTGAATCTGAACTTGAACCCATGTTCTCAAATACTGTAGGCCCTTACACCACAGCTGCTTCCCCTCAAGAGTGGTACAGTCTCTGAAGTCAAGGATTAATTTTACAGACAGCCAAAAGCATGGTGAATAAAATTATATTTTGAAAAGTAATTGAATACTTCTTAATGTACCTAGAAAGTGTTAGTATTATTACAGTGAGTGATCGAAGTAGGTAATACAATTTATAGTAATAAAAATTATCATCAGAAAGTACAGTTATAAAGTACTGAGATGGAGTTTCTTACATGGCTTGTGAGGCCCAAAGAGTGTTCCCCCAGACTGATTTTAAGACTGGCATTGGTCTGATGGGTGTTCTCATAAAGTGATCATTTCAAAAGATAGTTGCTTATTCCTGTGAGTGCTGATACAATACCAGTGGAAATCAATATTTTCAACATCATACTTTATACCTCACTCATATTACCCCTGTAATAATTAGATGTGGTATGTGATATATAGTTAATGTAAATATAAATAAAAATGTAATCAATATATCATGTAATAGATATATTCATAAAGTGACAAACTACATCTTAGTATGTTTCATGAAATAGTCCTGAAGACTCATTAAGGACTTAAAAAAGAATTAAATTAAAAGATATGGGTGAAACAACATAAGTAGATGTTTCCCTATCTGGTGTCAAATAATTCTGTACCGTTTTCCCTCACTAAATTGAATGAATCTTTTGCTTGTATCAGTAAAAAGAAGATTACATGAAACCCAAATTCTTTTCAAAAAAGTAGTGATAATGTCTAAAATATAACAGTTCTTTATTTGCTCATTATGGGATACTCTCAAGACACCCCAGTTATAATAACATGGATTATGTAAATTCAGAAGTTGCAGATATTTTCTGCTATCTGGTGAAAAGAATATGTAACACTTGAAGGGAAAATTACTACCTGTTTTAATCAATTAATGAACATTGTATAGTTTAAAGTCACATTAAAAGTACTTAGGACATTTAAAGTATAGTGGGGAAAAAAAAACAGGAGATCAGGCCAAGGAAATTTAAGTGTTAAGTGTGAGAAAATGAAATGTTAAGGATATGAAAAAATATTTTCATCAAGAAGGAAAAACTAGTTTAGTCTATATAATCAGGAGGAAATGTCTATGATTTACCAATTGCTGTTTTCTCTTCTCTTCCTCTTAGGGGGACATTTTGCCCCTTCTGGTGCAATTGTTCCTGTGGTTGAGTCAAATGTAGGAGCCTGGAAAAGGACATGGAGAAGTTCAAAGTCAGGGCTCTCTCCTCAGCAAAAAGGGAGATCAGACCACCATCCCCTTGAAACCTGCTCCTTTCTCATCCTTAAGAGAAGCTGGTGGAGGGCTGGCTTCCTAAATTGTTTTAAATTATGAAATATCTTGAAGAAGTTCTTCAATCTTCTCTCTATAAAGAATATTTAATGGGGTGATGCTAAAAACTTATAATTACTAGCTCTTTGCCAGGAGACGGATGAAACAATTATAGGGAAGAGTTCAGTAAATTGTCACTCAGTGACCCAAACTACCTCTGCCTAGAGATTATAGGGACAGATCATAAAGAATGTTGGAAGTTAGGCGGGGAGGGTTCGATCCCAGGCAACTGAAAGTCAGTTTCTTCAGGGACTTACAGGGGAGATGTTTGTGGCACAGAACGCCCTGGAAGGGAGAAACTACCTAGGCGGCGACTCAGGCAGTACTTTGACTTCAGTCTGAGCACTGGTTGGGAAAACACCAGCGATGTTAGGAGGGAAAAATCTTAACAAGGATGATCTGTGGGGTGTTCTGAACTGTAAGAAAACATACAATGAGAATCCCATTTCCTTGCTACTGAGTTATTTTTATATTTTGTAAAGTCTAACGAATGGGAATTTTAAAGGGAGAAAAGGCAACATAAGGGAAAATGTGTCCAAGATGTGAAAGAAAGATGGTGGCGATCGAAGTTTGTGGACTGATCAAACAGGCAAAGCTTTGTTTTAGTTTATTTTTTGTTTTAGTTTTTAATGTGTATTAAGAGTAGAGTGGTGAGCCATACTAAAGTCTAAGGAGCTCTTATATGTGGCTGTAAGCCTGGAAAATGAGGGAGAGTAATGAGTCAAAAATGTCTCCAAGAAAGCTAAAGAAATCCTTTCAAAAGTTGATGCCGATTTGGGTGGGAAAATGATAACCTGAGTTTGAGGGAGTGGTGAGAAATATACACACAGCAATGCCCAGATCAGTAAGGAGACAGCAGAAATTACAGATCTGGAATTTGGGTTTGCAGTTAGGACTGGAAATTCTGATTACAGCATCATCGGCATAGAAGCAGTATTTGAAGTGATGAGAATAAAACTCAAATTAATTAGAAACATGCCGTGACTGTCTTTTTCTTCAGTATCCAAGTGGAATGGGAGTGGAAGAAAAATGCTGCATAAGGGCAGAGACAGCAGGATGGGGCACTGAGAAAGTCCCTGCCTGTCCCAGTCGACCACAAGCTACTGGCTGGTCTGGGAAGCTATAGTTAGGACTTGGAGCAAATTCTTTAACTCTTTTATCATTAGGAATTACCTTAAGGTGTCTAAATTTACTGTCAGTGTTAAATGAAAAAATATATGTAAAACAGCTTTAAATTTTAAACGTTAACAAATAAAACTTCCAACCAAAATGTAAATCAAATTCCAACTGTAGACTTAGTGGAAGAATGTCCCATTGTCATCACCTCCATATTCTCTATTGTGATTCTCTTTCTTCCCAGGAATGCTTAGAGTCTTCTCACAGTAGTGCTGTAAGGGTCTGCACGTTCTCATCGCTGATCTCACCTCCCAGCCACATCTCATACCTCGGTGTCCTTCCAAAATTGTAACTTCCTCTCCCTGGTTCTATACCCTATTTTACCTACCTTCCAATGGCTTCATTCTGCTCTCGGGGCAACACTTATACTTTTGCTTCTAAAAAAGGTACAGGTAAGTTCTGAGTGCGACTTTACCATATTTTCATTAATTGATACCAATATCTAAGTTGTGACAACTATATTCTAGACAAAATTGCTATGGAAGTTTCCAGGTTCAAGAATATGATCTGTCAGATTGTGTGTGTGTGTGTGTGTGTGTGTGTGTGTGTGTGTGTGTGTGTGTGTGTGTGTGATTCTTTGAATGCTAATTCTCATTTTATAGATGTGGTCCTTCTCTCACAATGCATAAATCAAGTAGAATATCTTTTGGTTAATTTTTAGTGTCTGTTGGCATTTTTGTTCCTTCCAGGAGAACTGGAAACATCCCATAAAATTCTTACTCTAAGACTGCATGATATCCAGGGAAACAGTGCCACAAGCTTTGGAATCACCAAGAGCTGGATTCAGAACCCAAACCCAGCCCAGACCACTTAGAAGTAGCAAAAACTTGAGCAGGTTATATAACCTCTTCAGGACTTGATTTGTGAAGACAAAGGAAGTAGTGGTTTGTACCTTATAAGATTACTGTGGAGGTTCAACGAGCTATCACAGGCAAAGCACTATCACCCAGCGCCTGGTATAAAGTAGCTGCTTAAGACACATCTGTTGAGCAAATGAATGTCCATGACCTTCCCAGTCATCCCACCAGAGAGCCTCACAGTGTGCTGAAGGCACTGAAATGTCCTTTGGACCAGAGGGGGCCTTACTGAGGTCTGGTTTACCAGTAGCTTAATAAAAACCTAGTCAGTTTATCAATTGCAACAGTGATTTCTAAAGGTTAACACAACCTTTTTTAAAACTACATCATTTGGAATAAAAACAAATGTTTAATATAATTTTATGCTTTAGCCAGGGATTTACTCTGCTTATTAGTATTTTTAAATAAGTATTTATGACTTCAAAACAACAATGAAAAATTAACCTTTGCATGGTTCCTACGCAATCACACTGTAAAGTCACCTTTTTCTCCATGTGAATTTTCCACTCTTTCTTCTGGCTGGCCAGTTAATTACGTAACTCTTAAGGCGAAGATCGTGATTCTTTTAATGTAAATTTTGATTGCTTTTCTTTATTTACTTGCCTGTTACTTCTGGAAACAAAGGTGGGAAGGAATTATCTCCTTCTCACAACTCAACTCTTTCAAAAGCCGATAAGGAATGTTTTCAGACTGTCCCTTGAGGGTAAATATTGCAAAGTCTAGGAAATGCTACTGTGGTTAAACTTTGATTTAAAATGTCTAGAGAAAAATTCTTTAAATTTTTATTTTTCCCTGCTTATATTTATTTGTTTTGTATTTTAAATTTATTTATTTATTTTTAATGGAGGTACTGGGGATTGAATGGAGGACCTTGTGCATGCTAAATATGCACTCTACCACTGAGCTATACCCCCCTGCTGCTTTTTTTTTTTTTAATTAAACTTTGTTTTAATGGGTCTCAAAATTCTGTGACAGATTTTTGGTCAAGTTGTTTCCATTAAAAAATACTGATTTTAAAAACTAATAACTTAAAACTGCCACACACAAAAAAACAAATGGTGCACAAAATATTCTCCTTTCCTTCTGAAAGTTTTCTGGTGCATTGTTATCATTAACCAGTCTTTTACTATTAAACTTAAATGGCCAATTGAGACAAACAGTTCTGAGGTCTCATCTCTTCCACCACTGATTAAGACTGGGGTGACAGGTATTTAGCCTTCTGAGCTTTCTGGACAGACTTGGTGACTTTGCCAGCTCCAGCTGCCTTCTTTTCCACTGTCTTGACACACACAGCAACCTCATGTCATGGACAGCAAAATGGCCCAGGGGAGGATAGTCAGAGAAGCTCTCAACACACAAGGGCTTGCCAGGAGCCATGTCAACAATGGCAGCATCACCAGATTTCAAGAACTTGGGGCCATCTTCCAGCTTTTCCTGAGAACGATGATCAATCTTCTCTTTCAGCTCAGCAAACTTGCAAGCTATGTGAGCTGTATGGCAATCCAGCACAGGTGCATTTCCTCTGTTGATCTGGCCTGGAGGGTTCAAGATAATCACCTGAGCTGTGAAGCCAGCTGCTTTCATTGGTGGATCATTTTTGCTGTCACCAGCCACAATGCCATGACAAACATCCTTGATAGACAGCCACAATGCCATGACAAACATCCTTGATAGACAGGTTCTTAAAGCCCACATTGTCTCCAGGGAGGGCTTCACTCAAAGCTTCCTGGTGCATTTCAACAGACTTTACTTCAGCTGTAAAGCTGACCAGAGCAAAAGTGACCACCATGCCAGGTTTGAGAACATCAGTCTCCACACGAGACCCACAGGGACAGTACCATTACCACCAATCTTGTAGATGTCTTGGAGGAGCAGACACAAGAGTTTGTCAGTTGGATGAGCTGGTGGCAGGATACAATCCAGAGCCTCAAACAGCGTGGTTCCACTGGCATTGCCATCTTTACGGGTGACTTTCCATCCCTTGAACCAAGGCATGTTAGCACTTGGCTCCAGCATGTTGTCACCCTTCCAGCCGGAAATTGGCACAAATGCTACTGTGTCAGGGTTGTAGCCAATTTCCTTAATGTAGGTGCTGACTTCCTTAACAATTTCTTCATATCTCTTCTGGCTGTAGGGTACCTCAGTGGAACCCATTTCGTTAACACCAGCAATTAGTTGTTTCACACCCACAGTATAAGCCAGAAGGGCATGCTCATGGGTCTGCCCATTCTTGGAGATACCTGCTTCAAATTCACCAACACCAGCAGCAACAATCAGGACAGCACAGTCAACCTGAGATGTGCCTGTAATTATGTTTTTGATAAAGCGTCTGTGTCCTGGGGCATCAATAATGGTCATGTAGTACTTGCTGGTCTCAAATTTCCACAGGGAGATATCAATGGTGATACTGCGCTCACATTCTGCCTTCAGTTTGTCCAAGACCCAGGCATACTTGAAGGAGCCCTTTCCATCTTGGCAGCCTCCTTCTCAAACTTTCCAATGGTTCTTTTGTTGATGCCACCACATTTGTAGATCAGATGGCCAGTGGTGGTAGATTTGCCCGAATCTACATGTCTGATGACCATGATGTTGATGTGAGTCTCCTCCTTTCCCATTTGGGCGTAAATTTCGTGGTGATTTTCATGACACCCGTATCCTGGCGGCAAATCTGTTTCAAAAAAGCTGCTTTTTTTTTTTTTTAATCTTTCTCTAGAGTGTATCTTACCCTTTGGTAATCTTTTCAAATATAAAAACTCTTGCTAATTCAATCAATATACTTGACGAGCAGAGACTAAAACTATATTCATGCTTCTAGTGGTTTTGCAATAATCACCTGTGTATCTGGAGGGGATTTAACATTCCAGAAACTTCATTCCTATTGTAGGTGTGTTAGTTCTTGAGTCTTCAGATCAGTTAAACAATGATTCTGATGTTTTCTAACTATGAAAGAATCTTTCTATTTGAGTGTTACAGTACTGAATAGTTAATAAAGAAGACTAAAGCAAAGTCTAAAGTAACAGAAAGTTTAGGTACATGGTACCAATTAAAAAAATAATAAAGCTCCTACTATAAACAAAATACGAGATCCCTCTTTGCTATTACCACCATTTGAGATCTTATTGGATTCCTAAAATCAGATAGCCCTCAATGGACAATGGCTCACACACTAGTTGAATTTCACTTTCCAAATCTTGCAGAACTTGAATTTCCAAATCTGCAAAACAGGGATAATGATACAAGTCCAAGGGTTTGTTGTAAGGGTGAAATAGAAGCCTAGAACAGACTCATCTGGTGCAGTGCCTGGCACCCAGTAGGTTCTCTTCCTTTCCCCATTCAGCTTATATGTATCTATACAAAATCATATAGGATTAACTAAAATGGAACTTTATAAGAGCAAAGCCATTTTAATCTATATTTTATTTTTGTGCAGATATTGACTGTATAGGTTTAAACAAATTGGGTATAGGTTGGGAAAGTAAATGACTGGTAATCTTAAGGAGGATTGTAGTAGATACTATTTTTCAGTCAAAAGTTTATATGAGACAGGGAGGGTATAGCTCAAGTGGTACAGCGCACGCTTAGCCTCCGTGAGGTCCTGGGTTCAATCCCCAGTACCTCCAATTAGAAAAAAAACTAATTATAAATAAAGAAATAGACCTAATGACAGCCCTCCCTGCCCATCCCCCACCCCAAAATACACACACACACACACACAAATAGTTTATATAAGAGAGAAACTTTGATATACTGGTTAAGTATCATTGGGATTTATCAGCCTCAAGTGGGCACTCATTATTGCTCTAAAATCTTACTGTACCCGAAAGGTTCAATCCAATGCTTCCCACTAATTATTCCACACCCTCTATAATATAATCAAATTCCAACTCTCCTTTCTCTCCTTACCCTTAGCTGATAAATTTCAAAGGCAAATAGAAACCATCAGAAGGGAGCTCTCTTATCTTCCCACCAGTAAATCTTGGCCATCCTCTTCTTCCTCTGTTACAGGAAAGCAGCAGGGTCTCTTTCAAAAGGTAGTATCTCCGCATGTGCCCTGTATCTTTATCCCCTCCTGTATTCTTAGGGACTTCATTCCATTCACTATTCATTTTCTTTCTTATTTTTACAACATTTTCCTCTCTACTGGATTAATTTCCCGAGCAGTCAACTTTGCTCTAATACCTTCCATCCAGGACAACACTTTTTTACCTAGTCAAGCTTCATGAAGAAGGAATTATTGATGCCATCATCCTCTTTACCTCTCATTTCCTCCTCAGCACACTAAATCTGCATTCCACTTTCCACATAGGACAAAAGCTGCTTTGGAGTCTGTAACTAGTAACTTCTGTATTCTGTATACAGAATGCAGTTCTGTAACCAGCAACAGCCAGTGTAAACTTTTCAGTCTTTATTTGATGTATCAACATCATTTGACGTCTCAACATCATTTGACAAAACTAACCAATCCTCCCTGAGACACTGTCTTCATCGATTTTCCAGACACCACACTCCTGGTTTTCTGTCTCCTCCTTGGGGATTCCTTCTCAGTCTTCTTTGCCAGCTAGACTCCTTTTCTACCCAACTACTTTTTTTCTGTTCAGTTATTTTTATTTTATTGCTTTATGTTATTTTACATTTTCAGCTTTATTAACCTATAATTGACAAATATCTACCTAGCCTCTTAAGGCAAAAGGCTCTTAAGGTGTGATTCTGTACTCTCTTTGTATACTCTTATGATTTGGCTTCAGAAAATATTTAACATGGAATGATCACATATCTGTATTTACATTCCAAACCACTTTTTAAGCTCCAGACTCTTTCATCTGCACATTTAACTTTTCCACTAGGATGTTTTATAGGCACCCCAAAATATGTCTAAACTAATCTCTTGACCTTCCTCCCAAACCCACTTGACCTTGTCCCTCCTCAGCTTTGCTATTTCCTCCACCTGAACACAACTCTCCACCTACTTACCTGGCTAATGCCTACTCAACCTTTAGATTTCCTCTTAAATGTCAGTCCTTTAAGAAGGCCTTCTTAAACCCTCCTAACTAAATTAGACTATTTTATAGCACCCTGGATTTCCCTTCAGAGCACATATGATCATTTACAATTACATATCTATTTGTGATCTTTTTGTTCCATTCTGGCTTTTCTTTGTCCTCCTAGTTAGAAGCAACATTAAACAACTCTGTCACTCTTCAAATCTGCTCAAAAGATACCTTCTCAATGAGGCCTTCCCTGACCTCCTATATAGAATTTCAACCCTGCACTCCCAACTCCCTTACTTGGTCTAGTCCCCTTCCCAACAATTAAGTACTTCTAAAATTCCATATAATTTGCTTACTTATATATATTATATTTTTCTTTTTCCCCACTCTAGAATGGAAGCTTTATAAAGATTTCTTGTCTCTTTTGTTCACTGATGAGTTCCAACTGCCCAGCACATGATAGGAAGTCAGTAAGTATCTTTTGAATGAATGAGTGGCTGTGTGTTTTGTTCCACACTAAATTCTAACCAATCATCTGAATTAAGTAAATAATATAAAGGTAATACAAAATCTAAGATGAAAAACAGAGCAGAACACCATAAACACAGGGTGGGATCTTGTATTTTGTGAATGAATGAATGTTGAATGACTGCTTTCTGATTAAAAAGGCATATTTAACTTGGAATCTAGAAAGAGGTCCTCATCTTTTTTATTGTTTTGGGTGTTTTTTTTAAGCACACAGTTAATCCTGTCCTTTGTTCTCTTTCTTCGTATTCTAAGAAGTTTTAAGAGATAATGTTAAGTGGAAGCTACAGGAGAGGGAAGACATGTTCATGCCCTTCCCTGCTGTCAGCTGACATCTAGCCCTTTGCTGTTACTTAGCAGAAGCCGAATAAACACTTCAGGAATGAATAATTAGCCTGTCCAGTGAATCTGTGACATCAAG
This sequence comes from Camelus bactrianus, assembly GCF_048773025.1. NCBI lineage: Eukaryota > Metazoa > Chordata > Mammalia > Artiodactyla > Camelidae > Camelus > Camelus bactrianus. The sequence continues at coordinate 41,299,366 of NC_133546.1, read as the reverse complement.
GAAAGGTCAGACAGCCCCAGAGAGTAGTGGAAGAAGTTGGAGACTTGGAATCCTGGCTCTACCATCTGACAAAATCTGGCAACTTCCCTGGGCCTGTTTCTTCATCTGATAAGGGAGGAAATGAAACTAGATGATCCAGTTCACCTAAAGTAGACCATCTATTAAAATGTAAGCTCCTTGAGGCCAGGGATTGCATCTCTCTTTTCACTGATGTGAAAACAAGGCCTAGATCAGTATGTTCGGCATACAGTAGGCCCTTAAGAATTTGTAGAAATATCTCTAAAAATTCCTTCTAGTGCTACGATTTTAAAGGAAAAAATAACTTTGAGGTATCCTAAATAAATTGCTCTTTTTTACTAGAGAAAACCATACACAGACTGTCATCATCCTAGAAATACCCCAAGTGGATGGTGAAAAGAGTACAAATAAAGAATAAATGCTTATTTCCTTCTTGGTGAGTTGGTCACAGATATTTACCAGTTTTACATTTTCACTACGACCCCATGGGTTCTTTCATCATATTTATATAAATAACCACATTTATATACTTAGAGCCTTATTTGGAACCTTTAGCTCTGGGTGTGAGAACACCAAACTCCTGACGAACTCTGTACTTACGTCGTACAACTTCCTATTGGTTGCAGTCTTGTTTGGCGGTCCTTCCCGGCCATTATGTAGTTCCTGAGGCAGAATAATCTCTTCGCATTTCCCAGCCCCTTCCTTCCTCACCCGTCCTCCGCCTTCACCCCCCAACCACCCACATTCGTGCCTGGCCCGAGGCTGGGGGAGGTTGGGGAGGGGCTGACCCAGCGCTCAGCCCCACCCCCACCCCCGGCAGCGCCCCTCAAACCTCCTCCCACTGCCAGGGACTGCGGACTGTCGGCTTTCCAACCTACGCTAGAAATGCACTTTCTTATCGAAAGGAAATCACCTTTTCTACCCTATACTAGCGACCGCTCGTGGGGCGTGAATCTCTGTGTTTACACTTGTTTTCTAGCCCCCAGAGCTGCTGCGGGAAGTGATTGGCTCCCTCGCGCCCGCGACGCTTGGGGTCCCCCACGCCCCGCCCGGGCCACGCCCCCTCGCGCGGCCATCTGCTTTGCTGTCTGTCTCTTGTCTCTCGCTCAGCGTCTCTTTCCCCTCCACCACCTACCTGCCCCTCCCCCGCCGGCTCCGCCCCTTCCCCCTTCCCTCGCGCGGGGCTCCGAATCGTCCCTGCCCGTTGCCAAGGAGACAAGCCGGTACCGGGCAAATAGGCATTCGCGAAAGAAAAGGGGGGAAAGCTACACGGCAGCCTGGTAACAAAGGAGCAATAAAAGCAGCCCCCAAATGGAAGGCTAAGAACATGTCTGGAGAAAATCTGAAAACGAGATAGCAATCACCCCAAATTTAAGGGGGAGGGGGATGCAGAGGAAGAGGCATGATTCACGTTGGGGTGGGGGAAATAAACAGTTTAAACGAGTTTTGAGAATCTCCTGGATGGTGGTTTTGGATCTGCCCAGTTGGCTTTTTAAGTTGGAACTCCGATAATGCAAGGGATTCGCATCCATCGTGGCGTTTGGAGTCTTGGGCCAGGCCAGCGGGCTCCCTTAAGGGTTATAACACATTTGGCAAGATACACTTCTACGGAAACATTTTCCATCGGCTCTGGGGAATATGACTTAGGGATTGAATGATGCATCTGAAGAAGTGGACTGTGAGAAGACGATGTTTCACGTAGCGATCGCAGCTTGGTGATTTTCAAAGCAGTACTTGAACAAAGAGATATTGGCTTGAACCAACCGTCTTTTTCATTCAGAGTGTGACCCATTTCCCTACAATGAGCAAAAAAATAAAACTGTTTTGAGAATCCAGAGCCAGCACCAGGATAAACGAACCACTTCTGCGACTGCTTCTCACCTTCATAAGCGAAAGATTATTCATTTCAGGATCACTAAATGTAAACGAGAAAAGGTAGTCTGATCTGGACACAAGTGGGAATAAAAATGTAGGTAGTAGGAGAACGCTTATACGGGTGTATCCTTGATTTTTGCCCCTACCCCCGCCCCTCCATTCTTTAAATCTGCGCGTTGTCTTTCACGCACAAATAGCGTCTGGTACTTCGGTGCCAAGTGTTGCAGATGAAGGTTCCCCGGGATGCCCTTACAGAAGCTTTTTCTCTAACCCAAATTAGTTAGACTTGGAGCGTTCAGGGACCTTCTTGCTATCTTTCAATACGTAATTTCTCCTTTGAACTGTAATAGTCCGCTTGTTTCTTCGCTGCTGCCTCCCTCCCTTCCAAGAGCCCACTCGCTTGCATGCACACTCACACACGTTTAGAAAAAAGAGTTCATCCGATTCTGGCAGTAGGCTGAAAAAGATTCATATCAACGTGAATTGCATACCAACTGTAAATATGGATTCATACACTCGAGGCTGTGTCCCATTTCACTATAGAGGAAAATTGTCATTTCATACAGTGATAAAATGCAAACTTTTCCCATCTTTTGTAAATGGCCCTCAATATTGTGGGGGATTGAAATCACTAATTGGGAAGTGGGGGTTGTTGATGAGCGCCGCAGGCCAATCTCGAAATATTTTATTTCCTGCCAATGTGAGATGGGGAAGGGAGTGTGGCTTCGACTGCTTGCTGCTTTTGCATTTTCCACATCTGGCCTACAGACCTAATTCTAACTCACGATCTCGTTTGATGAAATTCGATCTTCTTGGTTTAAATACCTTTCAATTTGGGGCGATTTCACATTTGCAACCGTTAAAAAAACCGAACACTGCAGTATCTCTGAAACCAATATGGAACACAGAGAAAGAAAACATGCTGCACACAAATCTCATCTATTGTCTTTAAAACTCGTATACACACACACACATAAACACACGGGAAAGATGGGGGAGGGGAGCGAGTGGCGAGAGACAGACGGATATAGACCGACAAGAGTCAAAGGGAGTCAAGTTAACGCTTTCTCCGCCCCCATCCACAAGTACCCTCCCCGCGTTAATTAATTACAAACAAGCCAGTCAAGTAATGCATTATTATTTTCAAGCAGAGGGAGGCGAGAGGCATGTATTTTTAATTGATTTATTTATTTGGAGGACATTAATTCTCAGTCTGAGGCTGATTTTCAAACCTTTTGCAAAGCGCGGCTCCATTGTTCGCGGAGCGCGCAGGCCCCGCCCCCTGCTTTGTGTGCGACGCGCGGATTGGCCGGTGCGCGCGGGGGCCGCGTCAGCGCCCGCGAGCCCATTCATCTGTGCACTTGGGCGTTGGACCTCGCATCTTATTAGCAACCAGGGAGATTTCTCCATTTTCCTCTTGTCTACAGTGCGGCTACAAATCTGGGATTTTTTTTATTACTTTTTTTTTTTTTTTAAATTACACTTGGGCTCCTTTTTTTGTGCTCGACTTTTCCACCCTTCTTCCCTCCCTCCTGCGCTCCTGCTTCTTGATCTCTTCGACTAAAATTTTTTTATCTGGAGTGTATTTAATCGGTTCTCTTCTGTCCTCTTCACCACCCCCACTCCCCCCTCCCTCCGGTGAGTGTGCTGCTGCTGCCGCCGCCGCCGCTGCTGCTGCCGTTGCTGCTGCTCGCCCCGTCGTTACACCAACCCGAAGCTCTTTGTTCCCCCCCTTGGATCTGTTGAGTTTCTTTGTTGAAGAAGCCAGCATGGGTGCCCAGTTCTCCAAGACCGCTGCGAAAGGAGAAGCCGCCGCGGAGAGGCCCGGGGAGGCGGCTGTGGCCTCGTCGCCTTCCAAAGCGAATGGGCAGGTAAATTCTACCTGTGGTTCTGGTCATTTCTTTGGTGTCTTTCTCTAGTCTATACGCTTCCTCTTCTTCCTGGTCGTGCCTTGAGACGCATTTGGCGGAGAGGAGCGTGGCCAGATTCCAGTCTGAAAGTTGAATGGAAAGCGATAACCTAAATTGTCAGTTTCTCATAGATGGGGGTCTTCCTCCACCGCAGAGTGGTGGTTCCCGGAGAATCCTGGCGAATTCTTGTGTAGACCAGAGGAATGAAGTGACTAATTGTCTAAAATGGCGTGTTTGGAGCTTGGCAGAACGTGACTTGCTAGGTGTTACCCCCCATCCGCGCCCTCAGCCAGGTTGCATTTGTGTTTGGTGGGCACAAAGGTGGTTGGGTGTCTCTCGTGTTTGTTGTCGAGACGGGGTCGCCTTCAAGATTTCTGAACTGGTGTGATTCTGTGTGTGGGTAGGAAAGCGGGGGGTTGGGGGGGGCGCGATAGGGATGGTGATGGAAGAGAGGAGGGAAGGGCTGTCTTATTGTATGCCGAGGCGGCGTGCCCTGGGTTCTTGGAAAGGTTGCTGGCTGGCTGAATAGAGCTGGGCAGAAAGGTTTCAGGGCCTTTCGAGGGGCTTTCCCACTATTCTAAATCTTTATTAGTAGCTGTCTGTGGAATTACACACCCATCTGACTTTTAAATGGTCTCCCTAGGGTAGGAAGACTCTGTGGGTCCTTGAAGAACCTGTCCAGATGGCCAACAAGAGGCAGTCCTTGTGTGTCTGTCAGGATTGTTGGTGTGCGTGGCGCCCCGACCACTGCGGAGGCTGTCCCGGCGCTGCCCGAACCCAGGCGGATGGCCACGGTTGGGTGGGCGCGAGAGGTCGGCCAAGGGTGGCTGCTTCACAAACACGGGGCACCTACCACGCCTCTTTTCCTAGAGCAGCAGAGGCCGTGTTGCTTCGCGTGCTCTAACCTAATGGGGAAGGCGAGCTCTGCCTAGAGGCTTTGAACCCGTTAAAAATGCAAAATGAACCGCCGGGGCGCGCCCGGGCTTCACAGAATCACGGACGAAGGTGGGCGTGGAAGCAGACGCGAGACCTCAGAAATAATGGGTCTCCCCACAGCCTTGTTGGTTTTATCCCGACCAGGGTGCCACCTGAGCTTTGTTTGCGGACTGGGCTGCGCGATCAGGGCTCGGGGGCGCCTCGGCCGGCGGGCAGGGCCCGACCGGGCAGGGCGGGGTGGCCCGGAGGCCCCGCCCCTCCGCGTCCGCCTGCGCCCGGCTCCGCGCCGTGGAGGCGCAGCGCCCCCTGTTGACCCCATGCCCTAGGCGAGCGTAGGGCCTTTGCGCACGGCCCGGGTGCTTCTGGCTGGAACGCTGGGATCCCCCTGGGAGTTCTTGGTGTTTTGAAGACGCCTGTAGAATTTAGGGAGAAACGGGGATGTGTAACATAGGCGCAGATCATCGGCTCTGGCTCTGTGCCTTCTTCCAAAGGGCGTTTGGTATATCATACATTACGTGACTACTTTATTCCAAAGCTCGTGAGGGGAAGGCTGGAATGGGTTACCCTTTGCTTTCCACGTTTCGGACTGGGCCCTTTTAAGTCCTTAAGACATTTGCTGAGTGGTCAAGGCTACCGCTGTGCCTTTAGGCACCCCAGACTGGACTGCCCCGACGTCTTCTAGGAACTCTCATCTGAACATCCAACTCCGCCTCCCCCTAAGGGAGGGGATCTCCAAAGCCAGAGGGGATTAGGGGGGATGCTGGTCCCCCTCGGCCCAGGGGTTGGGGGCAGGAATGCTGGCACCCGGGCCCCTTCAGTGACGCTCCCGCTTTCTCTGCCCCGCAGGAAAATGGCCACGTGAAGGTAAACGGCGACGCTTCTCCCGCGGCCGCCGAGCCGGGCGCCAAGGAGGAGCTGCAGGCCAACGGCAGCGCCCCGGCCGCCGACAAGGAGGAGCCCGCGGCCGCCGGGAGTGGGGCTGCGTCGCCCACCGCGGCTGAGAAAGATGAACCGGCCGCCGCCGCCCCCGAGGCCGGGGCCAGCCCCGCGGAGAAAGAGGCCCCCGCGGAGGGCGAGGCGGCCGAGCCCGGCTCACCCACAGCCGCCGAGGGGGAGGCCGCGTCGGCTGCCTCCTCGACGTCTTCGCCCAAGGCCGAGGACGGGGCCACGCCCTCGCCCAGCAACGAGACCCCGAAAAAAAAAAAGAAGCGCTTTTCCTTCAAGAAGTCTTTCAAGTTGAGCGGCTTCTCTTTCAAGAAGAACAAGAAGGAGGCAGGAGAGGGCGGTGAGGCTGAGGGCGCAGCCGGCGCCTCGGCCGAAGGCGGCAAGGACGAGGCCCCTGGGGGCGCTGCCGCGGCCGCCGGCGAGGCAGGCGTGGCCTCCGGGGAGCCGGTGGCGGCGCCGGGCGAGGAGGCGGCCGTGGGCGAGGAGGGGGCGGCGGGGGGCGACGCGCAGGAGGCCAAGCTCGAGGAGGCCACCGTCGCGCCCGAGAAGCCGCCCGCCAGCGAGGAGGCCAAGGCCGCAGAGGAGCCCACCAAGGCGGAGGAGAAGACCGAGGAGGCTGGGGCCAGCGCCGCCGCCAGCGAGGCGCCCTCGGCCTCCGGGCCCGGCGCACCCCTGGAGCAGGAGGCGGCCCCGGCGGAGGAGGAGGCGGCGGCCGCAGCGTCGTCAGCCTGCGCAGCCCCCTCACAGGAGGCCCAGCCCGAGTGCAGTCCAGAAGCCCCCCAAGCGGAGGCGGCAGAGTAAAAGGGCAAGATTTTTTAAGATAATCGAAGAACTTTTCTCCCCCCGTTTGTTTGTTGGAGTGGTGCCAGGTACTGGTTTTGGAGAACTTGTCTACAACCAGGGATTGATTTTAAAGATGTCTTTTTTTATTTTACTTTTTTTTTTAAGCAGCAAATTTTGTTTTTTTCCCCCTCCCCACAGATCCCATCTCAGATCATTCTGTTACCACCATTCCAACAGGTCGAGGAGAGCTTAAATACCTTCCTCTGCCTTGTTTCTCTTTTATTTTTATTTTTTTGCATCAGTATTAATGTTTTTTGCATACTTTGCATCTTTATTCAAAAATGTAAACTTTCTTTGTCAATCTATGGACATGCCCATATATGAAGGAGATGGGTGGGTCAAAAAGGGATATCAGATGAAGTGATAGGGGCCAGGATGGGGAAATTTAAGTGGTGCATAACATTGCCAAGATAATGTACCACTAGAAATGATGGTGTAAAGGCTTAGTCTTTTTTTTTTTTTAAGAAAAGTTATTACGATGTATTTTGTGAGGCAGGTTTACAACACTACAAGTCTTGACTAAGAAGGAAAGAGAAAAAAACACCAATACCCAGATTTTTAAAAAGATCATAGTCTTAGGAGTTCATTTAAACCATAGGAACTTTTCACTTATCTCATGTTAGCTGTACCAGTCAGTGATTAAGTAGAACTACAAGTTGTATAGGCTTTATTGTTTATTGCTGGTTTATGACCTTAATAAAGTGTAATTATGTATTACCAGCAGGGTGTTTTTAACTGTGACTATTGTATAAAAACAAATCTTGATATCCAGAAGCACATGAAGTTTGCAACTTTCCACCCTGCCCATTTTTGTAAAACTGCAGTCATCTTGGACCTTTTAAACACAAATTTTAAACTCAACCAAGCTGTGATAAGTGGAATGGTTACTGTTTATACTGTGGTATGTTTTTGATTACAGCAGACAATGCTTTCTTTTCCAGTCGTCTTTGAGAATAAGGAAAAAATCTTCAGATGCAATGGTTTTGTGTAGCATCTTGTCTATCATGTTTTGTAAATACTGGAGAAGCTTTGACCAATTTGACTTAGAGATGGAATGTAACTTTGCTTACAAAAATTGCTATTAAACTCCTGCTTAAGGTGTTCTAATTTTCTGTGAGCACACTAAAAGCGAAAAATAAATGTGAATAAAATGTACAAATTTGTTGTGTTTCTTTATGTTCTGATAAAATTCTGAGACTGAGGTCTTAGGTTCATTTTGAGGAAGATCTTGCATGCCATCAAGAGTAAATTTTCTTGTGGTTTTTAATCTGAAGTTTTCGAACTCAAATTTATAATCAGTAGTATCAGATGACGTACAAGAAAATCTTACAACATTCCATGTCAAATCTGTTGCCATTTATCTGCATTTAGTTTTCATTTAAAAATTGAAGTTATTTTTATTGTAGTTATATAGCATATCAGAATAAATCACTTAATACAAAAGTGGTATGACCCGAAGACTATTTGAACGTCTTAAGTGAAAATTTCATAAAATTTTGTGTGTGTGTGTGTGTGTGTGTGTGTCATGCAGGTCCAGAAACAAGTTTATACTGAGTGAGAGTCCACTTAATCCAAACTGCAGATGGGTCATGAAAAGTGACCATAGGTGTTCTGTTTTGTTTTTTTGGAGTATTACCTGCCATTGTAATTGTTTAGTGCTTGGCTGATTTCCAAATTATAGCTTAGATAATGCATTATACTTTAGGGAAACAAGCTTATGTAAAGAAGTAATGGTGATGAATGGACAACATTGTCAGTTTATGGGCCTTTAGTACTTGCCTCATTTCAATAGTTGCAAGCAGTTTTGTTTTGATGAAAGTAGTGTATTAGCATCTTGTTACTCAGAGGAAAAGATAGAGTATAAAACTTCCTTGTATAGTAATAATCCTTACTAGTTTACCCTCTTTGCTCTCTACCACCCCATAACTGGATTTATTTTCCTTACTGGACCCTAAACTGAATTGAATTTTAAGATAGAGATGTGTATTAAATACCATTACTTCACTAAATACAAAAGAAAGTGTTTATGCACACCTGCTTTGCTGTTTTTGAGCAGTGTGCCTGGTAGGGTTCACAATAAGTCAGTGAACCATGTTTGTAATAACTGGATGCCAAATCTTAAACTCATTAGAAAAATAACAAATTAGCTTTTGAAATGTGCTTTTAATTGGAATAGTGGGTCATAAATAATAGTTCATGACCTCTCTTTACCAAACACCCTCCCTGCTAATAAAATAAGTAACATTTGGAAGAGTGTGTACTTTTAGTTGGGGTTTCTTCATCTTGGAGGATGTTTGAAAGTTAAAAGTCAAATCTGGTAACCAAAGGACTGCTTTATGGGGTCTCCACCTTAACAGCTTTTTCTCAAATACCTATTTGGACAAGTACAGCACCTGGTATGTGGTAGGACTCAGAAAAAATGGATTTAAAAAAGTAACTCCTGAGTAGTTAAAAATACTGTGTAGCCAACTATATTTCTAGGTTTGTTCTTTTAACAGCTGGAATTTATTAAGATGCATTACTTTGATTTTAATCATTGCCTAAAACACTTTGGGTGGTACTGATGGAGTGGTGGATTTTCCACCAAATGATTAAATGAAATTTGACATATATCTTTTCATCCAAAGTTTTGTACATCACATTGTTTTCTAATGGAAAAATGTTAATATGGCTTTTTGTATTACTAAAATAGCTTTGAGATTAAGGAAAAATAAATAACTCTTGTACAGTTCAGTATTGTCTTTTAAATCTGTATTGGCAGTATGTATAATGGCATTTGCTATGGTTATAAAATACTTCTTCTGGATTATAATCATCATTTGATCCAATTCCTATTGCTTGTAAAATAAAGTTTTATCAATTGATATAATCAAGCTTGCTAAAATAGGATTTTTTACAAATTTAATTTTAAAACAAGTTTTAGAAAAAATTTTTAAATCTTAAGTGTTGATGGTAAGTACAACTATTATTCAGTTTAAGGAACTGAAAAGTATGCTTGACATTATACTTAGGATATAAGATTATATCCACTGAAGGTGAGTTTTAATGGTCACAAGTCAATTAAAAATTTTTATGCTAGAACTTGATAATATAGTTGAGAAAAAATGTAATTTATTTACATTTTCCCCTCATGAATATAAACTTAATAAAGGTTGCAATTAAAGTTAAGTATGTGAGGGAAGGGTGCTTTTTGTTTTTGTATATTTTAAGTAGATCCAGCTGGGAGGGGTATATAGTTTAACATAGCCCAAGTTAGCTTTGAAAATTAAGAAAATTGGTTAAGTAACAAGACTATTATCTTTTATCTTTCCTTTAATCATTAACTGCAAATTGAGAATTTTTCCCCCTCTTCACTTCCCAGCTATATGAAAGTGCTTAAAGCAGTGTGTAGCCAACAGGAATTTTAACATGTTTTCAGTCTGTAAATGCTCCAGTCCCTCCTGGGGATTTGAGTTCCAGCACTCCTTTAAATTACACCCAACAATGCTATTTTAAAAATGGAAAATAAATACTTTTTAAAGGTGTGAAAGTTAACCATATTTTATGTTCCTGAAAAAGTGAAAAATTACTGATCCTGAACTACTCCTGTCTATTGTTCTTCCCCTCAGCTGTTCAACATCAGCTATAAAACAAACCTAAATATCTACCCCATCATAAGACCCATAAAATAATTATTTCAAAATTTTTAGAAACCCTGATAATCTCAGTTCTAGTGTTTTGGTAAAATTAGAGCATAGACTTTTTAGTACTACTAGTAGGTAGAAACGAGAATAATTTTATCAATTGCTGTTATTACAACATCTCTCATTTCTGGGGAAAGGTGAAAGGCAACAGGATTACTCATCACTTAGAATTTCAATAAATATAACATTTCAGTTGAGTTTGTTAAGTTAGCATTACAGATTGTCTTCCTAACAAGTGGGCAAGTGTTCCTTAGGTTTAAAATGTGGCTTAAGGGCTGGATATGGTGCTAGCATTCTGTACCTGGGTAATTAGTAGGGGTGAGAAAAGGAAAGGGATTCTTGGGGAGAGTTATAAATTGGAAGTCTAAGAAAGTTCTCATAGCAAGTCTTAATTCAAATGACACATACCTGCATTTTGGGAAAGCACCATCCAATAGAAATGTAATTCCAGCCACATATGTAATTTTAAACTTTTTAATAACCATAATTTTTTTAAATAAGAAGGAACAGATGAAATTAACTTTAATAATCCATATATCCAAAATATTTCAACATGTAATCAATATAAACATTACTGAGATAGTTTACTTTTTTTTTTTTCATACTAAGTCTTTGAAATCCACATTCCAAGTGCTCACTGGCCACATGTGGCTACCACATTGGAGAACACGTGTCTGGAGAATTAGGGTCTGAGAATCGAGGAGTGATTAGGAATGTTGGGCTACAGACTGTTGGCAAAGTGTAGCTTGTGTAATTAATTTCATGAGCTTTAAGGGCTTAGCTTTTAAGCTAACATTGAAGTTTTTTCTAGATTTCAAACCATTTTAAGCAGTAAATATGACATTGATATTACAAGTAAACACTGTGAGATTCTGAAAGGACTTGCTATGGGTTGAACGGTCCCCTCCAAAATTCATGTTGAAGCCCTAACCTTTAGTATCTTAGAATGTGACTGTATTTGGAGATAGGGCCTTTAAAGAGGTGATTAAGTTCAAATAAGGAAACTAGGGTGGGCCCCAATCTAATGTGACTGATGTCCTTAGAAAAAGAAAGAAATCAGACATATGAAACACCAGGGGTGCACTTGCATAGAGAGAAAAGACCGTGTGAGGACACAATGAAAAGGTGACCATCTGCCAAGTCAAGGAAAGATGCTTCAGGAGACACCAGACCTATCAGTACCTTGATTTTGGACTTGTAGCCTCCAGAACTGTTAGAAAATAAATTTCTGTTGTTAAAGCTGCCCAGTCCGATATTTGTTATGGCAGCCCTAGCAAACTAATACAGGACTCCAGGGTATGAATGGAAAGAGTGTCTGTCTTTAGCCAAAGATGTGAAGAATTTTGCCGACTTACTTTTTCTCTTTCGTCAGTGGATAAGAGACTGCTTTCTAACTTGAGAATTTTTTTATTATTGTCATTGTTACCTAGAAAAGAGAAATGATAGTTTAAAAACTAGAAAGGTAGATGACATTTCTATCTTAATTCTTCATTAATGAGTTGATAGGAAAGATCCCTGAAACACAAATAGGAAAAAAATATTGTCTAAAAATACTATGTAATGTTATGTCTGAATTTATCTATCTCTTTATATTTTCCTTGCAGTTTATTTGTGCAAGAAACTGAGTTGTTTTATAATTTCCACAGTGTCAGTTTTGCCAATTGCACCTCAGCCTGTCATTTAATATGTTCCTTTGTCTTTTCTGTATTTCTTATATTCTCTGTAAATTAATCAGTGGATCTACGGATTATATCACAGGTGATAGCATATACTTCTATCAGGAGGCACACATGTCTAGCTGTGTCTCTTTTTGTGATGTTTGAAATCATTGATCTTTGCTTTAATCCATTAATTAATTTAGAGTTGCAAAATGACATTATTCTAATTGTCATTCCCTTTTCTATTATTTGTGCAGTTACTTCTATAAAGAGAAACATTCCTTCATCAACCATTTGGTTATCCTGAGGTACATTTCTTTACGGAAAGGCAGAATAAATGTTTGATTCTTTCCCTTTACTTACTGGTTTTCAGAATATTGAGTTGGTTCCTTAACATACCCCAAAGGTGACCAATGATGGTATTTGTTGTTTAATGTCATTATACATTGATAGATTTAAACTTACTTGATGTAAGCAACATAAATGATGCTCAGATTGGCTCATGGTAGATTATCTTTTAAAATTACAGAATTCAATAAATTAAATCAGTTTAAATTTTATTAAGATGCTACTTAGAAATATACTAAAAGATAAATGGAACTCAATACTTACTCAAATGAAATGGATTTCCATATTTCAGTGTTGACATGTCCCTCAATTTTAGTTGGGGTGTCATGTCAAGAAGCCTTTTGCTTATACAATTTCAAAGAAATGGGAGACATTGCAGTTTTTTTCTTACTCTCTAATTGCTGCTGGGTAATCATATTTAAATGTCATCAAAATTTATCAACATAGCACCTTACTCCATGTGGTAAGAAAAATGTCTAGAAACTTACAAGCATGAGGAGCCTCAGCAATCAGTAGTCATAGAGACATATATGTTAGCCCTTGATGATGCAGTGCACTGAAGAGAACATGCTGGTCAGCAGGCATTACTAATTTCCTCAGCAAAATACCAAAATTTCTATGATGGAGTGTGGGTCAGTGAAACCGATGATTTCTAAAATAAAAATTATACTTACTGTAGAGTCCAGAGGCTCCTATGGAAGGATTAATTGACTGCTTTTATAAAAAAGTTTTGAGGAAATTGAATTCAAATGACCACAGGTAATATAACTTTTTAAAACAAATGACCAACTAGAGCTACTTATTTTAGTCTTTTTGAAAAATTGGTAAGCATTGGATGAAGCAACAGATACTTTAAAATAGATAACATGAACAGATCTGAGGACATGGTAAAATTATAAAGAAAAAGAAGCCTATGGACTTCGTCAAGTCATATTACAAAACATTAATTTTTAGGGGGGAAGGATATAGCTCAAGTGATTGAGCACATACTTAGCATGCATGAGGTCCTTGATTCAATCCCCAGTACCTCCTCTAAAAATAAATAAATAAATAAACCTAATTACCTCCCCCCATCAAAAAAAAAGGTAAAATACTAATCTGTAACTGGAAAAATGAATTATCTTCACAATATCCTTCTCTTTTCATCTCTGGGGTGCTATCTAGTTCATGTGTTGGATTATGCTAGTACAAAGAATGTTTTAGTTTCCTTTTGTCATATGCTTCTTGGTACTTTAAAAGCATAAGTTATTGGTAAAAAATTCTGGAATGAGAATTAGAAAATCTTTAATGAAAATTCTTATTTAAAAAAAAAACTTACTGGTATACGCCATCTAAATTTAAAATTTCATTTGATCCAGAAGTGAAATTTATCAGAACTCCAATGATTAATCTTATTTAAAACAAGCAAAAAATGTATAAATACTAGAGTTTCTTTTTCAAACTATAAGTGAATTTTTATTTGTATCACCTAAGAAAATCTACATTTTTTCAGCACTCTTACACAGAGCACAAAGATTTTTCATGCTTGTTAAGTGGATAAAGAAGTGCTTAATAGTACAATTAGTAAAAAATATAGTCATAGTATCAAATGAAGAATAGTTCTTGTGAAGCATTTCTGCCATAACTTCTTGAGACTTAAAACACAAAATAAACATATTTATTGAGAAAATGAAGTTTTGATTTTTTTGTTTAGATCAAGAAGACTCATTAAAACTAGTTGTTCATTAAAGCATGCTTCCTCCCTATCTTCTTACTGTCCTGTATACCAATTTTGTAATCAAAAGTATATCTACAAGTAATATATACATATTTCACATATAAATTTAAGTACATAATAAATAACAGTGAACACACATGTATTTTTTAAATCTAATATATAAAATCAGGCATAAATCTGAAAGTATGCTCTATTATTAATATTAAATTTTTTAAACAGAATTTCTCCTCTGTTTTTAATTTTTCACCTCCCTCATTTGCTAACTGAAGTCTTCAGAAAATATTATCATATCTTCTGAATACTTCCTAAGACTACAGAGAAAAACAAGTGAATGAGTTTTAAGATTTGGTTAAAGGAGGATTTTTTTGATCAGAAATTGATTTGTCTAAAAATTCTTTCTGTGAGAATCTTTTCTTTTTGTTAACCACTGATTAATCTTTCATAACATCTAGCTATAATAATCATCATGTACATCTGACCCACAATAAAGAAGAAAATAGGCAGAATGAAGATTGTTACTTTTCTTTCTTTTTTGTGTTCTATAAATCTTATTCTTGTTGGTTAGACTTGTGGTCATAATGTTATTTCAACTCAATGAAGCACAAGGATGAAGTATGATTAGGCACTTAGATGCAGGAGTCAAAGGGATCTGCCTCTGCCACAGGCAACTTTTTTACAATATTAAGTACGTATATTTATCTGAGCCTCAGTGTCCTTGAGTGTAAAATTGAGAATAAGAAGAATGCCAGTTAGTAAGGATGAATGTACCTAGTCTAGTATCTGGCGTTTGGAAGTGTTCAATCAATGTTTGCTATTATTATGCACTGCATGGTGTCTGCATTTCTGGTTCAATATTGAATACCTCAAGATACTCAGCAGGTGGCCTGCAAACATTTGCAAATATGTTTTAATTAAGATGCCCAACAATAAAGATATTAAAACAAAAGGACAGTTTTCTACTTAAGTGTTTATTTCGCTGTTCATTTATTATTTTAGTAAACATTTGTTGAACACCTACTAGGGTCTAGGGAAAGGACTGGGATCTCAGAACACAGGAGTGAATATACTGCATGCCTGGAATCTGTTCTGGCAGGAAAATCACTAAACTTACAAACAATACCAATACTACTACTACTAATCCATAATATGATTTTTTTTAAGTCAAATACATTTAATTCTCTTAGAGTCTTGATTACGTAGACATTAGATAAAAACAAATTGAATATTATTTTTAAAAGTACTCAATGTATCTTTTAAATTTGTATGTCAAGTTTACATTTTAATACTTTCATTTTACTCTAAACATCAGTAAAAAACCCATAAAATATAGAAGGTGCATATTCAGGTTACCTATTGTCAGATTACAAACATCTGAAAACTCAGTGGTATAGGGCAACAATAATTTAAAATTTTTACTTTTTAATAGCTTCATTGTTATATAATTGATGTACAACAAACTGCACATATTTAAAGGGCACAATTTGATACACACAAATACGTATACATCTGTGAAACTATCACTGAAATCAGGTTAATGGCCATATTCATGGTGCTTATGACTCTGTGGGTCAGAGATTAGAGCCGGCACAGCAGGGACAGCTCATGTCTGGTACTTGATGTTTGTGGCCACAGCTGGGGTTGCTTGAATAACTGGGAGCTGTTGGGATAGCTACTGGGGCTATATGTCTGGGATCTTCATTTTTCTTGATGGGGTGTGTGCTGGGATTAGGAGGCCTAAAATGGTTCCTTGACGACTGGTCTTGCTGCTTGGGCTGGGCTGGCCGGACCCACAGAGACTTAGCACGTACTCTTTGCGATCAGAGCAGTCTCAGGATAGATTTCTTGCATGGCAGCTGGCTTCTCCCAGAGGTGGAGATCCAAGGTAGTGCTCCAAGGGACAGGAAGTGGGAGTGGCCACTCTCTTACAGCCTGCTCTCAGAAACTGGCATAGGGCACTTCTACTATTCTGTTTTGGTTAAAATAGTCACAGAGCCTATCCAGACTCTAGGGAAGAAAGACATGGACACAATCTCCTGGTGGGAGAAGTGTCAAAGAAATTTTGACCATCATTAAAGCACTATAATACCTTTTGTATATGATATATTTCTGAGTAAAAGACTTCAAATTGAGGTCATGAGCAAACCATTTCTTGTGGATTATAACGGCAGTGGTAGGGGAAGAAGGTGGAAGTAATAATATTTCCATCAACTCCTCAGTCTCCATTGCTCTTTATCAAGCAATGCTCTTCAGATAACCTGGAGCTACGCCTTGATATATTATAAATGGATGTATTTTGGATATGAATACACATGATCAAAGCTATATGGTAAGCACCACTATTTGTATATTAAAGAATATTGTATCATTTAATGGTATATTTTACCCATATAAATTATTATCAAGATTTAAAATCATAGAGATATGATTCAGTAAAACCATTTGAGATGGATATATCAGATTCTATTTATGTTATCTTCCTTGGGCATTATCCTATTGGGAACCTACTGAACTTTATAAGAATTCCATTTTTTAAAAAGTTGGCTGGGGCAGGGGTGGAGGGTAGGGAGTGGGGAGGATTGGAGCGTTACAAATGGATCATTTGTATTTTAACAAACTTTACTAGAGACAGTTCAAGTAGACAGCTCCATAGTTTATGAATAAATATAATCTGCTATAAAGGTAGCATAGTGTCATCAAGCCATGGTAAAGATATATCTCTTACATGTTCAACCACTAGGTGAATTGTGTACATCTAGCATACAAACAGTTAACAAAATCAGTTAGTGAAATATACCAAGTAAACCTCTCAGGAGATTGTTTTTATTGTAGTGTTTTGGGAAACACAAGGGAAAGGCAGTATATAAATACAGTTTACCCATGGAAGAGGGGTACCTTATTCATTTAAGGGGAGTTAAATAAGTGTATTCATCATTATTTGTATCACTTAAATATTTTGTCAAGGGAAGTGGCTTTTCTTGGAAAGAAAGAACTATTTCATGTGATCCCCTTAACCACAGCTCATCTCAAATAATATCAGTGGTTCCTCAAATTTCTCACTGTGCCTTCATTCGAAAATATTTCCTCTTCTGACACAGGAATGAAAAGAAGGGAAAAAGAATCTTTCTGAGTGCACACGTACTTCCATACATTTCCATATCAGAGAGATTACAGAGAACCATTAAAAATGTTGGTCACTTGGAATTCTAGAGTTAGAGAGGTGACTATGTGGTAAAGAATTTTGATCATTAAGTAAATCTGAAGATTTATTTGAGCAGGAAGTGTCCGCTGAGGAATAGAATTTAAGGCCATGACATTCCTTGGGAGAACAGAGGCGGCACTCAAAATAAGCAATAAAAGCAACACATTTCCTTTGTTTGAATATCTTATGTACTTGCTTACAGAATGTTTAACGCATTTGTTTTTTAAGAGGTTTATCTCAGGGTGTTTTTTTGCTTCTTTTCTTTTCTTAATTAGTTTCTTTACAAAGTTATATCACTACCAACGAGTTGGGAGATCATGGAACCAGGGTGAAAAGCAATTAAAGTTAATTATTGTGATAGAGGTTAGATTAGATTAAAGTACCTACCTACCCACCAACATTCCAGACATCTAATAGAGGTCTGTGTGTTCAAGGTAATAAATAAGGGTCTGGCATTTGAGGTATTAAGTTAATAATTAGTGTCAGAGGGAAGAAGCAGTCACACCTGGTAGATAGTAAATACAGTCAGCCCTCTCGTATCTGTGTTTCACATCTTCAGATTCAACCAACCACAAATAGAAAATATTCCCCCCACAAAAAAAAATTCCAGAAAGTTACAGAAAGTAAAACTTGAATTTGCCCCTTGTACAAGGCAACTATTAACATATCATTTACATTATATTTACGACTATTTACATAGCATTTACGTTTTATTAGGTATTATAAGGAATCTAGAGATGATTTAAAAAGTGTATGGGAGGATGTGCACAGGTTGTAAGCAAATACTACACCATTTTACATAAGGCACTTGAGCATCTGAGGGATTTTGGTATCTTTAGTGGTCCTAGAACCTATCACCTGGGAATACAGAAGGACACTGTACACCTGGATAAAATGAGACTCTAAAGTATTCCTATCTCATTGAAACTTGAGTCCCAGTGTTTCCAATATGCTTGTTCAAAATGTAGCTTCCTTGTTCTTTCTCAACAAATTTCTCCTAGATAATGTCACAAAGAGTGGTTTTGTCTGTGGAATTTGGTGCAGGGCTAACATTTCTTTCAGAGGGTTATCAATACGTATTGAGAGTCTTTTTTATATAAGCTATGGTGCTAGGCTTTCAGAATATGTCCAGTTAAAGAGACAGGTTTCCTGCCCTTGAGGAGTACAAGTGCTACAAGCAAGACTTGTAAGTAGATTATGAAATACAACAGAAAACCATCTGGGAAAAAAAAAGTGGATAGAGAAGATTTAAATGCTAAAAACAATTAAAATCAAAATATGAAAAAGAAGTACTAGAAGAGTCCAAGGCAGAATTTCTAACTATCAGAGAGGGAAAGACTCCACTCTGATAAATCTGACCACATAAAAACAAAAAGTTTTACATAGTAAGAATTACTCTAAGCAAAGTTGAAACTATAAATGTATATTATGTTCTCTTCAGCAATTCTACTTTTAGGAATTCATCCCATGATTATACCCATACATCCAAAATGACATATATATGTTGTTATTAATTGCAGCATTGTTTATAATAGCAAAAAAAGTAGCAAGAGTGAATATCCATCAATAGAGGCTGAGTTAAATAAAGTAGGGTACATCTATATGATGGAATACTATGTGTTTTGGGTTATTTATTGCTATTCACAAACCATGCTAAAACACAGTGGCTTTATAAAAGAATAACACTTACTAATTTTTTTCCCTCGATGTTCTGTGGGTGACCAGGCTTAGCGAGGATGTTCTGCTCTGTGATATCATCTAGGGTTGCAGTCATCTGGGGACTCCACAACCAGGCTGTATTGTCCAAGATGGCTCACTCAGATGGCTGGCAGTGGTGCTGGCTGTTGGACTGAAAATCAGCTGGGATCATTGGCCAGAGTGTATTAGCATTAGCTTCTTCTCCATGTGGCCTCTCCTCATGGCTTGGGCTTCTTCCAGAACGATGGCTAGCTTCCAAGAGGGAGTGTTACCAGGGCATAAAGCTGTAGATCATTCAAGGGGCAGCTTTGGAAGTTATCACTTATACCTCCTTCTGTTAACAGAGTAAGTGATAAGACCAGCCCGGATCCAAGGGGAGGGAAACAGACTCCATCTCTTAAGTAAAAGCATGGCAAAAAACTTGCAGCCATCTTTAATCTACCAAACTATGCATCTGTAAAATAGAAAGAAGTAATACCTGAGATACTGATTTGAAATAATTTCTGGCATAATTGATGGGTATATATCAGTGTGTATAATATGATAGTATCTGTGTGTACAAAAAGTGTGGATGAAGCAGAATACCGAATTGCTTACATGTACCCAAGAATATCTCTGGAGAATACACAAGAAACTGGGTAGTTAGACTCAGTGGAAGAATATTCACTGATTTTTCTTTTTACCTTTTGAATTTTGTATGATATGAATAATTACTATTTTTAAAAGTTAAACTGTAAAGATTATAACGTGATAAGTATTACAGGCTATATTTCCTAAAGATGTGTTGATGAAAAAATTAATCAATAGTCAATCTAAGGAAGAAATGGAAAATTTTATTCAAGCCAACCTGAGGATTATAACCCAGGAAACAAGTCTTTCAGACAGCTCTCAGTATTGTTCCAGAGAGGTAAGGGGGGAGGCCACTATGTATGTCATTTTAGAGAAGGGGTACATGCAATCAGACACGCGTCTTGGTGGAAGGTTACTGCTCTTTGTGAGGAACAGATTTCTTTGTTAACAGTTTTAGAGCTTTTCTAAGTATGGAAAGATGCAAGAACTTGGGTTCATAAATTTTCTCCTGAAAATCTCTGACTGTTTGAGGGCCAGTTCTGCCAGTTTTCTCAGAGCACAGAGTGCCTTATCCTGATTTTTGCTCTGAATTCCTTTCAGGCTATATTGTAAGTGAGCAACTGCACTGGCTAATGACTTGCTTCTTGTAGAACTGGATGGTGGGCAACATTCTTTATTTTACAATCCCCTCCCTTTTGGTCTTAATTTTGACCAAAGTTTGGGAGGCATTTAGTGACCAATTTATCTCATGGTGCCAGGAATTCTCATTCCCAGGTCAGGCAAGGATTTCATTTATAGGCCACTCAATGTGCTATTACTAGACTAGGTCCTGTTAACAGTAGTCAAAATCCTCTGGACTGCCAGTTATGGACTAGTCTGTTATGGTCCAGGAAATGGTTCCCTCTTGTTGCCTCTTCCCATATCTAGAGTTATACTATTACAATCATTGACTTTATAGAATTATATATGTGGTCAATCATTTCAAGACATGCAGCCATTGTTATTTTATTGGAGGCTCAGTCACACATTTGGTAGTGCAAGAAACAATCTTGTGAAATAGGCAGAATATATAAGTAGTACAGCTAGTAATATCACTAAGGACACAAGTAAGTATTTAAGCTAAGAATTCCATTAGGTGACGTCCAGTATCTCCCTAGGTTGTCTGACCCAGTCTATCCTGCACCAATCACTACCTTTAAGGAAAATGATTTATTGGCATTGTATATAACATTCACTGAAGATACCTGCACATACAAGGCACGTGGTGGTCACCGTGACCCCTTACAGGATTGAGAAAGGAACATTACCTTTTAAGGAATGACATTGCTGGCCCCAGAAGAGGAAAAATTGATCTTTACAGTTGAGCAGGTATCTCTGTCACTGGGGAGGCATGGTTTTTGTATAATGCAGATGCACAGTGCACACTAGAGGGGAAGGAGGAGGTCCAAACAAGCAGGAAAAAAATTTATGTTTAAATTTTTCTTGTCTGGACTTAAAAATATGAATTTTTATTTCATCAGATATATTTAGGAGAGAGCAGGAAACTTAAGATCTATTCCTCAAAATCTATTATTTTGATAGTGATTATATTCATAATGTGATTGGAGCTCAGAAAACAGAACTGACGACCTACACTGAGGAAGAATGGTCCAGGGTGGCTTTCATGCTAGAGTTCTATGAGTGAAAGGATGGCCTGAAAATACTGGTAAGTTGCAGTAAGAAGAAATTGAGAGGGGTCAACCCTGATGGTTTCTATTTTTTATGTGTAAGAGGAGGCAAGGTCACCCCCTGAATATGAGTTTTTCAGGATAAGAAGGAAGGGTTAGAGAGAATGAAAATGTTTGGCAGCATTTTTATAGGAAATGAGTAAGAGAAGCAAGAATAGGTCAAAAAAGTACACTAGCCAGGTCAAAAAAGATATGAGCTTGCAATCCTGCCATCAGCACAGCAATGAGATTTTTCTCTGCTGACTCAGATACAGAGAAACAGACAATGAACTGATCCAGGACAGGCCAGGTGTGGGAAAAGGGTGAAAGAATGTGGAAGGACTCTGGTGTGAGAGATAAGAAAGTGATGGACCCTGCAATCCTGGACAAGAATTCAGAAGAAATGGGAGAAAACAGGATGTGAAGAGTGGGGAGAGGACTCACAGGGTGGTAATGAGAGTGAGGGCAGTAAACTTAGATTCAGAGAAGACAATTTAATTCTTGGTTTGAAGACAAAGATTTCAAATGCCAGACAATTCTGGATGAAGATAACAATTCAAGGAGTGACTGACCATGGGGTTCTGCTTCTAGTATTGTTTGTTAGAAATGTATTGCCATTGTTTTAGTTGGGGGCATTAATTTTTGATTGATACGTATAAATTGGATAAGTCTACTTACAACACTAGTGACCATATTTTATAAACTCAACTAAAAACATGTGGTTTAATGATGGTCTCTACTTTTTTGGTTGTTAATATATTTCTATGAAAAGACAACATAATATGTAACATACACAGTATTTTGGTACCATATTAGAAAATGAAGGAATCACAGTTTATGTAGACACTACAGACATAACTTTTAAAATGACAAATGATAATGCAAGAAAGTTAAGTATTGAAAGTTTTAAATGTTTGAAAATGTTTAAAATGCAATGATTTTGAGTTAGAGTGTAAAAACTTCTTAAGAGAAGAGATCCTTTATGACCTCAGTGTATTCCAATACTCCTTTTGAATCCGTATTCCCCTCAAGCTCTGCCAGTGTTTAGAACTGTGTAGGTCAATGGTAAGAGATAAATAATACTTCTTGTTTAAATTACTGGTTGGTGATTTTATTTGTATCTTTTGGGGAAATGGATTCCAGCTATAATAACACCCCTTCCCCCATACCCAAGAAGGACGGGTGTACTCTTTCTTGTTCTATGTCTGAAGAACAAGGCTACTTCCCTGCTCAAATTCCAAATTCCTTAGGAAAACAGAAGCTGTGATGAAACCACATCAGTAACTTCCACTCACATGTCAGTTTTAAAACAACTTGGGAAAGGTCAGCCTATTTGACTTCCTTCTATTGTTGAATTTACCCAGTTCCTGATTATATTTGTGTGGTGCAGTGATTTTTAAAGGTGATTCCTTTATCTGTTTCAGTTTTCTAAGCAACATAAATTAGCCAGGAGTGTTATTTTTTTCCTGAATACTGTATGTCTTGGGAAAAGATTAGCTGTGATAAAAGCCATTATTTCAGTGGCATTTGTAAGAACATCTGTGGCACTTGAGTGGATATTCTCGTTCAAGAGATGAGGTGGAAGGGAGCCCAGGAAACTTCATCAGTGACACAAAGAGGTCACTTGTGTGCACTGTATCTCAGTTCAAAGGCCAACGACACTCCTGGGCAGTTTAAGCACTAAGAGTCAGACTTAGTGAAAATACGGTTTTAGCCCCCAACCAAGGTTTCAATTTGTTTTGACATCTATCACTTTGACGTTATTAGCTTGGCCCCAGTTATCCGAAAATTCACATTTATACCATGGTATGGTTGACTGAGAATGACATGTAGAAAAATGTGTCTAAGGAAAGTCTTT
Organism: Camelus bactrianus; assembly: GCF_048773025.1. NCBI lineage: Eukaryota > Metazoa > Chordata > Mammalia > Artiodactyla > Camelidae > Camelus > Camelus bactrianus. Next base: position 41,276,402 of record NC_133546.1, on the reverse strand, counting down.
CAGCTTGTCTTATGAAAAATTCAGAATACTATACTATTTTTATGGTTGTCATTTTATTGCTCTTTTTTACTTTTCAACTACCAATTAATTCTAGTCTAATGTTTTCTACATAATCTCTGTATTTTTAGTTCATTTCAAAATACTGCACAAATAGTATCTCATAGTTAAAGTGAAATGCAATGTATTCAACACGAAAAAGGAATGTCAAAGGCATCATTTGCAAAACAGACGAACAATCAAACAAAACCAGGGTGGGGGTGGTCTGGGAGGAGCCGGTACCAGGCTAGGCATGTTTAGAGCAAGAGTTCTTTCTCTGATGATGAGTGTGTTCCATCAGCAAGCCTGCTTTTAGACTTGCAGTAACACTGGTTACCAGCAGAGTGTTCCAACAGCAATTAAATACACATGCATCATCAGTGTTTAGACATTTGGTTACTAAACAAGTGAGCTCAAAGTGGAGAGAAGGAGTGCGGACCAGTGGTTAAGAACACAGGTTCTGCTCTGCTGAATTCTAATAGTATGACCTTGGGTAACCTACTTAACCTCTCTGGGCCTTAGGCTCCTCACGTGTAAAATGAGAATAACGGAATTATCTCTTAGGGTTGTTGTGGGGTTTAAATGATGTAACAACACATGTAGAAGTACAGTGTTGGAAACAGTGCCTGGTATGTAGCAACCACCCGGACATCATGGGGAATACCCTGCCTAGTTTTTAGGTTAAGTTTGGTTTCTAGGCGATCCCTTAAAATGGTGGAAGTTTTTTAAAATGTCCTTTTCTAGAGGTGAAAAAAATAGGAAGACCAAAGAATCTTGAATGCTATGAGAGGATAGTGAAAGAAGAGAGTGACAATTAAGCATTTTGTTTATACCAATAAGGAAACAGGTTTAATTTATAGCAGGAAAGGCTAGGCTTCGAGTCTGTAGACTTCCTGGCACACTGCACTGTGAGATACTGCTGAGCTGGAAATTACAAAGAAAAGAAAAGCTACTTGACATCAGTCAACATGCTATGAATAAACTTTGAAGCTTTCCTGTGTCCTTTTGATTGGATATGGAGTATAGTGATTTGATATAAACATACATCTACCTACAGGAAAAGAGCTGGATTCTCACTCTATTAGGACCACTTAACAGGGAGAATCATTTCATCAAGGGTCTTTTGTTAGCAATTCAGTAACTAAACTCCCTTGGTTGGGTCAAAAGCCAATAGGATAGGGAGGTTTGCTTTAAAGCACACAGTGTTTATGGTGAAATTTAAGGCCTAGTAATATTCCATTTAAATTACAATGGAAAGCAACAACTAATAACCTAATAACACCTAATAATCCATTTAAGTTTGTTAGCACTCAGTTTAAATCACTGTGTAAACGTTTTCTATGGCATGCTACTTGAATGATAGGATTTTGGTTTTTGTGAGGTTTTAAAACATTACATTTTTCTAATATTTACTGTTTCATTTTTTTAACAGAAATAGCACACAAACTTAAACCCAAATCTATTTTCTAAACCAAATTTCATCCAGAACATATGTTTAAAAAAATTGGTAAAAAATGATATATATTTTTTTGGTAGGGGGAGGTAATTAGGTTTATTTAAATTAATTAATTAATATTAATGGAGGTACTGGGGATTAAACCCAGGACATTGTGCATGCTAAGCACAAACCCTACCACTGAGCTATATCCTCCCCACAAAAAAACCAAAAAAACCCACGATATTTTAAAAAGCAAATGTGAAGAAAATCTAGAGAAAAACTGTAGTACCACATTGTCATACTGATTAAATTTTAGTTCAAAAAGATTTTAAAGATCATTTAATTTGCTTACCCCTTATCCTGTTCTAGACAGGCTGCCTTGTGGCTCAACCATGATGTGAAACGGTCCTCCTTGAATTGTACGATGCAGAATCTGTATGGACATACTAGTGTTCTGGTGACAAATGAGAAAATAGAGGTCAAAGTACCTGCCCAGAGTTCCTGAGAGACTTGATTTCTTATTGGCTTCTAAGGCTCTTTCCAAACTCCACAGTGTTAAAATAAAAGTTGACCTGTCAAATCTAAACTCACATAACAGACCAGGACACATTGTTCAGTTAAAATCAATAAAGATAACAAAACTGATCTAAATTTTCAGAAATTCATGCTTCACAGGGGACTGAATTTTGGGGAAATAACTGAAAAATGCATCCAAAGGAAGAAGACAGAACAGAAAAAATAGTGTATAGCTGTTTGGATAGCAATAGTGTTAAATCTATTAAGAAAAATGAGCAGTCCCCCCGGGGTAGAAGGTGAGCAGGAACGAAATGGCAGAAGCCCAGGCCTGGACCCCTTTGGCTGCACTGATCTGCCAGGTGCCAGGGTACTCAGAAGTGCTCTCCGTGGTTTTCCATTTTATCATTTTACTTTGCTGGGATCATGGTTTTGGTGGCTTCACAGAAGAAAGGATTCCTTGGAAAGCCTATAAAATACAGATAAAGACAAGTTGTGGAGGAAGAGCTTCAGGAGGCATTGGAGGAAATTGGGAGAGTGTGTTGCAGAAAGCAGGAGGAAGATGAAGGTGTTCACTTCTACACTGGGGGACGCACACCTCACTGAGACGTTAGGTCACTCGTATCCTTTAGATTTCAAGAGAGAGAGAAGTGCATGTGAACAGAAACTTTCAGCTTATTTTTTTCTCTCCTGATAAATGACTCAAACCGTGGTCACTGTGATTCAATCTTCTTATGTTTGCCCTTGAGGGACAGGCAGTGTCACTTCTCTGGTATTCCTCACAACATACAGCATATGGCAGGGGTAAGATAAGAGTTTCATTAAATTTGTCCCATGTTACGAAAGGAAGGAAAGGGAGAAAAAGATCCCTGGTTTTCTGGGTTGTTGTTTGTTCTTGCGAATATACAATGCATGTGCCCTCTGATTTGTCAAAGCTTGTTAACTGGGCATGGGCCTGTATGTTCATTCACAGTCCATAAAGACTCTCTCTAGATTGCAACCTATTCCAGTAGGAGAAAAACCAAAAACCAAAAACAAAACAGAACGAAACAAGCCCCCAGGCTGGCTGGCGTTGAAAGTGCTGGCAGACAGAAGCAGTAATCTGTTGGTAATTTTATAAGGTTTCTGTGCTGATTACCCTTTGGGCAGTGTCCACATCACTGATGAGTTTACACACTCACAGCTGCCCTGGGAGCAAGACAACATCTGCACAAAAACAGACAAGGCCTATTCTGACAATTAAAAGAGCTGGTAACTGCTAACACTATTCTCATGATCTTCTACAAGAATTTCAATTAAATGAAAATCAAATGCGGCCCTCAGAGGCCATATGGTGCAGTGAGGAAGGGGCCCCACTCCCACAGTCAAGGAGCCCACTCTCCTGGCCTGGCACTGCCAACACCTTGCTGTGAAAGGCAATGCCCAGCTGACATGTGCCCAGGCCTCAGCGAGGCTCTTTGCACAGAAAGGAACTGGTGCTTCAGGAACGCAAAGAAACAGAAAACTCAAGCCTATGTTAGACGTAGAAGGAGAAAAACAGATGCACCAGGAATAAAAGAAAGGAAGGATCAGGCTCAAAGAGAAAAACTGCTGAGAATGGTGCCAAGTGAGGCGATAACAACTCTTATTATGCAGTGCCTACAGTATGCCAAGCACTTTTCAAGTAAGGTTCTTAATATACTTATTGGAACATGAAATGAGTTGACCACAATCCTTCCAAACTTCACTCATGTACAACACTCACCAGTTGCACTGCAATGCCAAGGGACCAAGCACTTTTCAAGTATTGTTTCCAACTTATAAAACAAGCTTGAACCAGAAAGTATAGCTGTATCTGTTGAGAAAACTGAGACTCAGAGAGGTCGAGTTATCTGGGGCCACACAGCCAGTGCACGACACATTTTCTCCTCCTCTCTTTTTAGAGTTTTAGGCAAAGCTTTCAGATGAGGCACGCTGCCCAGGGTAAAGCGGGCCGAGGAACTGTACTGTAGTCTGAGATGTTCTCACCTGATGGCAAACTGCCTCCTAGTCTTTAAATAGCTCACAATGAGAAGAGGGGTAAAAAAAGAAAGAGGATGAAAAGCAGGGATCAGAGAAGAAGATAATGAAGAAAGGAAAAGGTACAAAGAAAAAACAAGTAAGAGATGAAGGGAGAAGCTAAGTGGAATCATTATAACAAAAGGGATCTGGATAAGGACTTTACTTCTGCTAAGTAATAAAATGTCTATTCCCATGTTTTGACCCCAGGTACGGGGGCCTGCTTTCTCCAGATGTGACAATTGCTTCAAAGAGAGCTTCAGGCTTGGAGCAAGTGAACTGCCAAGTCAAGGAAAGTCAAAACAGTCACTCCATACTGCAGAAAGCATTATTTTTTTTAAAGAGGTAGATCTGCTGTATACATTTATTTTGACAAGTTCTGGCTAGTTTTGATCATAATATTATTATAACTTTGACACCAGATGTATTACAAAATTTTATGTAAACCAAGTGTTTAATCGTAGGGAGGCCACAGAACAATTCTAGGATATTAAATTATTTGCAGAGAAGTAGGATGAGCATGGCCATTGTGAGTGTGCGTGTATGATTATCCTCTCTGTTTGCCACAAATAGGGTCAGATTCATTTGTCTACTCACAAAGACCTGCAAATGTGATAATGTGAATGTAAAATAATACAACTACAATAATTATAACTAATATTTATTAACCCATTCTTTCTTCACATAGCCTTCCCTAATCAATTTACTTAAAATTGCACCCCTAACATTCTCTCCTCTATTTCCATTATTTTTTTTCAATAGCACTTATAGTCACTCTAAAATTTTACCTTAACCATTAATGAAAAAGAATGTAAAAAAGAATATATGTATGTATATGCATGACTGGGGCGTTGTGCCATACACCAGAAAAAAAATAAAATTTTACCTCACTTGTTATTGTCTGCCTCCCCTCAGAAAATATAAACTCCTTTGGGCTGGGGTTGCTGTTTTGTTCACTGCTGTATCTACAGTGCTGGGTTCAGGGCCTGCACGTAGTAGGGCCTGAGAAGTGTTAGTGGAATGGATGCATGAATAAATGAATGCTACGTCTCAAAAAGTATACTTTTGCTTTAAGTTCATCATCTTGCTTGATTGTCATATAATTCTAAGGTAGGAGGTGAGTGTTCAGAGAGTTTGAGTTAGCTGTGCGAAGTCTCACAGGTGGGAAGTATCAGGCCAAGACCTGAGCAAGGCCTCCCGATTCCAAAATCCTTAAACAACTACACTATCAAATGACAGCTTGTGTGCGTGTGTTTAATCCATGCAGTTAGACTGTACTAAACAAGACTTGCTCATTAAAAAACTCACTTGCATTCAACCAAAAGATGATGACAAGACAAAATGAAACAGTTAAAAGATATAAATAAATGTTTAGCTTTCTCTAGTCACTGCTAAAAAGAGAATTGCTTGTGGGAGTGAAAAGAAAAACCCATGAATTTCAACATCAGTGAAATTCTCCTCTCTTCACATTTTTTCATAATATGTAACACACATAAAAGTCCAAACTTATGATTTTCCCTAAATTAAACTAAATGTGTAGGCCTCATCTTTTCTCAGGGAGCTATATAGCGCACCTTGCATCTTACACTAGTAATCCTCCTTCATTGCACACTCTTCAGAGTAAGAGAACATTTGATTTTCATTTCCCATCCAGATCAACTATTTTCAGTTCTCTGCTCTTAACGCCTTTCAAAGTAGGGAGACACTGTAAATACGTCCACTTTGGATTCTGAGCTGGTGTCAGGCATTCCTGGCAACACACTGGAGATCTAAAGTAGAGAAATGAAACCAGGGAAGTGTAAAATGCAGCATGTTTGAATTCTGATGGTGTTGTCAATAGGATAGTTATTTAAGTTTTACTTTTCTTTTTCTAATCTCTCAAGCTAAATTTAAACATTCCATGTATGAACTCTGCCCTGAAATTAGAGGAAACATTGTGGTACCTTTCAGGGCCTGGAGAACTGGATTCAAATCCCTTTTCTGCCACTGGCTTGCTCTGTGACCTTGAGCAAGTCAGAACTCATTTCCTCAGCTGGGAAGTGAAGAATTGTGCCTGGCTGCCTCTGTGAAGATCATAATTAGAGAGAGTATACAAAGGGCTTTGTAAACTTTAAAGTGCTTTACAAATGTTAATGTTTTACTCCAGAGATTTTTAGTATACATTGGGTGGAATAAGAAAGGAAAATTGAAATGATACTAGTTTTTTATTTATTGCTTTATATGATAATGCAGATACAATACAATTCATATCTACGGCCACTTCAGGAAAAAACTTATTTGTCAAAACTAATCTACATTAAACAAAATAAATCTATTATATTTTCTCTATGGGAACGTCAGGTCTGATTAGCATGAGGTAATTTTTTTCTACAGATGTATTTCTTATTTATTTTTGTATTATACTTTTGTTGCAGAGGTAATATATATGGTTCAAAAACTAGAAGTTCAAAAACACATGTAACAGAAAGTATCCTTCCCATTTTTGTCCCCAAATTGCCCCGTTCCTACACCCCTCCAATAGGTAGCCTCTGTGTGAGAGACATTATATGTCATTTTGGACTGTCTTTATGAATATGCAAGTTTTAGGTCTTTTTTTTTTTTTGCAATAACAGGGGCTTCTTCTGGTTTAGGGTTGGAAGAGAGGCGATAGGAACTAACTCTTCTAGGTAATGACATAACATGCTCAGGGTTGCACCCTGTTTCGGTGGCAGAGTCAAATTAGGACTTAACCTTGTTTGACTACAAAGTTGGTATTTGGTACAGTGTATCAGACTGGAGAGGGCTGGAGTTAGAGGTCACAGAAAAACAAAGTGAAGGTAGACGGGAAATAAAAGGGGAACAGCAGGAAGAAGGGTGGAATCTATTTTGTCTCCAGCCGGGGAAAGGGCCCCAGTCCAAGAGTGACAGGAAGTGACTGACCAGTGTGTGCTCACCTGCAAAGATGCTCCCAGCCGCAGCCCAAGCTGAGGAACTGTGTGGCTCATGTTGAAGGTCCAAAGTAAGTGGGTGGTGTGAGCCCAAGGGACCACGTTCATTCACCCTGCAGGGCAGGAGAGCAAGTACTGCTTCAGGGAGAAATTTTCCTTCCAGGTGAAACGCAGCAGTCCATCTGATCCCTTTCTTTTCAAGGTCTTAGACTGGAGAAAGGTCAGTAAGTGGCCCCCAAATGAGGGGCTTCTTCTGCTAAGGTTGCATTTTGAGGAGCCTCCTGAGGGGTGAACACCTGTAGGAGTGCAGAGCAGAATTGCGTTCAGACAGCCATTTGCATCACTTCGCAATGCGCATCCGGAGAACCTAATGAGTGACCTCCGAGGTCAACCTTCAGCTAATTAGCTTGTTCTTAGGGACTCTGAGATTCTGAGATGATATAGGATATTTTGTCAGAAAATTGCTGGAAATTGGGAAGATTTGTTTATAAATAGCCTAATATTTTTTCTTGAACACTGTATTTATAAACACACACAAACTGTCCCTTACAAAACAGTAACAGAACCAGAGATGTGTGGTTCTTCCCATCTGCCCTCAGCCACACCAAAATAACTCAAGAAATCTAGTTTGAATTTCAAAGATGTTTCTAAGCTTGTGTTTTTCTGCTGCATTTTGTTATCCTAAAAATTCTTTTAAATTTTCTTGATTTTTTTTCCCTGTGCAATTATTTTCGTGTGTTTCTATTTTCTTAAATCTTCAAAGTAACACTCAGAAAGCACCATGTGGTTGATCTGTCCCGGAAGAGCCACTCAACAGTAAACACTCTGGAGTCATGGAGTCATGGCTTTGTGTTTTCTCTTTCTTTTTTTTCTTTCGTTGATTTTATGCTGAGCTTCACTGTGTGTCCTCACCAAAAAAACTGGATAAAGAGAAAGATACTGTGGACATTCAACTTGTTTGTATCTATCAAAGCTATTTTAGGTTTTAAATAATTAGTTCCATGAGTCGGACACATGCAAAAGAAGAAAGAAAAAAGGCTGAAGAGAGTGCTATGCATAGTGAGGATTTAAAAGCACATGATGTCTCAGCAAAACATAAAGCTTGAACAGAATCTCAAATGTGATTCTTCCTTGTCTCTGAATTGTTGATCAAATACTCAACTCATGTGCAAAGTGATGTCACTAAAATGATAGTGTCTGCTGCATTACTTGTCTTGCAAAAGATTGGAAAAACTTAAACACCTCTGGTGACTATTTAACAAACTTTGGTACATCAGTAAAATGGAATAGTTTAGATAGTTTAAAAGAGGACATAACAATGACCAAAGTATATTGTTGAGAGAAAATTCAAGGTACCTGCTATGTGCCACATAGTCTGCAGAGTCCTGAAGAAATGGAATAAAGGTGTTTATGGTTTAGAGGACTTTGTGGTTCACTGGGGACATGCAAAATGGTTGTGAAAAGGGCATCTGAGCCATGAGGGTGGTGCAATGGAAGGGTTCAAAACCCTTTTGGGCAATGGATAGGGGCAGGTAGTTGTCTGAGTCTGGGCTGCAGTAACAAAAAAACCACAGATCAGAGGCTTAAACAACAGAAACTGATAGTCTCATGGTTCTGGAGGCTGGGAAGCCAAGGTGCCAGTGGACTCAGTTCTGGTGAGAGCCTTCTTCCTGGTTTCCTCACATGGCAGAGAGAAGACAGCTCCCTTCCGTCTCTTCTTTTAGAAGCACTAATCTCACTCACAAGGACTCTGCTCTCATGACCCAATCAACTTCCAGGCCCCTGACTCCTAAGACCATCACCTTGGGAGTTAGGGTTTCAACATTTGGATTTCGGAGGGACACAACATTCAGTCCATAGGAGTAGTCAAAGGAGGCTTCAGGGAGCAGGGAACCTTCGAGTTGGATCCTGAACAGTGAGAAGCTTACCAGGTTGGCAAGGTGAGGAAGGACTTGACCACAGGGGTGCTGAACGGCAGTGGATGTGCAGAGCTGGCCAGAGCACACATGGTTAGAGAACAGAGTGTTACATGCAGCTCTCTGTTGCCTCAACAGCTCCAAAGCTGCAGAGCAATGCAGTGGGTGCCAGTACCCCCATGTCCTAGGCCACTGTGAAGGAGGGGCTATCTTGTTCATTGTAGGTTTTTGCATTAATTTCTGCTTTTAAAAATACTCCATTAAGAAATTGTTTAACTTGATTATTGCATACTTGGGCACCACTTTAAATTTTGTGCCTGAGGTGAGCGCCTCACTCTCCTCACCCTAATGGCCTTGCCTCTGAGACAATCAGTGCTGAACATTCATTAGTCCCACAAAGACCCACCACAATGGATAGGGACTTCCTCCTTCTAACCCCTTCTCCCTCTAGGCTAGACTCATTAACTGGGGGAGAGGTGAGCAAGGGAGAGAAAAGCCAGCTGGACTTGCCCATCTCCTCCCCTGAAGGCTTCCAAGCCTAAAGCAGTCCTTAGGCAAGGGAGGGGTAAGGCTTTCAGTGTGAATTGAGTTTGGAGATGTTTCCATTAGCCTGGACATTTTATTTACTGAAATGAGGCTCTGCTTGTGTCTGAAAATATGTGAGCTGCTCAGATCGCTCTTCCAGAAAGATGTCCTGCTTATCTGTGGGGAGTGGGCTGCACTGACAGCCTCCCTGCTGCATCCATCTGGGTCCACCGCAGCTCTCCAGAGAGCTCACAGTCTCTTCCCAGTGGCCCCACCAATGACCAGGTGGTAATACAGGGGCTTAACCCTTTTCGACCAACCCATGACTACACTAATGGGCAGTCTTTGCTGCTGAGATCTCTGTGGGTGTGGAGAGACCTTGTCAGACCTGTTTCATGGCCTGACCCTTCCCTGACCCCCACCACTTCCATCGCTTTCCTGTGCTCACCCTGATCCAGGCACAAGGCCCTCCTGGCTGTTCTCTACAGGTGTGCTGTTACCTCAGGGCCTTTGCACTTGCTGTTTTCCACCTGGAATCCTTTCCCCTGATGACTATGTGGCTGACTCGCTCATATGTCTCTGAGCCCTTTTCTGAGCTCCCTTTATAAAGACGACAGCGTCCTTCCCCCAACTCCTGTATTCCCCATTACTCGTTCCTATTTTATTTTGTTTCTCAACACATATATCTCTAACTTTTATTATGTTTATTGTCTGACTTCTTGTTAGAATAAAAGCTTCATGAAGGCAAGAACTTGCTTATTTTCTTTCTGGTTTTCCCAGCTCCCAGAGCAGGGCCTGGAGCGTAGTAAGCAAGCATCAGTAAATACACACCAGCACCAGAAGCACTGCAAAGCACCTGAAGTCCCGATGCTCTAAAACACCAAAATTGATTATAACGTGAACTTTCCAATCAGGTATTTGCTATTGTGCAGGCACCGTCTCGTGAAGCCCAGTTCTTCAGTACTCTGTGTTTATGGACTCACTTGACATAAACCCTTCTACTGTCCATATGGCCTGTGAGTGGACGGAGTGAGGGTGCTTGCAGCACCGGCAGTGTGGCAGCTCACAGTCCCCGTTCCCCAATAGGTAAGTAATAGTGTTTGTCTTGTATCTACAATCTCAACTCACAGAGTGTTTTCATTTCTCCATGGACACCAAACGTTCAAGTTGGCTCTAAGAACGCTTTTTTATTTTCCTCCCAAATTAGTTGAACAACTGAGATGTTACAGGTTTTTCTTCTCTCTTTTCCTCTCTATTGTTCATTATCTAATTTTTTTCAAGAACATCACCCTCAAGGCTATTATCCCTGAAATACAGTTATAAAGACCATTGATTTGACTCGTAAAATTGCATTGGTATCTTTGTTCACAGGGTTGCAAACACTGCTGAGGGACTATTGTGACAGTGTTTCTTATTCTATGGACTGAATTCATCTGTCATTCACATTCTTATTCTAAGCACTCAAGAAAGTCATGTAATATTTTATATATTTTACATTAGATATATTACATATTATACACCATATATATATTATTCCATATATCATAATATAAGGTAGTCTAAAAAGTGTTTTATTATGGACATTTTCAACCATATATAAAGTAGACAAAACAGTATAAGGAATGCCATGTACCCATCACCGAGCTTTCATAATTATCAACTCCTGGCTAATCCTTTTATATCTATACCCTCACACACTTTCCCTCCTCTAGATAATTTTGAAGAAAATTCCAGACATCACATTATTTCATCTGTAAATACTTATGTCTATATATTTAAAAGACAAGGCCTCTTACAAGGTAATGATAAACCTTTAAACAAATTTAATTCCTAAAAGCCGAAGGGAAATTACTGATGGTCAAATTTTAATGTTGGGAAAATCACAGTTTCACTGGATTTTTGTTTGTTTGTTATCTATATTAAAATTTTTTTTTTTGGACAAGCATAATTTTGGACAAAATTACTATACATACAATGTCTGATTGGAAATTTCTAGAAAGGAGTAATAATCATAACTTTCCTTCTATGAAAATGAAAACATAGAAGCATCAGAAAAATAAGAATTTTGTGCTTTCTTTTAGTTAATCTTCTGATTTTACCCTAGTATGCCAAAACGCGTCCCATTTCAAATATCTGTTCCTACTTAGATTGTGCATAGGCCTGGGAAAAGGCAGAGAGAGAGAGAATCAGCCACAACAGGCCTTCCCTGGCTCGCTGCTGCTCCCCTTGCTCTGATCCATGCCGTCTGCCTGGCATATAGTGCATGTTCAATGAATATTTGCTGAAGGAATAAATTGCTTTAGCAATGTAAGTTAAGGACTGCTTATCTTATCTTCAGCTCTTTAATAGAAAGTCCAAACCACTTGAAGGGAGCACTCCAGCTAGCCCCAACTGGGGGTCCATGCCCTCCTCTCCTCTTCCCTCCTTTCTTTCTTCTCTCCTCTCTTTTCTTTCAGCAATTTCACACTTTCTATCTCCTCATTTACATCGACTTGGTCTTCTGAGATCTTTAATATGGTGCCTGACTTGGTATTTTACGTTCATTTTCTTTATTTAAAAAAACAGAAAAAAGAATGAGGAATTGCCACTAGTTTACTCTCATGTATGTTTCTTCCCATTGAAAGTGGAGGCACCAAAAACAGTTTGATACAATTTTCTCTCTCAATATCCAGACTTTGCATGGTTCTTACCAGAATCTGTCCCAGGGGCTGGTCCTAGGACCTTGGTAATGATCACACCTTCTGATGGACAGATAGCCTCCTAGAAAAAAAAAATATTCATGTGAATTCGTGTGATATCAAAATATCAGCTCTGAAGTTCTTTCCAGACATCTTCATTCTCTTCAGGGAGATAATGCTGACTAATATGTATTGCTCAGAACCTGAAGCAGATCAGCAAAGGGCCAGCCTAGAACTTGACAACAATAACAGAATATTCTTCAAGTCCAGCTGGGAAGCAATGATCTGATCTGTGATGTGCAGTAGTTTAGGACTTGGGGACAGCCATAATGTGTTTCTTATTCTTAGGTGTTACATGATGCATAATGACTGTCAGCTCAGTCTTGACATAGAGACCCCACTGCAGTTCAGATAGTCCCTCCTGCGAAGTCTGAGGCATTCTGAAACTGCCTAAGATGATTAACTTCTACGATGTTGGTGGGTCCATGGTACACGCTAGAAAGTTATGGACATAAAAACCAAAAGGAAGTGTTGCTAATTTAGTAGGAGATATTGGATCATTTGAGTGGATTTCTATGTAAGTAGTTTAGTCAATAATACCAAATAGACAGTTTTTAGAAACAATTTACAATTTGTTTTATGAATGTTGCCAACAGACTTTTAGAACTTGAAAGGACCTGGGGCACATCTAATTAGCCACCTCACTTATTACTTCTGAGAAAGCTGAGATACGGGTTTGGGGGTAAGGATTTGGCCAAGGTGACTAAACTAATTAGAAGCTAAGGCATGGAAGAAAATAGAGGTATTTTGACTTTTCCTTGGAAAATTAGGTGCCCTGATTTTAAGTTTGGTCCTATAACATGAATATTCCTTATTTGAATTATTAATATTTATTCAACTTTATTGAGTTGAATGTATGCATTATTTAATACAAAAAAAATATACCCAAAGTGTTAATATTTTCTAAAATAAGACATTCTCATTTAACGACAGGAAGGCCCTACAATACTGAATGGAGAAAGACAAGCCTCATGACTAGAGGGACTATAATTTGCATTTTCAACTCTCAGAGTCTTCAGAATAGTGCTGTCTACCTGAAAAATTGTCTTAGAATGGCAGTGTGATCTATCAGCACAGTTAGTCTCAACTATATTCCTAGAAGTCCCTTTCTAAGATGTTTCTGGACAGAGTGGACTACAAGGATATTCTCTCATGAGAGCTGCAGGATGGAAGGAGTCACGGCCATTTTGCAGAATATACACATCATCTCCCAGTTATTCAATCAAACACTTACCTAGGTGGTGCCATGAAGGGATTATGCAGATATCATTAAAGTCCCAAACCAGTTAATTTCGAGTTAATCAAAAAAGGCACATCATCCTGACCGGGTCTGACTGAGTCAAGTGGAAGCTCATCAAAGAGTGAGAAGACCCTTCCTAAAGCTCAGAGACTCCAAGCTTCAGCTCAGGCTCAAGTTCATGGATTTCCAGCTGGCTAGTTACCTGCCCTTCCTGACTGCCTGTCCTGCGGACTGGGGCTTGTTTAGAGCCCTTCTGCTTTTGTCAAAAGTGAGATCTGCTTTTGAAGAGTATACTCTCATTAGAGAGTCAGGAAGATATATATACCTGGAGAGAGGAAAAGAGGGATTGATGGTGGGGTTCAGACTTACCAGTAAATGAGACCAGGTAGCAAAGAGGAAATTTTACCAAATTGCTTCTCCCAATTCCTGGGTCTCCATGCTTAAAAGCCCATGAACCACGGCTCTCTCCCAAACACAAAACATCGCCGATACTGCAAGGGTTAGGATGAAGCTGATCAGAATGTTTGCTCCAAAGAAGACTTTCATTTTCTCGTATTTCAGGCCTTTGTTGTTATTCAGAGTTGGCTGGAAATTATGGAGTCATGGTTACCTCTCTGCACAGCTGTTCTTTCCTTTTTTTATTGCCACCATAGATTCAATCACAAGAGAAAAAGGAAGTTTATTATTTCAAATAGTTTCTTTAAATTTGAAAAACCAGGAAATAAGCCTGCAGTCATAGACATTTAAATTCAATCATAGCACCTCAGTGCCTCTGAGCCAAGCAAGGTTAGCCTCAGTCGCTACTCAAACACAGCCCCTCCAAACACTGATAGTAACTGCAATTTAAAGCCAAACCAAGCTGAGCCACTTACTTTGCTCTGGGAGAGCCAGAATGAAGAGGAATTGGTGGTGGGCTGTGGAGGGTTTCAAGTGAGAGCAGAAACCCCTTCTCAGATATGAATGAATCCCAGCAAGATGGCCGCAGACTTCAGTGTTCAGACAAATTTTCCACTTGAAATAAAAGTGCAGAGAAACATTCTGACTTCTACTAACATTGATTGATTTTAATAATAAAGCTCTATGTTTAGATTTTTCTACAATAATATGAGATTCTTAGTGTAACTGACTTCAATTTCCCTGATGTTACTGTTCATAAGTCTGATGACCCGGGCCACAGCAACAGGAGTGAGACCACACGGCGGGGAACAGCCCACGGTTGCCCGTCTCCATCAGTCGCCACTGGACCTCAGTCCCATGGCGCCCTGCTGAGCCTCCTGGGTGCTGACCCTGTCCCAGCGTGGCGTGTCCACACATCCGAGCAGTCAGACAACGGCTACCGCCACCGGTACCAACCCCCATCCCTGCTCTGTTGCCTTGTGACTGTCACTGATGTGGCCACAATGTTGCCCGTAACCAGTTGGGCCATGCTTTACCCGTCCTTGGGATTTGTTACTGCCACCCTGACATCCATTCCCTGGGAACTTCTTTTTTGATAAACTCACAGATTTAAATTATGGTTGATGTGCCTGGGTTTATTCCAGCTACTATCTGTATTGGTATTCAAATGAGAGCCCCTGCAGGTTGGTTTCTGACTCCTTTTGACACAATCATAGTACTGGTCAGTGGTGTTCTTATTTTCAGATATGGCCAGGTGTTAAAGGTTCATCTTGAGCATTTCTTTCTCTCTCTCTTTTTTAATTGAGGTATAGTTTGTGTTAGTTTCTGGTGTACAGCATAGTGATTCAGTAATACATAAATACATTCTTTTTCATATTTTTTTCGGTACAGGTTACTACAAACTATTGAATATAGTTCCCTGTGATACACAGTAGGACTTTGTTGTTTATCTGTTTCATATACAGTAGTTTGTATCTGTTAATCCCAAACTCTTGATGCAGACCTGGGAGCCAGGTATTTTTTAAAGAGCCCTCCTCCTTCAGGGGTCCTCTGTGTTAGGGATGTACATTCCTAATGGGCTGCTTATGGTTTCTAGGCCTCTTCAGGGAACAAAGTGAGGAGATTAGGGACAGACAGATGATAGATGATAGGTAGATAAACAGATAGATGTAGATACAACATTACAAGTTTATAATATTTCCAATGCAAATTCTAACTCAGGACCATAGGGGCTTTTGTCTTACATTACATATTACATATCACATTACATATTTCCTTTCATACTCAAAATCCTGATCCCCAACACCTACATAATTACTTATTTGTTTTACCCCACAGAACATATCCAACCATCTCAGAATAATCATAGCAACAATATAATCATTAAAAATATTTGAAGTTTTCTTTTTTTTGTTTTTTCTACAGTTCGTTTTGTTCTAAGGATATATTTCCCACTTGAGATGTACTGTCAATTCCCATGTTTTAAAGTCATTTGAAATATTTCCTCCCTGAAGGGATGTGCCATCAACCCAATACACAGGTTCAAACTTTCATTTTGTTTTTAGTGATCAGGTCTTAAAATTTAATTCACTAACAATATATACTGCAGGTCTTCTCATAGGCTTGTATAGATACGTTATTCTTCACTTCTTTTTACAGCTGTATAACCATAGTTGACTGTCCCCTTTCGATCAACATCTGAGTTGTTTCTAAAAAATGAATAGTGCTCCAGTGTGTAGTCTTGTGCACACATCTTTCCATATTTGCCAGTGCATCTTTGGGATAGATTAGAAACTGTAATACTAAGTGAAAAAAATGGTCAATAGAACATCCTTTGACCTGAATACTCACAGCAGTACTCCTATGATTTAAGGATAGAATGATGCTACCTATTCCCCAGAGCCTTTAGCTCCTGATATAAGTCAACGGTTGTCTCTCCCAGAAGACTCATTGAGCCCTCATCCCAGTAGAATTTCTGGACGTACATCCAAACATGCCTTGCTGGAAATAAATTTCTCTCACTAGCACTCAGAACGGGCCTGGAACATCATCATACCAGGTGGAAACACATCTTCTAGGTGTATAATAGGAATCCCTGAGAGTCAGAATTGATCTCAAAATTTCCTTCCACCATGTAATCTCTAAGTGAGTCACATGAAGCTATGTTTTCCTCCAACATTAGAACATATCACTGTTGGCTGAGCACAAGTTGAAGAGTCTGTCTCCTGTTGGAAGCTCAGTCCAAATAATTTGCCATTGAGAGAACTAGAAGGCCAACGATCATCCCTTACTTCTAACGGCTGCATCTGGGTAATGCAAACGCACATTTTGTGATTCCAACGAAGTCAAATTCAGACGTTTTTGTTGCTGTTGCACCTGTTCTCCTTAAATCATCACAACAGTGAGCTCTTCACTTCTCAGCTTCTTGTGAGCCCATCACTAGACAATAGTTACAACTTCTTTAGACTACCTTTTGCCTCAAGCACACAACCAAAAATAGAAGACTGCAGTAGGAAAAGAATGTTTTCTTATTACACTAGAGAGAAAAATGCAGTCACATTTAACACATTAAAACTGCATCTCTCTTATGCAGCTGTCTTAAAGAGACATGAATATATATATGTATATGTATATATCCATTTTATAAATGATAGATCTTCAATTGTCTTAAATTTCAATTGTGACTTCTACCACTTGCACTGCTTGGACCCACAGCTATGCAACAAAGGCTTCTACCACAAACAGTTCACTGGATTTTCCATCAATCATTTCAGGGCACTCCACTTAAAAGTCACATTTCTACCAGTGAAAGAATCCAGTTGAGTCTAGTTACCCCTGAGTCATACCTAGGACTAATCTTTGCCAGGTGATTATTTCCTGAAAAAAAAAAAAAAATCAAGTTAGAGTATCAGGTGGAAACAAAAAAGTGTAAAGGAAAATGTTCAGACTGGCTGGCCCAAGTCTGGGCTCTCCCTGTAGAATGTGCGAGGAGCCTGCAGAGAAATCATTGTGTTGCATCCTATTTAGACCCAGAGGCAGCCTGTAAATTCCTGGGGATACAAAATTGCCTGTTTAACTTGGCCAGCTGCCTTTACTCTCCCATCCGAGGGCCATTGTTGTAAAAAGGCATTCTCACCTTCCCTTCTAGGGCCGCATAGGTGACACCTGGGCTCACATGGCTGGTGTGACTTGTCATGGCCCACAGGGTAGAAACTGGGAGAGAAGATAGTAGTTATCAGGCAGAGCAGCTGAAACCACTTAAGAAGTCCTTAGGAGAGGATTTTTTTAAATCAGTGCATTTGACATCCCTTCTGCCTCCACTTTTTGGTTAATGGAGTCTACTTATTTGTAGTTCTGGAAAATATGAACAGAATGAGTTAAGTCAAATAAAAGTACCACTTAGGGGAGGGGATAGCTCAGTGGCAGAGTGCATGCTTAGCATGCACAACATCCTGGGTTCAATCCCCAGTACCTCCGGTAAAAAAAATTAAATATAAATAAATAAAAATAAATAAACCTTAAAAAAGAAAGAAAGGTACTACCTTTTGTGAAACAGTGGGAAATACTACCCAAGAGTAAAGAAATCTATTTCTTGAAAGCCTGTGAGCTATCAACCTTTTTGTTCTCTTGATCTATGCTATCTTTTCTTCTTTCTTTCTAATACCTAAACACATTAATCTTTCGGTACTGAATACCATGTGATAAGGCCATGCTGATATTCTTCACACCCTAACACTCCTAAAATTGTTTATAGAAAAACCAAATGTTGAGCAAAACAGTCCATGAGAAAGTTCTTATAATCCATTGTTCAGCCAAAGTAACATCATGCAGAAAGTTGACAACTAAAGTAAGTTAGTCTGAAAAATCAGTACAGTCTGTTCAGGGAATGGCATTTTCACTTAGTATATCTAAGAATTTGCAAAAGTATTCTGGGCAGATCACAAAAGTTCTCTTAGGAACTCTCACTCCCTGCACCCTCTCTCCCTGCTGCTCCCCAGGAAGGTAACTCTTGGTGTTGATCTTGTAATTAGAGGGATATTCATTTTTTAACGACCCTGACAGGTTGGAGGGCCACACTGCTGAGTACTCAGCCAGCGGGGTTGCTCTGCAAGGTGCCGCGGGCAGGACAGCCCGGAGCTCTGACATAATTCTGCACATTCACACTACTGCCCCTCCCCCTCCTCCCTTTCCCTTCTCCAAAACAAATGACCTTGCTCAGATCCTGTTTGTGCCTTACTTACTTCCTGCACTGAAGCAGTTTGCCCCTGAGCTTAGCCACTGATCCCTTTGGAGTTGCCTAGCTGGTGTTTCCTCCTTCTTGTCCTTTTCTCTTATGCGTTTGTTTTCTCAGAGTGAGCCCTCACAGGGGCCCTGGCTCCACTAACTGAATTACAGGAAACTGGCCAAGGCATTCTCTCCCCTCTGTTCCTAGAGAGTTAGAAAGCCTGGGAATGGGTTTGGCAAGAAGGTCCCTTGTACCCTCAAACTTGATTGCTTTCAGGATTGCTCATTTTCTCCCAGTTATAAGTGCAAAGTCTGCATTTACTGCCCTCTGGGGCTTCAGACTCACCCACCATGTCCCCCAGGCCAGAGGGCATCCCCAGGAGGCTTCTTTCAGAAAGAAGAACCCAAAGGTTGTTGAAGAAGAGACCAGGGGATCCCTGAGCCCAGGCTTCTCTTCCAACCATCCCAGCTTCAGCTGACCTGCCAGCCCCGCCACTGGCTTTCAGCTTCCTTCCTGCCAATGCCTTTGCTTATCAGCGACACCAAGTTCTCACTGGGAAGAGTGACCAGGGGTCCCCTCTCTTTTTCTCTGACTGTCATGTCTCTCCATGTTGTCTTCTTTCTCTCAGAGACAACTGGATGTTGCTACTCACTTCCTTGGAATAAGGTCAGTTGGCCGTTGTTTTCCCTCAGAACGTTGGCCTGTGCTGAGGAGACACAGGTAGCAGGGCAGAAGGACAAAATGAATGGGTGCAGGTCCCCTAGCACCAGCGTCCCTCCCCTCATAGCTTCACCCAGAATGCCAAAACCACTTCCTCAATGACTTTTCACACTTATAGGGTCCATGGCAAGTCTTTAACTTTTGAGTGAAATGACCTTAAAAGAAACAGAGTTTCAAAGCCTTAACTAAAGGAAAGAACAGTGAGCAGAGCACTTAGCTTAAAACAGGAATGAAAAAGTACAGGTCCAAAGTTATTTGATGGATATTCTGTATCCTATCTGACTAAAACTTAATACACCCCAAGTCTTAAGCCAGCCTCCAATACCAATTTAAAAGGGTCATTAGGGTCACAAAACTGTGCACTCCAGGGCCCCCATCCAACTTCTGTGGCCCTCTGTTAAGCATCTGAGAATGTAAACGTCTCTCCAGGGCAAGTAGATCAGGAATTCTCAGCTCCCACTTTATATAACATCTAGATGATGACAGTAAATGAATGACAGATGTTCAATACCCTACATGGACCAGCTCGGGCTTCCTCACAACATGGCAGTCTCAGGAAGTCTGGTTGCTTATATATAGAAGCTGAAGATTTCAAAAGCAAGTATCCAAGTAATATCTTAAATGACTTTTTTGAATTTACCTTGGAAGTTACATAGCATCAGTCAGAAAAGGCTGCCAAGTTTTAGGGGGAGGGAACACAGACCCCATCTCTTGATGAGAAGAGTGTAAAAGGATTTGTGGACATTAAACAATATTGATTGACCATCTCTTTTGTCTTGCAATTAAGTTTTTGTCATCCTGATCTTCTCCAATTCTTCTGATTGGTCTATCTTTAGCTTCTATCTCCCACACCTCATATAAAGGTATTTTTCACATTGAACATGCTAGCAAGCGAGGTAGCTGGTCTCCAAAGATGGTCCCTGAGCAACCACACCTCCCAGTACTGTTCCTGCACAGTCCCCTCCCACATGGGATCTGGGCGGACAGTGTGGAGGAAGTGATCTCATGTGCTTTCCAAGAAGCCTTGCTGCCTCTACCAGGTCTTCTGAAATGCTCAATCTGGGGAAAGTCAGCTACCAGGTAAGAAGTCTAACCTGAGACCACCATGCTTTGAGGAAGTCTCATGTGGTCACATGGAGGAACTTCATGCAGAGAGAAAAATGCTTGGCGAGCCCCTAGAGATTCCAGCCATCCCAGCCTGGATGGCCAGACATGGAAGTGAGGACCCACTCTTGGATGTCCAGCCCGGCTGATCATGCAGATGACGCCAGCCCGGCCACCATCTGAACTGCAAATGCACTGGAGACTCCAAGCAAGAACCACCCTGTTGGGTCTAGTCAATCCTCTGAATCTTGAGAGATAATAATAAATTGTTACTCTAAGCCACTAAGCTTAAGGTGGCTTGTTACATAGCAATAGAGCACCCAGGTTCTATCAATTGCACCTCAGAGTGTCTCCCAAATCTGCTTCTCTTAGGAAGGCCTTCAGCATCATTTATTCGCTGAGGCAAAGCTTGTTGTCTGGTCAGAGCAAGAACTCATGCCTTTAAAGTTGTTCTTGGATGTGATATGACATGCTCACAAGCAACCATAAAATAAAGGCCAATACAGAGAAAAAGTGCCATGAGAACTTAGAAAAGAGGGAGAGAATTATTCCAGCATGGAGATGGCGGGCAGTTAGAGTAGGTAGTATTGAATTGGATCTTGAATGCCGAGTGGGAATCTGTGGCTTTGTTTTGTAGAACTAGGAAGCTCTTAAAGGTTTCAGAGCAGAAAGGTGATGTGACAAAAAATTTGTTTTATGAAAATTAGTCTGAGAATGATGTATAAATTCAATTTCATTTGGGAGACACTAGACAGCAGGGGTCAGTGAAGATGGGGAGGCCAATAAAAAACTATCAAGACCATCCAGGGGAGAACAATGAACACTTGTACTTGCCTGTGGCAGTGAGAACAGGGCAAAGGAGTAGTTTTAAGTGACATTCCAGAGGTTGATATGACCCAGAAACGTTACATATTTTGTACATGAATCATCCATGTAATGATAAAATGATGAAACAAATTCTCCCATCCTTGAATAAATAAAAACAAATAATTCCAAAACTTTCACTTTTGAAGAAATGTGGTTTTTAAAAGAAAGTACCTTAAAAAATAGTTTATGTTCTGGAAAAAAAGAAAAAGTAAACTGAATTCATAACTTTATGTGTCATCAGAGATTATCCTTTTGAATATTTCTAGCTAACATTTCTAATACATTCACATTGACTGACAATTTTTGTCACTTATCCATTTCTTTGGAACATGTAAGAAGACTCAAAAAAAAAAAAAAAATTCAGAGAGACGGAGAAGATCGAGGAGTAGAAGGACGCTCGCAGGTCACCCTCTCCCACAAATACACCAAGACCCACATCTACAGACCCACTCAGCCAGCCAGAGCACCTGTGGAACTCCGACAGAACATCGCCCTCTTCAAAAGATAAAGACGCCAAAAATCTGGTAGGAGAAAAGGAAAAAAGAAAGAACAAAAGGCAAAGCAGCGCAGGACGGGTCCTGCGGGGAGGGAGCGGCAAAGGAGGACTGGCCCTCGCTCGCTGGGTCTCCCCTCTCCAACTGAGAGGCCAGCGGGACGGAGGGGGAGCCTCCGAGGCTCGGATCTGTACAGAGCAGCCCTTGACTAACAGAACTAAGTTAAACGGGCACAGAGCGTTCCCCCGACACCCAGCCTGAGACGCGGGCCGGCAGCCGCGGGCAGGGCCAGGCTGCACAAGCCGGACGGAGGACGGAAGTGGCTGCACGGAGGCAGCCCCGGGGGAACACAAGGGGCTGCGTGCGGTGGCTGTGGGTGCACAGGGCAGAACAACCTGGGCCCTCCATAAAACAGCAAGGTTGATGTGCTCTTGGGGGAAGGGTGCACACCCCCATCTCTGAAAACCCGCGGAAAGTTTTCGGGGGAAGAGAGGCGGGGCTCAGGCACAGCCGCCATATCCTCCGCGCTGAGCACTCAGGCGGGGGCGGGGGCGAAACCTGCATCCGCACAGAAGGGCTTGGCAGCCTCAAAGGCCAGACTGAGACTGGCCTGCAGCCCGGGGCAGATAGGATCCTTCCATCCTGGCCCCTCAGAGAACTTGCTCCAGTCAAAAGACACAGAGTGGCAGACTGGATAATAAAGCAAGAACCTTCAATATGCTGCATACAAGAGACCCACTTTAGGGAGAAGGACACATATAGATTGAGAGTGAAAGGATGGAAAAGGATATTCCATGCAAATGGAAAAGCCAAAAAAGCAGGTGTGGCAGTACTGATTTCAGACAAAATAGACTTTAAAACAAAGGCCATAAAGAAAGATAAAGAGGGACATTTTATAATGATTAAAGGAGTGATACAAGATGAGGATATTACACTCATTAATATATATGCACCCAATATAGGAGCACCTAAGTACGTACAAGAATTACTAACAGAGATAAAGGGGGATATTGATGGGAATACAATCATAGTTGGAGATTTTAACACTGCATTAACATCACTAGACAGATCTTCCAGACAGAAAATAAACAAGGCAACAGAGAAATTAAATACTACAATAGAAAAACTAGATTTGGTGGATATTTTCAGAGCATTACACCCCCCAAAAATAGGATATACATTCTTTTCAAGTGCACATGGAACATTTTCCAGGATCGATCATGTACTTGGGCACAAAAGAAACCTCAACAATTTTAAGAAGATAGAAATTATCTCAAGCATCTTTACTGACCACAATGCCATGAAACTGGAAATCAACAACAGAGAAACAAAGGAGAAAAAAAGGAAAGCATGGAGATTAAACAATATGTTATTGAAAAAACAATGGATCAATGAGGAAATCAAAGCTGAAATTAAAAAATACCTTGAGACAAATGATAATGAAAGCACAACCACTCAAAACCTATGGGACACAGCAAAGGCTGTGCTAAGAGGGAAGTTTATAGCGATACAGGCCTTCCTCAAAAAAGAAGAACAATCTCAAATAAACAATTTAACCCACCACCTGAATGAATTAGAAAAAGAAGAACAAAAAGCCCCAAAAAGCAGCAGAAGGAAGGAAATAATAAAGATCAGAGAGGAATTAAATACAATAGAGATTAACAAGACCATAGAAAAAATCAACCAAACCAAAAGCTGGTTTTTTGAAAAAGTAAATAAAATCGAGAAACCCCTGGCCAAACTCACAAAGAAGAAAAAAGAGAGAGCACAAATTAGCAAAATAAGAAAGGAAAATGGAGAAATTACAACAAACAAAATAGAAATACAGAATATCATACGAGAATATTATGAAAAACTATATGGAACCAAACTGGATAACCTAGAGGAGATGGACAAGTTTCTGGAAACATACTGTCCACCAAAACTGAATCAAGAAGAATCTGAACACTTGAACAATCCGATCACTAGAAAGGAAATAGAAATAGCAATTAAAAACCTCCCTACAAATAAAAGTCCAGGACCGCATGGCTTCACCGGGGAATTCTACCAAACATACAAAGAACTCATACCGGTCCTTCTCAAACTCTTCCAGACGATTGAAAAGGAGGGAATACTCCCAAACTGATTCTATGAAGCCACCATCACCCTGATACCAAAACCAGGCAAAGACACTACAAAAAAAGAGAATTATAGGCCAATATCACTGATGAACATAGACGCCAAAATCCTCACCAAAATTTTAGCAAATAGAATCGAACAACACATAAAAAAGATTATACATCATGACCAAGTGGGGTTCATCCCAGGGACACAAGGCTGGTTCAACATACGCAAATCAATCAGTGTAATACATCACATCAACAAGAGAAAGGACAAAAACCACATGATCATCTCAATCCATGCAGAAAAAGCATTTGATAAAATTCAACACCCATTTATGATAAAAACTCTCGCCAAAGTGGGTATAGAGGGAACATATCTCAACACAATAAAAGCTATATATGACAAACCTACAGCCAGCATAGTACTCAACGGGGAAAAACTCAAAAGCTTCCCACTAAAATCTGGGACAAGACAAAGCTGCCCACTATCACCACTCCTATTCAACATAGTCCTGGAAGTCCTAGCCACAGCAGTCAGGCAAGAGAAAGAAATAAAAGGGATCCAAATTGGAAAAGAAGAGGTAAAAGTGTCATTATATGCTGATGACATGTTACTATATATAGAAAACCCTAAAAGGTCCACACAAAAGCTACTAGAGCTGATTGAAGAATTCAGCAAGGTAGCAGGTTACAAAATTAACGTTCAAAAATCAGTTGCATTTCTTTACACTAACGATAAATCAACAGAAGAAGAAAGTAAAGAAACAATCCCCTTTAAAAAAGCACCCAAAGTAATAAAATATCTGGGAATAAATCTAACCAAGGAGGTGAAAGAATTATACACAGAAAACTATAAACCACTGATGAAGGAAATTAAAGAAGACTTTAAAAAATGGAAAGATATTCCATGCTCTTGGATTGGAAGAATCAATATTGTTAAAATGGTCACACTGCCCAAGGCAATCTACAGATTTAATGCAATCCCTATCCAATTACCCAGGACATATTTCACAGAACTAGAAAAAATCATAATAAAATTCATATGGAACCATCAAAGACCTAGAATTGCCAAAGCATTACTGAAGAGAAAGAAAGAGGCTGGAGGAATAACTCTCCCAGACTTCAGACAATACTATAGAGCTACAATCATCAAGACAGCATGGTATTGGTACCAAAACAGACATATAGACCAATGGAACAGAATAGAGAGCCCA
The DNA here is from genome assembly GCF_048773025.1 of Camelus bactrianus. NCBI lineage: Eukaryota > Metazoa > Chordata > Mammalia > Artiodactyla > Camelidae > Camelus > Camelus bactrianus. The sequence continues at coordinate 41,251,409 of NC_133546.1, read as the reverse complement.
GAAATGAACCCACAAACTTTTGGTCAACTCATCTTTGACAAAGGAGGCAAGAATATACATTGGAATAAAGACAGTCTTTTCAGCAAATGGTGTTGGGAAAACTAGACAGCAGCATGTAAAACAATGAAGCTAGAACACTCCCTTACACCATATACAAAAATCAACTCAAAATGGATTAAAGACTTAAACATAAGACAAGATACAATAAACCTCCTAGGGGAAAACATAGGCAAAACATTATCTGACATACATTTCAAAAATTTTCTCCTAGAAGAAATAAAAGCAAGAATAAACAAATGGGACCTAATGAAACTTACAAGCTTCTGCACAGCAAAGGAAACCAGAAATAAAACAAGAAGAAAACCTACGGAATGGGAGAAAATTTTTGCAAGTGAAACCGACAAAGGCTTGATCTCCAGAATATATAAGCAGCTCATACGACTCAATAAGAAAAAAGTAAACAACCCAATCCAAAAATGGGCAGAAGACCTAAACAAGCAATTCTCCAAGGAAGACATACAAATGATCAAAAAGCACATGAAAAAATGCTCAATATCACTAATTATCAGAGAAATGCAAATCAAAACTACAATGAGGTATCACCTCACACCAGTCAGAATGGCCGTCATTCAAAAATCCACAAATGACAAATGCTGGAGAGGCTGTGGAGAAAGGGGAACCCTCCTACACTGCTGGTGGGAATGCAGTTTGGTGCAGCCACTATGGAAAACAGTGTGGAGATTCCTCAAAAGACTAGGAATAGACTTACCATGTGACCCAGGAATCCCACTCCTGGGCTTGTATCCAGAAGGAAATCTACTTCAGGATGACACCTGCACCCCAATGTTCATAGCAGCACTATTTACAATAGCCAAAACATGGAAACAGCCTAAATGTCCATCGACAGATGACTGGATAAAGAAGAGGTGGTATATTTATACAATGGAATACTACTCAGCCATAAAAACCGACAACATAATGCCATTTGCAGCAACATGGATGCTCCTGGAGAATGTCATTCTAAGTGAAGTAAGCCAGAAAGAGAAAGAAAAATACCATATGAGATCACTCATATGTGGAATCTAAAAAACAAAAACAAAAACAAACAAACAAACAAAAACAAAGCGTAAATACAGGACAGAAATAGACTCACAGACAGAGAATACAGACTTGTGGTTACCGGGGGGTGGAGGGTGGGAAGGGATAGACTGGGATTTCAAAATTGTAGAATAGACTACACTGTATAGCACAGGGAAATATACACAAAATGTTATGATAACTCACAGAGAAAAAAATGTGACAATGAGTGTGTATATGTCCATGAATAACTGAAAAATTGTGCTGAACACTGGAATTTGACACAACATTGTAAAATGATTATAAATCAATAAAAAAATGTTAAAAAAAAA